>NC_133324.1:722139178-722848579 GCF_042186555.1 Aquarana catesbeiana
ATGCTAAACTGCGTGGAAATGTTGTAGAACAAATAGAAAAAGCTACTGAACTCCAAATTCGAGAAAGGCGACAATATCTAGAACGAATAGTTGCAACCACAGTGCTTCTTGCCAAGCAGGGCATATCATTTCGAGGTCATTTAGAAGGAGAAGGAAGCCTAAAGAGAGGCAATTTTAAAGAGTGCTTAAATTATTTACGTAAATTTGATCCTTTCCTTCAAAAGTACAAGCCTCCAGGCAATGCTACATACACTTCACCTTCATCACAAAATGATCTCATACAGTGCTGTTCAGAAGAAGTAACAAGTACAATTGTTAGGCAGTTAAAGAAATCTGGAATGTATGCCATAATGGCAGACGAAGCAAGGGATAAAAGAAAAGAGCAACTTGCTATCTGTGTACGCTTTGTTGAACCTGACACAAGTGCTGTAAAAGAACATTTCCTGGGATTTTGTGAACTGAAAGATTTAAGTGCAAACTCAATAACAGAATCTTTGGAAGATTGCCTCACAGTTAATGGTTTAGCCAATGTCCTCTGTGTTGCTCAAACGTACGATGGAGCTGCAGTTATGAGTGGCGTAATTGGTGGTGTACAAGCAAAGTTTCAGAAAAAACATCCTGAAGCTATTTATGTTCACTGTTATGCCCATGAACTAAACCTTGTACTCTGCTATACCTGTAAAGCAATCCCAGAGGCTTCAGATTTTTTTCAAACACTAGAAAACCTTTATACTTTTTTTAGTGTTTCTTTTACACAGCACCAAAAGTTCATTGATGTTCATGCGCAACTTGGACTAAAAGAAACAGAACTAGTACAGCTCTCAGAGACACGTTGGTCTTGCCAGATACGTTCCATTACTGCCCTAATACGCAACTTTACAGCTGTTGTGCAGTGTCTTAAAGAGGAGAAATCTGCCATAGCCACTGGCTTGTTGATTAAATTACGCAGGTTATCAATGCGTTACTGCCTTTTTGCATTTGAATTGTTACTGGGTACTACAGAAGGTTTCCATAAGTTGCTTCAGAAGGAAAACCTAGATTTGTCTACTGCATTAGAGTATAAAAAAGATGTTTGTACTTCATTAAGATCTCTAAGAACCAATGCCAAATCAAGAGATATACTTCAAAAAGCTGTTTCTTTGTTTGACACTGACACTGAGAATCCACAAACATCCAGGCAAATTAAAAAACCAAGAATAATGGAAGACTTTGTGTATGAAGCCAGACCAACACCACGTGATCATTTGTCAAGTGAAGATGATCTTAGAACAAAAATCTTTTACCCTTGCTTGGACCGAATGCTCTCTGAACTTGACCATCATTTCTCAAGCATTAAAGAAACTTTGGTCAAGGGCATTGAGGCATGCAACCCACTTTCTTCATCTTTTCTGTCAGAAGACATAAAGGCACTCGCACAACATTACAAAATTGATCTGCACTATGAAGAAGTAGTTGTTGCTAAAAACTTCTTTGAACGCAAAAAACAGGAAGGTGTGGTACTAACAGTACAGCACATTTGCAAACTTTTGGATCCTTTAATGATTCCAACGGTTAAAAAAATCATGCAAATTGTCCTAACAATTCCTGTGAGCAGCTGCTCTTGCGAAAGATCATTTAGTGCTTTGAGACGTCTTCATACATGGCTCAGAGGTACAATGGGGCAAGCAAGGCTTCATCATCTTGCAGTTATTTCCATTGAAAAGGGCGTTTTGGAATCGGTGTCTGATGAATGTGTAATTGATCATTTTGGTAACAAACGATCACGAAGGCATACCTTGGTTCTATCAAGAGATTAACCATTACAAGCACTTCAGCTGCCTCAGTAAATTGAATTTGCTCCTGGCTGAAACTAATATTCTAAACTATACCTATAGTAGGGGTAGGGTAGCTAAAGAATAACAGTTAATGGTGGTTGGCTGTTTGGGATGCTATGTACAGTATCTCACAAAATAAGTACCCATACACCTCACATTTTTGTAAATATAGCTTTTCATGTGACAACACTGAAGAAATTACACTTTGCTACAATTGAAAGTAAAAGTAGTGAGTGTACGGCTTGTATAACAGTGTAAATTTGCTGTCCCCTCAAAATAACTCAACACACAGCCATTAATGTCTAAACCGCTGGCAACAAAAATGAGTTTACCCCTAAGTGCAAATGTCAACATTGGGTCCAAAGTCTTAATATTTTGTGTGGTCACCAATTTCTCGCACTGCTTTAACCCTCTTGTGCATGGGAGTTCACTGGAGCTTCAAGGTTGCTACTGGAGTCCTCTGGCTCTTCCACCCCTCCATGACGACATCACGGAGCGGAGCTGTTGAATGTTTGATACCTTCCGCTCCTCCACTTGCAGTTTGAGGATGCCCCAACGATGCTCAATCTGGTTTAGGTATGGAGATATGCTTGGCCAGTCCATCACCTTTAAACTCATAAGTCTATTTCCCAAAGACAACCCTTGGATATGGCGCTGAAAACGTGCACTCTCTGACTCAACTTCTTTGGTCGACCATTGGCGAGGCCTGATCTGAGTTTAACCTGTCCTGCTAAACCGCTGTATGTTCTTGGCCACCATGCTTCGGCTCAGTTTCAGGTTATTCGCAATCTTGGAGCCAAGGCCATCTTTATATAGAGATCCTCAGTTCTTTCCCATGAGGTGCCACCGTGGCATGTATTTAGATCTTCCAGTATCAGAGCGATAACACCAAGTTTCACACCTGAGACCTTGTTGTAACACTAGCGACTAACGAATCACATGAAACTGGGACGGAAAATGGCTAATTTGGCCCAATTTACCCCCCAATTTGGGGGGGTATACTCTTGCCAGCAGTTTAGACCTTAATGGCTGTGTGCGTTATTTTGAGGGGACAAATTTACACTGTTATACAATCTGTACACTCACAAATTGTAGCAAACTGACATTTCTTCAGTGTTGTCAGATGTAAAGATAGAATAAAAGATTTACAAAAATGTGAGGGGTGTACTCTTGTGAGATGCTATATGTACCCCTTTATTGCAAAATTATTTCCTACAGTAAGACAATGTCTGAACAAGTACAATTGTTAGTGAATTTAATCGAATGTATGCCATAGTAGCAGACAAAGCAAGGAAGGGATAAAAGAAGGCAGCAACTTTGTATCTGTGCAAGCAATGTTCAACCAGACACAAGCGCTGTCAAATCTTTCAGTTCACAAAATCCCAGGAAATGTTCTAAGTGCAGATCCAATAATAGAAAATCTTCAAAAGATTCTCTGGCGTATCACTTGTGTAGACAATCTTCTTCTCTGTCTTACTCAGACATCAAAAATTAGTTACCGAAAATGGAATATTGTAATACTATACTACAGTTTAAAAATGATGGCACTTTACAGTACAGATTGTTTACTATATGGTTAACGAGTTGTAATATTTGTAGTTTTACTACAACAAATTGTTTGCACTTTTATTTAAAGTTTTAAACTGGTGTATTTTCAACTCATGAAGCAACTTGTACTTTTTTTTTTGGTTTGTTTTTCAAGAAACTCCAAATTGTAGTGAATCAAAATACAAATGGCAAAGATCAAGCTATGGATACTACTAGTACTACAGTCGATTTTGGAGAATTTCTCCATATTGGTTATTTTTACCTCCATTTAGCATTTTGATCTTTGCTATCGTTTGGAGTTTATTGAATAAACCACTGTTATGTGTTAAATAAGTGTTATAACAAGTGTCCTAAATATCGACAAAGAAACCCATGCCATGTTTAGGGTATTCTCTCCTTCCAGTATACCTCTATGAGTCTGACCCTAAAAGTGGGATAGTTCTATCTATACTATAGTCTATAGGCACCAAAATAACTTTAGTTTAATGAACCATTTTTTGTGTATTATTAATCCTGCCCCTGCAATCTGTCTCACTGCTCAATTCTCTGCCATTTAGCTGTTAAATCACTGAATATTTTTTTATTTTTTTGTTTTTCAGCCTAGTCATAACCCTGCCTTGTGTGACTAACACAGCTTCCTTAAAATGTTGCTGTCAAGAGACATCTAATGTTTAGACTTCCTTTACTGTACATTGGGGTTGATTTTCTAAAACTAGAGTGCAAAATGTGGTGCATCTGTGCATAGTAACCAATCAGCTTCCAGGTGGTATTGTGAAAGCTGAACTGAACAAGCTGAAGTTAGAAGCTGATTGGCTACCGTGCACAGCTGCACCAGATTTTGCACTCTACTGTTTGGTGTTTAAAAGTTATCTCCTGCACTGTAATTTGCCTTTAGGGGACACCTCCCGTATCGTATGTGCTTAAGGTTAAATTTACAGAGGAGATTAAAAACCTCTACAGTGAGCAAATTCTGATGGGAAAATTAAACCCTTTTTTTTTCATGGCTGTGTCAGTCACATCCAGGGGAGGTGTAACTAGGGCTGCCTGCATCCATTCAAAGGACAGAAACAAAAGTGTTTCAACGCCTAAATGGCAGAGAAACTAAAGGTGTATGGGTGGGGTGGTCTATACACAAATGGATTAAGCTAATTTTGTTGCCTCTTACCTATAGTATCCCTTTTAGTAGTGAATGGACGTGTGTAATGGATAGTTATGGACTTCAAGATTTTAAACTGATGTTTATTTCACATCAGTCAGTACCTTGTACTTTTTTGGTTGTTTTTTTCACTAAACTCAAAATTCTAGTGAACCAGAACCAAAAAGGCAAAGATCAAGCTAAAATTGGCAAGCTATGGCTACAAGGCGAGTTTGATAATTTCTCCATATTAGCTATTTTTACCTGCATTTTGCTCTTTGCTATAGTTTGGCATTTATTGAATAAACCCGCTATGTGTTAAATGAGTGTTGTATAACACGTCACGTGTCTTAAATATTGCCTATGACACCCATGCGGCATGGGTTCATTGAGGTTGACTGGAATGAGAGAATAACCTAAACATGGCCATGTCCATGCCATGTTTAGGGTATTTTCTCCTTCCAGTCTACCTCTATGACCCTTGGGCCTTGTTCACACCTATGCATTTTTATTGTTTTTTTGCATTTTGCAGATTTGCACTACAGTCTATTTAACATTGTTTCCAATGAAGCACACTCTGTAGTGCAAATATGCAAAAAGCACTAAAAATGCATAGGTGTGAATCAGGCCTAAAAGTGGGATAGTTCTACAATATTTAAAAATATACTATAGGCACCAAAATAACTTTAGCTTAATTAAGCAGTTTTGGTGTATGAATCATGCCCCTGCATTCCTACATGCTGTCTCACGGCTCAATTCTCTGCCATTTAGCAGTTAAATAACAGATTTTTTTATTTTTTTTGTCTTTCGGCCTGACTGAGCTTAGTCATGCCTTGTGTCAGTCACTCACACTGCCTCCCTAAAATTTTGCTGTCAAGAGACATCCAATGTTTAGAATTCCTTTACTGTACATTGGGGTTGATTTTCTAAAACTAGAGTGCAAAATGTGGTGCATCTGTGCATAGTAACCAATCAGTTTCCAGGTGGTATTGTGAAAGCTGAACTGAACAAGCTGAAGTTGGAAGCTGATTGGCTACCGTGCACAGCTGCACCACCAGATTTTGCACTCTGTTTTGTGTTTACAATTTCTCATCTAATTCATGCACTGTAATTTGCCTGTAGGAGCCACCTCCTGTATGTCATGTGCTTAAGGCTCAATTTACAGAGGACTCAGAGGAGATTAAAAACCTCTACAGTGTGCAAATTCTTATGGGAAAATTAAACCCTTTTTTCATGGCTGTGTGAGTTGTCAGTCACATCCTGGGGAC
Source organism: Aquarana catesbeiana (assembly GCF_042186555.1). Lineage (NCBI taxonomy): Eukaryota > Metazoa > Chordata > Amphibia > Anura > Ranidae > Aquarana > Aquarana catesbeiana. The sequence continues at coordinate 722,144,944 of NC_133324.1, forward strand.
GAGGTTTAACTAGGGCTGCCTCACCTGCATCCATTCCATGGACAGAAACAAAAGTGATTAAACGCCTAAATGGCAGAGAAACTAAAGGTGTATGGTCTATACACAAACTGATTGAGCTAGTTTTGTTGTCGATTACTTGTAGTATCCCTTCTAGTAGTGAATTGATGTGTGTAAGCTGCATTTTATGGGTAGTTTTTGAATTTTATATTTAAACAGATGTGTATTTCACATCAGTGAATACCTTGCACTTTTAAGTAGTGAATTGATGTGTGTAACCTGCATCTGTTTGTATTGGATGTTGATAACTTTGTTTTAAGTATAATAAAAATACAGTCCCCAGATGAAGACACGTGACGTGTCGTAACGCGTAGGGATTGGCTGGAGCGGCACACAGCTGTCAATACAAGTGAGAGGGCGCTGAGAACGCCAGACTTCTCATCTGTTTTTTACTTTGCCTGACTTTTTAATATTCAATGTAAGAGTATAATCAAATAAATATCCCCCCCCTGGTTTTAAAACGATAACACACTAGTGGAGCCTGCCTTCTCTCTCCCCCTCCCCTGTCTTTATCTTGTCTGAGCTGCATCAGAGTGGAGGGAGCCGAGGGAACACAGGAGAAGATCCAGAGAGTCAAGTAGTACAGAAGGAGAAGTGTCCAGACAGCGCTTCCATACTGCATTGATCTTATCTCCACAGCTCGATTTGTACTAATTTAAGGTGAGAGTCCAGAGAGACTGCACTAGAGGATACTACCGTAGGAAACATTCAGCCACCATATAGAACACACACAGACCCGAATAGAAGGACTTTCTATCTACTCAACAGCGCCATCTATCCTAGATTCTATGAATTGCATATTTTGAATCTAGTAATGCTGCTAATTTGAGTTTTTATTTTTAAAGGCGCAGTTAGATGAATTGGGACTACACTGAGTTTAGTGCACTTTTGATATTAATTTGTTGCTAATCATTCACCTTTATGATGGGTTTCACTTTATATTAATTTATTCAATGTCATAAGGACTTTTTACAAAGACTTTTACTCACCAGCATCTATTCACGGCCATTCAGTCACGGTTGCACTTTATATTAATTTATATTAATTTATTTTATGTCTCAACATTTTACACAAGGATTTTTATTCACCAGGATCCATTCACGGTTATTTATGGTATTATACGGTTGCACTTTATATTAATTTATTTAATGGTATAACACTTTATACAAGGATTTTCATTCACCAGGATCCATTCACGATTATTTATGGTATTATAACCTTGCTAGTTTTTCTTTGGCATCGAAATACTGGTAATACTGGAATATTGCGCGAAATTCACTTAATTATTTATCCAGTAAGCGGTTGTGTGAGCACTATTAATTTTGCTGCAATATTCACATTTAGTATTTTACATCACCTACATTTTTCTTTTCTTACATCTACCAGCGCGAAGGAATTCTTTAAAAAAAAAAATAAAAATACAACTTATTAAGACATTTTGTATGCTTTTTTTTTTTTTACTTGAGACAAGTTGATAGTCTGAATTTACTCTTCTGCCAATGTGTTTTGGTGTGTGCATTGAACAAAGGGGATGTGTGTGCGCAATGCCCAAGCATATATTCTATTTTGCTCCCTGCATAAGATTACTACTGACTTAAACATAGGTTTATATAATACTCGTAGATGAGGTCAGTGTATGTCAGTTAGCCAGGTCAGTGTAGTGTATGTATGTCAGGTAGGTAGGTAAGGTGAGGTCAGTGTATGTATGTCGGGTAGGTGAGGTCAGTGTAATGGTCACTGTGTCAGTTAGGTGAGTTTAGTGCCCATCATTGATGGGCAGCACTGGTAAGCCAGGCAGCAACCAGCAAGTTAGCTTACCCCCCACCACACAACCCCACCAACCAGCCAAAAACACCCACGACATGACAACCCCGGATCCCCCCATGGTGCCACCATCGGCCTTCGGGCTGAAGCCCCTGGTCTTTTTGACACCTAGCAACGCCCCTGCCTGAAACGTTGTCTTGAAAAATTGCGTTTACCAAATTTGAATTTTTCATCCCATTCATTCAGAATAAGGGCAGCGTCTGACGCTGCTGAGAGGGGTTTGCCGGTCAAAGCCATAATGGGTATGGGAAGATGGAGGTCCAATTGTTTTAAGAGATATATCAGACCTAACGTTTCACTTCGATTTCCTAGGTTTTCAACATTGCATATGGATTCTGGGGCACACTTACATATGTTGGGCACGGAAGCGTGTGGCTCAACGCAGGTACTCGGTTAACTTATCTTTACAGCTGGAATACTTTGCTCTGTACTGGAAGAATGTGAGAGGTCTGAAGTGGCAGCAACTATATTTTCATTTGTCACAATTATATCTGTTTTGGCCACCACCTTCAATCCTGATAGTTCATCTGGGAGGTAATGACTTGGGTAACATTCGTACTTTGGATCTTTTGTTTATGATCAAAAGGGATCTTTATCGGTTTCACTTGACTTCCCCGGGTACAATCATTGTTTTTTCAGAGATAGTTCCCTGCTTAGCTTGACTGTCTTCCCTGTTCCATAGAGTGATGGAGAAAATGAGGAAGAGGGTCAATTGGGCAATAGCTAAGTACAGTGGGGACGAAAAGTATTCAGACCCCCTTAAATTTTTCACTCTTTGTTATATTGCAGCCATTTGCTAAAATCATTTAAGTTCATTTTTTCCCTCATTACGTTATGTACACACAGCACCCCATATTAACAGAAAAACACAGAATTGTTGACATTTTTGCAGATTTATTAAAAAAGAAAAACTGAAATATCACATGGTCCTAAGTATTCAGACCCTTTGCTGTGACACTCATATATTTAACTCTATATTTAATTTTAGGTGCTGTCCATTTCTTCTGATCATCCTTGAGATGGTTCTACACCTTCATTTGAATCCAGCTGTGTTTGATTATACTGATTGGACTTTATTAGGAAAGCCACACACCTGTCTATATAAGACCTTACAGCTCACAGTGCATGTCAGAGCAAATGAGAATCGTGAGGTCAAAGGAACTGCCTGAAGAGCTCAGAGACAGAATTGTGGCAAGGCACAGATCTGGCCAAGGTTACAAAAAAAATTCTGCTGCACTTAAGGTTCCTAAGAGCACAGTGGCCTCCATAATCCTTAAATGGAAGACGTTTGGGACGACCAGAACCCTTCCTAGAGCTTGCCGTCCACCAAACTGAGCTATCGGGGGAGAAGAGCCTTGGTGAGAGAGGTAAAGAAGAACCCAAAGATCACTGTGGCTGAGCTCCAGAGATGCAGTCGTGAGATGGGAGAAAGTTGTAGAAAGTCAACCATCACTGCAGCCCTCCACCAGTCGGGGCTTTATGGCAGAGTGGCCCGATGGAAGCCTCTCCTCAGTGCAAGACACATGAAAGCCCGCATGGAGTTTGCTAAAAAAACACCTGAAGGACTCCAAGATGGTGGGAAATAAGATTCTCTGGTCTGATGAGACCAAGATAGAACTTTTTGGCCTTAATTCTAAGCGTGTGTGGAGAAAACCAGGCACTGCTCATCACCTGTCCAATACAGTCCCAACAGTGAGGCATGGTGGTGGCAGCATCATGCTGTGGGTTTTTTTTCAGCTGCAGGGACAGGATGACTGGTTGCAATCGAGGGAAAGATGAATGCGGTCAGGTACAGGGATATCCTAGATGAAAACCTTCTCCAGAGTGCTCAGGACCTCAGACTGGGCCAAAGATTTACCTTCCAACAAGACAATGACCCTAAGCACACAGCTAAAATAAAGAAGGAGTGGCTTCACAACAACTCCGTGAATGTTCTTGAATGGCCCAGCCAGAGCCCTGACTTAAACCCAATTGAGCATCTCTGGAGAGACCTAAAAACAGCTGTCCAAAAACATTTACCATCCAACCTGACAGAACTGGAGAGGATCTGCAAGGAGGAATGGCAGAGGATCCCCAAATCCAGGTGTGAAAAACTTGTTGCATCTTTCCCAAAAAGACTCATGGCTGTATTAGATCAAAAGGATGCTTCTACTAAATACTGAGCAAAGGGTCTGAATACTTAGGACCATGTGATATTTCAGTTTTTATATTTTAATAAATCTGCAAAAAAAATGTCAACAATTCTGTGTTTTTCTGTCAATATGGGGTGCTGTGTGTACATTAATGAGGAAAAAAATGAACTGAAATGATTTTAGCAAATGGCTGCAATATAACAAAGAGTGAAACATTTAAGGGAGTCTGAATACTTTCCGTCCCCACTGTACATGCCACTGTTAGGGGGTTTTGCTTATCAGCACCTGGATCTTGAAGGGGGAGTCCCGGGGCTTTATAGGCAGGACGGGTCCATCTTTCGGATGTGGGTGCCAATATCCTCAGTCTTGGGCTGCAAAGCAGCATTGAAATGTCCTCGTATTTGGGGTAGGCCGGTCTTGTCCGGCTGGTGGGGACGTATTTCTTTGTTCAATAAAGTTTAAGCTTCCCGAGTTCTGACAACTGTGCAAAAGTTTGCTGTATGTTTGATTTTATCTGAATATTGGACTAATATGTTTTGTCTTTATGAATATTTTAAACCAATAATATGCCGCGGCCATTTTCTGCCAAAATAGTGTGTTTGTGTATTACTCTGCTATACGGTTGCATTTGGGTAATTAAGGTAATGGGCAAGTGTGGCCTGCAGTCCCATATCAAAAATTGGATACTGTGAATGGCATCAGGTTCTTATATTAATTGTTATATAATGTTACAAAGTGCCAATGTTGTACAGCAACCGCAGCACCCCAGCAAGGACCAGGGAAAAGAATAACTGCCCCTATGTAGGGTAGGGTTGTCGTTCCTTGCTGGAGTGCTGTGGATGCTTTACTACATTGGCGCTTTGTAAATCACATAACAATTAACAAAAGAACCTGACACCAATTGCAGCATACAGTTTTTGGTATATCAGGGGGACTTTTCTTCCCTCCCTGTATGCAAATATTAATGGGGTATGAAGTACATTTTAACCCATGTATTCAACTGTTGATGTAGATATTTGGTCAACATACCGATAACATCATGTAACAATTAATATGAGATCCTTACTCCAATTGCAGCATTCAATTTTAGTTATCCCAAAGAGCCGTTTCCATCCTGTCTTTCCTGTAAGCAAACATCAAGGGGATATGAAGTACATTTTGAAGCATATTTTCAACAATTGTTGTGGACATTTGGTCATTATATGTAAGATAAAACAGATTCCCAGAACCAGAAGACCAGTGCAGGCTTATGCTCATATTTGTGCGTGTGTGCATTGCTCACATGCTATAACTTCTAGGCAAAGAGGCAATAGTTGTTCTTCTTTGAGTTTCTTTCGTCTCTCCCAGGACCTGCAGGACCTGGGCTTTTCTTCAGTGGATCAGAGGTCCAGCCAAGCACTGTATGACCTCACTGTGTAAGGGGGGGGGTCGCAGGCTTTCTGTTTTCCTAAACCAATACACATGTAACTCGGTCCTGCTGTTTTATTCTGCGTGTATTATCTGGCCTATTTCACTGATTCTAGGAATTCCGGGAGGTGGTGAGAAGACGCTACGCTGTATTGCACAGGCTAAACTTTGATACGCTGTTTTTATTGATTCTTCCTGTAAGCACATTTTGTATGCAGGGGTTTTGTGTTTCTAATAAATGACAGTATTATGCTATGCAGAGCATTCCCTTGTGTTTTTCTATGTTGGACCTGCTGAGCTGAGCCATTCCAGGAGGGATCTTTGGTAACCTTAGGAGAGGGTCCAATTTTGCCAATACCCTTGTGGAGATACCAGGCTTATCTAATTCTTAATTGCGGTGAGTGCATCACCAAAGGGGTGTTCACGTGGTGGACTGGTGACAGTATTCGGGAAAGGAATGCTTTTTGTTCAAACTCCTGATGGGATACAGCACCATACACTGACTTAAGGACTTTTGCATGGACTTTGATGTTGCTCACTTTATGCGTGTGTGATGTTTATAGCCCATTGAATGTTATTTTATGGCACTGAATATTTCCAGATATTTTGCTAGTGCGGTTAATGCTGCGATTTTTTTTATCTATGCATATTTTTTAATATAATAGAATGTAGTGTGGTGTTGCAAAACAAAAAATACATCATGTCCGGAAGGCCACCAAGGAGAGACAGACGCTTACAGGCCACTAAAAGAGGGCATGCAGCCTCTGTGTCTACAGTCAACAGTGGTGGTCGTGGACATGGTGCATCTTCTGCAGGTGGCCGTGGGGCACACTTGTCCTTTTTTTCTGCTGCTGGCCATGTTATTGAGCCTCAACATGCAGAAGAGTTGGTGGAGTGGATTAGTTTACCTTCCAACGCAGATGCCAAAGCAGACTATTCCACCGGTTCCTTGTCCATAGTTACTCCCTTCCGTAGCCCCACCATCCTCATTGACAGAGGAGTCCCCAGAATTATTCGACCACGGTGTCGGTTATATGCTGCTGGAAGATGTGCAGCGATTTGAAAGCTCCAATGTTGGTTCACAGGTTGAGGAAGGGAGTAACGTGAGCCTAGAGAGAGGGGGTGCCACAGAAGGACAAGAAACTGGCAGTCATGTTCCCCCAGCTGCAGCAAACTGCCAAGCTTGCTCCAGTGACGAGGAGGGAGGGGATGATGAGGTCACTGACTTTACTTGGGTGCCTGAGAGAAGAGAGGAGAGGAGGAGGAGGCACAACTTCAACGAGGCAGGATGTTCTCTAGGGGCAGTTTAAGGGCAGCCACCCTATTGCATCACACCACAGAGCTCTGCAGGTGCAGGGCGCTGCTGACTCCCCGCTGACTTTTAAAAGTTCCTTGGTGTGGGCCTTTTTCGACACATGTGCAGCAGATCGCACCGTTGCTGTTTGCAACCTATGTCTGAAGCGGATCAAGTGTGGCCAGAACAGCAGCCGCTTGGGCACCACATGCTTGACCAGACATATGATGACCTGCCATGCAGTCTGTTGGCAGCAGCACCTGAAAGACCCTTGCTCCTCATCTGGGATCTCAAACTCTACTATACCTCCAGTCCTCTCAAAAACCTGCACTGAGAGGAATGAAGGTATAGCAATAGGTGCCACAAGTATTTGCAGCCAATCTGCTAGCAGTACACCACCAATTGATTTTAGCAGGCAAATTTCCCTACCCCAGTTGCTGAACCGTAAAAAGAAATTCGGTCCCAGCCATCCACATGATCAGCGTCTAAATGCTAGCTTGCTATATTTTTGATATAATATTTCATAGCAGGGCCCGTTCCTGCGCCCAACAAGAGTAACTGTGAGGAGTACCACCAACACCTAAGGACCAATTTTTCTGCAGAGTATATAGGGCAGGCCGTATAGTATATATACTGCTATTCAGACTATATAGTTCCTGGGGGCCTGGGGGACCCCCACGCCATTTTTTTTTATTTTGGTGTGGGGTTCCCCTTAATATCCATACCAGACCTGAAGGGCAAAACTAAATAACAGAGAAGCAGAGTACTGAGGCATTTTCGACTTTGTTTAGTAGCTATGGATTGCCCCACCCACGTTATCCTACTAGTTATAAATGAGTAGCACACAGCAAGAGCCTGCAGCTGCTCTGAACATGTCTGAGCTTCACGTGTGTTGCTTATAATTGCAACCTTTGTTCTGACAAAATAGGGGAGACTGTTTGGAGAAGGGGGCAAAAAGGGGGGTGGGGTTAATTGCACTAATAGTCGTTATGGTTAGATAAAACCTGAGCCTACTTTGTTCTGGGTAAGAGTGTGAAACACAGACTGTAGGGTTTGGGGTGCATAATGTAGAGAGTGCAGAGGTCAGGAGTGTGCAATAAAGTACAGGGGTCAGGGCTCAGAAGTAAGTAACATACAGAGTGAAAGGATCTGGAGTAGAGGACCTACTCCGACTTACCGTATTCTTGTTTTAGATCACTTGTGTTTTATTCTGCCTTAACCCAGAATTTTCTTTCAGTCACATGTGGCTGAGGAAAGGGGCAGGTTACAGCACCTATTGGCTTAGGTAGCATCAAGTGGTGTGGCAGCTGCAGCGGTTGTCTGCAACCTATTGGAGCCACCAGCGTTCTAGCAACCAAGGATGCTGGGTAGCATAAGCCACTTGTGTCCTGGCAACCAAGGACGCTAGGCGGTGTGAGCTGCTTGCATCTTAGCATCTGTATAGGCCAATAGACGGTGTGTGCCTCCCACTCCTAAATCCAGAATTATTCATGGGCTGTAGCACTTCTCTGTAATGTTTTCCTTCATTCTGTCAAATACTTCAAAAGCTACATAAAAACACACGTCTTAAAGGAATCCTATCATATTCATTAGTCCTCGTTTTTCTTAGTTTTTTCACACTTGTCCACCGTGCGCACTTTTACATTCTCTTCTCTCTTTCTTGAACTTACTTACTAATAAACAACCTTTCAATTTACAAATGAGTTGTTTAACCACTTGGCGGCATGAGCTGCCCTGTGTCCTAGCAACCAAGGACACTAGGTGTTGTGAGCCACAAACTTCCAAGCAACTGTTGGGTTATGTGAGCTGCCTGTGTTCTAGCAATCAAGGACACAAGACAGAGTGAGCCTGCTTCCTAGCAACCAAGACTACTTGCTAAATACCGGACAAACTGAAACCCATATTGAATCAATACAGGACACAGCAATTTACTTCGAAATGGGTAAAGAGCCATGTCGTTGGCTCTTTACCGAGATCTGGGTTGCGCCGTGTCCTAGCATGCCCATGATCATCGCACTGCACACCCCTGGGGGCGCAAGAGAGAGGTGAAACTGGGCGACGTCATATGACGTCGTCCCAGAACTAGAGGAGATCCCACCCGCCGTCATTTCTCTATATGGTGAGGGGTGGTTAAAGTGTATGTAAAGCCACAACATTTTGTTTTGACTAGATGGTTTTGACACCTGCCAAGTTTTTTTTTACCTTGTGCTGTCTATTTCCCTTCAGGGGATTTCCTTTCACTTACTATTCCAGAGACACAGCAGGATGTAAGGGGAGACTTCTCTAAAGTGAGAAGATATCCCCTCTTAAATATTTGTGGCAAAAATGGGTCCTGCCCTATAGCAACTTGACAGGAACAGTATCACTGAACAGAACTTTCAGGGCTCATTCATACCAGTGCATTGTGGTAATGAGCACATTATCACACTGACATCGTTGCACACATTGGTGCATTGCTGTGCTGTGCATTTTTAATGCCACTATAAAACACCTACACTCAAAAAGTGCTGCTTGCATTCAATATTTGTGTGTTGAGATCTATTACAGTTCATTCAATTTCAAAAGGCCGCCTAACGCAGTGAACTTCAAAAGCATGTGTTGCAGCTCAATGCATCATGTAAACCAGTTCTCATTTCAGTGCAGCTGCAGTTCGGACACACGAATGGAGTGTAACTTTATACACATTCAATAAACTATAAAAAAAGGTTGCAGATTAAATTCTGCCATCTGAAGATAATTCTGTTGTAAAATAGATCAATGTTTTGATCACAGCACAAAAAATGTGCAACTGAGACACAAACAGAGGTCTAGTGTGAGAGTTATGCCGCGTACACACGAGCGGACTTTTCGACCGGACTGGTCCGACGGCCCGAATCTGGCGGACAATTCGACCGTGTGTGGGCTTCATCGGACCTGCAGCTGACTTTTTCGGATGAAAATCTGATGGACTTTAGATTTGGAACATGTTTCAAATCTTTACGTCGGAACGCCGCCAGACCCAGTTCCTATCGAAAAGTCTGCTCGTCTGTATGCTAGTCTGACGGATGAAAACTGGCGCTAGGGCAGCTATTGGCTACTGGCTATCAACTTCCTTATTTTAGTCTGGTTGTTTGTCATCACATACGAATCCATTGGACTTTGGTGTGATCGTGTGTAGGCAAGTCCGTTTGTTCGGAAAGTCCGTCGGATAGACCGTCAGACCAGTCCGGTCAAAAAGTATGCTCGTGTGTACGCGGCATTAGGTGTTGAGAATTTCTGTTAGTATTATGAGTATGTGCATTTCTTAAAGTTTTAAGTGGGGAACCCTGGTCACGTAGCTTTCTTTAAATCTCTTTCATATGTATAGCCATAGGTCGACATCTGTCGCAATTCTCTCAACCTGCATGAACTGGCTACAGAGTACAGATTTAAAAACACTAAGGGGGTTGAAGCTGCTATAGTTCAACAATTGATTACAATCTGTCAGGTCCCTTACTTACCAGACAGGTGAGTCCGCTTTGGGCAGAGGGTAGGCTCTCTTACGTATCCGACTCGGGGCCCCTGATAGAGCAGACAGGAAGCCCGCGAGTACGGAGTGGTATGAGGGCCTGTTGTAAGGATCCTGGAGAGAGGTGGTCTTTCAAGCAGCAGGTAGAACTCAGGAACACTGGAACTGATGCTGAGCAGGAGCTTACTAGGCAGGTCACACACAGGCAGAGGTCGGCAAAAGGCTGGCAACAAAAGTACAAAAGGAGCAGGCAGAAGCGGGGTCAAACAAGCTGGGGTCGGGTTCAGGCAGCGGTCAAGGAGGTCCAAAAGGCAAGCCGGGTCGTAACAGGTTAAACTTCAGAGATACGGAACACAGAGAGGATCACAGAACTTAGGCACAGAGCTGTTGATCAGGCAGCACCAAACAGGAATTGAGGCAGACTTAAATAGGCCGATTGGTGCCAAACGCCGCGCTCGTGTGGGCGTGCCCCCGAACACCGGCGTGCACGTCAGCACTACCAGGCACGCCCGCAGTAACGCCCATAGGCGAACGCGCGCTAGCGTGAACGAGCGTACGCCCGGACGCCACCCTGCACGCCATGGCCGGCCAGACCAGACATGCCGGTGCCCCCAGGAACACGCGCCCCAGCACGCACAAGAACACGCGCACCAACGCGCCCCGCCGCCCAATCAGGTTACCTCTCTGACAGTGCCCCCTCCTCAAGGGCAGACTCCGGATGCCCAGCTGGGCCATCTTCGAGGCATGAGAAGCTTTAAATGACTGTAGGAGTTCCCTGGCATGCAAGTTGCTCTCTGGCTCCCACGAATTGTCTTCGGGCCCATAGCCCTTCCATTTTACGAGGTATTGAACTTGGTTGCGTCTTCTTCTGCAATCTAAAATTGCCCCCACCTCGAACTCCTCTTCGCCATTAACTAGGATAGGCTTAGGTGGGCCGATACTACGGCCAACAAAGGAATTGGGGGTGACCAGCTTCAAAAGGGACACATGGAAGACTGGGTGTATCCTCAGGGTGTTAGGTAGGTCAAGTTCATATGCCACATTGTTAATTTTCCTTTTAACCAGAAAAGGACCCAAATACTTAGGGCCTAGTTTTCTGGACGGACAGGCCAACTTTAGGTTAGTAGTAGATAACCAGACTGAGTTGCCAGGTTCCAGGACGAGTTCTCCACGTCTGTTTGTCAAACATTCTTTTGTAATCTTCCTGAGCTTTGGTCATGGTATTCTGCAGTAATTTGTTGTTTATTGAGAAAAAGTCCAAGGTTTCAGATACTGCAGGGACGGAACACTCGGGTATAGATCCAGGCAAGAAGGATGGATGGAAGCCATAATTAGCATAGAATGGTGACTGATTGGTAGCAGAGTGCAGTGAATTATTGTAGGAGAACTCTGCGATGGGAAGCAGGGAAGCCCAGTCGTCCTGGGAAAATGCAGAAAAACAGTGGAGGTATTGCTCCAAGGTCTGATTCGTCCTTTCGGTTTGTCCATTTGACTGAGGGTGGTAGGCCGAAGAAAATGACAATTCAATCTCTAAAGAGCCACAGAGGGCTTTCCAAAATCTGGAGGTAAATTGGACGCCTCTGTCAGAAACTATGTTGGTTGGCACTCCATGTAATCTGACAATTTCTTTGATGAAGGTGGTAGCGGTTTCCATAGCCGAGGGGGTGCCCTTCATGGGAAGGAAGTGGGCCATTTTAGACAGCCTGTCTACCACAACAAAGATGGAAGAGAAACCTTCTGATGGGGGGAGTTCAACAATAAAGTCCATTGAAATCATGGCCCACGGCCTCTCTGGGACCAGTAACGGTTTCAACAGACCCCATGCCCTTGCCCGGCTATTCTTGCTTCTGGCACAGGTATTACAGGACTCGACATATTCCTTGCAATCCTTAACAAGGTGAGGCCACCAGAAGGTGCGTTGTACCAGATCGATTGTCTTCCGTGCGCCAAAGTGACCGGCCAATTTGTGATCATGGCACAAGTTTAACACCCGTACTTTTAGCTCCTCAGGGACCACAATCTTGTTTTTGTACCAGAACAGCCCATCTTTGGTACAAGCTTCAGCAGGTGATGTCATTCCCATAGAGGACTGACTGATCTGAGAGATAAGATCTTCTTGTAGGATCAGGAAATTCCCAGAAGGGAGGATGGTGTCTGGAGGCAGGGTTTTCTCTGAATCAAGGAACATGCGGGAGAGAGCGTCGGATTTGACATTCTTGGATCCGGGTCTGTAGGTGATGTGGAATATAAATCGAGGAAAAAAAAAGTGCCCATCTGGCTTGCCGGGGTTTCAGTCTCTTAGCCGTCCTTAGATATTCCAAATTTTTATGGTCTGTGTAGACCAAAATGGGGTGAGCTGCACCCTCCAGGAGATAACGCCAATCTTCCAAAGCTGCCTTAATGGCCAGAAGTTCCCGATCTCCCACGTCGTAATTCCTCTCGGAAGAAGAAAGTTTGCGTGAAAAGAATCCCACAGGGTACAGGAGTGCTTTAGCACCTTGTCTTTGTGAGAGCACGGCTCCTACCGCAACTTCAGAAGCATCCATCTCCAATACGAAAGGTAAGGCAGGATTAGGATGTTTGAGGATAGTGGCTGAAGTAAACAGAGCCTTGAGTTTTTCAAAGGTCACTTGCGCTTTAGGGGTCCAGCAGAACCGTGTTCCCTGTCTGATGAGTTCCGTAATGGGAGTTATTATCGAAGAGAATCCTTTAATGAACTTTCTATAAAAATTGGTGAAGCCGATAAAGCGCTGTACTCCTTTTTTGTCTATAGGTGCAGGCCAATCCAAGATAGCAGATACCTTTTGCGGGTCCATCTTGATACCATCGGGAGAGATGACCAGGCCTAGGAACTGAATGGATTGAAGCTCGAACTCACATTTTTCGAGTTTGGCATAAAGCCCATGTTGTCTGAGTCGGGTAAGTACGTTTCGCACGTGTTTGCAATGGTCAGTCAGGGAAGCAGAGAAAACCAGGATATCATTCAGATAGACAATGACGTATAGGTCCAGGAAGTCACGAAAGACATCGTTGACGAAGTGCTGGAAGGTGGCTGGCGCATTACATAGGCCAAAGGGCATGACGAGGTACTCGTAGTGCCCGAATCGAGTACGAAAGGCCGTCTTCCACTCGTCCCCCTCTCTTATGCAGATCAAATTGTAGGCTCCGCGGAGGTCCAGCTTGGTGAAGATGGTAGCGGATCCTAGTCTTTGAAATAGTTCGGGCACTAGAGGTAACAGGTATCTGTTCTTTATAGTAATCTTGTTTAGTTCCCGGTAATCGATGCAGGGACGTAAGGAGTGATCTTTCTTCTCCACGAAAAAGATGCCTGCACCTGCTGGAGATGTGGAGGGACAATGAATCCTTTCTTTAGGTTTTCGTCAATTTAGGCTTTCAAGGTGCCCAGCTCCTGCGCATTTAGGGGGAAAATCCTCCCGAAGGGAACTTCAGTTCCGGGTAAAAGCTCTATCGGGCAATCGTAGGGTCTATGTACCGGGAGAGTTTCTGCCCCATTCTTGCTGAACACATCCAGGAAATCCCGATAGGGTTCGGGAAGTTGTTGACAAGGCTTGGCTTCTGAATCTAAGCAAAGGCACTGAGATGGTGTCATGGGGGTTCCCAGCAAGCAGTGTTGTTTGCAATAGTCGGACAAAAACTGGATCTTGCCTGTGGACCAGTCGATACTGGGATTGTGAGCCTGTAGCCAAGGCATTCCTAAGATGATTGGAAAGAGAGGAGAGGAGATGACATCCAGGCGTAAAAGTTCCTGATGTTCCAGGCCAATGGTGGCCAGTAGAGGAACAGTCTCCTGGGTAACTGGTCCGGAGCTGAGGGTGGAACCGTCCGCTAAGAATACTGCCAGTCCCTGGGCCTTGGGTTGGATAGGAATGTTATGGTTTTCGATAAAGGTTCGGTCAATGAAACCGCTGCATGCTCTCAAATCAATGATGACCGGCACTGGGATGTTCCTTCCAGGTAGCTGTAATGTAACAGAAAGGGTTAGATGGTTACCGGATCTGGGTGAGACAGGTGCACACAAAGAAGAGGACAGCAGGCACTTACGTCTCTTGTTGGGGCATGCCCTTACAAAGTGTCCAGACTCTCCACAATACAGGCACAGATTGAGTGTGCGTCTGCGCGTCTTCTCCTCTGGGGTCAAAGAGGGATGGAGCAGTCCTAGCTGCATGGGTTCTGGACCCTCCTGGGCCGGAACAGGTGAGACAGGAGAAGCTTGGTTCGGGGCACTAGAAACCCTGGGAAACATCCAAGTGAGACGTGGGTGGCCAACGGACCTCTCAGAAAGTCTCTCCCTAAGACGGCGGTCAATCTGAATTGACAGGTTTATGAGCTCATCCAGCGTCTGAGGTATCCCTACACGTGCCAATTCATCTTTAAGGGGGTCGGACAACCCCAGCCGGTATTGATGACGCAAGGCCGCGTCATTCCACTCTGTATCAGAGCTCCAACGTCTAAATTCTACAGCATAATCTTCGGCCGCTCTGCGGCCTTGTTGTTGAGTGCAGGGCGGCTTCTGCAGTGGCCGTTAGTTGGGGGTCATCGTATAGCTGGGACATTGCTATGAAGAGGTCATCCAAGGAATCCAGAGATCTGGATTTTTGCTCCAGCAGACGGTGGGCCCAGGCCTGGGGCTCGCCGGTCAGAAGTGATATAACGAACCCCACTTTAGTGACTTCCAAAGAAAACGTACGGGGTTGCAAGGCAAAATAAAGTTCACATGCGTTGCGGAATGCCCGGAACTTGCAACGTTCTCCAGAGAACTTTTCAGGTGTAGGCACCCTGGGCTCTGGTGGGAGCATTACTACAGAGGGTACTGTGGAGGGGTTAGCAGGTGCTGCTCCCTGAGGAGATGCTGAGAGGGCCTGGACCTGTCCTTCCAGTCTTGTATAGCCCTCCTGTAGGCTTTTAACCGCTTGGGTGAGGCCCGCTAGGTGCCTGCAAAGTTCATCCATGGGGGAGGCCCCCTGCCCGGACTCAGTCATGGCTGCCTGATACTGTCAGGTCCCTTACTTACCATGCAGGTGAGTCCGCTTTGGGCAGAGGGTAGGCTCCCTTACGTATCCGTCTCGGGGCCCATGATAGAGCAGACAGGAAGCCCGCGAGCACGGAGTGGTATGAGGGCCTGTTGTAAGGATCCTGGAGAGAGGTGGTCTTTTAAGCAGCAGGTAGAACTCAGGAACACTGGAACTGATGCTGAGCAGGAGCTTACTAGGCAGGTCACACACAGGCAGAGGTCGGCAACGGGCTGGCAACAAAGGTACAAAAGGAGCAGGCAGAAGCAGGGTCAAACAAGCCAGGGTCGGGTTCAGGCAGCGGTCAAGGAGGTCCAAAAGGCAAGCCGGGTCGTAACATGTTAAACTTCAGAGATACGGAACACAGAGAGGATCACGGAACTTAGGCACAGAGCTGTTGATCAGGCAGCACCGAACAAGAATTGAGGCAGACCTAAATAGGCAGATTGGCGCCAAAACACCCCCGAACACCGGCGTGCACGTCAGCACTACCAGGCATGCCCGCAGTAACGCCCATAGGCGAACGCGCGCTAGCGCGAACGCATGTACGCGCGTGCGCCCAGATGCCACCCTGCACGCCATGGCCGGCCAGACCAGACACGCCGGTGCCCCCAGGAACATGCGCCCCAGCACGCACAGGAACACGCGCACCAGCGTGCCCCGGCGCGCACCGGCGCCCAATCAGGTAACCTCTCTGACACAATCAGTAAGTGTGGAATATATCATTGCACAACATACCTTTATTTGGGAAAATGCATATATTCAAGAACAGGACTACATCTACACTGCTGGTCATATTGAATTTTGGACCAGAGACCCTTCCATTTAGGTGTCATTGAAAATTGTATGGTGACTCTATGTTGCTTCTCCCATAAGGAAAGGATATCAATATGGCAGTACCAACACACACAATGACCCCTAAACCATGAATTCACATGTATTCATATTCAGTAAAATTCTTAAATGCACTGGTGTATGGGCAAATACATAGGAGCCCATCACCAAGCCTCTGAGCTGAATAAAATATATTTCTTTGAAAATAAACTATTCTCTTATGTTAGGTGTAAAAGAGCAATCAAAAATATAATTTGTGGTAGAGTAAGCTATTTAGATACCCCTAGCAGTTTTTTGTCATGTCCGAATACCTATAGTATGATCTATAAAGGTATATTGACTCCCCATATCCCATGCGACACTGTGGGTACCAAAAGGGTCTTATTTTTCTCCAAAGAAGTCAGAGATGACTCTGATATAAAATAAAGTGTTTTCGGAGCTTACAGAGTCTATTCCCACCAAAATAGGCCTGTCAGGAGGATTGAGAGGGTCCTTGTGGACTTTAGGCAGGATATACATTTCTCTCTTTTTTTTTTTTTATACACAGCAAGCCAAGTTCAACAACGTTGGGTGGCCACTGTCATCATTTAACTAAGAGAGCACAATGCTACCAAATGTAAACAAAGCTGGCTTCAACATAAGAATTAAATTAACATTATACTGCATATTACATCTTTTGTGTAAGTTTGATTGTACACGAACATTCTGTTATTAACAAGGGCCTGAACTTCTACCCTAAAGGCAAAATTAATGTTTTTACTTTGGGTTAAGACCTGTGTAGATTTAACAGATCAGATTGATGGCTTTGTTTATGGATGTCCCTCAACGTTCATATAACGCTCAGTTTTGTCTGTTTATAATCTTAGACCTAGGACCAATATACCAATGGTCACATTACTCAACCTATGTCTTGCTATGCTGCTGAAGTTTTGAGGTGTCCATCCGCAAAGTCAGTAGTACATTAAAATTATTATGACGCTAATCCTCATGTGCCCTCTGCCAATCCCTCCATTGGCTGCCACTCAGTCACCGAATTAAATTCAAGATACTAACTATAACTTACAAAGCCATCCACAACTTGGCCCCTAGCTACATCTCTAACCTAGTCACAAAATACCAACCTAATCGTTCTCTTCGCTCCTCCCAAGACCTCCTGCTCTCAAACTCCCTTGTCACCTCATCCCATGCTCGCCTTCAGGACTTCTCCAGAGCCTCCCCCATCCTCTGGAATGCTCTACCCCAATCCGTCCGTTTTTCTCCTACTTTATCCACTTTCAGACGATCCCTGAAAACTCATCTCTTCAGAGAAGCCTATCTGGCCCCTACCTAACAACTGTACATTTATCTTCTCAATCAGCACATCACCCACAGTTATTACCTCTTGTATCTCTTGACCTCCCCTCTTAGATTGTAAGCTCTAAGGAGCAGGGCCCTCTGATTCCTACTGTATCAAATTGTATTGTACTTGTACTGTCTACCCTCAAGTTGTAAAGCGCTACGTAAACTGTTGGCGCTATATAAATACTGTATAATAATAATAATAATAATAATATTACAACATATATACATATCTATATAAATACTACTTTAAAAAGTTTTACTTTTTTATAGTATTGCAGTTAATCTGTTATATTTTTTATTGTTATGGATATTTTCTCTATTTCCATTTTAACAGTTTTCTATAATAATTATTTCTATTTCGATAAATGTTCGTGGTATTCCAAGGTTCGTTAATGGCTCATTTACCTTTAGAGCTGGCAATAAGTAAAAACAAAAATAATGTATTTTGTAATATGCACAGCTGTTTGTCTTCACTGATGAATGGGTGACTTAGCAATAATGGCAACTGTATTTGTTTTTAATTATACTTGTCTTTTCAGCAGGAGACAAGATGTAAATAAAACCATTATTATTTTCTTAATCCATTAGTTAATTTTCTTCACATTATCGCCATCTGCCGCAAACAGATTTGAGATTCCTGTTAAAAGATTCTCTTTCTAGTAAGCCAAAGAGGGCAAGTCATTTGTGGTGGGGAGTTGTGGATACTTAATATGTTTACCATTTCACATAGGGGGTGACTGCGCCTTATCTACAGAACAGTTGTATGAACAGTGGTATACAGAAGATGCTGCTGTGAATAAAATTGAACACAACATGCTTACAGACTTTTGTGCCTGATAATGGCAAATATAATAATAGCTTGAGAAAAAATATGTAAAATACAGTATGTGCCTGTAAGTAAGAGAATTTTAGGCAAAACACACACATCTCTATATGACGCATAAATATACTTTACTGCTTTTATTTTATAATGCACAGTTTGGAATAAGACATCTTGCTACAGGTTCTACATTCATCTCTGAAAAATAACAGCCCAAAAAGCTTGTCATGGATGCCAGTTTACTGGTGGACCTTTTCTACCAAGGTATCCAAAGGGAGAACTTGTTGTTCTCATCAACAAATCACTTATTTATTCTTCCGTATTACCCAGGTAAGAGAGATTCTGAATGACATATCCTAGAACTTTCCAACTCCCCAGAACTTTAACTGGTAAAAAAAAATTGGTAGCAGAAAATTGGTAATTAGGCATGCCAATTTGCAGCTGTGGGGCAAAATCTTTCATGCACAAGTGGAGGGGACAGCTCTGGTCAATGATAAACATAGTGGGGGGAATTGGAGCAGGCAATATCTGAAGCAGCTGTGCAGGGCAGCCAATCATCTTCTATCTTCAGTTTGTTCAGTTAACCGCTTCAGCCCCATAAGATTTTACCCCCTTCCTGACCAGAGCACTTTTTGAGGTTCGGCACTGCGACGCTTTAACTGACAATTGCACGGCCGTGCAACGTGGCACCCAAACAAAATTGACGTCCTTTTTTCCCACAAATAGAGCTTTCTTTTGGTGGTATTTGATCACCTCTGCGGTTTTTATTTTTTGCGCTATGAACAAAAAAAATAGGGACAATTTTGAAAAAAACGCATTTTTTTTTGCTTTTTGCTATAATAAATATCCCCCAAAAATATATAAAAAAAAGTTTTTTTTTCCTCGGTTTAGGCCGCTATGTATTCTTCTACATATTTTTGGTAAAAAAAATTGCAATAATCGTATATTGATTGGTTTACACAAAAGTTCTAGTGTCAACAAAATAGGGAATAGTTTATGGCATTTTTATTTTTTTTTTTTAGTAATGGTGGCAATCTGTGATTTTTATCGGGACTGCGACATTATGGCAGACACATCAGACACTTTTGACGCTATTTTTGGACCATTGTCATTTATATGGTGATTAGCGCTATAAAGATGCACTGATTACTGTGTAAATGACACTGGCAGTGAAGGGGTTAACCACTAGGGGGAGATGAAGGGGTTAAGTGTGTCCTGGGGAGTGATTCTAACGGTGGGGAGGATGAGCTTCAAGTCACATGACAGCGATCACCGCTTCCGATGACAGGGAGCGGTGATCTCTGTCATGACACAAGACAGAATGGGGAAATGCTTTGTTTACATAGGCACTTCCCCGTTCTGAGGCTCCATGACACGATCGCCGGGAGACCGGCGGACATCAAGTCCGCCAGTCCCGCGGGCAAGGTCAAGCTGTATGCGGTGGGTGCGTGACTCCAGCGGCGCGCGCACTTGCTATCCCCGGCTCTTAAAGGAGACATACAGGTACGCCCATTTGCCCACCGCTGCCATTATGCCAACATATATCGGCATGCAGCGGTTGACAAGCTTTGAAAATAAAAGATGGCAGCTGGCTGGTGGCCATACACGACTGCTCCAGATTGAAACCTCAAAGGAGGTTTTGAAGGCTAAGCTCACCTTTTCAGGCAGAATCCTTCTGTAATATAATTTCTGGTCCAGCCATCCCAATGTTCTTATCTCTCACTTACCTCATCCACAAAGAGTTTGACATTTCACGTTTCTGTCTGAGTTTTAAAACATTCTTTCTGCTTGCATCACTTCCTGTAGGTCAGCTTCCATCATTCTCTGTGTTTTTACATCACAGAAAAGGGTGTGATAGGGCGTGTAATACCAGTCTGGACCACGCCTCCCTCATTACTATGCCACAACCTATTTCCATACACAATACAATCTGATTGTACAATTTCCTTTAGATCTACATCAGCTTGAAAAGATTGTTCAGGTGGGTCCTCCTATTCCATAGTTCTTGTAAATATAAAGGAAAGTGTAAACGTACATAGGAGGGAGTGGATGGTGACACTGTCAGGCCTTGTCTTCAATTAGCAGGAACTAACGTTCCTTCACATTTTTTTTAGGGCGTTTTGGAGCATTTACACTCATTACGCATAGGGCAGCCCATTCACTTGAATGGGCTGCCCTATGCGCAAGAATCGCTCCAAAGAAGCTCCAGATTTTTTTTTTTTAGAGTGGAGTGTAGTGCATTTTTTATTGTGCTTTTTGGTGCATTTGCAGCGTGTTTCTGAAACACACAGCAAACCATACATTTTTTGTGCAGTTTGCCATACATTTGGAAACACACAGATGTGAATGGAGCCTCATTGTTCTTGTATAAAAGCATCAATTTCACTTTTAGGCCCCATTCACACCTAAAGAAGTGGGGGTGCATGTTTTTTGTCTCATTTTTCCTGTGACACACACAGGGCAACCCATTGATTTCAATGGGCTGTGCTACAAGTGGCAAAGTAGCTCATGGGACATTTTGGCGTGGTGTGAGTTGCACCTTTTTTACTATGCATTTTGCTGCATTTGTCATTTGTTTTTTCATGTGGCAAATGTGTGTTTGCTTATGTGTTTGCTGTGCTGTTAACAATTAGACCCCTTTCACACTGAGCCGCCTTTCTGTTCACACTTAAGCACTGCTCGTTTTGAAAGCACTGCCCATTCATTCCAATCGGCAGGGTGCTAAATACAGTGCTCCCAACCCGCCCCAAAGATGCTGCTTGCAGGACTTTTTGGAACGTCCTGCAAGCGAACCGCCCCAGTGTGAAAAGACGCACTGCAATGAATGAGAGGCGGTTTTCAGGCGATTTGCAGAGGCTATTTCTAGCACTAAAGCACCTGAAAACCGCCCAGAGTAAAAGGGATCTTGATGGCGCTGAAATCACCATGAGGTAATTTTAGGTGTATAAAGGTGGTCATACACTATACAATCTGATTGTACAATCTCCTTTAGATCTACCAGAAGTATATAATAGGAGGACACACCATCTATCCAATCCATCTGTACCCAATCAGGCAGGCCCTTGCACTACATCAGGAGTGTCCAACCTGTGGACTGCATGCAGCCCCAGGGAGTTTAGCATGTGGCCTTGGCCTGTCTGGACACACGCTGGGGAAGCTAGACAATTGCACACATGGAAAGATGCCGGGGATGCTGTGAAAACTAAGTTGATGGGTGAAGGGTGTGTGCTAATGAGGTCAGCTTGTGAACTCCTTCCTGTGTCTGACTGGTTTCTCCATCACAAATCTACAGCTTATACCAGCAAGTGATGCATTTTTCTAAGAAATACAGCAATGGCTAAGGTAAGGCCTTGTTCTCATAATCAAAGAAAGCTTTTATTTTTCTGCAACCGAGGTACATTAATGGTATTATGGTACATAGTGGAGCTGGACTTAGACTTTAAAAGGTGCACTTAGACTTTAAGTTTCAAAGGCAACAAAAAACTGCAGAGTTGGTGGATGCAGCATTGTAAAACATTAGCTCAGAATTATTTTTTCTGGCAATCATTTTACCATGACATTGTTATCTTCCAGTGATTCAAATTCTATTTTGTAAATGCTTTAGCCAAATTCAGGCCTGAGCAATTTCACATGCACATTAACCTGTGTTATGCTGAATATTGAATTGCATTACAGTAGATCTGCCCATAATTGGGCTGCCAAATCACCACTGTGTACTGTTTTACATACCTACTTATTTTTTCCAGTGCACCACAACATGCAGATGGCTCACACCTGTGTTTTGTGAAACACTAAAGTCCATTGCCTTTCACATAAAAATTATACCATAACGCATTGCATCACAGTTTGTTTATGTTTATACCGTGCTTTGCGTAGGGGAAGTATACAATCTAAACACAAAATTGGATTATTTTGGAGGCAGATTTGGATTTTTTAAGTATATTTTTAAATCGTACAATTTGAAAGCATTTAGGAAAACTAAGAAAAAAAAGTAAAAACTAAAATTTTTTTACTTTCAATAGTTTTTTTCATTGAGATATCAACAATAAAATTCAACAAAAATACAGGTAATATCGTTGTGAAACATTTACTAAAATAGTACCAGATATAGGATATAATATATTATAGATAGAGACCTTTATAGTGCCTGCAGTAGGTCAAATCCAACAAGGCTGACTCCGGCAAGGGGGGCCACCCCACCACCCCAGCACCCCTCAAGGGAACTAGCTGTACTGGGAAGGGGAAAGCTGCCCCCCCAGGCGGAACCGAACGTCCAGTACCATGGTATATAGTATAACAAAAATGAAGTAAAACCTTAAGACAGGAGAGAATAGAGAGAGCGAAGCACATTCGAAGTGTCTAGCATGAAGACTGTGCCTAGACTGTTGGGAGGACTATCAGAGATTAAAGCTATAGTAACATGTGGAAGTCCAATAAACAGAGGAAATACAAATGCCAAAGAAGCCTCTCTCCTGTAATTTGGGAAAGAGCTGAAGTAGTGTCTCCGAGTGATAGCGCTGCGTAAACTTTTGGCGCTATATAAATCCTGTATTATAATAATAATAATAATAGCAAAGTAGTAGTACCTGTAGGATGACAACAAAAAGTATAGAAGAGGAAAGGAAAGAGAAAAAAAGACAATAGTGAGGTTAGAGAAAGAAGGTATGAGACATCGCTCACCTACAGAGGCCCGGGTGATAGGGAAGCGGTGGGTGGCAGAGATATGTATCTGGTCCAGGGATCCCAGACAGCATCGTGTTTAGTGGTAGTGTCCAGAAGGATGCTAGCCCTTTTCTCCTGGGCCATGATCCATGATATCTTTCTTTTAATCAAGAGAAAGGATACAGTCGGTCTTTTCCAAGCCCGTGCAATTGTGAGTTTGGTTCCAAGGAAGATGAACATAATAAGTTGTTGGACTAATTTTGGGGTTTTTGGGCAAGGAAAGTTTAAAAGAGCTAGTTGGGAGACTTTTGGATTGGTAATCCCGTAATTTTCCTAATAATATTAAATATCTTATTCTATAGTCCCCTGATCTTGGAACAGTCCCACCAGATGTGCAGCATGGACCCAACATGCCGGCAATTGCGAAAGCACAAGGGAGAGGCGTTTGGGTAGATTTTGGAGAGTTTTAGGGGTACCATGTACCACCTCATGAGGACTTTCAGGTTTCAGGTCAATGCTGTATTTAAAATGCCCTTAGATGCTGCAGTAGAAACTCTATGCCATTCTTCAATACTCCACGTGTGTTGCAGGTAATTTTCCCAGTCTCTCATAAAGAGTGATTTGAACTTAGCCTTAGCAAGTGATCGGTAAATCACTGTAAACCCGCCCTTCTGCTCCACAGCTTGACCACACCACCTTTCATATTCCGTGATCGAAAGTGGGTCTGAATTGGGGGACCGAGGGGCTGGAGGAAGTGAACTATCTGTCTGTATCGAAATCTTTCCGTGCTGGGCATGTCGAGTTTGCTAATGCAATGGGCCATAGTGAGGGGTCCCGAAGGGTTAGCGAAATGTCCTATCCTATACAGCCCCTTATCTAACTACCACTGGAACACTTTGATGTCCATCCCCATTTTATCCCATCTTGACAAGTCCTCTCCAAGTTCGCGATAGAGTGGGGGAAAATTAGCATTATAGAGATTGTCTATTGATGCCGTAAGGTGGATCCCTAAATAGGGGATCATTGACTCGCCCCACCCGAACCGGAAGCTGTCTTTCAGCTGGGTTATCATGGTTACTGGTAAGTTAATGTTTAGTGCCAGAGATTTTGAGTAGTTAACCCGAAGGCCTGAGACTTTGCCGAAGTCATCGAGTACCCTGCATAGATTTGGTAATGAGGTAAGTGGTGAGGTGATGAAGAGCAATACATCATCAGCAAAAAGAGCGCACTTGTGGGTTTGTGGGCTGCAATGCACTCCATGTATGTCAGGATTGTCCCGGATGGCGATAGCTAGGGTCTCGATGACCACGGCAAATCAATGGGGACAAAGGGCAGCCTTGTCTTGTACCATTTAAAATTGGAAAAGAATGCGAGTAATAACCCTGCATTTTAATTTGTGCTTCCAGACTGGAATAGAGTGCTCCTATTATATTCATAAAGGATTGACCGAAACCCCATTTTTGTAGTATCGGAAACAGGAAGGCCCAGGAGACAGAGTCAAATGCTTTCATGAGATCCAGTGAAAGCACAAATCCCTGCTGTGGGGGTCCCTTGTCCCAGCCAGATCTTAGTAGCGAAACTATGTCTATAGCTCTTCTGATCTGATCTGGTCCCTGTCTCCCAGGAATAAAGCCTACCTGATATTTATGAATATATAGGCTAATAAAGGTAGATATTATATTTACTAGGATTTTTGTTAAAATTTTGAGATAATTGTTTATCAATGATATGGGGCGATAATTAGTGGTGCAGCTGGTGTCCTTGCCTGGTTTTGGTATTACCGTTTTTTTTTTAATTTGTCCTACGCAATTAATTTTGGAAACAGTACATTTTGCTGCCCAGCATTTTTACAGCTCTAAACATATTCTGTGTATACTGAGGTTTCACAGCTAGAAAAATCATCAAGAAACTCTTCTAACAGAGACAATATTAATTCAACTGTTCTGTGTTTGAAAATTGTGAGCCAACCCATCTTTATGGTTCAATAGAGTTTAACCTGAAGCCAGTGGACCACTACTCCTATAAATGTGTATGTAGGTAACAAGCAGTCTGCATGTGCAGCATTTTTCCCTTGGAGGCTATTTTTTTAAATTATAATCTCTGGTACAGAAAATGGTTTGATAGGTCAAAACAACAGGAGTAAAGTAGAACCCCTTTAAAGAGGAAGTAAATCCTGGTGGGTTTTACTTCCTCTTTATTTAGCTGCAAAGGTAAAGCATAATGGGCTACTATGCATTGCATAGTAGCCCATTATTTGTCACTTACCTGAAACTGAAGCCTGCAATGTCATTGCTGTCCCCACTAGCAGTGAGCGTCTATCTCCAACCCCTCTTCCTTCCAGAGCCACGAACTCCGGCTCTGTGACTGGCTGGAGTCGCGTGACGTCACTCCTGCACATGCGCATGGGAGCTGCCAGTCACGGCATGACCCCTATTAGAAAGGGCACAATGTGCCCTTTCTAAAGTGTGCATGCGCCGTAGTCATCGGCGATAGGCTTTTTTGTAAATATCTCCTAAACTGTGGAGGTTTAGGAGATATTTCAAGCACCTATAGCCTTAATATAGGTTCACCTGTAGGTAAAAGTGGTTGTACAGGGTGTACAACCATTTTAATTGGGAGCCCTGTTCTGCTGATAGCTGTCTGGGAGGGGATATCCCCTTCCTTAAAAAGACCTCCTCTTATGCTAGGCTCACACCTATGCGTTTTTAGTGCATTTTTCAGAAACGTACTACAGTCCATATAACATGGTTTCCTATGGGATATGTTCAAATCTATGCATTTTTCAGCCGCTGCGTTTTTGGAAAGGGTAAAGGACTTTTTCCCACAGCAGATTGCGTTTTGCGTGTAATAGACTTCAATGGACCAGCGTTTTTTTTTCCTAATAGGAAGGGCTCCTTAACAAACTGTGAATAGCTGGTTGTAAAGTAGTGGGCGGGCGCCGCATCCTTAAAATACTGATGACTCATCAGCTGTCAGCGGGATCCCCCGCTGACAGCTGATTGTAAACAAAAGAATGCCGACATTAAAAAAAAACGAATAGAAAAACTGCATGGGGGTCCCCCAATTCATACCAGGCCCTTTAGGTCAGTACGTAATTTGAAAGTGAACCCCATGCCAAAAAAAAAAGGCATGAAGGCCAGCAGGCCAGGAAAGGGGGGGACGAGCCAAGCCATACCAGCCACATATCCTCAACATGGGGGGTGCTTTGGGTCAGGGGGGCTCTTCTTGATGAGGACAAGGGCTTCTTCCCCACTACCCTGGCCCAGTGGTTATGGGGGTGCGGGGGGTGACTTATTGGAATCTGGTGGCAAACAAGTGGGCCTCAAGATTCCGCCCCCCATGTGAATGAGTATGGGGTACTATGTACCCCTACTTATCCACCCCAGAATAAGTGTAATGTAAAGAAACACTATAAAAGGAAGCCGTTTTTGACAAGACAAGTTTTTATAAAAAAAAAAAAAAAAAATTAAAAAATTGTCCCCGCCCCTTCTGATGCCACCGATCCTGCATGCCCCCCCAGTAAATAATGTCACAAGGGGCGGAGTCACCCGGTGACATCATGTGGCCCTGCCCCTTAGTTATTTAAGAACTGTCAGAAGGCAGAGCTGTCAGACGGCGGGAGCACTACACTTTTTTTGGGGTGAATGAGTAGGGGTGCTATGTACATGGGGGTGCAGGATCTGGGGGCCCCCTTGGGTAAAGGGGGCGTTTGGATTCTGATAGGTCACCCCCCCTGCACCCCCACAACCACCATTTCAGGATTGTGGGAAATAGACCCATGTCCTCATCAACATGGGGACAAGGTGCTTTGGGGGGGCAGAGCCCCCCTTGTCCTAAAGCGCCCCCCCATGTTGAGGGCATGTGGCCTGGTATGGTCCAGGAGGGGGGGCACTCAATCACCCCCCTTTCTTGGCCTGCCAGCCTGCATGCACGAGTAAGGGTCTGCTATGGATTTTGGGGGGACCATGTCATTTTTTTTTTAAATTTGGCATGGGGTTCCCCTTAAAATGCATACCAGACCTTGTAGGGATTGGGAGGACCCCCACACAGTTTTTAATGCTGGCATTCTTTTGCTTACATTCAGCTGTCAGCAGGGAATCCCACTGACAGCTGATGAGTCATTGGTTGTTAAGCACGCGGCGGCCACCTGCTCCGTAACAACCGGCTACTCATAGTTTGTTAAGGAGCCTTTTCTATTCGAAAAAAGCATGAGAAATGTGTGTTCAAAAATGCAAAATGCACTGCAAAATGTGCTGGAAAACCACATCAAAAATACTGTATGAACCCTCTGCATACTGCTATACCCCTACACCTGCCCATGTGACTCATGAGACGGTTCCGTTGTCCATGGCCGTAGGGCAGTGATGGCAAACTTATGGCACGCGTGCCACAGCTGGCACGCAGAGCCATCTCTTTGGGCTCTTGAGAGGGTCCAGGTTCACGGTGGGGAGATCGCGGTAGCAAGCAGCAGCGAGGTGCAGGAAACTGTCTGCATGAGTGAGTGGGCGGCCCCGCATGGGAGGGAGAGAAGAGCTTCACTGCTTACTTGATGGCTGAAGAGGGGGGCAGCACGCGCAGCATCCCTGGTGCCTTCCGGAGCCTGGACTAATCAAACCTCCTCTTCAACAGTGAGGACCGGAGAACAGATTGACTGTGGGCCCGGAAGACGAGGACAGGTGGGAGGCGCAGGCTGTGAGGGAGCCGCTGGATGGAACAGAGCAGAGAGCTCTCCCGGATCAAGGACGGAGACAGGTACCAGGTACAATTATACACTGACTACATGCAGACAAAGACTGTGGCAGGGAGGCAGAGCAGAGACTGCAGAATAGGACAGAGGTCTCTCTCTCCTCTCAGCCCCCCTGCTTCTCTCTCAGCCCCTCTCTTTTGTAGTCTCCCCTCTTTGTGTCCCTCTTCCTCTGTCCCCTTCCCTCTCTCTCACACCCCTTTCTCTCTGTTCCCCCTTCTCTCTCAGCATCTCCCTTATACTCCTCTCTCTCTGCCCCCTCTCTCTCTGTCCCCCCTCTCTCTCTGTCCTCTCTCTCTCTCCCCCCTCCCTAAATCTCAGCCTCCTCTTTTTTAGTTCCCCCTCTCTGTGTCCACCTCTCCCTCTCAGCCCACATCCCTCTTTCTCAGCCCCCCTCCCTCTCTCTGTCCCCCTTTACTCTTAGCTCCCCTCTCTCTCAGCATCTCTCTCACACCCCTCTCTCTCCCGGTCCCCCCTCTTTCTCATTGTCCTCCCCTCTCTCTCAGCCCCCTTCTTTTTCAGTCCCCCCTCTCTGTGTCCCCCGATCTCTGTCCCCTTCCCTCTCTCTCACACCCCTTTCTCTCTGTCCCCCCTCTCTCTCAGCCCCCTTACCTCTCAGCATCTCTCACACCCCTCTCTCTTTCTCCCCCTCTCTCTCGCTGTCTCCCCTTTCTCTCTCAGCCCCCTCCCTCTCAGCCCCCCTCCCTCTCTCTGTTCCCCCTCTCTCTCAGCATCTCTCTCACAGCCCTCTCTCTCTCACCCCCTCTCTCTCTCACCCCTCTCTCTCTCTTACCCCCTCTCTCTCTCTCTCACACCCTCTCCCTCTCTCTCTCTCACACACACCCCCATCTCTTGCTCTCACACAGCCCCTCTCTTTTGCGAATTGCCATGTTGGCACTTTGCAAAACAGAACCAACTTATTTATTTCAGTTTAGGCACTCAGGATCAAAAAGGTTTGCCATCACTGCTGTAGGGGCTCTTCACCACGAGATAATCCAATTCCAATTTTTTCCTCACCTAAGTTTCCATTGGTTATCCTTGATTACAGAGGCACAACCCCTCTTTGGATTGGCTCCATGCTGAGGTTCTCTTCTGGTCGCCACAATGCAGTAAAATATGCTTCCAGAAGGTGGCCAAGGCCCTGTGCACCTCTTCGCTCTCCTCTGTGCCGGTGGAATACCGCGATTTTAGTCTTTGGTCAAGCCGGTAGTTTGCCTCCACACCAGTCGTATGATTGTGCAATTGACCTTCAACCTGGTGCCATACCCCCTCATGGACGGATTTACCCTTTGTCGGTCTTGGAGGATAAGGCCATGGAGGAGTATGTTGCAGACGCACTTTCTCGAGGTTTCATCCGCAAAACCTCGTCCCCTGCTCGTGCTGGTTTCTTCTTTGTGAAGAAGAAGAGTGGTGAACTGAGACCCTGTATTGATTATAGGGGTCTCAATTGTTTCACAATTAAGAATGCCTATCCGATTCCATTGATTACGGAGTTATTTGACCGCCTCAGGGAGCAACGTTTTTCACAAAGCTTGATTTGAGAGGGGCATACAATCTCGTGAGAATTAAGGAGGGCGACGAGGGGAAAACTGCGTTTAATACCAGAACAGGCCATTATGAGTACCTTGTAATGCCTTTTGGCCTTTGTAACGCCCAGGAATTCATTAATGATGTCCTGCGAGATTTGTTGCAGTTTTGTGTGGTGGTTTATCTCGATGGTATCCTCATACTTTCCAAGTCCCTGGAGAGCCACCACACAGATGTCTGTCGTGTGCTTCAGAAACTAAGAGAGAACAATCTCTATTGTAAATTGGAGAAGTGCAAGTTCCATCGTGAACAGGTTAAATTCCTGGGCTGTCATTTCCACTGCTGGTTTTTTGATGGACCCAGAGAAACTTCCTGAAGTCCTACAGTGGCCCTGTCCCGTGGGTTTATGTGCTCTGCATCGTTTCCTGGGCTTTGCCAACTATTATCAGAAGTTTATTCGTAACTTCTCATCTCTGGTCAAGCCCCTGACTGATATGACCAGAAAGGACGGTAACCCACAGAGTTGGTCTCCGGAGTCCATTAAGGCCTTTAAGAGTCTCAAGGCTGCCTTTGTTTATGCTCCTGTGTTGGCACATCCTGATCCTACGTTATCTTTTATCCTTGAGGTTGATGCTTCTGAGACTGGAGTTGGCGCCCTTCTGTTTCAACGTCCTACCTCTCAGAGCGCTATGCATCCTTGTGGCTACTTTTCCAATATTATTATTATTATTATTATACAGTATTTATATAGCGCCAACAGTTTACGTAGCGCTTTACAACTTGAGGGTAGACAGTACAAATACAATACAATTTGATACAGTAGGAATCAGAGGGCCCTGCTCCTTAGAGCTTACAATCTAAGAGGGGAGGTCAAGAGATACAAGAGGTAATAACTGTGGGTGATGTGCTGATTGAGAAGATAAATGTACAGTTGTTAGGTGGGGGCCAGATAGGCTTCTCTGAAGAGATGAGTTTTCAGGGATCGTCTGAAAGTGGATAAAGTAGGAGAAAAACGGACGGATTGGGGTAGAGCATTCCAGAGGATGGGGGAGGCTCTGGAGAAGTCCTGAAGGCGAGCATGGGATGAGGTGACAAGGGTGTTCGAGAGCAGGAGGTCTTGGGAGGAGCGAAGAGAACGATTAGGTTGGTATTGTGTGACTAGGTTAGAGATGTAGCTAGGGGCCAAGTTGTGGATGGCTTTGTAAGTTATAGTTAGTATCTTGAATTTAATTCGGTGACTGAGTGGCAGCCAATGGAGGGATTGGCAGAGGGGTGTAGCAGACGCTGAGCGGTTTGTGTGGTGGATGAGTCTGGCCGCAGCGTTCATGATGGACTGAAGTGGGGATAGCCTATTTAGAGGTAAACCAATGAGGAGGGAGTTGCAGTAGTCAAGGCGGGAGATGACCAGGGAGTGGATTAGAAGCTTTGTGGTGTCGATGGTTAGGAAGGGGCGTATCTTGGAGATGTTGCGAAGACAGAGGCGGCAAGCTTTGGATAGTGATAGAATGTGGGGTCGAAAGGTTAGTTCAGAGTCCAGGATTACACCTAGGACCTTGGCGTGGGGAGATGGGTTGATAGTTGAGCCGTTGATCTTAAATTAAATTAAATTTAATAAATTGTCACCTGCGGAGTGCAATTAAGAGACTGGTGACAGAGAGCTGTTGGCGATCATTTTAGCCCTGAAAGAATGGAGACATCTCCTCGAAGGTACCACTGTGCCGGTTCTCATTCTTACTGACCATAAGAATCTCACATTCTTGTCTGAGGCTAAACACGTCTCTCCCAGAAGGGCGCAATGGGCTCTTTTATTGTCAAGTTTCAATCACATCGTCTCATTCTTACCCAGTACTAAGAATGTAATGGCTGGCGCCTTGTCAGGACACTTTTCCTCC
The DNA here is from genome assembly GCF_042186555.1 of Aquarana catesbeiana. Taxonomy (NCBI): domain Eukaryota; kingdom Metazoa; phylum Chordata; class Amphibia; order Anura; family Ranidae; genus Aquarana; species Aquarana catesbeiana. The sequence goes on from NC_133324.1 coordinate 722,175,995, forward strand.
ACTTCCAAGTTGGAGTCGGTTCCGGGTTCCTGTGATTCCTCCTGATCATATTCTGGCTACGGCTTGCACCAGTCTCTCTTCTCCTTTGGGTGACAAAATTCTTGCTGTTCAGGTCCATGCTCCTCCTGAGAAACCTTGTGACCACTGCTTTGTCCCAGAGAGTCTCCATACTGCCATGCTCCAGACTTAAAAAATAAATAAAGTGCGCTAATTATATGAAAATACACACATAGATGTGAATACATGTGGGTAGTAGTAAAAACCACAATCTACTGAGAGCAAGTAAATGACTCCATGAGTGGCAAAAATATATAAGTGCAAAACATAAAAACTCAAATAAAAAGAAGAAACAAAAAATGTGTACATGTGAAATACAATGATATTAATAGCGTGAAAATCTGAAAATCAAACAAACTCAGTCCATGGGTTCAAATATAAAAAGTTCATCAGTGAAAAAAAGCTTCCATCCACTATACAGCTCAGCAGCAGCTAATCCCCCTATGAGTGGATTGACAAGGGAGAGAGATGTGCAGGATGGTGCAAATCCACTGGCGGTGACTCCAATAAGTAAGAAAGTGATAAAGGTGGACTCTTACCCTCCGTGTTGGACCCCCTCCTTGGCAGGGTCTATCAGGCATGCAGATTTTTGCCCTCTGCAGGGACCATGTAATGAGAAGATCTCCCCAGCAGCTGTTAGGAATGTTGTCTCCGATCCGGGCTGGTCCAAGTGAAATGCCTGGAGAGGGTGGAAGGAAAGCTCTCTTGCTCCCAGTGTGGCAAAGGAAAAAACAAAAGAGCAGAGCTCCAATAGTGTAAAAAGTTTCGGAATTTATTAAATAAAAGTACAGACCGCAACGGAGAGTGCACGCTCCGTGAGGTGAAAATACAATTAAAAACAAGCCGGCATATAAAAATCGTAATAACCCGTGCATAACATGGGGCAATCGTGATGGCTTACAACGTAGCCACGCCCTACATGTTTCGTCATTAGTAGACGTCTTCAAAGGGGCACGGGCTACGTGTTAAGCCATCCCCTATATAGTATAACAGTGCACACCAAGTCTCATTTTCACCTCCACTCTCAGGGGAGGGAAAACCCAAGCCTCTACCTGGTGCTCCTCAGTGAATGGATGTTGCCAAGGTGACACATAGGACTGAAACTAAACAAAACTTCAGCCCCTCCCAGCAGAGCCAATCTCTCGCGCCATCTGGAGAAAGAAGCCCAGTATTACTAGACAATTAATATGTCTTACAGATGCTAATTTGGAACGTAAAACTGACAGAGCAGAAAGGAGAAAATCACTGAATCTCACCAAGAGGCAAGATGTGATGGAAAAAATTGTAAGTATATATGGAAATGTACGGAAAAGAAACAACGTTCATCTCCGTAAATAAAACCACATTAAAAAAACACATGTATGAAAAAAATATATATATGTATTAAAGTCACACCGTAATAAATGGAGGCCCATCCATGAACGTGAAGAGCACTCGGTATCACAATGATGCGACTAAATCATTATAATGTATAATATCTAAACATATCACTATGCTCCCAAAAAAAAAAAAAAAATTGTGAATGGATGAAGAAATAAAAAAAGTGAATGGATGGAGAAAAAAAGAAAAAAAGAAAAAAAAAATTGTGAATGGATGAAGAGATAAAAAAGTGAATGGATGAAGAAAAAAAAAAAAAATTGTGAATGGATGAAGAGATAAAAAAAGTGAATGGATGAAGAAAAAAAAAATTGTGAATGGATGAAGAGATAAAAAAGTGAATGGATGAAGAAAAAAAAAAAAAAATTGTGAATGGATGAAGAGATAAGAAAAGTGAATAGATGAGAAAAAAAAATGTGAATGGATGAAAAAATAAAAGTGAATGGATGAGAAAAAAAAAAAAATTGTGAATGGATAAAGAGATAAAAAAAGTGAATGGATGAAAAAAAAAAAAAAAAAAATTGAAAAATAACAAAAATGAAAAACATGTATACAAAAGAAGGGAAGAAAGGAAAGGAAGCACAGGGCCCAAAGCATCACCTATGAGTTGTCAATGAACGCATTCAACTCAATATCAACATTTAGGCCTAAAGGTCTGAGGGAACGGATCTTATAAATCCACTCCATCTCGAGTTTAGAGATGGCCCGTCTTTTAGATCCCCCTCTCCATGGGAGTTTGAGTTTATCAATGCCCATGAACAAAGGGTCTTTTTTGTGTTTGTCTAAATAATGTTTGGAGACTGGGTGGCCCAAAAAACCCCTTCTAATATTTCCAATATGTTCCCCCAGTCTAACTTTTAATGATCGGACCGTGCGGCCCACATAGTGGAGCCCACAAGGGCAAGTGAGTAGGTAAACCACATGGGTGGTTGAACATGTGATAAAAGATTTAATATGGAAATTAAGCAGGGAATTATTGGTAATGAATTGACACACCTTTCTCTCCGTTAAAGCATTAATAGCACAAACCTCGCAATTTTTACATTTGAAATAGCCTGTCATATGTTGAAACAACATAGGTTTATGAACCAGAGGGTCACATGCAGCAGATACCACCCATGAACTGATTGAGGGGGCACCCCTAAAGACCAGCTGGGGTCTGTCAGGAAGGGATGGTCCAAGCACGGGATCATTCTTAATAATGTGCCAGTGTTTGTTCAACATCCTCCTGACAGAAAAGTGCTGGCAGGAGTATCTTGTGATCAAGGGACAGACCAGCTGACAGTCCCTCTGTGCCCTGGTTTTATCAGCCAGAAGAGCGTCCCTGTCCAGTGATACAACCTGATTGAGTTTTTCAGTCAGAAACTGCGCTTCATACCCCTTCTCTATAAATCTGTCCGTCAAAACCTTAGACTGAGCAAGAAAGTCAGTATTGGTAGAACAATTCCTTTTCAGTCGGATGTACTGACTTTTAGGGACAGAGTCCAGCCAAGCTTTATGATGGCAGCTGTCCCTCGGGATAAACGAATTGCGGTCAGTGACCTTGAAATAGGTAGAGGTAAGTAGAGAGTTATTTTCACCTCGTATCTCCAGATCCAGAAAGTGTATTTTTTCCTGGCTGGCCTCATATTTAAAGGATATACCCCTCTCGTTGGAATTGAGTCCATCCATAAAGGAACAGAGAGAGTCATAGGAGCCATCCCATAGGAGGAGGACGTCATCTATGTACCTGGCCCACAGGACCAATTCCGGTCTCCGGTGGGCATAGATGACGTCCTCCTCCCATTTCCCCATAAAAAGGTTCGCCAAGCTGGGGGCAAATTTAGCCCCCATGGCTACCCCCTTAGTCTGGAGATAAAACTGTTTATTATGCCAAAAGAAATTATGTGTAGTGGCATATTCTAAAAGCTCCATAATAAAACGTTTTTGCTTCTTGGGTAGGGAGGCATCCTTATCAAGGAAAAATTTCACCGATTTAATACCCCAGTAATGGGGGATGCTAGTGTATAGAGAAGTGACATCGGCAGTCACAAGCCAATGCCCTTCTCTATAATTACTAGTCTTGAGTAGATTGATGGTATGTCTAGTGTCCTTGATATATGCTGGCAGAAGTTGTACAAATGGTTGGAGGAAATTGTCAATGTACTTACCTGCCCTGGAAGTAATGGAATCTATTCCACTAATGATGGGACGACCCGGAGGGTGAATTGGGTCTTTGTGGACCTTGGGCAGGTAGTACATGACTGGGATTCTTGACGCAACCGGGATGAGAAAAGATTTCTCCTTCTTGTTTATAATGCCAGATTGAAAACCATTATCCACAATCCTTTCCAATTCTTTTTTGAAACGGATTCTGGGATCCGACTTAAGGGGTTGGTAGGTGTCCCTGTCTCCAACAAGTCTCTCCAATTCGTGAAGATAATCTGACTTGTCAAGGACCACTATACCCCCCCCTTTGTCGGCTGGCTTTATAACAAGGTCCCTACGTTCACAAAGTGAATCCAGACCCAACTGTAACTCTCTCGTCATTTTCATTTTCTGAACCTTCAAACGATCGAGATCCCTCAAAAGAACATCCCTGAAGACTCTCAAAGAGGCAGATAAGCCACCCGGAGGGTTAAATAGGGACGTGTTGGCTAGGCCAGACTGTCTGATGGTGTTGAGACCAACAGTTTGGGGGGCAATGGGGTTGGACAGCATATATCTCTTGATGTTCAATTTCCTAATATACTTATGTATGTCCATATAGGTTTCAAATTTATTGAGTGTTTTGGGCGGTACAAACTTGAGTCCTTTGTCTAAAATTGAAATTTCTGTTTCAGTTAGAGGTGTTTTGCTCAGGTTAAAAATACCCCTACCGCTTACACCCGCTTTCTTTTTGCCCCTTGATTTCCTCCCCCCTCGGACTCCTCTCTTTTTTCTATGGGTCCTAGATGGTTTTGATGGGCTCTGGGAAAACCCCAATGCTGGGGTTGAGGATATTGGCCCTGTCTCTGTCTATAGGGAGATTGCCAGCCACCTCCCTCTCTAATCTGAGAAGGGGGGGGTTGGTGCCAGTATGGTCGATCATTCTGTGAACCTCTACCTGGAGTACGTGGTCCAGAATGATAATCTGCTCTGTACCCAAGATGGTCATAGTTATCATGGCGATACCCCTCATCCCTCAAGCTCTGAAAGCGATTCTGCGTGGATATAGGGTATCTAGAGGGGTAGTCGTCCGTATAAGCTCTCCTAGGGGAGTCATAACTATAGGGGAAGTCTCCAAAACCCTGTGAGTGATATTCCTGATTATGTTGATTGTACTCACTGGGTTTATGATTTTTGGGTCCCTTTTTGTGGTTTTTACTGGTTTCCTTCTGCGGCCTAGAACGTGGTTTAGGCTGAGGGGGTTTACCTTGTCTAACCGGAGATCGGTGGGAGGCCTTCCTAGAGGCTGAAGGTTGTTGTGTCTGTGTTGAGGGAGGACGTCGCTGATATCCCTCAGACTCCACAGACATCTCTTCCCCACCAGGGGCAGAGGGGCATCCAGTCACCTCAGACGTTTCAGCTGCAATCTTACTCTGCCAGACAAAAACAGAACCTGCCTTATAGTCCCCCACATCACGGCAAAATTTTTTCTTTTTTTTAATCTTTTGTTCAGTTTCCTCTTTTTCCAATATTTTCCTAAGATTCATAGATTTTTCCTTATATTCCTCGCTATCTTTGAAGGGAGATAATTTTTCTTTGATTATTTTAATCTCACTGTCAAGTCTAGCGAGTTTATCATTTTTTTTCTTAATCAGGAACTGAAGGAGTTTTCCTCCAGCCTCATTAAAAAACTGGAACCAGTCTTGAAAGTCAGTCTCTCCTTTTTGGGGGCTGACTTCCCATCTAAGACTCCTTGGGACCATTGAGTCCATAACATATTGTGCCAAGAACAGAATGTCCCATTGGGTATGTATTTCTGACACCATGAGATTTTTCAATCTCATGAACATACCACTAATATCACTCACTGGTGCATCGCCAGTTTCAAAGATACCATCTTTAGCGATGACCCGCGAGGAACGGTAATCAAAAACGTCCATTCTAAATTCTGGACGTATGTATTTATAGGGGAATCCAAATATACAAAAACAAGGAAATATATAATGGTTTCCCAAGGGAAGGAGAGAGAGGCCTGACACCCAAAGAAGGAAGTTCCTATCCAAAGAGCTCCAATCCCTATTGTAAATGTCTAGACTAAGTCCCACCCCAACAACTAAATGGGGTAAACACTGCACACGCTAGGAAGGAGAAAACAAAACCTCAACCCTCCATGCACAGAAACCCAAGTATCAGAAGTAGATAGCGTTACTAAATCTGGAATGCCAGGGCAATAAAGAAAGACAAATTAGAAAATTGAAAAGCTAGCTCCAGCTGCAAGTTAAGCTGATATTGGTATAACAAGGTTCAAATATAAAAAGAAAAACTGCGCTGCAGAGCAAAAAAGGTCAAAGGTAAAAGCTGCACACAAAATACACCAATATCTGTGTATACCATGAAAAATAAAAAATAAATAAAGTGCGCTAATTATATGAAAATACACACATAGATGTGAATACATGTGGGTAGTAGTAAAAACCACAATCTACTGAGAGCAAGTAAATGACTCCATGAGTGGCAAAAATATATAAGTGCAAAACATAAAAACTCAAATAAAAAGAAGAAACAAAAAATGTGTACATGTGAAATACAATGATATTAATAGCGTGAAAATCTGAAAATCAAACAAACTCAGTCCATGGGTTCAAATATAAAAAGTTCATCAGTGAAAAAAAGCTTCCATCCACTATACAGCTCAGCAGCAACTAATCCCCCTATGAGTGGATTGACAAGGGAGAGAGATGTGCAGGATGGTGCAAATCCACTGGCGGTGACTCCAATAAGTAAGAAAGTGATAAAGGTGGACTCTTACCCTCCGTGTTGGACCCCCTCCTTGGCAGGGTCTATCAGGCATGCAGATTTTTGCCCTCTGCAGGGACCATGTAATGAGAAGATCTCCCCAGCAGCTGTTAGGAATGTTGTCTCCGATCCGGGCTGGTCCAAGTGAAACGCCTGGAGAGGGGGGAAGGAAAGCTCTCTTGCTCCCAGTGTGGCAAAGGAAAAAACAAAAGAGCAGAGCTCCAATAGTGTAAAAAGTTTCGGAATTTATTAAATAAAAGTACAGACCGCAACGGAGAGTGCACGCTCCGTGAGGTGAAAATACAATTAAAAACAAGCCGGCATATAAAAATCGTAATAACCCGTGCATAACATGGGGCAATCGTGACGGCTTACAACGTAGCCACGCCCTACATGTTTCGTCATTAGTAGACGTCTTCAAAGGGGCACGGGCTACGTGTTAAGCCATCCCCTATATAGTATAACAGTGCACACCAAGCCTCATTTTCACCTCCACTCTCAGGGGAGGGAAAACCCAAGCCTCTACCTGGTGCTCCTCAGTGAATGGATGTTGCCAAGGTGACACATAGGACTGAAACTAAACAAAACTTCAGCCCCTCCCAGCAGAGCCAATCTCTTGCGCCATCTGGAGGAAGAAGCCCAGTATTACTAGACAATTAATATGTCTTACAGATGCTAATTTGGAACGTAAAACTGACAGCAGAAAGGAGAAAATCACTGAATCTCACCAAGAGGCAAGATGTGATGGAAAAAATTGTAAGTATATATGGAAATGTACGGAAAAGAAACAACGTTCATCTCCGTAAATAAAACCACATTAAAAAAACACATGTATGAAAAAAAAATATATATGTATTAAAGTCACACCGTAATAAATGGAGGCCCATCCATGAACGTGAAGAGCACTCGGTATCACAATGATGCGACTAAATCATTATAATGTATAATATCTAAACATATCACTATGCTCCCAAAAAAAAAAAAAAATTAAAACTTACCATTCTCAAAAGGGTGTTGGCCACCCTGGGAAGAATCAACTCTTTTGGGCCATTTCCTAACAATTCTGGTAGCCTAGTCTACATGCTGATGTAACCACCTTCGTAGCTGTATGTTCTATGTGTGCTCAGAGTAAGACTCCACAACAACTTCCAATGGGCCTCCTACAACCCATACCCAATGGAGAGAGGCCCTGGACCCACCTGTCTATGGATTTCATTGTGGAGTTACCCAACTCCCAGGGCAACACGTTTATCCTTATGATGATTGACCGATTCTCAAAAATGTCTCATTGTATTCCACTTAAGATGTTGGCCATTTCTAAGGAACTGGCTTCCATTTTTGCTTGGGAGATCTTTCGCTTACATGGGTTACCCAAGGTGATTGTCTCAGACAATGGTAGTCAGTTTGTGTCCCGGTTCTGGTGAGCCTTTTGTGCACAGTTGGGAATTCAGCTTGCTTTTTCCTCTGTGTATCACCCGCAGTCTAATGGGGCCACAGAACAAGCCAATCAGTCCTTGGAGCAATTCCTACATTGCTATATTTCTGACCATCATAACAGCTGGTCAGACCTATTACCGTGGGCAGAGTTTGCTCACAATAGTGCCTTGAATTCTGCTTCACGATTGTCCCCGTTTATGGAGAACTATGGTTTCCAACCTTTCATGCTCCCTGACTCATTTGTTCCGCAGAGTATTCCTGCGTTCGAGGAGTATCGCCGTGGTCTTCGTTCCACTTGGGGACAAATCCAGGAGAGGCTTTGCGACATGCTAATGATAGGTACAGACTCCATGGAGACCGCAGACGCCTGCCCGCGCCTTCCTACCAGGTTGGGGACAGGGTCTGGCTGTCATCTCGCAACCTCCGGCTTCACGCTCCCTCACTGAAGTTCGCACCTCGGTTTATTGGGCCTTTCCGTATTCTTCGCAGGATTAACTTAGTGGCTTATGTATTAGACCTTCCTTCTAACATGCGTATTTCGAATGTATTTCATGTCTCCTTATTAAAACCTTTGGTCTACAACCACTTTACCACCTGGGTGCCACGTCCTCACCCTGTACAGGTTGAGAACCATGAGGAGTATGAAGTACAGTCCATTGTTAACTCCCGTAGGTTCCGTGGGCGCATACAGTACCTGGTGCATTGGAATGGGTAAGGTCCAGAGGAACTCTCTTGGGTCTCATCCTCGGACGTACATGCCCCTGTCCTCCTCCGTGATTTCCATAGACGTTTTCCCCTCAAGCCTGGTGGTCCTCCGAGGGGGAGGGGTCATTGAGTAGGGGGTACTGTCAGGGCTGGGCTCAGCCCTTCTTTCTCTGAGCTGGGCACTCAGCTGTCAGCTAATTGCCAGCTCCTATCTCTCCACAGGTACTAAGCTGTTGATGATATCCTGCTCGTCAGTCCTGCCTACTTAAGCCATCCAGCCCAGAGGATCTCTGCCTTCGCCTTAGTCAACATCACAGAGACGCTCTCCTGCATTCCTTTTGAAATATTTGCTTGTCTGACATCCCTTCTGGCTCCAGATCCTGCTTGCTGTTTTAATATGCTCATCTCCGGCTCCCCGACGTTTGGCTTGTCTGACTATCCGTTCCGGTTCCTGAACTTTGGCTATGTTTTGACTATGTTTGTTCTATTTACTTTTATTCTTAAACAAGTGTGATTCAACTGTACTTCTGTCTCGATCTGATTCATGGTTTGTAACAATATAGCTCAGCATGGCACAGATCAGGGTATATAGTTCTGCATGACACAGATCGGAGTATATAGTTCAGCATGACACAGATCGGGGTGTATAGTTCAGCATGACACAGATCGGGGTATATAGTTCAGCATGACACAGATCAGGGTATATAGCTCAGCATGAGCACAGATCAGGGTATACAGCTCAGCATTACAGATCAGTCACGTTTTCAGTGAGATGAGATTCTTAACTTCTTTGGTTAATCTGCCCAAGCATGCAACAGTTTGCAATTACACTAAAAAACGATTTCAGCAACTATTTCAGCCATATACTATTAAATCATTTACTTTCCTTATTATGAGACCATCTGTAATAATGTAATATATACAATCTCTCTGAACCTACCAATCCGGCCGAAAGATTCTGAAAGAATGCGCCGCTTGGGCCGTGTGTTTCATCCACGGAGCTGCGGCGTCACTTCCAGGTTCCCACTGGCATAGAGAAACCGGAAGTGATGCCGCGGCTCAGAGAAAAGCACCGCCCAATAGAAAACCCCACAACAAGGAGAATGACTGTAGATGGGAGTTTTGCGGCGCATTGCTTTGCGCCACAAGACTCACATAAACGGGCAATTGAAGCTTCTCACCTGCAATCACGTGATTGCATAAACGTCACGCTGCCCATAGTGCACTGTGTCCGGCGCCCGTACACAGTGCACTTAAAGGACTTTTTTTTTTTAGAGGAACTTTATTTTATTATTAACATTTTTTTTTTGAAAAACTGTAGGTGAACAAGTATAAACCGCCCAGACCCGTCCTACCACCACTGTGCTCTATATGAGGATAGATAAAAGTAAAAATAGAAATACAAGTAAAAGCTGCCACTTTAAAATTATAAATAAAAAAACTGAATGAAATAGTGGCGCTAACCCCACTATTGTGGGACTGAGGCAAATAATCGCACATACACTGGTGACGTGAAATGTGCTAAGGGTGCATTCTAAGCAAAATAATAATAAATGCAATGAATGAGTCAAAAATGAGTGTGTGTCAAATGATCAAACCAATCAACATCCACACCTTAGTGTGACATTACAATCACCAAAATATATATATATATATATATATATATATATATATATATATATATATATATATATATATATATATATATGTATATATATATATATATATTGCTGTATATAAACCCTTGGTACAGTATAACACCAAAATCAAAAAACTATATGAACAGTGATAATATCACATAAAAAATGCAAAAATAAGTGAAAACCTTAATGATATTAACACCTCATTATGAGTGTGTGTACTGGTATCGTGATAGCAGCACTAAAAAATCTCAAAGCAACAAACTGTAAAATGAAGAAAAAAACTGAAAAAAACAACAATGTGAATGAAAAATAAATATAAGAGCAAAAAATGAAAGTCCACATTTGATGTGAAAGATGGGAAGGAAATTCCAAAAAGTGCTGCAATCCAAATATCCACCACACCTCTGTGACGTGATTCCACGCCCTTGTGAATTTCAAACTCACCAGCTGTTAAGGCCTCCCACTCACGTGTTTGGCCAAAAAAGACCTCAACCCACTCTTATAGGGGTTAATAAGCGACCACTGTTATCCACCGCTATGTAATCCGGACACTCTCCTTAGGATGGTATTTCACATAAGAGATAAGAAGAAATGCTCCAATAGTGTGATACCGTTTAAAAGGATTTATTCAAGACTAAAACAAACGCTAATAAACTCACACGGTGGATAAAAACAATAGGCAAATCGATTCATAGCAGCCAGATACCATCACAGCAAAACATGCAGCAGACAATGACTCAGCAACACACGGCCACGGCTGACCCAGGGAGTATGAACGCAGACGATCGTCTTACCAGCCCGCAGCAGACAGTCATCAACGCTCATCCATGGACCCTCTCTCCGGGCACGGATACCAGTACACACACATTCATTATTTTTGCATTTTTTTATGTGATATTATCACTGTTCATATCGTTTTTTGATTTTGGTGTTATACTGTACCAAGGGTTTATATACAGCACTATATATATATATATATATATATATATATATTTTGGTGATTGTAATGTCACACTAAGGTGTGGATGTTGATTGGTTTGATCATTTGACACGCACTCATTTTTGACTCATTCCTTGCATTTATTATTATTATTTTGCTTAGAATGCACTCTTAGCACATTTCACGTCACCAGTGTATGTGCCATTATTTGCCTCAGTCCCACAATAGTGGGGTTAGCGCCACTATTTTATCTCTGCTTTAGGGGTAAATTCAGTTTTTTAACATTTTTTTTTGTAACTAACTTTGGGGGGCGGCGCCTGTGTGTCCCCAATGGACGGGCCGCCACTGCTGAGCATCTATCCTTACTTTTTCAGATGCAACACATCATTTCCACACTATGCTTGTTCCTCATTGGCAGAGATAGGTAGAGGAGAGAACATAACCCAGCCTACTCCCTGCATCTGACAATTAATACCTTGACACTAACATCACTACCCCAGCCATTAAATTAATTGGTGAAAATTTGCCAGTAACCTGAAAATCCAGAAATCACATTATTCTATAAAAATAAAGAGAAAAATATTCAGATTTTTTTCATATTTACAATACTGACCTTGTTTCTAGGTGAAACAATAGTCGGAGCCTACCGTATTTGTAAGTACTGCTAACTGTGGGGCTGATTTACTAAAATTGGCGAGTGTAAAATCTGGTGCAGCTCTGCATGGCAACCAATCAGCTTCTAACTTCAGCTTGTTCAATTAAGCTCAATTAAGCTTTAAAAAAAAAAAAAGGAAACTGATTGGTTTCTATGCAGAGCTGCATCAGATCTTGGACTCTCGTTTTAGTAAATCAGCCCCTGTATGTCTTGAGCACACTAGCTGGTGTTCTCTAACCTTGGTACAGGTATTTCAGCATCTCTGCAGACACACAGGTGCTAGATGCAGTGGGAAGTGAGGGCTCAGAATTTCTGTACTGGGGCAAAGGCAACAACTGGGGCAAAGGCAACTGAAATGATTCACAGTGGACCCAGCCTTCCAGTATACTTTATTCGCAAGCAAACCTGCATTTTGCAATCATGTATAATAAATAATAAAAATACAAGAATACAATGTATTGTAAGATTTTTGCAAATAATAATATTGTAACACATATTCTATGAGCAAGAACCCAGATATGTAAATTGTAAAATTAAAGCCCAACTAGTTTGTTATTCATTTTGCATAGAGTGTGTAAAAGCTAAAATTGGAGAGGTCAGAAAACTGTGGATGATGTATGACCACGTAAAGCTCAAGAGGGCCTAGAAGAAAGTGCTCAGTACGCAGAGCCCCGCCACACTAGTGGTAATTGCCGCTGGACCAGCCACGGGGGGGGGGGTTTAGTGAAGTGACAGCTGAGCCTGGCTGCATTTGATGGGCACAAGTGGCTGCATATGGTGGGCACAAGTGGCTGCATTTGACGGGCACAAATGGCTACAAATGATGGGCACAAGTGGCTGCATTTGATGGGCACAAGTGGCTGCATTTGACGGGCACAAAGTGCTGCATTTGATTGGCACAAGTGGCTGCATATGATGGGCACAAGTGGCTGCATATGATGAGCATAAGTGGCTGCATTTTTTTTTTTTAATTCTTTATTTAATTTTATATATAAAAATACAAAGGTTACAAACTTCAATTAAACATATCCTTGTAAACCATTAATAATCCCCAATGCAACCCGAGACTTTCCCCCATCCCCCCCCAACCCGCAGATACTTTCCATCTGGAACAAGAAAAAAGACCAAAAGTATAGATAAGCATATATTAATTCATAATAACTTCTGCAAATCTCTTAGATTTTTTGAAGGCTTCCCATTTGGCCCATCTAGCTCCACTGACTTCTTGATCCCTAAACAGAGAGTCTGCTGCTTCGATCTTCTCTAAAATATACGTTTCGTTAACCCTTGAAATCCATTCCCGGATCCTAGGACCCTCTGCTTCCTGCCATTTTTTGGTATTACACTTTTCACTGAATTCAAAAGCACAGGAGTTAAGGAAAATTAAACCCTCTGTTCAATCCCTCAGACCCATGAAACAGGCAGACCCATGGGTCGTACTGAATAGCTTTGCCCGTAATCTCCATAATAAGCTGAATCACCTCCACCCAGTATTTTTTAATAATTGGGCAACCCCACCAGAGATGAGTTAGGGGATTTGTCAGGTTGGAATTTGCTGATTTTATCAGGTGTCACATACCACCTAGCCAGGCACTTATAATTTGTCTCAATCATTTTCATGTCTACCGCCGAGCTATGTGTTGCCCCTAAGATGATCCCCACCAAGCTTTTATTACAGAATACTCCCAATTCGTTTTCCCATTTTTTAATGAATGGCGGTACTTCCCGCCCTCCTCCTTAGCGTTTCCCTACAAAAAAAAGCTTCTCTATCGGTCTGTAGTCTTTTTCCTCTCTTATAGGTCCTGGAATACTTCCGACAAAATGAGAGAGCTAGCCGTACTGCCACTCATTTACCTTCATTAATTCCCTATGTGTGGATAATTCCTGAAATGTGCAAATTTTTCCTTTCTTAGTGATATCTTTTAGTTGTGCTTCCCTATTTATAATCCAGTTTCCTCCCACTTCCTCCACCCCAGGGGGAAAGAATTCGTTATCTTTTAAATAAATTATGGGTGAATTATACTCCCAATTGTTATTAGAATAAATCTGGTCCCAAATTTTAAATGTGTGATGTGTAATATCATGTGTGTCTGGACCTAGATTCCTATAATGAGGAGGATTCCAAAACAAGTGATTCAAACGTGCATTACGTAAACCCATTTCCAAATTAACCCATCTTTTATTGGTCTACCCTTTTGCCCAATCTATCGCCCGTGATAAAACTATTGCGTAATAGTATTTTTTAAAGTCTGGGATGGCCACCCCCCTGTGCTTTCTCTCTACTCAACACCGTGTATGCTATCCTTGGTTTCTTGTTGTTCCATACAAATCTACTTATTAATCCTGTTAATGTTCTAAAATATGTTTGAGGCACTGGGATTGGGAGCATCTGCATCTTATAGATCACTTTTGGGGCCAGCACCATTTTAACTGTGTTTATTTGCCTGATCCAAGAGATCGGGCGATGCAATATTCTTTTTATTTTTTAATCTAATTTCATCCAATAATGGGATAAAGTTCAGCAGATAAATCTTCCTGAGGGAGCCTTCTAACTTAATCCCCAAGTATTTAATGTTTTCCCTCCAAGGGAAATAAAACACCTCTCTAAATCTAGCTACTTCCTGTCTATCAACGTTGATGTTTAGGGCTTCTGATTTACCGAGGTAATTTTGTAGTTTGATAACTCTCCGTACTTCTTCAGTGTGGACAGTAAGTTGGGGATCGAGATCCTAGGTTTCGTAATAAAGAGAAAAACATCGTCGGCAAAGGCTGCCAATTTGTGCTCCTCTTTTCCCACCGTACAGCCACTAATATCCGGATTTTTACGGATCGAGGCCAATAAGGGCTCTAATGTCAAAACAAACAGAAGAGGAGACAAAGGGCATCCTTGCCTAGTCCCGTTCTGCATTACGAACTGTGCTGAGGCTAAATTATTTACTTTCACAAATTTGGTGGGATGATTATACAAGACTTTGATCCATTTTAGCATTGTTGGTCCGACTCCCATGGCTTCTAACTTTTTGATCATAAATCCCCAGTCTACTCTGTCAAAAGCCTTCTCGGCGTCTATTGACAGAAATAGACCTGGGGATCCGCTGGATTTAATAGCCTCTGAAATAAGCAGAGACCGCACCCCATTATCTCTCCCTGGGATAAAGCCCACTTGGTCCGGGTGGACCAAGTAGAAAATTTTTTCCTTAAGCTGTAGTGCCAACACCTTGGCATACAATTTAATATCTGCGTTTAAAAGCGCGATCGGCCTGTAACTAGAACATAGCGTGCGATCTTTGCCTTCTTTTAATATTAAGGTCACTGATGCCGTTAAAGCTCCTTTGCACAGTTCTCCTTGCTTCCCCAGCCCATTCCTTACCTGACAGAGCCTCGGGACCAAGGAGTCTTTAAATCTTTTGAAAAAGTAAGGTGTGAAGCCATCTGGTCCAGGATTTTTGCCCGGAGGAGATGATTTCAAAGCTAAGCAGATTTCTTCTTCGGTTATAGGTCTCTCTAATTCTATAATGTCATTTTCAGATAGGATAGGTAGCCCCGCCCCTTTCAAAAAATCTCTCACCCTCTCCTCTTTTTTCCCGAAACTATTTTCACTCTGTCTAACAGAGTAGAGGGTTGAAAAATACCGCCAAAATTCTTCATTTATGTCTTTAGATGTATGCCTCAATTCACCTTTTTAATTTTGAATCTTATCGATGAAATTTATGTCCCTTTTTTTCTTCAAGATTGTTGCCAAGTGTTTACACATTTTGTTTTCCCACCAGTAACTATCTTTTAAATGTTTATTCATAATCCTGTATGACTCATTCTCCAGTAAGTCTTTTGGTTCTTCTCTTTTAATTATCAGTTGCTGCAGCCAGGGCCTATTGTTTCCTTTACAGGCTTTATGTGTTTGTTCTAATTTATGAATTTCTACGATGAGATTCGCTTTCCTTTTGACTCTTTCTTTTTTCTCTCCCGCCCCAATAGAAATCAAAACCCCCCTTATATACGCCTTGAAGGCCTCCCACAGGACTGCCCCCGAGATCTCTCCGGTATCATTAATCAGAAAAAACGAATCTATTTCCTGCTGTATTTTTCCGGCTACCTTATCGTCCCTAATTAGATTTTCATTAAGACGCCATGTATACGGGATCCTTTGCAGCCCTTTTATGCTCACTTTCATCATGACAGGGGCATGATCTGACAGTGTAATGATCTCTATCTTCCCCCACTGAGTCCAATAAACTATGATCCACCATTAAATAGTCCAGTCTTGAATAGGTCCCGTGTACAGGAGAGAATGTATAATCCCTAGCCTTCGCATGTTGCACCCTCCATACATCTATCATTTGACAGTTATTTTTACTTATTCCCTGTGCACTTGACGAACTGTCCAAGGCTGAAATTAAAATCCCCCGCTAATATAACTTACCCCTCCTTAAATTCCATCAACCTATTCAGGGTCTGAGAGAGATATTTAATCGGATTTCTATTCGGACAATAAACATTGGCGAAAGTAAAAATCCTTTCCCCCAGTTTAACCCTTTCATGACTAAGCCTATTTTTGAAATTTGGTGTTTACAAGTTAAAATCCATATTTTTTGCTAGAAAATTACTTAGAACCCCCAAACATTATATATATTTTTTTAGCAGAGAATCTAGAGAATAAAATGGAGATTTTTGCAATATTTTATATCACACGGTATTTGTGCAGCGGTGTTTTAAACGCAAATTTTTGGAAAAGGGACACTTCCATGAATTTTAAAAAATCCAAACAGTAAAGTTACCCCAATTTTTTTGTATAATGTGAAAGATGATGTTACGCCAAGTAAATATATACCAAACATGTCACGCTTTATAATTGCACGCACTCGTGGAATGGCGACAAACTATGGTAGCTATGAATTTCCATAGGCGACGCTTTAAATTTTTTTTGCGGTTACCAGGTTAGAGTTACAGAGGAGGTCTAGGGTTAGAATTATTGCTCTCGCTCTGCCGATCGCGGCGATACCTCACATGTGTGATTTGAACACCGTTTACATATGCGGGCGCGACTTCCGTATGCGTTTTCTTCGCTGCGCGAGCTCGCAGGGACGGGGACGCTTTAAAATGTTTTTTTTTTAATTTATTTGATTTATTGTTAGACTTATAAATTGTGTTTAAAAAAAAAATGTTTTTTTTTTTACTTTTATTGCTGTCACAAGGAATGTAAACATCCCTTGTGACAGTAATAGGTGGTGACAGGTACTCTTTATGGAGGGATCGGGGGTCTAAAAAACGGCGATTCTGAATACTGTGTATTTTTTTTAATTCGGCGCCATTGGCAGCCGAGTAAACGGGAAGTGACGTCATGACATCGCTTCCGCATTTACATTGAGAAGGCTGGAACGAAGCCGCAGACGGCTTCGTTCCAGCCCGCCACAGCCGCCGGAGGCAGCCGATTGGACACCGGGCCTCCCGATCGCACGGGAGGCCCGGTAAGAGCGGCGGGAGGCGGCGGGAGGGGGGGATGTCCCCTCCCGCTCCTCCGGTATAACAGCCGAGCGGCTTTTAGCCGCATCGGTTGTTATATACGGGTAGCCGATCGTCCGCTCAAAACAACGGTACCTGCAGCTGCGGGCATCATCCCGGTATAACCCCGGAAAGCTGAGTACGCATATCTGCGTACGGACGGCGGGAAGGGGTTAACCTTCAAAAAAAGGAAACGGCCTTCAGGATCTATTTTCCTTTCTATCAAAACATAGTTAATCCGTTTAGAAAAACCGATTGCCACTCCCTTCGCCCGTTTAATGGGAGAATCACAGTAGATCCAGCTCGGGAAATTTCTTGAGTACAACTTAGTGCCTGCATCCAACGCCAAGTGGGTCTCCTGCAGGAAAACCACATCCGCTCCATAATGCTGTAACTCTCTAAGCACTTTGTGCCTTTTACTAGGAGAATTCAGCCCTTTTACATTATATGTCAAGCAATTTATTTCCATCCGCCCGGTCTTCACGACGCACCTTATTTCAGACTCAGGGCCATAACAATTACACTCCACTTGAAAAGTATCTATGGGGACCCATAACCCCCCCTCCCACTCCAAACCCCCACCATCTCAACCTACGTCTCCCCATGCAGTGGGGTGAGGCTCCAACAATGGACAGTCGTGGTCTCCCCCCCTCCAATAAAGGAGGGGGGGGAAAGAGCGCGGAGGTCCTGATACCTTTCCCTCGCCCCCCCACCCCCCTCCCCATCCCCCCCAACTCTTTCCTCCTCTCCCAGCCTTTAAACTTTTTTATTCCAACCCCTCAGGGGCTATTCCAGAACATCCAGGCCCCTCTTCCTAAGCCTACCCTTCATTTATAGATTCGCCCCTCCAGGGATAGTTGGTACTGGTATATCTAAATTCCTACAAAAGTCCTGTAAGTCCTCCAAGTGTTTCATTCTGTAGTTCCTACCCTCTTTCATCACATTTAAGGATACTGGAAAACCCCACCTATACTTTAAATTTGCCCCCCCTCAGTGTTTCCAATAAGGGTTTCAATTGGCGTCTTCTAAACAGAGTCCTGGCAGAAAGATCTGAGAATATTTGGATTTCGCTGTTTTTAAATTTCATCGGTTGGGATCCTCTCAAATTACTTCAGATCTTTGCCTTATCCTCATATTGATGAAACTTAACAATAATATCCCTGGGTAAGTCCTCTCTCACACTTGGGGGTTTTCTTATCCTAGGAACCCGATCAATTTTTAAATCTTCATCTAGACTTCTGCCCAGGAGTGGGTTGAAAATTTCTTTCATCTTAATGATCAGGTCTCCTCTCTGTTCTGGTATAGATCTAATGCTTAAGTTTTGCTGCCGATTTTGATTTTCCTGTTCTTCCAATTTGTAGAGCATCTCCCGTTGGTCTAACTGAAGCTTTCTTATTTGATTTTTTAGAACTGTAATTTCATGCGCTTGTTGTTCTGGCGCCTCCTCTACTACTTCCACTCTCTTCAAAAGATGGCCCATATCTGACCTTACGTTGAAGATCTCTGCTTTAATTGAGTTTTCTAGTTTGACAAACATATCCTGCATCTCCATTTTAGTTGGGAGTGCATCCGTGACAGAGTCTACTTCCGTGCTGAGTTCTAGATCCGCTTCAGGGGGTATCTCCCGTCTGGGGGTCCCCCCTTGGGCCCCTTTGTTTTTAGCTGGATCTTTCTTCTTATCTTTCACGCCTTGTTGTCTGTTGTCCATGACCGGGCTTTTTAAGTGCGCTTCTTTTAGATATTTTTGGATTGAGCTTGAATTTCTCTGGGCTTTTTTGAATCCACAGCTTTTTTGAGAGCGACCTCTCATGATCCTCTCCACCCAGCTCTTCTCTACTTCCTTGCGTCTGGCTTGCTCTTAAATCCTCCTTATACCTCTTTCGCCCCACTTTATCTCCCCATCGCAACGTTTTCTTGCGATTATAGTTACTTTCCTTCATGCATTCTCATAGGCCTCCCTTAGGGCAATTAACAACAGCACAATGCTATCCAATCCATTTATCAGCATTTAATCACCAACACTTCACGAAGTAGACTACCGTCCAGTTATTTTTAGTGAACTCAGTACGCACATCCCGTACTGTCCTCCTAAAAAAATGATCCTCAGATCGGGCTCACCAGTCTCGCCCCAGCAATATCTCAGCATCCACTCAGCTTATAGAATGGACAGGAAGGCTGAACCACACTACAGTTTATAAGCACCTCAGTCTCTCTTTTGCTTGATAGATAAAAAAAAGACAAAAAAAAAACTGAACAGTGCGATGTAACAGAACTCAGCATCCGCTAATCCTACCTTGAACCAGCACCTGTTATCATAGGGAGACATAACTTCCAACGAGGACATAGCTCACGATCTCCATGGAGCACCGGTACATTTTCAAGGGACGGCCCGGAGCGCAGAATCTCTATCTCGCGGTGAGGGCAGTTGGATACAATGATTCTGTGGGTCTTTGACAATAGATGACTGTAGAGGGGAGATCCCGAGCAGAGAGCAGAGCCAGGGAGCCGGGTGCAGGGAAGGCGCAGCAGCGGGCTGCACGCTCCACAGGACAATCCAGGTGCTTATGCTTTGCACCAATCGGATCGTGATTGCAGGAAATTCTCACGGTCTCCGGCCACCTCCTTCAGAGCGTCTCCTCCCGCCGCTCCAAGGTGGAAGATTAGCGAGTCATCCACAGGCTCTCACCCAGTGCCGACCCTGCCGCCAACACCATTCAAACCTCCGCCCTCCTCCATCGCGCCACCGTCAGGCCCCTCCCCCGATTCCAGCACGTCACATCCTCCTCAAGTGGCTGCATTTGATGGGCAAAAGTGGCTGCATATGATGGACACAAGTGGCTGCATATGATGGGCACAATTGGCTGCATTTACTGGGCACAAGTGGCTGCATATACTGGGCACGAGTAGCTGCATTTGACGGGCACAAGTGGCTGCATTTGATGGGCACAAATGGCTGCATATGATGGGGCACAAGTGGCTGCATATGATGGCCACAAGTGGCTGCATATACTGGGCACAAGTGGCTGCATATGATGGATACAAGTGGCTGCATATTATGGGCACAAGTGGCTGCATATGATGGGCACAAGTGGCTGCATATGATGGGCACAAGTGGCTGCATTTGATTGGCACAAGTGGCTCCATATGGTGGGCACAAGTGGCTGCATATGATGGGCACAAGTGGCTACATATGATGGGGCACAGTGGCTGCATATGATGGGCACAAGTGGCTGCATATGATGGGCATAAGTGGCTGCATTTGATGGGCACAAGTGGCTGCATATGATGGGCACAATGGCTGCGTTTGTTGGGCACAATGGCTTTATATGATGGGCACAAGTGGCTGCAAATGATGGGCACAAGTGGCTGCATTTGATGGGCACAGTGGCTGCATATGATGGACACAAGTGGCTGCATATGATGGGCACAGTGGCTGCATTTGATGGGCACAATGGCTGCATATGACGGGCACAAAGGCTGCATATGACGGGCACAATGGCTGCATTTGACGGGCACAGTTAGGCTGCAATTGATGGGGGGGGGTTCAGTATTTTTCAGTTTGTTTGTGCCGTCCCAAAAATTTTGAGCACCAGCCGCCACTGCTCACTGACATATTAAGCAGGTTTCCTTTGTGCCCAGAACATGCGCATTACAATATATAAACAATTTTTCCATAAGAAAAACCACATTCACAGTTAGAATTTCATTCGTTCGAAAAACATTTTTCATCCTCTTCCTTCACATTTTCTTGTCACTGTGAAAAAACCCACTGTTGATTTGACCCCACTAACCAATAAAAAAATCAAATGAACTTTCCAAAAATTAACATTTTTAAACATCGTAGTATCACAGTGAGATCAGTGTAAGTCCAAATAGAACACTTCCTTGCTATACCGTTGTTTCCTGGTGCCTTCATGGCAGCATACACATGGTTGGTTACCCCGCCCGCAACTAACCCACAGGACCAGTTTAACTCTATAAATAAAGAGTCAGGCCTCCCCATGCGCCATTCTTTCTTCTGTCCTCAAACCTACAGGATCGTGGATCACGGATGCAGCACTTACCATACCATGATGTTGGAACACCATTGCAGATTCATGCTCCCCTGTATATGGAGCCCCAATACTTAGGCTGCTAAATGCGCCAATAAGTTTGGGAACCCTTTTTCTGTGGATCTTTTTGGGGGTTTAGGAGCCCAGGCATTCCCTCTGGGATTCTGCACATATTCTGCTCCTGGTTTGAGACAGCCCCTTCTTGTCTTTCCCCAGTTTCATGCTTCCTCAGCTGGTTCTGTCTAGCGGTGACTATGGCTAAATAACTCTCATGGGGATAGCTGTAATGGCTAGAAGCCCAGAGTGGCTGTAAACCGGCGCCACATGCTTCCCCTCACTCTGTGTATGTCTTGGCACTTCTGCGCCTCTCCTGTGTTTGTTTTACTTCCTGCAGAGGCGGAGCCACATCACAGGGGGTGTGACATTACCAGCACATGCTCGACAGCCTCGTGAAGCCATTGGCGGCTATCTTGGTACACCCTGGCCATAAGCTGGCTATATAAGGGAGCTATGTGTCTTCATTATGGCAGAGGCTCTCTGTGGGAAGACATCTCCTCGCAGTCTCGTGCTATGACAGGATGGAGCCAGCCCAAGGTATTTAATTAAACTATGAAACGTTTAATTACGATTAAGTTGTTTTAAAAAAAATATATATATACAATATTAAAAAAAATAATAATAATAAATGAATTATATAAAAAGTATATATTTAAAAAAAAAAAATAAAAATGTTTTTTCCTTTTTTGGTTTCTCTTTGACAGCCACCTCCCGCAGTTCAGTATCACAAAAAGATCCTCAACATACCACTAGGTAAGGGGCTGCAACTCCAGGTAAGTGCATTAAAAGAGCATTTGAGTATCTTTTTCAGAAAAAAACAGGTTTCCTGTCTTTTTTGTTCTTGCAGCCCGCAACGTCAGTCATCCCGCAGAAATTTGCCGGATAGGAGGTCCAAGGGTCACAGTACCACTAGAAGGTAGCACTCTTCTTCAACCCATGGATCTCATAGTCACAGATCTCCTAAAGGAACTGCCTCTCCTCACCACTCCACCTCCTCCAGAGACAAGATCTGCTGGATCTGTGGTAGAGAATCACTTCCAGAGAAATTGGTCTGTAAGGCATGCTTTCTAGAAGCAGCAGGAGACAAAGAAAAGGAAAAACAAGAGTCCGTAGACGTTATGAAAATATTAATAAAGGACTCAATTCAAGAATTGGCTTTGTCTCAGGATTTGGCAACTCCGTCAACGAGTTTCCTGAGGAAGCCCCAGTTCAGCAAACAAGCGCTGATGTCAGTTCGGATGAAGAAAAAGACGCAACAGAGGAGCATTGTTCCTCTTTTGACTTTGGTTTAATTGAGCCGTTCGTAGTCACAGTAAAGGATGCGATCCAATGGGAGGAAGCCCCCAAACCTCCTGCCAAATCTAGGAAGTACTTTCCTCATTTAAAGAAAAAGGCACCAACCTTCCCACTTATGGAAGAGGTAAGGAAAGTAGTTACAGAGGAATGGCAGAAGATTAAAAAAAAGGCCAGTCGCCTATAACCGCTTTCATAAGTTATACCCCTTATCGGACTCGGATACTCAGCTATTTGATTCTTTACCTTCAGTAGACGCCTCTATTATAAGATTGGCAAGAAATGCCACCCTGCCCTTAGAGGATGCAGTTTCTTTTAAGGACGTGCTTGATCGCAAGATTGACGCAGACCTCAAGAATGCTTATCAAGCAGCTGGTAGGGCCTGTAAGCCAGCGGTGGCCCTAACTTCGGTTTCCAGAGCTTGGACAGATAACATCAAGTTGGCCTTCAGACAGGGTATCGAATCAGATGAGATTATCAAAGACCTTTTGAACTAAAGTTGGCTTCAGACTTTATGGCGGAAGCGGTCATTGATATATTAAGATGTTCAGCGCGGGCCATGTTATATTCAGTAACTGCTAGAAGAGCACTTTGGTTAAAACCATGGTCGGCAAACCCCTCTTCAAAACAAACATGGTGCCGCATACCTTACGATGGAAAGGCACTTTTTGGCGAAAAACTTGATACCGCCATTAACCGAATGACAGGAGGAAAGAGTGGCCTGATACCCCAGGATAGGAACAGGAGGAAAAAGTTTACAGCTTGCCCTTCCTTTCAACAGAGGAACAAGGATACCAGGTCATATAGACCAAGGAGAGAATATGGAAGAAGCTGGAGAGGTTAAAAATTCGTAAAAATTTTCGGGGTTCTATTCCCCAATCTTTTTGGTTCCCAAGAAAACAGGAGGCTGGAGGCCGGTTTTGGATCTAAAGCGTCTAAACAAATTTATCAGTCTGGAGCACTTCAAAATGGAATCGCTCAATACGGTAATTCTAGCAGCACAGCCAGAGGATTGGATGGTCTCTATCGACCTCAGAGACGCATACCTTCATATTCCAATTCATCATGATTTCCAGCCCCTCTTATGGTTCAAAGTCGGGGAACTCCATCTTCAGTTTCGATGTCTGCCTTTTGGCATATCAACTGCCCCATCCCAGAACCTTCACAAAAGGTATTGGTAGCGATTCTAGCTCCTCTTTGGGAGAAGGAGATACATATCTTACACTACCTAGACGACATCCTAATTCTGTCTCAACACAAGGAGACACTCCAAACCCACCTAAAAGAGGTAGTAGACACGTTAACAAGGTACAGTTGGCTAATAAACTATCTAAAGAGTCAGTTTGTTCCAGCTCAGGAAATGATATATCTGGGAGCTTTTTTCAATACCTCGAAGAGAGCAGTGTCACTCCCTCCAGAGAAGATCCCACTAATCATAGCCAAGGTGGGGAGAGTGATGTTGAGCAAGACATTGTCAGCAGAAAATTGCCTGAGTCTTCTGGGAACGTTTTCCTCTTGCATTCCCGTAGTGAAATGGGCCTGGTGGCACCTCCGCACTTTTCAGCGAGGATTTCTCTCCCAGTGGAAAAGGAGCTCCCTAGCCCAGAAAATCCTAATAACTTGTTCAATGAAATCTAGTCTATGGTGGTGGATAAGATCCCACAACCTGCTAAACCACTGTCACCTTGGCCCCATCTCCTGGACCACTTTTACATCAAACGCAAGTCAGCTGGGTTGGGGCGCCCACTTCAAAGGTCAGTTGGTCCAGGGAAAATGGCAGTTCGACTCAGAAGGCATGGTGTCCAACATTCTGGAGCTCAGAGCAGCCTGGATGGCAATATCGGGGGGACACACAGCAGGTCGTTGTCCAAAGAGGTGGCCCTGATAATGCTCTTAGCCGAAGAGAACCTCACCAACCTCAGAGCGTCTTACATCCCAGCTTTCGAGAATCCCCTGGCAAATCGCCTATCAAGGAAGTTCATTGACAACAATGAGTGGTCCTTGAATCAGGAAGCTTTCCAATGGATCTGCCACCAATGGGGCAGTCCTCAAGTGGACCTTTTTGCGTCCCCCCCTCAATACCAAGACACCCCGCTTTTTCACGAGGTTTCCAGTCCGAGGTTCAGCAGGAGTGGATGCCCTCGTCCAGCCATGGAACTTCCAACTGGCATATGCATTCCCTCCGATCCCTCTGATTCTGAGATTCCTTCAGCGCCTAACAGAAGAACGGGTGATTATCCCAGCGGTCATCCCCTACTGGCCAAGAAGACCCTGGTTTACCCTGCTGTCCAGGCTCTCCCTCTGCAACCCCTTAACACTTCCGGGCACACACAACCTTCTGTCCCAGGAGAACCTCTTCCATCCACATCCAGAGGTTCTGGATTTGAGGGTCTGAAGGTTGAGCGGGAAAGGCTGGAGAAATTAGGTTGCTCCCACAGAGTAATTCAGACATTACTTCAAGCCAGAAAAGCTTCCACCAGTAGCACCTACTATGAGGTTTTGGAGAAGTTTTCGGAATTTGCAGAAGCTAATAGTTTTGACCCATTAAAACCAGGAACCCATGAAGTTCTTTTATTTCTTCAAAAAGGATTAGATCTAGGACTGGGACTTAGCTCATTGAAGGTTCAGGTCTCGGCTTTATCAGCCCTAACAGACACCAGATGGACCCTCGGCCCACTTATAGAACGTTTTTTAAGGGCAGTATTAAAAAGCTGATTAAAACCTCCAAGAAAGTCGCTATATCCAAAGTGGGATCTTCCTTTGGTACTCTCCATACTTGCAGCTTCTCCATTCGCTTCTACGGAAGAATGCTCTCTGGAAGACATTACACTCAAGGCAGCATTTTTAGTTGCTATTACCTCCAGCCGAAGAGTCTCAGCGTTTGGAGCTGAGGATCCCTATATCACGTTCTTTCTAGATAGAGTGGTCCTCCAGCCAATTCACCAATTCGTCCCTAAAGTTCCCTCTGTTTATCATCTGAACCAAGAATGAGTGCTCCCAGCCTTTGGGGAAGATCCAGCAAGCTCAAAGCTGCACGAATTGAATGTAGCAAGGACTCTCAGTCATTACATTAGACTAACATCCCCCTTCCGTAAAGATCAGCATCTCTTTGTGATCCCTAAGGGCGCAAGAAGGGGAATAGCAGCATCATAGACGACTTTGGCAAGTTGGATCGTACGTCTCATTCAGAGAACATATCGGGCTAGTGGTCTTCCGGTTCTGAAATCAATCAATGCACATTCAATGCACTCGTAAGCACGAGTCTCGCCGGAAACTATCTGTCATGCGGCAAGTTGGTCATCCGTTACCACGTTCATGACCCACTATAGTCTAGATCCAGCCTTGCTTACTTCTCGTGACTTCGGGAAAAAAGCGCTGCAGTTGTCTGCTCTATAATCTAAATTAAAATGTTTTTTGCAGCAACCCTCCCTGTGAGCGAGTTATTAACCATGTGTATGCTGCCATGAAGGCACCGGGAAAACAGAAAATGGAATACTTACCTTTCCATAATTTTCCTTTCCTGGTGCCAATCCATGGCAGCATACGTCCTCCCTTTTTTTATATAATCCTTAAATGTCTGATTCTAGTTACAAGAATGGCGCATGGGGGGCCTGACTCTTTATTTATAGAGTTACATTGGTCCTGTGGGTTGGTTGGGGGCAGGGTAACCAACCATGTGTATGCTGCCATGGAAAGGAACCAGGAAAGGAAAATTATGGAAAGGTAAGTATTCCATTTTCCGTTTTCTTGATTCTTCTGATTCTGTGACACTGGATAACAAATTCAGACATGAGGACTCAAGACACATTGATTCTCTGACAGACCATCTTAAAAGTTTGTTACCCCCAACATTTCATATTCCTGATATGTGCCTGCTGTACCATGTACTTATATGAGAAAGTATCCTGTTCTCATTGTATCGCTTCATTTATGTGAAATCTCAGGCATTCCTGCTAGTCCCCTTGCTTTCTGAATAAAAACTGACCACACTAAGCAGGAGAACACACCCTGGTCAGTTCTCTAGCTGTGCAGGGAACTCAGCCTGCTCTCCATTGATGAGACATGTCCTGACCCCCCCTGCACCCTGTCACTGGGAAGCTCAGTGTACTGATGCTTCTTCTTCCCCCAGCTCATAGCAGCTAAGAACTGAGAACAGAGGGAATGTGATCACTTATAAACAAATGGAAAAATGGTATTTATAATTTTTTTGATATCTATACAAATATGGTTTGCCTTTAATTTCTTTTTAAACTGAATGGATTGTTTTACAAGGTGATCTTTTACAATCACTTTAAGGGGAGTTGGGGAAGCTTATTACACTCTCAGTTCTATAAGTTCTTCAACATGGGGACAAGCTGCCTTACAAGGGAGGAGCCTTTGCCGCCTTCCTCCCTGTAAGGTAATCTCCCAGTGTTGACAGCCAAATGGCTTGGTATAGTTTCGGGATGGGGGGACCACATGCTCGCTGTCCTCCTTTCCTGGCCACCCATTCTGCATGTACCAGAGGACATTGTTTTTTTTTTTTTTTTCGCAAACAAATAACTGTCTGTGTGTCTATGTTTCTCTTTACCTTTTTAGGGAATGAGCAATATGGGGCACTCATGTACCCCATACTTATTCCTTGGGGGTGGATATCTGGGAGCCCCCCTAGTCTAAATGGGGTTTACAGATTCTGATAAGCCCCCACAAACGCCCACATGCTTTAGGACAGGATTTGGGGATGGGACCTATATCCCATCAACATGGGGATAAGGTGGCTTGCAAGGGGGATAGGGCTTTGCTGCCTCCCCTTGCAAGTTAGCCTTCCAACATTGAAAGGCATGCAGCTTGGTATAATTTGCATGTGGGAGCGCGCTTGCTTCCCTCCCCTTTCATGGACATGTAGGCTGCATGATTCCATAAAGCTCTGGAGTACATTTTAAGGAAAACACTATGATGTATTTTTACGTAAATTTTAAATGCTTAACTCATATGTCCTGTACACACGGTCGGACATTGATCGGACATTCCGACAACAAAATCCATGGATTTTTTCCGACGGATGTTGGCTCAAACTTGTCTTGCATACACACGGTCACACAAAGTTGTCAGATAATCCGATCGTTCTGAACGCGGTGACGTAAAACACGTGCGTCTGGACTATAAACGGGGCAGTAGCTAATAGCTTTTGTCTCTTAATTTATTCTGAGCATGCGTGGCACTTTGTGAGTCGGATTTGTGTACACACGATCGGAATTTCGTTGGATTTTGTTGTCAGAAAATTTTATAGCAAGCTCTCAAACTTTGTGTGTCGGAAATTCCAAAGGAAAATGTGTGATGGAGCCCACACACGGTCGGAATTTCCGACAACAAGGTCCTATCACACATTTTCTGTTGGAAAATCTGACCGTGTGTACAGGGCATTACTGTTCCATAACTTCATGTGTAGATTTAAGGCATCCCCAAGCATGTTATTTAAAAGATTTATGTATTTCCAACGTTGCTCTTTATGCTGCAATAAAAGAACCGCTTCCAGCTGAATGGTATTTTTTCAAAACTTTTTTTGAATATGTAAATGCCCCATGGCAGTGGCTATAGCTACCCATTCGCTTTTTTAAGAAAAGCTGGCAGATTAGTCTTGAAAAGGCCAGGTAAATTACAAAATTTTTCTTCACTAGACTTTGGAGCTCATTTTTGTGGTTCACAGGCTTCCCGTCAGGTTCGTCGAACGTATAGTTAACCGAACTTTGCCCAGTTCACTCATCCCTAGTGTCCACAAGTCCTGAAATGAATACATTAACTGTAATGAGCATAAAGTGAAGAAAGTAAAGAAAAACTCACTTCCTTAATTGATCATTTATATTTATTATTCACTTGCTAAATATATTATGATTTCATTATGAGACTCATCGGGGAAAATCTGCAAATTGCATTTACCCTCCTGAGTAATTAAACTTGAAAAAGAGCGAAATCGTAACCAGTAAACCTGCAGCTAGAAAGCTGATAGATAATACTTTCAGGTTTTGCTGTTGTGTTTATGTTCAGATGATTGAATCCCCTTCAACATAACTGGAAATAAAAATGATTGGTGTGCACACCCAGGATTAATGTATTTCCCTTGACAATTGAAGCTGCCTTTATTTTATCATTAGAAATAGCTCCATAATTTACTGGATTTTGTGCTGAAGTCAAAGATAGGTTTAAATACTCCTCATATATCATTAGGCTACAATTATAACTGCCACTTGAAAGTTTTAGACTGGAAGAGAAGTGTCAACAGGACACCTATTTTAGTCTGAAGTATATTTAGAAAATGTAACAATACAAATAGCAATAAAGATCGCTGTGCGTTGAAGGCTGCTGATTGGCGAAAGAATGCACCTGACCTGTATGCTTTGGCCAATCACAGCGCGATGTACAGTGAGAACCATGATTGGCCAAAGGCAGCATGCCTTTGGCCAATCATGGCTCAGGGGCTAAGTCCACACCCCACACTATATAAGGCTGCTTACACGGCGGCCATGTATAGGGTTTAAGAATAGAGGGAGATTAGGCAGGTTAGTTAGTGAATTGAGCATGCAGTCAGTGTAGAATATATAATACAGTGCAGTCAGTGTAGTGTATATAATATAGTACAGAGTATATAGTGCAGTCAGTGTAGTGTATATAATACAGTGCAGAGTTTATAGTCCAGTCAATGTAGTGTATATAATACAGTGCAGAGTTTATAGTGCAGTAAGTGTAGTGTATATAATGCAGTGCAGAGTATATAGTACAGACAGTGTAGTGTATATAAGGCAGTGCAGCGTATATAGCGCAGTCAGTGTAGTGTATATAACACAGTGCAGAGTATATAGTGCAATCAGTGTACTGTATATGATGCAGTGCAGAGTATATAGTGCAGTCAGTGTAGTGTATATAACGCAGTGCAGAGTATATAGTGCAGTAAGTGTAGTGTACATAATACAGCGCAGAGTATATAGTGCAGTCAGTGTAGTGTATATAATGCAGTGCAGGGTATATAGTGTAGTGTATACAATACAGTGCAGAGTTTATAGTGCAGTAAGTGTAGTGTATATAACGCAGTGCAGAATTTATAGTGCAGTCAGTGTAGTGTATATGACGCAGTGCAGAGTATATAGTGCAGTCGGTGTAGTGTATATAACACAGTGCAGAGTATATAGTGCAATGCAGAGTATATAATACAGTGCAGTGCAGAGCATATAATACAGTGTATTGAAGTGGTCAAGGGAAACCCTATGACAGAATTAAGAAAAAAAACAGCATGGGGTCTACTCAAAATCCATACCAGGCCCTTTGGGTCTGGTATAGATTTTAAGGGGAACTCCATGCCAAAATTTTAAAAAAATGGCGTGGGGCCCCCCCCTTATCCAAGTAAGCAGCCTGGCAGGCCAGAAAGAGGGGGGGATAAGCGAGCGCCCCCCCTCCTGAACCATACCAGGCCACATGCCCTCAACATGGGGAGGGTGCTTTGGTCCCCATGTTGATGGGGACAAGGGTCTCTTCCCCACAACCCTGGCTGGTGGTTGTCGGTGTCTGCTGGCGGGGGCTTAGCGGAATCTGGAAGGGGTCCCCCAGATCCTGGCCCTCCCCTATGTGAATGGGTAACGGGTATATCGTACCCCTACCCATTCACCAAAAAAGTGTCAAAAAGTAAAAACCACAAAAGACAGTTTTTGACAAATCCTTTATTACAAAAAAAAAAAGTGTCCCTCGATGTAAATCCACTGTCAATCACGCCGCCCAATGGACCCTAAAAATAACACAGCTGAGACACAGCAGCAGGCGCTATTCTGTAAATTCAGTGAGCCAATAAGGAGAGAGATGGGGCGGGTCTGAGCCACGGCTCTGTGACACACAGAGCTGCGGCATGGCTCAGCTCGGGTGCCCCCATAGCAAGCTGCTTGCTGTGGGGGCACTTGGCAGGAAGGAGGGGCCAGGAGCGCCAGCGAGGGAAGCGACAAGAGGAGGATCTGGGCTGCTCTGCGCAAAACCATTGCACAGAGCAGGTAAGTATTGTTATTTTCAAACTAACGAAAACAAGATTTTAATATCACTAAAAAAAAAAAACTACACTCACATCAAAAGGATAAGTATCAGGCTTATCCCCAGAAGTGAGTGGGTGACGTCACTTCCAGTACAGAACTGAAACCGGAAGTTGATAAGAAACTGCTATTGTATACAAACCTGCAGAGCCTGAGAAGAGAGGGTGCAAACTGTGCAAATTGTGTTAGTAAAAAGGTCGTTTATTACATCTAAAAATAAAGTACCAAGTCACATTATTAATGGCTGTGTAGCATAGCTGACTCAGTTTCAAAACATGCAATTGCTCTTGGTGTCATCTCCCTGGGAGCAATTGCATGTTTTGAGGCTAAGTCACCTACACTGCACTACCATTATTCATATGAGTGGGCACTTTGTTTTTAGCTCTATTAAACTACTTTTTTACTAACACGTTTTGTGACCTCTATTCTTTTTATATGGGAAAAAAGAAATTCCCTGGCTTCAGTGGGAGAAAAAAGTGCCCTATTGTTAGTGAGAAGAAGATTTCTCAGCATCAGGGAAAGGTAAAAACTCTACAAAGTGAAGAACATATACGTGCCTGTTTAATTTCTAGTTTTAAATATTACCCCCTCTTGAACCAGCAGTAATGGCTTAAGTTCTGGCACACTTCAACTATTGCTTCCAGGATAGCACTAAAGCTCTATAATTTCCCACTTCACGAGTCCTGTTGTGCCACGTTGCCCAAGTTACCTATTTTGACATAACTGTGCAATTCTGCATCTCTGCAACGTGGCGTCTCCAGCTTTCATATGGGGGGGGGGGGGCACAGGGAGGGGGGCAACTATATATATATATATATATATATACACATACACACACACACACAGTGCCTTGAAAAAGTATTCATATCCCTTCAAATGTGCCACATTTTGTCATATTACAACCAAAAATGTTAATGTATTTATATATTTTATTGGGATTTCATGTGATAGACCAACACAAAGTGGCACATAATTGTGAAGTGGAAGGAAAATGATAAATGGTTTTGGGAATTGGCACCCCCCCCATCCCACAGGTGGACAGGTGGACAGGCAGTGCACCGCATGACGACGTCAAGTGACGATGGGGTAGTATATTGGCAGGTTAGGGTGATATAGTGCCAGGTTAGGGTGGTATAGCGCCAGGTTTGGTGATATAGTGCCAGGTTAGGGTGATATAGTGCCAGGTTAGGGTGATATAGTGCCAGAGTAAATATACGACAACATGAATAGATAAGAGAATGCTGGTCCTGTTCCCCTCCTTCTCCATCACCTGCACACAAAGTATGAATCTATGGCTGTCCCTGCTGCTGCAGAACCACGTTCTCCCCCTTCCTGAAGTAAACATAAAGAAAAAGAAAAAAAACTCACATGGGAGCTAGCAAGCTGAGTGATTTTGGCTTCTTCTTCCTGGAACTGAAGTCAAAATGTGGCGGGAGGGGAAGAGGGAGGGGCTGCAGCATGGACAAAGCATTATTGCCTAACATTAAGATGAGATGCAAATATTCCCCTCCTTTGATAGTTGGGGTCGAGACACTTCAATAACATTATGCAGCCCTGAATCTTACTGCTGTGTTTCTTCTCCAGACATTACAGGTTGGAGATGTGTGCTGTCATTATGACAAGCAGGAGACCCAGACTGCAAACTTTAAAAAACAGGACAGGGAGGATGATTGGCATGGCAATTACAGAGCGATGCTCTGTGTGTTTCCCTCCAGCAGCTGAGGGGTAGGGGGAGGGAGAGACACACAGAGCATCTGTAATTGCCATGCCAATCATTTTAATTGGGGGGGGGCACATGGGGAGGCACAGTATAATGGCGCCACTAGGGTTGGTGTCATCCCCCCGCCTATCCTGCCGAGTGCCCTTTAGGCAGCACATGGTCACGGGGCGCACCCCCAAACAGCCCCTGTAAATGATAGTATAGGACAGGCTGGGGTGGTATTGGGCAGGTTGGGGTGGTATAGGGCAGGTTTATAGTGGTATAGTGGCAGATTAGGGTGGCACAGGGCAGGCTGTGGTGGTATAGGGCAGATTGGGGTGGCATAGGGCAATTTGGGGTGGTATAGGGCAGGTTGGGGTGGCATAGGGGAGGTTAGGACTGTGCAGTGATAGTGTGCACTGTGCAGTAACTTACAGCATTATGCCTGGAGATGAAGACCTGGGCAGGGCTGCTGAGTCCTCGCCTCTATCTCCTTCAGCTGCAAGATCAGCCATAGTGAAGGAGTCTGTGGGAGGAGTGGAGGAGGCAGAAAATAAGATTACAGCGCGCACATATAAAAATTACATTTAACTCCTGCAAGGCTATTTAAAAACACAGCATATTCAGAAAATATAGGGATTTAGTTACACCATATGGCCATATAGTGCTAAGCCCACTACTATGTCAAAGTACCCATTATCAGTGGGTCCTACGCTATCCATAGAATGGAAGATCCTGCTTCTCTGAACCATGGGAGAAATACACTACTCTACAGTCAGGTCCATAAATATTGGGACATCAACACAATTCTAATCTTTTTGGCTCTATAAACCACCACAATGGATTTGAAATGAAACAAACAAGATGTGCTTTAACTGCAGACTTTCAGCTTTAATTTGAGGGTATTTACACCCAAATCAGGTGAACGGTAAAGGAATTACAACAGTTTGTATATGTAATGGGACAATTGGCTGCTCAGCTGTTCCATGGCCAGTTGTGTGTTATTTCCTCATTATCCCATTT
Source organism: Aquarana catesbeiana (assembly GCF_042186555.1). NCBI lineage: Eukaryota > Metazoa > Chordata > Amphibia > Anura > Ranidae > Aquarana > Aquarana catesbeiana. The sequence goes on from NC_133324.1 coordinate 722,209,400, forward strand.
ACAAGGAGCAAATAAAAGGCCCAGAGTTCATTTCAAGTGTGCTATTTGCATTTGGAATGTGTTTGTGTCAACTCTCAATATGAGATCCAAAGAGCTGTCACTATCAGTGAAGCAAGCCATCATTAGGCTGAAAAAACAAAACAAACCCATCAGGTTAGGTCAGATTAGAGTTTGCCAAACAACATCTAAAAAAGCCTTCACAGCTCTGGAACAACATCCTATGGACAGATGAGACCAAGATCAACTTGTACCAGAGTGATGGGAAGAGAAGAGTACAGAGAAGGAAAGGAACTGCTCATGATCCAAAGCATACCACCTCATCAGTGAAGCATGGTGGTGGTAGTGTCATGGCATGGGCATGTGTGGCTGCCAATGGAACTGGTTCTCTTGTATGCATTGATGATGTGACTGCTGACAAAAGCAGCCAGATGAATTCTGAAGTGTTTTGGGCAATATTATCTGCTCATATTCATCAAAATGCTTCAGAACTCATTGGACGGCGCTTCACAGTGCAGATGGACATTGACCCGAAGCAAACTGCGAAAGCAACCAAAGAGTTTTTTAAGGGAAAGAAGTGGAATGTTATGCAATGGCTAAGTCAATCACCTGACCTGAATCCGAATGAGCATGCATTTCACTTGCTGAAGACTTAACTGAAGGGAAAATGCCCCAAGAACAAGCAGGAACTGAAGACAGTTACAGCAGAGGCCTGGCAGAGCGTCACCAGGGATGAAACCCAGCGTCTGGTGATGTCTATGCGTTCCAGACTTCAGGCTGTAATTGACTGCAAAGGATTTGCAACCAAGTATTAAAAAGTGAAAGTTTGATGGATGATTGTTAATCTGTCCCATTACTTTTGGTCCCTTAAAAAGTGGAAGGCACATATACAAACTGTTGTAATTCCTACACTGTTCACCTGCCCTCAAATTAAAGCTGAAAGTCTGCAGTTAAAGCACATCTTGTTCATTTCATTTCAAATCCATGGTGTTTGTATGGTCTTATGGCTGAACCATCTTTAATGCATTTTTTAAGGTGTGTCCCCCAAATCTTTGTTTGTCGCGTGGAGGAGGAAGCCGCGTCCCAAGCTCCGCCCACCAACTCCGGCCTTGGGAGATATTGAAGATCCGAAAGTGGAGTTACTCCTTAAAGATAAAAGTTATGTAAGGTTGGGTATAAAGTAGATGTACAAACAAGAGAAAAATTGTTTAAGCTTATTTACTAGGTAAACGGTAGAATACTGATTGGAACTTAAGAAAATGACAATAAACACAACATGGTCCATCTTCAATATTCATCCCAGTGCCATCTGGAGTTGTAGTAAATCAAAGACAACCAGAGTATAAGTAAGTCAAGACATGCTCAACTTAAAATGTCATGTTATTTCACAGGTAGTAAAAGATCACAGAGTTAAAAATTAACAGATTAAACAACTGTTTTACGTGGATCCAACCACTGAAACAATCTGAAGTGTTTCTGAGAAATTCATTGTTTTTGTTCTAGGTTATCTCTCTTATTAATTTTGAAGCATCATCCTGGCATTTTTTGTAATTATTTGATCAGTATTGCTATGGCATTCCTTATTGTAATTATTTACATTAATGTAATTATTTACATTATTTACTGGCTGTCCTCTCCGCACACTGCCCACTATATATATATATATATATATATATATATATATATATATATATATATATATATATATATATATATATATATAGTGGGCAGTGTGCGGAGAGGACAGCCAGTCAGTGGGCAGTGTGCAATGAGGACAGCCAGTCAGTGGGCAGTGTGCAGTGAGGACAGCCAGTCAGTGGGCAATGTGCGGTGAGGGCAGCCAGTCAGTGGGCAGTGTGCAATGAGGACAGCCAGTCAGTGTGCAGTGAGGACAGCCAGTCAGTGGGCAGTGTGCGGTGTGGACAGCCAATCAGTGAGCAGTGTGCGTGAGGACAGCCAGTCAGTGTGCAATGAGGACATTCAGTCAGTGAGCAGTGTACAGTGAGGACAGCCAGTTAGTGAGCAGGGTGCAGTGAGGACAGCCAGTCAGTGAGCAGGGTGCGGTGAGGACAGCCAGTCAGTGAGCAGTGTGTGGAGAGGACAGCCAGTCAGTGTGCAGTGAGGACAGCCAGTCATTGAGCAGTGGGTAGTGAGGACAGCCAGTCAGTGGGTAGTGAGGACAGCCAGTCAGCGAGCAGTGTGCGGAGAGGACAGCCAGTCAATGGGCAGTGTGCGGTGAAGACAGCCAGTCAGTGGGCAGTGTGCGGTGAGGATATCCAGTCAGTGGGCAGTGTGCGGTGAGGAAAGCCAGTCAGTGAACAGTGAAGAGAAAATCCCCCTTCAATGGGACTTTTAAGGCAACATACACTGATGTGGTATGAAAAACAGTTTATTGGATATACATAAAAATCTATGATCGAATTGAATGATCGATGTTAAAAAACATCAAAGTTTGTACAAAATATACATACATATGAAAAAACAACAAAAACAAAACACAACAATTTACATGAAAAACATGACAAAGAGATAATAATACTCTCTGGTAAATAGTAGTCCCCAGTACCCAACGCGTTTCTGGTTATACACCTTTGTCAGGGATATAGGATAAGGGTAGATATAGTCATAATTTGTTTTTATTCTAAAAAATAAAAGGACATATCAAAAAGTGGTACAGACAAGAATGGGGTATGCACAGTAGCCATAGAGGTCAGATGAACAAACATGCCATTTCAGGACATACATACCATGCAAAATGATTCCATAAAGAAAATGGGTAAAACAACTCTGCCAGTGGGGGTGTAGATGGACGCCAACCAAGCAATAGTTAAATCTTGGAACAAAAAATTCCCAGTATGTGGTTAATCTGAACAGCAGCAGATGAATTCCAGCAATTGGCGATAGAAGCAAACAGCACCAAAATTATATAAATAAATAAGTATAAAGAAACTTTCTTACTGTAATGACAGATAAAAAGCAAGACAGAAGGGAAAAAAAGCAAAAATAAACACTGCTTGTAATGTTTAATATGGAGCTTTAGTGACTATTTGCCAAACCATATACTATATAGAACCCTCATGTGTATAGCGTTATATTATAAAAGAAATACAAGGGCATAAAAAATATTTATATATTTACCAGTGTTTGTTGTATGGGAAATAAGGTAGGTAGCTGGTCAGAGCTTTCAATAAGTCTCCGGATCAGTAAGTAGCACCAGTGTGTCCCTATTTCCATAAGTATGTGTCTTGCCTAAGGGGAACAAGACAGCAATTCAGGGAACATCTAAAAATATAAATGCACATGGTCGTCCACATACGGCCCATGTAGGTGTATGGTTGGCGTCTCCCCGCTCTGGTGTGACTGTCAGACTGTGAGAGCGAGGATCTATTTGTATGATGGCACCGGACGCCCGCGCATGCGCACTCACTCGCCATGATTGTACGAGTAGCGTCGGCGCATCAGGATTAGATGGAACACAGCTCACGTCCCCCATGAGCAGGGAGGCGGTGTTGTGCATCCCATCAGAGAAACATCCCAAAGAAGCGGCGATTGTTGCCACCAGATCGTATATTTAACCACTTCCCACCCAGCCTATAACAGAATGACGACCGGGAAGTGGTTCTGTTATCCTGACTGGGAGTCATATGACGTCCAGCAGGATAACATTCCGGTGCACGCCCACAGGGGTGCGCAGCGTGGCGATAGTGAGTGCGGTGTGTCAGTCTGACACGCCGCATCTCCGATCGTGATAAGATGCCTCTGGCAGAGGCTTCTTACCACGTGATCAGCTGTGACCAATCGCAGCTGATCATCGCAAGAACCAGGAAGTGCCAGTAAACGACGTTCCTCGGTTCGCGCTGGAGGGGGGTCTGTGCTGATAATCAGCACATTGATTATCAGCACACTCCCATCAAATGTGCCAATCAGCTGCCAATCAGTGTCCAGCAGTGCCCCAATAATAAAGTCTGCCAGTGCCCACCACAGTGCCAAACAGTGCCCATCACAGTGCCAATCAGAGCTCACCACAGTGTCAATCAGTGTGCATCACAGTGCCAATCAGTGCCCAGCATTAATACCTGTCAGTACCTGCCCAATCAGTGCCATCTATTAGTGTCCATCAATGCCACCTGTCAGTGCTGCCTATCAGTGCCCATCAATGCCGCCTGTCAGCGCTCATCAGTGCTGCCTGTCAGTGCCCATCAGTGCTGCATATCAGTGCCACCTCTCTGTGCCCATCAGCGCTCCATATCAGTGCCGCCTATCAGTGCCCATCAATTCTACATATCAGTGCCTCCTCATCAGTGCCCATCAGTGCCACCTTATCAGTGCCAACTCATCAGTGCCCATCGGTGCCGCCTCATCAGTGCCGACTCATCAGTGCCCGCCAGTGAAGGAGAAAACAATATTTTATAACAGAAATGAAGAAAAACTTTTTTTTTTTCAAAAATGTCGGTCTTTTTTAGTTTGTTTAGCAAAAAATAAAAACCGCAGAGGTGATCAAATACCACCAAAAGAAAGCTCTATTTGTGGGAAGAAAATTATAAAAATTTAGTTTGGGTTACGTGTTGTATGACCCCGCAAATATCATTCAAAGTGCGACAGCGCGGAAAGCTCAAAATTGTCCTGGGCAGGAAGGGGCGAAAGTGCCTGGTATTGAAGTGGTTAAAGATTAAAGAGAAAAAAAAAACAAAATTTAAAAATGATGAAGCATGTGTCTAATTGCTAAAGTAGAAGGCTCCATAGCAGTCAAAGATTGTATAATGTTCAGTGTGCAGTGAGGACAGCCAGTCAGTGTGCAGTGAGGACAGCGGGTCAGTGGGCAGTAAGGACAGCCAATCAGTGGGCATTGTTCAGTGAAGACAGACAGTCAATGGGCAGTGTGCAGTGAGGACAGCCAGTCAGTGAACAGTGTGCGGTGAGGACAGACAGTCAATGGGCAGTGTGCGGAGAGGACAGCACGTCAGTGGGCAGTGTGGACAGCCAGTCAATGGGCAGTGTGCGGTGAGGACAGCCAGTCAGTGAACAGTGTGCGGTGAGGACAACCAGTCAGTGGGCAGTGTGGACAGCCAGTCAGTGGGCAGTGTGCGGTGAGGACAGCCAGTCAGTGAACAGTGTACTGAGAGGACAGCCAGTCAGTGGGCAGTGTGGACAGCCAGTCAGTGGGCAGTGTGCGGTGAAGACAGCCAGTCAGTGGGCAGTGTGCAGTGAGGAAAGCCAGTCAGTGGGCAGTGTGCGGTGAGGACAGCCAGTCAGTGGGCAGTGTGCAGTGAGGAAAGCCAGTCAGTGAACAGTGTGCAGTGAGGACAGCCAGCCAGTGGGCAGTGTACGTTGAGGACAGACAGTCAGTGGGCAGTGTGCGGTGAGGACAGCCAGTGGGAAGTGTACGGTGAGGACAACTAGTGGGCAGTGTGCGGTGAGGACAGCCAGTCAGTGGGCAGTGTGCGGTGAGGACAGCCAGTGGGCAGTGTGCGATGAGGACAGCCAGTGGGCATTGTACGGTGAGGACAGCCAGTCAGTGGGCAGTGTGCGGTGTGGACAGCCAGTGGGCAGCGTGCGGTGAGGACAGCCAGTGGGCAGCGTGCGGTGAGGACAGCCAGTGGGCAGCGTGCGGTGAGGACAGCCAGTGGGCAGCGTGCGGTGAGGACAGCCAGTGGGCAGCGTGCGGTGAGGACAGCCAGTGGGCAGTGTGCAGTGAGGACAGCCAGTCAGTGAGCAGTGTGCTGTGAGGACAGCCAGTCAGTGGGCAGTGTGCGGTGTGGACAGCCAGTCAGTGGGCAATATGTAGTGGGAGGGCTGGGAGAAGTTCTCCAGTTCTTTATGTGCATTGTAAGGGTTAAGCAGGACAGATGGAGCATGGAGGGAACTCCTGAAGTGATAAAGGTAGACCTCCCCTCTTCAGCCACTTACCCCATTACTGGAAGTAGATGACTCCAGGGCTGCCATCTCTGCTCCACCTCCTTCCCAGTTACAGCTGCTCGATCAGCCAGAGCTGTCACATGCGAGTGTGTAGGAGGGAGGGTTTGGCCACATCCCTGGCCCACCCACACCCACCTCAGCCTGGGGAGATACTGCAAAGCTGTGAGTTCCCACCGGCTGCAAGCCTCAGCGTGCTGTGTGCCCGGCACTAAAGGAATGCTGCAGCCGGGGTAGAAAGCCAAAGGCAGACCTTGCCGACCTGGTGACAGAGATGAGTGTGAACCCAAGCACCCCCCTAGATTGGGATGTGCCCAGGTACATCAGACACACCCCCTGCACATGCCTATGGTAGCACTTCTTTCTAATGCTATAACTAGGAGGTGTGAAGCTTACTCTAGTGTTTGGCAGATTGTGTCTAGGGATAGGATTGAGCACGCGTTCCTGTAGTGTTTGTTAGTGATGCTGACAATGCAGTCTACAGCACCTATTACCTTGATGTAAGCAACCTTTTTTTTATTTTTTCGATTGCAAAATTTTGCAGACATGGCATAAACATGTAGGGTTAATCTGCAATACCATTTTTAATCTTCTGCCTGTATTTGAGCAGCTGACATATAATATGCAGTGATTTTATTTTAGCTGATGTCACTAACAGTAAAGTAATATTTTGTGTCTGCCACAGATGCAATAGTAGCAAGTAAGTGAAAATATGAATTATTCCTTTTGTTGAATATGCTACCACTTTTAAAAGCCTAAACTACAAAATTATTCAGTTAGCCAAAGAAAGGTATATTTTCTCTTTGCTATTATTCTCCTTAACATACTTTGACCTGATCAAAACCCTGGCATGAAAGAAACTTGCCTACTTATGTATGCATTGTAATAGCATATTTTACTCTTTTTTTTAATAGGAATATGAACTGTTGGAACCAAGTTTTACCATTGTCTGTCACCCAACTGGGTAATTCCCCTGGACATGCCTCTCTTTGTGTAAGGAAAAATCTCCCATGTGGGTACACAGACAGTAGTAATTATTTGACAGAGGTTTTAACTCTTATCCACTCTATCCAGAGCCAAATGAATCTTGGTTGGAGATGGAATTTACCATACGTGTCACCCTCCTGAGCCATTTATATGAATTTATAGTGTATTTTTTGTATATTTTAAAATGATTTTGAACCATCGACACGGACAGACATTCAACAGGACTTCTTTTACTTATAATACACAGCATACAAGAACCATAGATGTTAAAGATACATAGCTGTATGTGTAGTGTATGCATGTTATTTTTTTTCTTTTTGCTACCCTGAACCAGTTTTGCATTATTGTTTCTTTTTTTTTTTTTTATAATCAAAATTTCTTTCCATTTTATAAATACAACAAACTTCATACATCATGACAAAATCCCCTTTCCACCAGACCCACAAACATAATACATTACATCCCTCCACAACCACATTCACCTAAACCATACCTGCTTGTCCCTTCCCCCAATCCCTTTCCCTCCCTCCCTTTCGGAACCGCCTAGTGGTCTGTACGTTATTCCTCACCCACCCCCTTTAAAAAAAAAAAAAAAAAAAGAAACAAAAGGGGGGGAGTGTTCATGTGTATATCAAATAACATTAATTGGCATGAAAAAGCCCTAATTGGCCAAACTATTCAAAAAAGTGTAGTTACCATTCACCAATTGTGTCCTATACCCCATTCCATCACCTGTTCCCTCCAACTTAAACTGTGAAGAGAGAGAAAGAAAGAAAAAAAAAAGGAGGGGGGGAGTGTTCATGTGTTTATCAAGTAACATTAGTTGGTGTGAAAAAGCCCTTATTGGCCAAACTATTCAAAAAAGTGTAATTGCCAATCACCAATTGTGTCTTATACCCCATTCCATCACCTGTTTCCTCCCAACTTTAACTGTGAGGAGAGAAAAAAAAGGGGGGGGCGGGGGGGGGAGTGTACGTGTTTATCTGTTATTTATTAATTGATGTAAGGGGCCCTTATTGGGCAAGCTATCCTAACAAGTGTTGTTACCATTTACCCATCATGCAATCTGAAAATTAATATTATATTCTCCCAGCTGCTACTGTGTGGGGAAAAAAAAACAAAACAAGGGGGAAGTGTTCATGTGTTTATCAAATAACATTAATTGGTGTGAAAAAGCCCTTATTGGCCCGACTATTTAATAAAGTGTGATTGCCAGTCGCCCCACGTGTCCTGTCCCATTCCATCGCCTGTTTCCTCCCGACTTGAACTGTGAGAGAGCACCAAAAAAAAAAAAAAAAGGAGGGGGGGGTTTATTGAAAGGGGGAGGTGAGGGACCAAAGACATCCCACTCTCTGTACTTACTTCATGTGGAGGGTGGGGGGGGGAGTTGGGGGAGAGACAAAAAAAAAAAACCCCAACACACAAAACCCCTGTGTAATGGGTCAGCGTATTAATATCAAAACTCGTTCCCAGGTCAATACCTTTTATTATACATGTTCACAGGGACTGTAACACCACCTCTCTCTCTCTTTCGTCGTTCTCTCCCCCCCCTCCATCTCAGCTACACATTTTTTCCAACCTGCCCAGTTCTTTTCGAATTTCCCTTGTTGGCCCTTTACTACATGAACCCATCTTTCTGCTTCCATTATTAAGCTAACTTAATTTCTCCAGTCTGATATTGTGGGGACCTGGGTTTGCTTCCAAAATTTCGGTATGGTTTTTTTCGCTGCATTTAATAAATGTGGTGTTATACTATCCCGGTATTTTTTGTTAGATCCCGGCATCCCATGGAATAAACAATGTAGTGGTTTGAATTCCAAATGCCCCGCGGTCAATTTCTCGATCCATGGGGACACTGACTCCCATAATGATCTAATCGCTGGGCATGTCCACCACAGATGAAGCAATGTACCCTTCATCCTCTCCAGCACCTATCGCTTATAGTTGGAAACATTTGTGCTAGTTTAACTAGAGTCCTATACCATCTTGATAAAAACTTATATGCCATCTCTTGCACCTTTGAGCTTATGGATGTGGAGTGTGTTAATACAATCATCTTTTTAATTTGATTAATAGTCAATACCTGATCTAATTCCTTCTCCCATTCCCTTACAAAGTATGGGGTTGTCCCCTCCTGCCCGCTAAGTATCACTCTATACATTTGCGACAGTACATGCCTGGGGTCTGACCTTTGCACACACTGTTTTTCAAATCTAGTGAGTGAGTTCATAGATCTTATTGACAACTTACTTTTGTTTAGAAAACTCACTATTTGATTATACTTCCACTCCGCCAAATGTACTGTCCCAAGTCTGGACACCACCTCTGTCAGAGATAGCAGGACTCCACTCGGGGCAAACCTGCCACAGGTAGAGTCCCCATCCCTACTCCAGGCCCCCAGATACCCCGTCTCCTCCCCTGGGGGGAACCAAGGGAATCCCTCCAGAGGAGCCAGAGGTGATATCCAAGGGGCATATTTACCACTCTTATTCAACATATCCCAAACTTCCAACGTGTTCTGGGTTAGTGATGACGTCCATTGATACAGCCCTCTTGACGAGCTTTGAATCCAGGGTGCTCCTGCAAGATTCTTCCCTGCCATTGACTTTTCTACTTGAACCCATAGTTTTTTATATGTGTCGTGGCACCAGTTCAGAATCCCGACTAGGCTCATAGCCTTATAGTATAGAGCTATATCAGGTAATCCCAGGCCCCCCTCGGCCTTATTTCTTCGCAGGATGTCGTAGGCCAATCTAGGTCTTTTATCGTTCCATACAAAAGCCACGAACATCTTGCGCATTTGTCTGAAAAAGGATTCCGGTACCTTAATTGGTACTGTGTACAGTGTATAAATTAATCTAGGAAGTATACTCATTTTTATGGCGTTAATTCTCCCAAACCAAGTTAAGTATTGTCCTTTCCATTTTTTTAAATCTTCTGCTATCTCCGTCAATAATACACCATAATTAAGTTCGTATAACCGTTTCATACCAGCGCTAATGCGTACCCCCAAATATACCAGGAACTCTCTCTCCCAGACAAATGAATATGTATGTCAGTACTATTGGGACATGGCTAGGAATCGACTTCTCAAAATTAATTTTAAAATTCGATAAGGTGCTAAATTTTTGTACCTCCCCCATTAAGTACAGCTAGGGATGTCTGTGGAGCAGAGAGAAAAAAGAGAAGGTCGTCTGCATAGGCTGCTACCTTGTGTTCCACCTGTCCTATACATGTCCCACTTATCTCTCTGTTGTTTCTAATTTTACATAAAAATGGCTCCAATGTTATCGCAAATATTAAGGGTGATAATGGACACCCTTGCCTCGTACCATTTTGTATATTGAAGCAATCTGACAGTGTTCCATTTACCTTAATTCTTGCTCTTGGATCTGCATACATAGACATTATCCACCCCATCATCCGCTCCCCCAGGCCTATCCCCCTCAATACCTCTCTCATAAAGCCCCAATTCACCTTGTCAAACGCCTTTTCGGCATCCATTGACAGTATGATCCTTGGGGCTCTATCTGGGCCTGACTGCATCCAATGGAGAACATGAAGCGCCCGAATAGTATTGTCTCTAGCCTCACGCCCTTCCATGAACCCTGTCTGATCCAAATGCACCAATTCCCCAATGTGCCCCTGAAGCCTCAGGGCCAGGATCTTTGCTAATAATTTGGTATCCGAGTTAAGTAGTGAGATAGGCCTGTAGTTTGCGCAACTTTGGGGATCTTTTCCCCCTTTCGGCAGTACCGTTATATACGCCAAAAGGGCTTCTGATGGCAGTGGGTTAGACGCATTAATTGAGTTGAGGTAATTGCAAAGTGGTTCTATTAATACTGGAAGAATTTTTTTGTAATATAAATTCGTCAGCCCATCTGGCTCTGGGCTCTTCCCTAATGGCAATGTTGCTATCACCCTACCCAACTCCTCCACCGTAATTGGGCGCTCCATATCCTCTATAGTTGTTTTTGGATAGCCTAGGCATTCGTACTTCATTAATGTAGTCCCGTATCTCTTTTCTGCCATGACTCTCACTATCCCCTACTGCCAGGGTATCTACTTTGGGAATGTTGTATAGTGCCTCATAAAATTTACCAAATTCTGAGGCTATGGCTTTCGTTCCCACTACCGTCTTACCTCTGACTAGTAGACTATGGACATGCCTGGATTCCTGTTGTTTTTTAAGTTGTTTCGCCAATAACCGCCCACATTTATTCCCCTGTTCATACGCCCTATTTGCAAAGAACCTAGTTTTGTTTTTAACTTTTTGTTCTAGGCACTGTGAGAGTTCTGCTCGTAAACCCTCCAAGCGTCTATTATCTGTAGGGTCAAGCTTCCCCTTATGCTTTACCTCCAGTACATTGATTTTATCCAATAGTTCACTTATCTCTTTTTTTCCTTCTTTCTTTATATATGAACCATACGCTATTAAATCCCCTCTTATGACTGTTTTATGAGCCTCCCACACCACTTGATCTGACACTTCCCCTGTCTTGTTCATTTCAAAATACTCTTTTATTTTTGTACCCAGTTTCTCAACTATTTCTTCCCTAACCAGTAATGACTCATTCAGGCGCCACGTTCGCTCTAAATGACCCATCTGAATTAGGTAGAAAGTCAGTGTTATTGGGGCATGGTCTGATGTAGTTATGGGTCCAATTGTACTCGAGAGGACGTTCTCCAGATAGAATTTATTCACCTGGAAAAGGTCCAGCCGCGAGTACATATTGTGTGTTTTAGAATAATAACTAAAGTCCTTGATTCCTACATGCGATACCCGCCAACAGTCCACAAGGTGTTGAGAGCGTATAAGTTGCTTAACCTGTTTTAAGGCTCTGAATGACATGGCGGTTCTGCCTGTTGATGTATCCATATTTGGATCCAACACCAGGTTAAAATCCCCGCCCACCAACAGACATCCCTCTCTAAATTGTTCCAGTTTCCTGAATGTTTTAGTAAAGAAGTTAGCTGACCCTTCATTTGGTGCATAAATCGTTGCGAACGTATATCGTATGCCATGCAGTGTGCCCTTCACAAATAAAAAACGCCCCTCGGGGTCACTCTGCAGGGTCTCCATTTTCCATGGACATGACTTCTTAAAGGCAATTGTGACCTCTCTGGCCCTTGCAATTGGGGACACTGCATGGTACCATTGGTTCATTAAGCTTTGGGGTAGGTTAGGAATGGAACTACCCCTGAAATGTGTCTCTTGTAAAAAGACTACGTCTGCTCCATAATGTTGCAGCTCTATCCAAAGGCGCCCTCTCTTATTCGGTGAGCTCAACCCCCTTACATTGTATGAGATAATTTTCAGTGTTGCTGCCATTCTTTACGTTACCCTTATGGGCTCCCGGTACCCGCCCCTCGCTACTTTCCCCATGACCCTACCTACCCACATACCCCTAAAGCATCCACCATTAAAATTAAAAAGAAAAAAAAGAAAAAAAAATACACTCTCCATTTGTACCATACCAAGAATCTTACATACTCCTCTTCCACACCAAGAAACTCCCCCCTGGAGTACATTTACTAACCAGGGCAGGGGCCTGTGCAAACAAACACCCCATATGCACAGGTCACCTCCCTTCCCTGCTTCTAGCAGATTGATTAATCCCCTCACTCGGGATTGACCTACTGACCACAAAATAGTCCCCATTCTCAGCCGTGCCCCTTCATCCCCCCCCTCCTCCCGGGTATTATTTGCACATCTCTTCCTTGGTGGAGAAAAAGAAAGAAAAAAAAGAAAAAAAAAGGAGGCGAGAAGAAAACAAGCAAATAAAAGACAACACTCTCACGGCTTCATTTCCCTTAAATCTATAGGGGTCCCCCACTGCTCAGTCCTTTTCTCCACTATCTATGTCCTCTTCGGGCCATGACCTTGTTGGCCTTTGCCGTGACTTCTTACCACTGCTCGAGCCGCTGTAGGGGAGATCCTGCAAAATTTATTCTTCAGTCTACAAAGTCCACCATAGGAAGATCCAATTTTTGCACAAAAGATTCTAAATCATCTTTAGTTTGCAGTATTGCTGTTCTCCCATTCCTGGAAGCTGTCAAACTGAATGGGTATCCCCAATGGTATTTAATCTATGCCACACGTAGGGCTTCTAACAAAGGTCGAATTGATCGACGCTGGTACAGAGTCCTCCGTGATATATCTGGGTATAGTGCTATATTCGATCCATCGAACAGAATTGTTGGTTTACTGCGAGCCATCCTCATTATGTTGTCTTTAACTGTATATTTATGTACTTTGCAAATAACATCTCTTGTATCATCTTTGTTACGCGGGGATGAGACCCGATGGACCCTGTCTATTTCTATAATTTCAGGTGCCTGGTCCCCCAAAATCTGTCTAAATATTTTAATTGTTATAGAAGCCAATTCCGGCATTGGGATTGATTCAGGCAATCCTTTTATACGAATATTCTGTCTTCTATCCCTGTTCTCATAATCGTCCAACTGGTCCCTGTACGCATTTAATACATCTTCGTGCTTTTTAATTGTGTCTTGAACGTCCGCCACAGCATGTATTATGGCCTCTTGTTCACTTTCCACTTTTTCCATTCTATGCCCCAGGACCCTGATATCCTCCTTCAAACTTTCCACTGGATAATCACAAGTAGTTTTGTATTGTTTTACTAAAGTAGTGATTCTCAGCTTGACTTTATACTATTATAGTCTAATAGCAACTATGACATGCAGCCATATTTTACCTGAGTCACAGAAACATTGCATGGAAAAATCCATGTTTGTGCAGCTTTCATACAGTATGTTTGTGCCGGATTCATTATTTTGAAGTGTATGCATGTTTTTTCTTTCTTTTTGCTATCCTGAACCAGTTTTGCATTATTGTTTCTAATTTGTATTTTAGTAAACTTCAAGTTAGTTGTTCTCTGTCTGATCATTTGGCTGGTTTCAAATGCTGTTAATTTACTGGCTAAGACATTATTTATATATTGTGGTATCTGTTTCAAGGAGTGTTATTTGGATGGGTGGTTGTATTGATATATTATACTTACATATTACTTTACTGGGCTCGGTAGTAGGATTACGTTTGTTTTGGCTCTTTTTTTTTTTTTTTTTTGGTAGTGAATGTTAAACTAATAATTATTGATAACTACAATAAACTTTGACAAATACAAAATGGTGGAGATACAAATAAATAGACTTACCAAGAAAAAAAATGTATCAGTAGTGTTATGTGTGTTATACGGCTCTCCATCCAGTAGGGGGAAGCATTGTAAATATGTTCACTTGTTTATTGTTCTGTTCGAGCTATGTATCTGTAGCATTTATGGTTCCTGTATGCTGTGTGTGATAAGTAAAAGAAGTCCTGTCGAATGTCTGTCCATGTCGATGGTTCAAATACATTTTAAAATATACAAAACTGGTGATGAGGATGGGATACCAGTGAATGGACACTGCAGAAACACATGAAACCAGCTGAGTGAAGACACATCTATAAATATCTCCGGCATGGCTTCTCTGGGACACATATAAAGACAAAAAAGGGTGGTCATGGGACTTTAAATGAGGTGGGTTACAGACTAGGCACAACTAGGATACAATTGATAATTTATTATAAATTCATGATATTCAAAAATATGTAAAAAAATATGTAATATATCTATGCAAAAAGTCGTATAAACATTAGCAGTGAAAAGATCCATATATAATGAGACATTATACGTATATAATAATCATGAAGATATCACAACAAAATGCACAATTGGTTGTAAATGTATTGTAGCATCTATGGCTCTCTACGCGTTTCGTGGATCTCACTAGGGTCCACTCACCAGGAGTTTGATGCAGCAATTCATCTACGAAAAAAATGATATTTCTTTTTCATACATCACGGGACACAGAGCACCAGTAATAACTTATGGGTTATACGTCACCTTCAGGTGATGGACATTGGCATAATTACAGATAGGAAGGCCCCTCTCCCTATATAACCCCTCCCACACAGGGATTACCTCAGTTTTTTGTATCAAAATAATATATACATATCCCAAAAAAGAGGGGCGGGACCTGTGTGTCCCGTGATGTACTTCCAAGAAAAGGATTTTACAGGTAAGCTGTTAAGAAAATACTATTTTCTTTTTCGTACATCACGGGACACAGAGCACCAGTAATAACTGTATGCGATGTCCCAAAGCAATGCCATCTGAGGAGAGGGAGACACAAAAAACAATGCAGACCGCAGTCAGACGTGAGGACCTATACTGCTGCCTGCAGAACAGTGTGCCCGAAGGCGGCATCCTCTTGTTGACTTACATCCACCTGATAGAATTTTGTAAATGTATGTACTGATGATCATGTTGCGGCCTTGCAAACCTGAGGAATGGAGGCTTGGTGATGAACTGCCCAAGAAGCACTAATTGCCCTGGTAGAGTGTGCCCTAGGACGAAAAGGCAGAATTTTCCCTTTTAAGTCATAGGCCTGAATAATGACCTGACGGATCCACCTAGAAATAGCTGATTTTGACGCTGCTGTTGCTTCCAGATAGAATTTAACCGCCCTTACTACGTCAAGGGAGTGTAGTAAATTTTCCTCTGAAGAACGTGGTTCTAGAAAAAACAAAGGTAGAGAAATATCCTGGTTCACATGAAAACTGGTTACTACCTTAGGTAAAAAGGATGGGCGAGGATGTAAGACCACCTTATCTCTATGAATGATCAAGTATGGCTGTTTACAAGAGAAGGCTGCTAAATCAGAAACTCTCCTTGCGGAGGTTATTGCCATTAAAAATACCAATTTCTTTGTCACAAGGACCAATGGAGTATCACATATTGGTTCAAAGGAAGGTTCCTGAAGGACCGACAAGACCAGGTTCAAATCCCATGGACACAGAGGTGATCTGACTGGAGGATTTATACGCGATACTTCTTGAATAGAGGCAAGAGGTTTTTTGGAAAAAAAAGCAGAGACTTGACCCTTGATAGTACTTGTGGCTAATTTCAGCTCTACTCCTGATTGCAGGAAAGATAGAATTCTGCCTACCAACCCCTACTCTTGCACCAGGAGATGTAGGCCTTCCAGACCCTATAGTAGATAGCTCTAGAGGCTGGTTTTCTTGCATTAATCAAGGTAGTTATTACTGGACTTGAAAACCCTCAACAGCCAAACCGTCAAATTTTGCGTTTGTAAGGCAGGATGGAACAATTGGCTCTTGCGAAAGCAAGTCTTGGGGCGGGACGGGAGAGTCCAAGGATCCCCTACTGCCATCCTCACGATTTCCGCATACCAGGATCTCCTGGGCCAAGCCAAAGCCACTAGGATTACAAGTTTCCATTTCCCTTTTACGTAAAAGACGAGGGAGCAAGCGAACTGGAGGAAATGCATAGATCAGAGAAAACTGATCCCAAGGAGTTTCCAAGGCATCTGTTCCGCAAGCCAGTGGATCCCTTGCCCTTGACACAAATTTGTCCAACTTTTTGTTGAACCTAGACGCCAACAGGCCTGCCAATTTTCCACTCCTGGGATAAACACTGCAGATAGACAGGGCACATGCTCTTCTGCCCAAGAAAGAATATGGTTTACCTCTCTCTGGGCAGCATGGCTCCTGGTGCCGCCTTGATGATTGATATAGGCTACTGCCATGGCATTGTCGGACTGAACCTGGACAGGACAGTTTGTAGCTTGTCTGTCCATTCCTTCAGGGCCAGGTAGGCCGCCCGAATTTCTAGAATGTTGATGGGAAGGAACCTTTCGGATGGGTATGAAAGTCTTCCCTTTCTGCACATTTTTGGCAGACAACCACCAATTGAGACTTTGGCGAACACTTGGAGTAAAACCCATTGGACAATCCAAATCCTGGCTTTTCCTGCTCCAGGCAGCCAGGATACTGTTTTGCAGAAACCTTGAATGAAATTGGGCATAGGGAACTGCCTCGAATGAGGCTGCCATCTTCCCTAACAACCTCATGCAAAGGCGGACAGAAGGCCTCTCCCAGATCTCTTATAGCACAAACCTTTGCCTGGGGTAAAAACACTTTCTTGTGGGTAGTATCTATAACTAAACCCAAGTACTCCAATCTTTTTACTGGTCGTAAAGACGATTTTTCGAGGTTGAGAACCCAACCTAAATGTTCCAGATATCTGACCATGCTTATCACATGCTGATCTAGCCCTGCCCTGAACTGATCTATCAGCAGCAGGTCATCCAGGTAGGCCACCACTGTTATACCCTGGGCTCTCAATCTTGCCAAAAGCGGCGCCAGGACCTTTGTAAACACCCGAGGTGCAGTGGCCAACCCGAAGGGCAAGGCCACAAACTGAAAATGCCGCTGTTCTACTGCGAATCGCAGGAATCTTTGATGAGCAGGAAATATTGGAACATGGAGATATGCATCCTTGATGTCTGTTGATGCTAGAAGCTCTCCTCCCCAAAGGGTGGATACCACTCAGCGAATTGTTTCCATGCGAAACGAACAAATGTTTAGGAATTGGTTCTGATCCTTGAGATCTAAAATGGGTCTGACACTTCCATTTGGTTTTGGCACTGTAAAGAGGTTTGAATAAAACCCCAACCCCTATTCTCTTAAGGGAGTCTCTATGATCACCTCCTGAGATAGCAGCCAGTCTAGTGCCTGAAATAAGGACTTTCTTTTTATTGGGTCCTTGGGAATGCTTGATCTTAGAAAGTGAGAAGGTGGAAACTCACGAAACTCTAGTTTGTACCCCAGAGACACTGTGGAGATGACTTATTTGTCCTGGATTTCCTCCCGCCAGACTCCTGAGAACTGCCGGAGCCTTCCCCCCACTCGATCGAGCGGGGACGCCTCTTCGTAAGGATGCCTTGGGACTCTGCTTTGTAGACTTCTGTCCCCAGGGCTTCTTCTGGCCCTGCGTTTGGTTCTGAGGCCTTCCTCTTGGAGTTGACGGCGGAGGCCATCGTAACTGTCTGGAGGCTGTTACCCCTGGCGATGGAGAGGCAGAGCATTTGAAAGAAAAACACTTACTCTTCCTTTTTACTGGAAGAAGGGTACTTTTTCCACCAGATATCTTTTGGATATATTTATCCAAGTCATCCCCAAATAATCATTCCCCATGAAAGGGAAAACCAGTCAGCAGCTTGTTACAAGGCAACTCTGCTGACCAATGCTTAAGCCACAAAATCCTGTGCATGTGAACTAACAGAAGGGTAAGGCGAGACGCCTGATGAGTAGAATCTTTAATAGCGTCAACGGCAAAACAAAAGGCCCTGGGCAATTCTGCCAAATCCTCTTCCCCTTTGATGACTTGTTTTACTTTGTCATTAAGAGATTGACAGATGCCGATTGCCGCTACTGCAGGCTGTGCAACTGCACTAGCCATGGAAAATGAGGCTTTAAGAAATGTCTCCAGTCTCTTATCTCCTGAATCCTTAAACACCTGAACATTGTCTACTGGACAAGTAAGACTCTTATTCAAAACTCCATTTGTTAGTAAATTTTTCCTCCATAGGATGAATCTGAGAGAATCTTTTTGGAGGAATAAAATGCCTATCTGGATGATCCCAGTCAGTATAAGTAAACTGTTCCAGCAATGGGCGCATAGGAAAAGCACGTGAGCCCTGAGGAGGCTTCATTGAACCCAAAGAGGAGAAAGGTGCTTCAGCCGTCTCTGCTAAGGGTAATTTATAACAAAAACGCACTGTTTCAGTGAGTGATTGAACTAACAACCTTTGTGACTGTGAAGCTGAAACCGAATCCTCTGGGATAGAGTCCTTAAATGAGGAACCATCCTCCTGACTTTCTAGTGGGCCCCCCAGGGGCCCATCCAAATCCTCTATCCACTCCTGATCCACAGATGCCTAGTCCAGGGCAGGGGAAGGAGATCTTTCGCGTTTCCTCCCAGCCTGGGAGGAAGATGCGAGCAAACTAGTTATCTTTCCTTCCAAACCAGCCAGAGCTGTAGCCAAATCGTCTTTAGTGACATAGGCAGAGGCTGGAATATTGGAGGTAGCTACCATGCCTGATGGCTCCAATGGCTCAGCCTGGTCAGCCTCTTCAGGACTTTCAGGAGAGGATGATACTGTGGAGGCATGACTAGGGTGCTCAGACCCTTCTCCCTGTTTTTATCCCTCTCTTTTTGGAATACATAGTCCTAATCCCACAGCAGAGGTACTATTACCATGCATCTATTGCTGAGCTCAGTCTTAGCAATGGTTAATATGCCGCTGTCAATGTCAATGTCAGCAAGATGCTAAGTAGGTGTGTCTGAATTGCCTGTAGCCAATCACCCAGCACTTACATGCCCTTGGACTGTGCCTGTTTCCCTCCTTCAAACAGCATTCTGTACATGGCAAATGGCTTATACAAGCCGTCGCTCCGCACCTGCACTGTGAGAAAGCGTGCACGCTGATCCACGTACACGCCGGCGGTGTTGAGCCCCACCCCCTTGTGACGACCTCTCAATCCACAAACTATGAAGGAGGAGCGCTTCGCGCATGCGCGTGTGGCGGCACACAATGGCAATCCTGGGGGGAGGGGGAAGGGGGTGACTACACTAATGCCTGGATTCTCCCCCCTTCTTCCCCCCTACGAGTAGCTGCTGACAGGAGCCTAGGAAACAGACCCTCTACAGGTACTGCTTGACACAGCTATCCATAGGGACTAGCATGAGATGTTTAACACTACATATGTTAAAAACGCCCTCTAGTGGTTGAAATTATAAATACAGGCAAGACAACATCTACTTAAAGAAGTCCATAGGAATGTCCCAGGATCTTCTTAACTTACCATTCCCACTGCAGGGTACAAACTGGAATACTCACAGTGACCCAATCTTCACCCATCATGGCGGGTTGGAATCATGCCAGACCTTCAAGGACGGGGTCCCCTTTTAATGTAGGATCCACTGCCTTGGACCCGTATAGCGCCCTGCCAGAACAAAACCTGTGGTATGAGAATGTGACCTGTGGTATGAGAATGTGACCAAGGCGCTGGATCCCAGGGCCCAGCTCTCTAAAAGAGAAGCGTTATGGGCACAACCTCATTCTTCCATACCGAGGCTCGGGTACCATTCACTTTAGCCTTTGATTGTGGCCTTTGAATGGATCCAGTTGCGCAGCTCCTTGACCCTGCAGGCCTTTCCAGGGAGCTTCTTTAGCACACATCTTAACCGTGACCAACACCTTTGACACTGGCGAAAAAACTGAGGTTCTCCCTGTGTGGGAAGGGTTATATAGGGTTGGACTTCCTGTCTGTAATTATGCCAGTGTCCATCACCTAAAGGTGGCGTATAACCCATAAGTTATTACTGGTGCTCCGTGTCCCGTGATGTATGAAAAAGAAATATAATTTTTTTTCGTAGATGAATTGCTGCATCAAACTCCTGATGAGTAGACCCTAGTGAGATCCACGAAACGCGTAGAGATCCATAGATGGTACAATACATTTACAACCAATTGTGCATTTTGTTGTGATATATTCATGATTATAATATACGTATAATGTCTCATTATTTATAGATCTTTTCACTGCTAATGTTTATATGACTTTTTGCATAGATATATTACATATTTTTTTTACATATTTTTGAATATCATGAATTTATAATAAATTATCAATTGTATCCTAGTTGTGCCCAGTCTGTGACCCACCTCATTTAAAGTCCCATGACCACTCTTTTTTGTCTTTATATGTGTCCCAGAGAAGCCATGCTGGAGATATTTATAGATGTGTCTTCACTCAGCTGGTTTCATGTGTTTCTGCAGTGTCCATTCACTGGTATCCCATCCTCGTCACCAGTTTTGTATATTTTAAAATGTATTTGAACCATCGACATGGACAGACATTCAACAGGACTTCTTTTACTTATCACACACAGCATAAAGGAACCATAGATGCTACAGATACATAGCTCGAACAGAACAATAAACAAGTTAACATATTTACAATGCTTCCCCCTACTGGATGGAGAGCCGTATAACACACATAACACTACTGATACATTTTTTTTCTTGGTAAGTCTATTTTTTTGTATCTCCACCATTTTGTATTTGTCAAAGTTTATTGTAGTTATTAATAATTATTAGTTTAATATTCACTACCAAAAAAAAAAAAAGAGCCAAAACAAACGTAATCCTACTACCGAGCCCAGTAAAGTAATATGTAAGTATAATATATCAATACAACCACCCATCCAAATAACACTCCTTGAAACAGATACCACAATATATAAATAATGTCTTAGCCAGTAAATTAACAGCATTTGTAACCAGTCAAATGATCAGACAGAGAACAACTAACTTGAAGTTTACTAAAATACAAATTAGAAACAATAATGCAAAACTGGTTCAGGATAGCAAAAAGAAAAAAAAAACATGCATACACTTCAGAATAATGAATCCGGCACAAACATACTGTATGAAAGCTGCACAAACATGGATTTTTCCATGCAATGTTTCTGTGACTCAGGTTAAAATATGGCTGCATGTCATAGTTGCTATTAGACTATAATAGTATAAAGTCAAGCTGAGAATCACTACTTTAGTAAAACAATACAAAACTACTTGTGATTATCCTTTTAGACAATGTCACTAATAAAAGTCCAGGGTGGCTCTGGTAACACAGGTGGACAGCTAGAGGGATCCAAGACTCAAGGATGAAGTGCCACGCCACTGAAACTGTAATATTCTGGTAGCAATCGGAGATGGGCTCCCCACAAGAAACTGGGTCTGTTGATGAAGCTGCAAGCTATTAGGATCCTGTCCGGCTGCTCATACTCTGGTTCTAAAAGTGGAGGGCTTCTCACCTGCCTGAATATCACTTGCCCAGTTACCTCTGCCTCATCAGGTGTGGCTTATCTGAGCTACAGAGGGAAGCAGGCAGAGAAACTTGACTTCCCTGGGCTTATCCTGGAAACCTGGGAGATGTGAAAATAGATAAAAGGGTCTGAGACTGCGTCTGAGCATGGTGAGTAATGGGCACTCTGCTACAGTAATAGTTATGGATGTTCAACTGGACTTGTTCAATAGGGTTGGTGCTATTTCACCTCTCATTCAAGTGGCTTATTCAGTTAAAATAAGTGTTGGAACAAATCCAAGCATAGTCATATGGGAAACTCGGTCACCTTCTTCGAGTTACTACATTGACATGTACTTTGCCACTGCCAGCAGCTTTATGCTTATCTGAGAAGCCTGCATATGTGATAACCCTTATCACATATGCAGGCTCTGCTATATGCTTGACAATGCTGCACATTGACCATGTTTAAAGAAAACTTGTACTGAAATAATTTACTGTACTGTACTGAAGGAGATTTTTCTGGGATCCCTGTAAGAGCTTCTGATAATTTGTGCATGTGTGAATGCGTAATGTAAACAAGAATTATGCACAGAACTTTAATATGGTTGATGTGTTCACTAGAAAAGTGGTAGTCAGTGGAGAAGCAAGTCAGTGCAATGACAGGAGTGGAGTGTGCAAGTACACTAACAGTCGGTGAAGACGTACATAGAGAGTTGAGAGTAAAGGGGAGCAAGTGCTCACTTCCTGTACTGTGACTTCCTAGGATTTAAAACAACCATGGGATTTATGAATTGCATTCATTTATACAGCAATGACATACAGTATGAGAACCTATACCAGCCCACATTGTGGAGAGACCAGGCAGGTTTAATGAAAAAACTACTGTTAGACATTTTTCAGAAATAAAATAGCCACAAATATTACTGATTCATGGAGCACTGGCATAGACTGAAAATAGGAGAAAAGAGCATGATTTAGCAAACATGAGCAATTGCACAAACATAATGGGTCACACCTTGACAGTGCTGAAGAAGCAAATTATACTGCAATGAATGAGGTGTAATGCATGAATGACCCTGCAAAAGAAATTTCCCAAAATTGGCAGCTCAGAAGCAACTGCAAAAAAAATAAAAGAAGAGTATGGCCAAAGCTTGTTGGGCCATACTTCTCATGTGGGTCTCAGGAGTGCACTTACTTTTGTACTCCTGAGACCCAGAATCAGCTGACAGTGGGCTAAAGTCCACTGTTGGCTGACATCACAGACCCACTCTGGTCTCTGAGAGGCTCCCATCAATAATGTCAGAATCCATCCAGATTCCTGACCGGCAGCTGGCTCAGCCTCTGAATAAGCTGCTGAGAGACTGAGCCAGCCGCTCCCGCCCCTAACCCTGCCCAGCACACTAGTGAGCACTGGAGGGGCAGAGAGTGGTGACTGACAGTCATAACTCTGTTCAGAGAGGCCCCAAGAATGTGACCGCTGATCGCTCAGTTCTCAGGCCTAGAGGTGGCAGGACACAGCTGCAGCAGTGGACCGATGCTGCAACAGTTAGGTAAGCATGTATGTAGCCAAATGTGATGGGTCGCCATATGTGACGAAACACCTGCATATTTATAATACATGGTGTGTTTTTTGATTTTAGGTGATGTGCATGTTGTGGAAGAAGATTTGCATTTCACAAGTGAAAGTGCACAAATGCTAATCCAGGACATAATGCTGTGTAGTCTGGATTTAGACATCATCAAGCAAAAAACCAATGATGTTGAACAAAAACTGAAGAACATGATTGATGTATTAGGTAGAATCTAAATAACAACAAAATTACACCATTTTATAATTTTTTTTAGAAATTTTCTAAAGTTTTAATACATTTTAAAAGCCAAATTTTGAAGATGCAGTGTGTCAACATTGTGCTATCTGCCATCATGGGATATCAATGTACGCGTTTTGTGGGTGCAACCTCTTCCTTGCAACTCAAGTAGCTGAGAGGAAGGGGTTGCACCCCAAAAACATGTCCTTTGATCCCCCATGATGGGAGATAGCACATGTTAGCATTAGGCATGGGATCAAGAGGGAAATCCCCATTTTGAATCCCAATTTTTGTGCATCTTCAAAATTTTACTTTTACAGGGGTGACATCACCCCATCTGATGAAGGCAAGATCAACACAGTTTTTACATACACATGTCTGATATTGCCTTCACTTTTTGTACGTTGAACTTTGTAAGTTCCAGAGTTGTGTATGTTATGGTTTGAAACATGCCTGTTAAAGCAAAATAAAAAACTAAAAATGTCAAACTTAATTAATCAAAGATTTGTATTTTGTTTGTATTTTTGGTGGAAAAATGTTTTACAACGCACATGTGAATGTGCACGGAGTAAAAGTTTTTATACTCAACAATGTGTGGCTTCTTCTTTCAATGCTCAATACCAGTTTTTGTATTAGGTTGATGTTTACAGTGACAATGGGGGTTATTTAATAAAGCAAAATCCACTTGGCACTACAAGTGCACTAGGAGAACCTAGGAGACAGCTAAAAGAAACACAATCAGCAAATTAAATTCAGGATGATTTCAGAGTAAAATCATTTTTTATTTTATAAAAGAATCAAAAATTTGCTGGCATATCAATGGCTCCCCAACCCGTAAAATAGTGTAGATATTTTTGCCGCACATCACGGGCGCTTTGGGGGGGGCAAGTAGGACGGCCAGCTTCCAGGGCCGTCATTTTATTTATTTCCTGAATTGCGGCCTCAGGCCCAACTGAGGCCACATAATTTGGAGCATTTTTCCTTAAATAATTATGGGGAATACAGCACACTAGCACTATGTGATTCAGTTTATACTCTGCCATATTTATTGCCGTAAGGAATAGGCGGAACCGACTGGCCATTATACCAAACGCCTTCTCCACCACTCTTCTGGCTAGCCAGTAATTAAAAACCCTCTTTTCTTGGGTGAGGGTCCTCTGGGGGAATGACCTCATCAGATGTTCACCCAGACCAAATGCTTCATGTGTGACAAACACAAATGGGAGTCCTTCCACGTTCTCTTCTGGAGGTGGCAATCCCAAGCCACCACTCTGGAGACGGCGGTAGAACTCGGTCTGGGCAAAGACTCCACCATCCTACATCTGGCCATTCTTCCCCATGTCCACATAGAGAAACTCATATGTCGCTGACACCACCGCCATCAACACGATACTATGAAACCCCTTATAATTAAAATAGTATGACCCCGAGTGGGGTGGTGGGACGATGTGGACATGTTTCCCATCGATTTCCCCTCCACAGTTGGGAAAGTCCCGCTTCGCAAACTGGGAGGCCACAGTCTGCCATTCAGGAGTACGTAACCACAACATGGCTTCAAAATGGTCGGCCGGTCAGAACAAACTAACAGAAAGCACTGAAAAACAGAAAGGCCTGAGAAGAGTGAGCTGAAAATCAGAAACGAGCGGACAAGAATGCACTGAAGAAACAAATACGTACTATAATAATAATAATACGCGCTGAAACCCAGATGCGAACTGACTACACGCCCTGAAGAACAGATACGAACCCACAAGCACAAACTGAAGAGCAGTAACGGACTGAAAAGCACGAGGCTGAAAAGCGCAAATCGTCTCTCACCAAACTTCTACTAACACGAGATAAACACAAGATTAGCAGAAGGAGCCCAAAGGGTGGCGCGCTTCGTATGGAACTTCCCTTTTCTAGTGCCTTCGTACGTGTTGTACGTCACCGCGTTCTTGACGGTCAAAAGTTCAGAGAACTTTTGTGTAACCGTGTGTATGCAAGCCAAGCTTGAGCAGAATTCTGTCCGAAAAACCATCCAAGGTTATTCTGATAAAAATTCAGATCGTGTGTACGCGGTATAACGCCACAGGTGCTCCTGAGCACGACTATGTTTTTTCAGACTTCTAGTATCATCTGTTTGCCAAGTTTTAAGGGGTCGGGGCTGATTCTGTGTGTAGTGAGGGGGGCCAGTGAGTCCAGTGAGGCTAGAAGTGAAGCGTTGTAGACAGAAGTGGCTAGGTTGGTGCAGGATAGGGGTGAGATTTTGTCATAGAGGATGTCGATAGCAGAGTAGAGAAGAGAAGGGTTGAGATGACGTAGGTTTCTGCAGGTAACTTTTAGGAGGTTGGAGAGGAGGTGGAGGAGAGGGAGAGAGTGAAACTAATAAGGTGGTGATCAGAGAGAGGGAATGGATAGTTAGAGAGGTTGCATGGAGTGCAAAGGTGAGAGAAAACGAGGTCAAGGGTATTGCCTTCAGAGTGAGTAGGAGCGTGTATCCACTGCTTCAGGTCAAAGGAGGAGGTTAGGCTGAGAAGTTTGGGAGTGTCAGGAGTGTTAGTATTAATAGGGATGTTGAAGTCCCCGAGAATGATTGTGGGGATTTCAGAAGAAAGAAAGTAGGGTAGCCAGGCAGAGAAATCATCAAGAAAGGTTGATACTGGTCCAGGGGGCCTGTAGATCACAGCTATCTTTAGAGAAACTGGAGTGAAAAGACGAATGCAGTGTGCTTCGAAAGAGGCGAGTGACAAAGAGGGAGGTGGTTGAAGACACCTGAAAGGTGCTATGTGGGGCTAGAAGGATTCCGACACCTCCTCCCTTACGTCCACTGAATCTGGGGGAGTGAGTCCAGAGAAGACCACCATGGGATAGGGCAGCAGAAGACGCAGTGTCGGATTAGTGAAGCCAGGTTTCGGTAATGGCGAGTAGGTTAAATGAGTTGGCGATAAAGAGGTCATGGAGAAAGGTACGTTTGTTACAGACAAAGCAGGAGTTCCAAAGGGCACAAGAGAATGGGAGTCTGGTCTTTGGAAGAATAGAAATGGGAACTAAATTGTGTTGATTGTGGCTGCTGCCAGAGGGTGCAGGGTGATGGGTGCATGGGGTACAGTTAAATGATGGAGGCCTGGGGTTTAGGGACATATCTCCAGAGGTTAGGAGAAGCAGGAGGGTGAGGGAGGTAATATGGGAGTGGGATTTATATGAAGAGACATGCCCCAGGTTCCTGGAGATTTTTTGTGTGTGTGGATTTAGAATTGGCAGGAGTTGGTGGGTGCAGTAATAAGGAGAGGGCAGAAGTGAGGGTGATATATATATGTTGTGAGAGCTGTCAAAAGGAGTGGTAGAGAGTGCATGTTACAAAGAGAAAGAGCTGAAGGGGTAAACAAGGTCACCTGATATCTGTGAGGTGTTTTTCAAAGAAATCTGTTGTTCATTTGCTTTGTGCATTCGCTGAAGTGCAGAGTCAGAAGTGCTCCCACTTATAGAAATAGCCCCACTTTGAGAAAGAGCCCCAGTTACAAATGTGCCCCCTGCAAATGCTTCCCCAAAATAAGCTTATATTTATTCTGATAGGGGTGGGGGTGGGTGCATTTTAAATTATCAATCAGGAGGTAATAAAGGTTGGCTGGTTAACAGGGCAAAATTCTTACTTCAGAAACAGACTAGCAAGAGGGCACTAAAGTTAACGGGCCATAATTTTGGGTAAGACAAGGGAGATAATAAAGCATTGTAATGTGGACAGTTCTACAGACGGTTAAGCAAAAATACCATACCAGTAATTATTAAAGCGGAGGTCCAGCTGAAAAAAAACATTTTTAAAAGTCAGCAGCTAGAAACACTGCTGACTTTTTATAAGCACACTTAAAAATAGCTGCTGACTTTTAATAAGCACACTTACCTGTCCAGGGTGTCCGCGATGTCGGCCACCCGAGGCCAATCCGTCCATCAGATCAGGTCCCAGGGCCGCCATTCGAACTAAGGGAAACAGGCAGTGGAGCCTTGCGGCTTCACTGCCCATTTCCTACTGCGCATACGCCAGTCGCGCGGAACTTTGTGAATGGCTGGCTGTGTTCTGGCACACACAGGTCCCAGAACACAGCGTGCCCCATTCCCCAGAAGACAAGGAGAGGAGGAGAAGAAGAATGAAGATCACCGCAGAGTAGGAAGTGGCAGATTAGGACGATCTGCCTAGCAACAGCCATTTCTGGTAAGTAAACATTTTTTTTTTTTCAATTTTTTTTTTAGATTTTTAGGAGCATTTTTATGTAATTTTTTTTTTTTAGAATGGACCTCCGCTTTAAGTAATCATAAGCAAAGCAGATAGCAGTGTTTCAATTTTTGGGTGGAGATGTTTCAGTTAGCACATACCAGCAAATATTAAGTAGACATAAGCAAAGCAGATAGCAGAGTTTCAGTTTTTGGGTGGAGATGTTTCAGTTAGCATATACCAGCGATTATTGAGTAGACATAAGCAAAGCAGATAGCAGTGTTTCAGTTTTTGGGTGGAGATGTTTCAGTTAACACATACCTGTGTAATGATAGAAGAGATTTTCAGATGAGACATTCAGATGATGATGAGTCAGAACTACTCCCACTTATAGAAATAGCCCTACTTTGAGAAAGAGCCCCAGTTTCAAATGTGCCCCCTGCTATAGATGGAAGAACACTGTCGGCGCTGTAATGCTCAATGAGCGATACAGCACGTCGAGTGCAACGAACGTGACATCAATGCACAATGCAGAGTCAGCCCCCATCCCAAATGGGGGAGGGGGAACGGGGAGACTCCGCAGAGTGCATCGCAGCTCCTGGAAAAATGTGAGTCAAAGGCTCATGGATCCAGATAATGCGGATCTAACAACACAGCATGTGAGAAAACTGTAAATCTAATCTTAATCTAATATAGGGAGTGACCGTCCTGATGGGTTTCTAATACCTTACAAACAACAAGTAAAGGATTATTATAAGTATACTTGGGCCAGCTGCAATTAAATGTACCGGCCATTTAATATTGAATCTAACTGTGATGTATGGACTGCGTGCCTCAATTCCTAATTCAATGGAAAAAGGAGATTTTTGGGACTTTGAATGAGGCAGGGACCTAGTCATGCCTCCATCCCTATTTGTATGAGAAAAAGAAGAGGAGCAGAGTGGGACTTTAAATGAGGCACACGGTCAATATGAATGATTCATTATTTGGCATTTCTATGTGTCAGATTTGAATAATAATACATAAAGTATAATAGTGATTATTATCACAATATTTAATCTATATACATACATAAAAAGCATGAATGACACATATCCATAGGGAAGGATTGTAGGTATAATAACGCTTGACTTTTCATGTGACAACACTGAAGAAATAACACTTTGCTACAATGTAATGTAGTGAGTAGGGATGAGCTTCGTGTTCGAGTCAAACCCATGTTCGACTCGAACATCGGCTGTTCGATCGTTCGCCGAATTGCGAACGATATGGGCCGTTCGCGCCAAATTCGTGTGGCGCGTCACGGCCCATAATTCACTGCGGCATCGCAGTGCATTGCTTGCTGATGATTGGCCAAGCATGCACTATGACCCGCATGCTTGGCCAATCACAGCGCCGCCTTAACAGAGAGCCATAATTGGCCAAAGCCAAGGAGGCTTTGGCCAATTATGGCTCAGGGGATTTAGTACACGCCCCACACTATATAAGGCCGCCTGCACGGCGGCCCTGTGCAGTGTGTTCCGGTGTGCTTAGAG
The DNA here is from genome assembly GCF_042186555.1 of Aquarana catesbeiana. NCBI lineage: Eukaryota > Metazoa > Chordata > Amphibia > Anura > Ranidae > Aquarana > Aquarana catesbeiana. Next base: position 722,238,572 of record NC_133324.1, read on the forward strand.
AGAGAGAGACAGTGTCATTTCATTTGAGTTAGCTAGATTAGGCAGGACAGTCAGTCAGTTAGCTGCGCTTAAAGTGTATTGTGTATATATATGCATCCCAGGTGTTGCATATATATATATATACACTGTATTCAGTTTAGCTAGATCCGTTCCTGTTATCTTCTAGACTATTTACATTTAGTGCAGTGCGTCCTGCTCACAGTGTTCAGCTAGATCCGTTCCTGTTATATTCCTACTGACAGGCAGGCTTGTCTTGTTACAGTATTTTGAAGAAAATTACTGGTGTTCTTTTGATCCTATTAGTACCACAGTCAGGCAGCTAGACTATTTACATTTAGTGCAGTGCGTCCTGCTCACAGTGTTCAGCTAGATCCGTTCCTGTTATCTTCTTACTGACAGGCAGGCTTGTCTTGTTACAGTATTTTAAAGAAAATTACTGGTGTTCTTTTGATCCTATTAGTACCACAGTCAGGCAGCTAGACTATTTACAGTTAGTGCAGTGCGTCCTGCCCACAGTGTTCTGCTAAACCTACAAGTAAGTGGGGTGCGTCCTGCTCACAGTGTTCAGCTAAACCTACAAGTTAGTGGGGTGCATCCACCTCACAGTGTTCAGCTAAACCTACAAGCTAGTGGGGTGCATCCTGCTCACAGTGTTCAGCTAGATCCGTTTCTGTTATCTTCTTACTGACAGGCAGGCTTGTCTTGTTACAGTAAATACAGCTACCTGAAGAAAATTGCTGGTGTTCTTTTGATCCTATTAGTACCACAGTCAGGCAGCTAGACTATTTACAGTTAGTGCAGTGCGTCCTGCTCACAGTGTTCTGCTAAACCTACAAGTTAGTGGGGTGCGTCCTGCTCACAGTGTTCAGCTAAACCTACAAGTTAGTGGGGTGCGTCCACCTCACAGTGTTCAGCTAAACCTACAAGCTAGTGGGGTGCGTCCTGCTCACAGTGTTCAGCTAGATCCGTTCCTGTTATCTTCTTACTGACAGGCAGGCTTGTCTTGTTACAGTAAATACAGCTACCTGAAGAAAATTGCTGGTGTTCTTTTGATCCTATTAGTACCACAGTCAGGCAGCTAGACTATTTACAGTTAGTGCAGTGCGTCCTGCTCACAGTGTTCTGCTAAACCTACAAGTTAGTGGGGTGTGTCCTGCTCAGTGTTCAGCTAAACCTACAAGTTAGTGGGGTGCGTCCACCTCACAGTGTTCAGCTAAACCTACAAGCTAGTGGGGTGCGTCCTGCTCACAGTGTTCAGCTAGATCCGTTCCTGTTATCTTCTTACTGACAGGCAGGCTTGTCTTGTTACAGTAAATACAGCTACCTGAAGAAAATTGCTGGTGTTCTTTTGATCCTATTAGTACCACAGTCAGGCAGCTAGACTATTTACAGTTAGTGCAGTGCGTCCTGCTCACAGTGTTCTGCTAAACCTACAAGTTAGTGGGGTGTGTCCTGCTCAGTGTTCAGCTAAACCTACAAGTTAGTGGGGTGCGTCCACCTCACAGTGTTCAGCTAAACCTACAAGCTAGTGGGGTGCGTCCTGCTCACAGTGTTCAGCTAGATCCGTTCCTGTTATCTTCTTACTGACAGGCAGGCTTGTCTTGTTACAGTAAATACAGCTACCTGAAGAAAATTGCTGGTGTTCTTTTGATCCTATTAGTACCACAGTCAGGCAGCTAGACTATTTACAGTTAGTGCAGTGCGTCCTGCTCACAGTGTTCTGCTAAACCTACAAGTTAGTGGGGTGCGTCCACCTCACAGTGTTCAGCTAAAGCTACCTGTAGAAGGTTGGTGGTGTTCTCATACTACAGGCAGGCAGTTGATTTTGCTAGCTGCAGTATCAGTACATATATATATATATATATATATATATATATATATATATATATCTCTATCCCAGCTTAGTGCAGCTACAGGCCATTAGTATGTCTGGAAGGCCAAGAAGGAGAGGCAGACAGTCACAAGCCAATAAGAGAGGGCAAGCAGGCTCTGTATCTAGTGCTGGTCGTGGAGACGGTGCATCCTCATCAGCACGTGGCCATGGGACATGCTTGGCCTTTTTTTCGGCAGCTGGCCATGTTGAGCCGCAACATGCGGAAGACTTGGTCGAGTGGATGACCAAGCTGTCCTCATCCTCCTCATCCTCTCTCACCCAGGCTCAATGGTATCAGTGATTCCTTCCTAGCCCCACCATGTCCTCCTGAGGAGTCCCCCGAACTGTTTGACCACAGTGTTGGGTACATGCTCCAGGAGGATGCCCAGCGTTTTGAAGGCTCCGATGATGGTACTCAGCCAGAGGAAGGCAGTAACGCAAGCCCAGACAGAGGGGGTGCCCAAGAAGGACAGCAATCTGGCAGTCATGTTCCCCCTGCTGCAGCATACTGCCAGGTTTGCTCCAGTGATGAGGAGGGAGGGGATGATGAGGTCACTGACTCCACGTGGGTGCCTGATAGGAGAGAGGAGGAGGCACATCACCAACGAGGCAGGATGCCCTCCAGGGGCTAGCTTAAGGGCAACACACTGACTGCATCACACAGCAGAGCTCCGCATGTGCAGGGCGCTGCTGTCTCTAGGCATTATTCCAAAAGTTATTTGGTGTGGGCCTTTTTTGAGACAAGTGCATCAGATTGCACCGCTGCTATTTGCAACATATGTCTCAAGCGTATCTCACGTGGCCAAAACATCTCCCGCTTGGGCACCACATGCTTGACCAGACATATGTTGACCTGCCATGCAGTTTATTGGCAAGCGTACCTAAAAGACCCACACCAAAGAACAAAGAGGACCTCTCCTTGCTCCTCATTAGCTGGGATCTCCAACCCCACTATACCTTCAGTCCTCTCTGAGACCTGCACTGAGAGGAATGAAGGTGTAGACTTAGGTGTGTCACAGCCAAGTACTTGCGGGCAATCTGCTAACTGTACACCGACGTCAGATTGTACCAGGCAAATTTCCCTGCCCCAGCTACTGCACCGCAGAAAGAAGTTCGCTCCCAGCCATCCACATGCCCAGCAGTTGAATGCTAGGTTGGCAAAATTGCTAGCACTTCAACTGCTACCTTTTCAGTTGGTAGACTCTGCCCCCTTCCATGAGTTTGTGGAATGTGCGATTCCTCATTGGCAGGTTCCCAAACGCCAGTTTTTCTCATGGAAGGCGATTCCGGCTCTCTACCGGCATGTAGAAGGCAATGTCTTGGCCTCGCTGGACAGGGCGGTAAGGTGCATATTACTGCTGACTCATGGTCCAGCAGGCATGGACAGGGACCTCCAAAAGGAGTTTAACCTGCCCAAGAACCGCCTAATCTGTGACATGCCCACCAGGTGGAACTCAACGTTGGCCATGCTGCAGCGGCTGCACACGCAGCAGAGGGCCATCAATGAGTACCTGTGCGACTATGGCACCAGGACAGGGTCAGGGGAGCTTGGTTTTTTTTCCCCACGCCAGTGGGCCTGTCACCATTTGAGGAGGCCATGAGGATGGTGAGCAGTGACAGTGCATGCATCAGTGACACTGTCCCCCTTGTCCACCTGTTGGAGCACACGCTGCGTGGAATAATGGACAGGGCACTTGAGGCAGAACAGAGGCAGGAAGAGGAGGACTTCCTTAGCTCTCAAGGCCCCCTTTATCCAGACAGTGTTCCTGCGTGCCCGCCGATCACACAGGAAGAGGACGAGGAGGAAGAGGAGGAGGAGGAGGAGGAAGATTGTGTCAGTATGGAGGTGGAGCCTGGCACTCAGCATCAGCAGCAGTCTTTAAGGGATCAGTCCCAAGAAACACATGGACTTGTACGTGGCTGGGAGGAAGTGGCTGCGGACCATGTTGTCCTTAGTGACCCAGAGGACTCTGGACCGAATGCCTCAGCAAACCTACGCTGCATGGCCTCCCTGATCCTGCAAAGCCTGCGTAAGGATCCTCGTATTCGTGGTATCAAGGAGAAGGACCAATACTGGCTGGCAACCCTCCTTGATCCACGTTACAAGGGTAAGGTTGCGGACCTTATCTTGCCATCGCAGAGGGAGCAGAGGATGAAACATCTTCGGGAGGCCTTGCAGAAAGGTCTGTGCAACGCGTTCCCAGAGACTGGGAGGTTACAAACTCCTGTTTCTGGACAACGTGTTGCTGAGGCTTCGGTCAGTCAAAGAAGGAGCGGTGGAGAAGGTGGCCGTCTGACCGATGCGTTCAGACAATTTTTTGGTCCGCAGCCCTAAGGTATGATCGGTTCCAGCAACCATCGCCAGCGTCTGTTTTACATGGTGCAGGAATACCTAGTGGCAAGATCAGACTTGGACACCTTTCCCACCGAAAATCCTCTGGGTTACTGGGTCTTGAGGATGGATCACTGGCCAGAGCTTGCACAGTATGCAATTGAGCTACTGGCCTGTCCTGCATCCAGCGTTCTTTCGGAACGCACATTCAGTGCTGCTGGAGGCGTGGTAACCGATCACAGGGTGCGTCTGTCCACTGACTCGGTCGATCGACTGACCTTCATAAAAATGAATGAGTCTTGGATCACCACCAGCTACCAAGCACCTGATGCTGATGTAACCGAATAATTTTTTTTGAAATCTCAGATCCCTTCAAAGACTGCCTATGCTGATGCTGAGTGACTATCCCTGAGTAATTATCCTCTTCCTCCTCAATCATCACGCTGATAGCTTGTAAGAACATTTTTGGTTCTGGGTGCCACCACCAGTGCCTAAGGCACAATTTTTCAGCCCCTGTTTAACAGGGGCGTGTAATTACGATTTTTGATGTAATACTTTGCAGCAGGGCTCGTTCCTGCATTCCAACTAGAGTGTCTGTGAGGGGTTGCAGTGTTGTGGCACCAGCACCAGTGCCTAAGGCCTAATTTTTCAGCTCCTGTTCAACAGGGGCATGTAATTACAATTCTTGATCTAATATTTCACAGCAGAGCCCTGTGAGGGCTTACAGTGTTGTGGCCACAGCAACACCTAAGGCCCAAATTTCTGCTGAGTATATAGGGCAGGACCCTACTTTCAAACAACTAACTTACAAACGACTCCTACTTGCAAACGGAAGGAGACAACAGGAAGTGAGAATAAATCTACCCCTAGGAAGGGAAATTCTCTCCTGTAAGAGTTAATATGGGAAAAACATTTCTCCTTTCCACTGATGCTTTCCAATCCATTGGGACAAAAAGTGAGGTGAAATCTTCTGAAGAGGAGGAAAGACAGCAAAACAAATGTCACAGGGGTGATAACCCTTCCCTATGTTTTCCAAAAAGCTTAAAAAAGATTTTTTGGCTGGAGCTAAACACGTTAAAAATGTACCCGTTCAAAATTACAAAGAGATTCTACTTAACAACAAACCTACAGCCTGTATACTGCTGTTCAGAGTATATAGGGCCTGGTGGCCCCACACCTTTCCTTATTTTAATTTGGGTGCGGGGTTCCCCTTAATATCCATACAAGACCCAAAGGGCCTGGTAATGGACTGGGGGGTACCCATGCCGTTTGTCTCACTGATTTTCATCCATATTGCCAGGACCCGACATTACATTAAACCCGCAAGCAGTTTTAAATGAGATTTCTTCCTTTAAAAATGACATTTGGTGCAGGGACTGTTCTAAACACGGGAAACACGCGTCACTTTACAGGCATACTATAGACACCCCTCAGGTACGATATTTAAAGGAATATTTCACTTTTTTTTTTTTTACTTTAAGCATCATTAAAATCACTGCTCCCGAAAAAACGGCCGTTTTTAAAAGTTTTTTTTGCATTGATACATGTCCCCTGGGGTAGGACCCGGGTCCCCAAACCCTTTTTAGGACAATACCATGCAAATTAGCCTTTAAAATGAGCACTTTTGATTTCGAACGTTCGAGTCCCATAGACGTCAATGGGGTTCTAACGTTCGTGCAAACTTTCGGTCCGTTTGCAGGTTCTGGTGCGAACCGAACCGGGGGGTGTTCGGCTCATCCCTAGTAGTGAGTGTACAGCTTGTATAACAGTGTAAATTTGCTGTCCCCTCAAAATAACTCAACACACAGTCATTAATGTCTAAACAGCTGGCAACAAAAGTGAGTACACCCCTAAGTGAAAATGTCCAAATTGGGCCCAATTAGCCATCTTCCCTCCCCGCTGTCATGTGACTCATTAGTGTTGCAAGGTCTCTGATGTGAATGGGGAGCAGGTGTGTTAAATTTGGTATCCCTCTCAATCTCTCATACTGGTCACTGGAAGTTCAACGTGGCACCTCCTGGCAAAGAACTCTCTGAGGATCTGAAAAAAATAATTTTTGCTCTACATAAAGAGGGCGTAGGCTATAAGAAGATTGCCAAGACCCTGAAATGGAGCTGCAGCACAGTGGCCAAGACCATACAGTGGTTTAACAAGACACAGGTTCCACTCAAAACAGGCATCACCATGGTCGACCAAAGTAGTTGAGTGGACGTGCTCAGCATCATATCCAGAGGTTCTCTTTGGGAATTAGACGTATGAGTGCTGCCAGCATTGCTGCAGAGGTTGAAGGGGTGGGGGGCAGCCTGTCAGTGCTCAGACCATACGCTGCACACTGCATCAAATTGGTCTGCATGGCTGTCGTCCCAGAAGGAAGCCTCTTCTAAAGATGATGCACAAGGAAGCCTGCAAACAGTTTGCTGAAGACAAGCAGATTAAGGACATGGATTACTAGAACCATGTCCTGTGGTCTGATGAGACCAAGATAAACTTATTTGGTTCAGATGGTGTCAAGCGTGTGTGTCGGCAACCAGGTGAGGCTTAGGGATGAGCTTCGAGTTCGAGTCGAACATCGGCTGTTCGATAAAGATAGAACATTATGGGGCGTTCATGCCAAATTTGAGTGGCGCGTCACGCCCCCACAATGCTGATGATTGGCTGAGCATGCACTATGACCTGCATGCTTTGGCTTATCACAGCCTGTCCGCAAAGAGAGCAATAATTGGCCAAAGGCAGGGTGCCTTTGGCCACTTATGGCTCAGGGGGTTAAATCCACACCCCACACTATATAAGGCTGCCTGCACGTCGGCCTTGTGTAATGTGTTGCTGGCAGAGAGAGAGATAGAGAGAGAGAGAGTGTCATTTAATTTACTTTGCGCAGGCAGTTTATCCAGTTAGCTAGATCTCACTGCAGACCATTCCTGCTGTACTGTTTCTAATATACTTCAGGCAGGCAGTTGATTCAGGTAGCTGCAGTGTATTTAGTGTGTATATATATATATATATATATATATATATATATATACATCCCAATTTTGTATATATATATATATATACACACACTGTATCCAGTTTAGCTAGATCTCACTGCAGACCGTTCCTGGTGTACGTATTCAAATACACTTTCAGGCAGGCGGGTTATTCAGTGATCTGCAGTGCATAAAATATATATACAGTCTCCAACATATATATATATCCACTGCATTCTAGTCTAGCCAAGCCTATATCTGACTGCAGGTAGGTCCTGGTGTACGTTTTCAAATACACTTTCAGGCAGGCAGGCAGGTGATTCAGTGATCTGCAGTGCACAAAATATATATACAGCCTCCTACATATATATATATATCCACTGCATTCCAGTCTAGTCAAGCCTATATCTGACTGCAGGCAATTGCTGGTGTACGTTTTCAAATACACTTTCAGGCTTTACTTTACAAGTTCTTTGGTGTGGGACTTTTTTGAGATGTGTACAGCAGATCGCACCGTTGCTGTTTGCAACATATGTCTGAAGCGTATCAAGCATGGCCAAAACAGCAGACGCTTGGGCACCACATGCTTGACTAGACATGTGTCGAGCTTCCATGCAGTCCTTTGGCAACAGTACTTAAAAGACCCACACCAAAGAAGCATATTACCGGTGACTCATGGTCCAGCAGGCATGGACAGGGACATTACCTTTCTTTCACGGCGCACTGGGTAACCCTGCTGGCTGCTGGGAAGGATGCAGGACAGGGTGCAGTAATGTTGGAGCTTGTTCTGCCACCACGCCTCCAAAATGCTGGTAGTGGTAATTCTGCCACACCTCTCTCCTTCACCCCTCCTCTTCTTCTGAGTACCTCTGTGAGTATGGCACCAGGACAGGGTCAGGGGAGCTTGGCTTTTTTTCGCCACGCCAGTGGCTAATGATCAAGGATGCGTGCACTGTCCTGTCACCATTGAGTGAGCAGTGACAGTGCATGCATCAGTGATACTGTCCCTATTTTCTTCTTGTTGGGGCACACGCTGCATGGAATAATGGATAGGGCACTTGAGGCAGAACAGAGGGAGGAAGAGGAGGACTTCCTTACCTCTCAAGGCCCCCTTTATCCAGACAGTATTCCTGCAGGCTCGCCTATCACACAGGAAGAGGAGGAGGATTGTGTCAGCATGGAGGTGGAGCCTGGCACTCAGCATCAGCAATCAGCAGCAGTCTTCAAGGGATTGTTTTCAGTCCCCAGAAACCCATGGACTTGTACGTGGCTGGGAGGAGGTGGCTGCGGATCATGTCGTCCTTAGTGACCCAGAGGACTCCGGACTGAATGCCTCAGCAAACCTATGCTGCATGGCCTCCCTGATCCTGCAAAGCCTGCAAAAGGACCCTCGGATTCGTGGTATCAAGAAGAGGGATCAGTACTGGCTGGCAACCCTTCTTGATCCACGTTACAAGGGTAAGGTTGCGGAACTTATTCAGCCTTCACAGAGGGAGCAGAGGATGAAACATCTTCGGGAGGCCTTGCAGAAAGGTTTGTGCAATGCGTTTCCAGAGCCTGGGAGGTTGCAGTTTCCTGGTCCTTCTGGACAACGTGTTGCTGAGGCTTCAGTCAGTCACAGAAGGAACGGTGGAGAAGGTGGCCGTCTGACCGATGCGTTCAGACAATTTTTTAGTCCGCAGCCCCAAGGTCTGATCAGTTCCAGCAACCATCGCCAGCGTCTGATTTACATGGTGCAAATACCTTGGGGCAAGATCAGACTTGGAGACCTTTCCAACCAAAAATCCACTGGGTTACTGGGTCTTGAGAATGGATCACTGGCCAGAGCTTGCACAGTATGCAATTGAGCTGCTGGCCTGTCCTGCATCCAGCGTTCTATCTGAACGCACATTCAGTGCTGCTGGAGGCTTTGTAACCGATCACAGAGTGCGCCTGTCCACAGACTCGGTTGATCGGCTCACCTTCATAAAAATGAATCAGTCTTGGATCACCAGCTACCAAGCACCTGATGCTGATGTAACCGATTTATTTTTTATGATTGTGACTATCCTGTTATGCTAAATGACTATCCTATTCCTCCTCAATGTTCATGTTGATAGCTTCTAAGAACATTTTTGGTTCTGGGCACCAGCACCAGTGCCTAAAGCCCAATTTTTCTGCCCCTGTTTAACATGGGCGTGTAATTACAATTTTTGTTGTAATATTTTGCAGCAGGACTTGTTCCTGCACTCAACTACAGTATCTGTGAGGGGTTGCAGTGTTGTGGCACCAGCACCAGTGCCTAAAGCCCAATTTTTCTGCCCCTGTTTAACAGGGGCGTGTAATTACAATTTTTGCTGTTATATTTTTCAGCAGGGCTCGTTCCTAAGCTCAACTAGAGTATCTGTGAGGGGTTGTAGTGTTGTGGCACCAGTACTAGTGCCTAAGGCCCAAATCTGTTCAAAAGGGGCGTGTAATTACAATTTTTTTCAATTTAAATTATGTTTATTCAAAGTTTTGTAATGCCCTGTACACACGGTCGGATTTTCCGACGGAAAATGTGTGATAGGACCTTGTTGTCGGAAATTCCGACCGTGTGTAGGCTCCATCACACATTTTCCATCGGATTTTCCTACACACAAAGTTTGAGAGCAGGCTATAAAATTTTCCGACAACAAAATCCGTTGTCGGAATTTCCGATCGTGTGTACGCAAAATACGATGCACAAAGTGCCACACATGCTCAGAATAAATAAAGAGATGAAAGCTATTGGCTACTGCCCTGTTTAGAGCCCCGACATACGTGTTTTACTTCACCGCGTTCAGAACGCTCAGATTTTCCGACAACTTTGTGTGACCGTGTGTATGCAAGACAAGTTTGAGCCAACATCCGTCGGAAAAAATCCTAGGATTTTGTTGTCGGAATGTCCGATCAATGTCCGACCGTGTGTACGGTGCATTAGACATACACTACAATACAACACATACAAAACTTGTGTACCAACCCCCCCTTCTCCCTGTGCAACATTCCATACAGTACATGAGCAAAATCAAATTGGATTACCGTGGTGACAATAACAAATGTTTACTTTGAATCTCATGCGTTACTCCATCTTCTCAGTGAGACAGTTCCTACATGAGAGTGTCATTAGCATCAACCCAGCACTGCCACACCTTCTCAAACTTTTTAGGACAACCCCTACTTAGTTATGTAGCTTTGTAAAGGGGCAGTGACTTGTTTATAATGTCCTTCCAGAAGGACACCATCGGTAGTTCAGGCTTTTTCCAGCATAATAAAATGGCTTTACGTGCATAAAACAATAAGAGAGATATCATATTCCTTTGAGCTCGTAATTACAAGTTTTGATCTAATATTTCACAGCAGGGCCTGTTCCTGCGCCCACCAAGAGTAACTGTGAGGGCTTACAGTGTTGTGGCAACACTACCATACAACCACCAAAGGCCCAATTTTTCTGACCCCGTTCAACAGGGGCATGTAATTACAATTCTTGATATAATATTTCACAGCAGGGCCAGTTCCAGCGCCCACCAAGAGTAACTGTGAGGGCTTACAGTGTTGTGGCAACACCACCACACCACCACCAAAGGCCCGATTTTTCTGACCCTGTTCAACAGGGGCATGTAATTACAATTCTTGATATAATATTTCACAGCAGGGCCCGTTCCAGCGCCCACCAAGAGTAACTGTGAGGGCTTACAGTGTTCTGGTACCACCAACACCTAAGGCCCAAATTTCTGCAGAGTATATAGGGCAGGACGTATAGTATATACAGGAGGTCCCCTACTTTCAAACATCTGACTTACAAATGACTCCTACTTACAAACGGAGGGAGACAACAGGAAGTGAGAGGAAATCTACCCCTAGGAAGGGAAATTCTCTCCTGTAAGAGTTAATATAGAAAAAGGCGTCTCCACTGTTGCTTTATTATCACCAATCCTTGTTTCCCTAAAAAACCCAAATTTTCAAAATCTAATTGTCATTGGGACAGAAAGTGAGGTGAAATCTTCTGAACAGGGGCACAGACAGCAAAACAAATGTTACAGGGGTGATGATAACCCTTCCCTATGTTATCCAAAAAGCTTAAAAATAGATTTTTTTTGGCTGGAGCTACACTTAAAAAATGTACCTGTTCCAAATTACAAACAGATTCAACTTAAGAACAAACCTACAGTCCCTGTCTTGTTTGTACCGCCTGTATACTGATGTTCAGAGTATATAGAGCCTGGGGGCCCCACACCTTTTCTTTTCTTAATTTGGGTGCGGGGTTCCTGTTTTTCTCAATAATTTTCATCCATATTGCCGGGACCCGACATTACATTACAGCTGCAAGCAGTTTTAAATGACTTTTATTATTTTAGAAATGTCATTTTGTGCAGGGACTGTTCTAAACACGGGAAACACGAGCCACTTTACAGGCATACTATAGACACCCCCCAGGTACGATATTTAAAGGAATATTTCACTTTTATTTTTTCACTTTAAGCATCATTAAAATCACTGCTCCTGAAAAAACGGCCATTTTTAAAACTTTCTTTTGCATTGATACATGTCCCCTGAGGCAGGACCCGGGTCCCCAAATGCTTTTTAGGACAATAACTTGTATATTAGCCTTTAAAATGTGCACTTTTGATTTCTCACGTTTGAGTCCCATAGACTTTAACAGTGTTCGAATCTTTGCACAAACTTTCGGTCCGTTCGCATGTTGTGGATGCGAACCGAACCAGGGGGTGTTTTCGGCTCATCCCTAGTGAGGAGTACAAAGACAAGTGTGTCAAGCCTGTCAGTGCTCAGACCATACACCGCACACTGCATCAAGTTGGTCCGTATGGCTGTCGTCCCAGAAGAAAGCCTCTTCTGAAGATGATGCACAAGAAAGCCCACAAACAGTTTGCGGAAGACAAGAAGACTAAGGAAAAGGATTACTGGAACCATGTCCTCTGGTCTGATGAGACCAAGATAAACTTATTTGGTTCAGATGGTGTCAACCGTGTGTGGCAGCAACCAGGTGAGGAGTAGAAAGGCAAGTGTGTCTTGCCTGTAGTCAAGCATTGTAGTAGGAATGTCATGGTCTGGGGCTGCATGAGTGCTGCCGACATTGGGGAGCCACAGTTCATTGAGGGAACCATGAATGCCAACATGTACTGTGACATACTGAAGCAGAGCATGATCCACTCCCTTCAGAGACTGGGCCGCAGGGCAGTATTCCAACATGATAACGACCCCAAACACACCTCCAAGTGTCACATAATAATGTCAGTGTGTAACATTAGTCACAATAGAAAGTCACCAAGCATCTAAGAATTATAAAAGACTCTTGTTTTGTTGTTCTTTGAAGGAGTTTGGATGTTACAACTTGGACTTGGTCTATCTATTTATATCTCACATCTATTTTTCGCATATATTGGGACTGGATTGCTTTTTGTTTTTCTGTTTTTTTTTGGGTTTACTTTGAATATTTGTATATGTTTTTGAGTATCACTCTTTCTGGATATAGTTACTTGTATTTATCACTACCATTATCACTTATGGTTAGTGTATTACACTTCTGTCACATGCCTTTTCTATGATATTAGTAGTGGTATATATATTACCACAGTAGCAAATTTCACTACATAGGCAATTTAGGCTTGTCACCTTTTTACTGCATAGCGATTCTAGCGATTTAGGCTTGTCGCTGATCACTGTTTAGTAGTGGTTATTATTTGTTATCACTTTCATTAGTTGCACATTTTTTAACTTTTCACTACATAGGCGATTTAGGCTTGTCGCCTTTTTTACTGCATAGTGATTCTAGTGATTTAGGCTTGTCACTGATCACCATTTTTATCACATTCATTAGTTGCACATTTTTATCTTATCACTTAGTGGTATTTCACATCACATTAATGATGTGGGTCTGTTGTTTGTTTATTTTATATAGGTAGCGCCATATTACTCGTAATTTTATTTTTAAATAAAATAAAATATTTACAAAAATGTGAAGGGTGTACTCACTTTTGTGAGATACTGTATAGGTCCCCTTTTTCCCCTTCAGGGTGACAGTATTTGACCATATTTGACCATATTTGAACATGACCAGATTTGGTCAATGACGTCACTAAGATCCCAATGAAGCATAGGTTAATTATAATCAGCATGCTACCAAATTCTTTTTTTTCATCTGTCAGATCACTGAACTTGCATGGCCAGCTCTCAGCAGCTAAGAAACAGCCTTCCTACCCATCAAGTTCTCACTAGCTCAATCTGCATGCCTTGGTTTGCAAAGGATACACATCCCAACATCCTTCCCAACCACACAGTGTATAACTGAAAATATCAGTAGTAACAGTGACCTCAGTGGTTTGTGAACCTATTGCTAGCAGGGAGCATCATCATTTTGAGGTTGCGTAGACAGACAGGCAGCACCCCTGTTGGCCTCTTGAGAATTCTGGCCCTGATCCGAATGTTGCCCGTCAACTGCAGTGGGATTTGGAGGTATATAACCTGGAAGTGCTCAAAGCTAAATGCTTCCAGGTTGATTCAGTACAGAGATCTGTGAACAGGATTTCACTGGTCTCCATCACTCTCTATCTCGGATCCCAGGACACATTGACTGGTGTTTTGCCTCTTTAAAATATATCTACATTTTTAGAGAATAATTTACAGTATAATTAATAATCTTTCCATAATACTGTATGTATTGCTCCTATTATGCATTGATTAACAGCACTACCAATGACTTGGTTGAAGTAGATGGATTTGTGCCTTTTTTCAACCTGACTAACTATGTAACTTTGCGGATTTCTTGGATAAAAAGAATCTTTCTGATCTTAAAATAAAGTGAAATATTCAAGTTAGTGACCAACAAATAAAAATGAAAATGCTCATCTGATTTTTATGTTGGGAAAGACAATGGCAGAAGTCTGTTATGAGCTGCAAGAAAACTAATGAACTATTTTACATACCTGTATTAAGCACTACAACAAAACCAAGGATTTTCGTTTTGGCAGGAATTAAGGCTTTCATAGGATAATACTTGCATAATCACCAGAGGATGTTTTTAATCTCTTTGTTTTGCAACAAAATTAACATCTTCAAGTATTGATGCATATCACCTAAGGGTTTGGATTTTTACATAGAGAAGATCATTTCAGCAACCGCACAGGTTTTGTGCTGTAGGCTGAGAAGCATAATAAAAGGTACACAGCATAATTTTGCATGTTTTTTGCTGTGCAATGCTACTTGAGGGAAAAAAAAACCTAAAATAACATTTATAGTAAGTACAGCTGTGAAATATTTAAATTTCTTTTACAAAGCAGCAACCTACTGCAAATAATAACTATGTGGTTTTTTTTTGTTTTGTTTTTTTATGGAAATTATGAACTCTTTATATAATTTAACCACTTCAGCTCTGGTACATTTATATTTCTTATGGACCAGAGCAATTTTTAAATTGCCACTATAAGAGTAATACATATATTTTTGGGAATAAACTAGGCTTTTTTGTTTTTTTCTATTTTGACCAAAACTGGTTAAAAAAACAAAACAAAAAAAAACCTGTTTTACTGTAAATAAAAAGTACCGTATACATTTTATACTGTAATTATTAGTCCCATGTAAAATGACACTAAAATTATGTTTCTTGTTCAAAACATCGCAGTTATCTGGTCATTTATATATATTTTTTTATTTTTTCGTGTTTGAGTTTTGTTTTTATCACACTATTTGGGGAGTTCACTTATCAAGTGTTTAGCATTGCCATGTTACACATTATGATTTGACTTATTCATCAATAGCAATCACTATTCAGCATCCAGGTGGGTAGGCTTTCAGCATTAATCACATGAGCTACACCTTTTTGATATGTACTTGCTTTACGGATATCTGCATTTGGACATTGGTTCCAGTTGCGTGTGTTGTTATAATAAGTTAATCCATACATATCCACATATATTTTTTTATTTTTTTTACATTTATATCTACATATTTTTAAGATGTCATATTTCATTATACACATTTGGTCACTTGAGGACTTATGTGGGTTTATGGGAATTAGGTTAATTTTTATTTTTTTTTAACTTTTTATTATATGTGAACTCATTAGGCCCTATCCACCCCTTACTTTTTTCAGGCATTCCATCTCCTTCACCACCTGGCACAACAGGGTTGTTTAGTGGCTAGACCAATTTGTGTCTGACCCCTCCCCCTATCCTCCCTCAACTCCCGGGGGGGGGGGGATGTATGTGGACCTGTGAGGGGATCCATCCGAGGCCTATGCTGCACATATTGGGAGGATTTATTTGATTTTATCTACATCTATATCATTTTGCACATATATGTGGAAATACTCTTCAACCTTTTATTGTTTGCAAAGTAGCGTGGTGAGATCAGATGTTCTGGTCAGCCCCCTTTTTTTTTCTCTTCTTATTTCCCCTTCCCTTTATCTTTCCCTCATCTCCTCCTCCCAACCCCCCCTTTTTTTTCTCATATGTATTTTTTTTATCTCCAGATATGTCTGAGAAAGCAAGTTTTTCTATCTTGCAAAACGCGTCGGGAATTTCAGCACTATTACTCATATTTGCAAATTGGATATTAGCATGGACAAATCTGGGTCATGCAAGGTTTTTCCATATCTGTTTACAGTAATGTGATGTGTACTTTTACTGTTGATATATTATGATACTCATGTTTTGATATGTATGAATTATCTCTGTAAACAATAACAATGTTTTTATGAAAATACAGTTTTTGTGAGGTGACTCAAAGTCCCTTGGACTATAAATGGTTGTGGTGTATATTGCAGTTATCTTTTTTTTTTTTTTTTTACATTATACGTTTTTTTAACGTGACACTAGGACAAAATAACAAACAAAAAATGTAAAGAAAGTTTAAAAAGTTTGAATATTAATAGAAAAAAGTTATGGACAAACAGTCCAAAATGTCAGTGTAGAAAACGGAAAATGGTATCAAATACTTACCATAATTTTCCTTTCCTGGTGCAAATCCATGGCTGCATACATGTGGTAATAGCCCTGCCTACTGCCACCCACAGGACCAGTGCAACGCTATAAACAGTTAACGCCCACACAACAGCTCATTTCCTGTATATCGCTAGGAACGAACTGGATGGGTTAAATATGCTGCCATGGATTGAGGCCAGGAAAGCAAAATTACGGTATGTATTTGATAACATTTTCTATTTTTCTGGCACTAATATGACAGCATACATGTGGTAGACCAATAACTAGCTACAAGGGAGGGAAGCGTACACAAATCCTAGCTTATAAGAAAGTGAGACAGCTACCACCTTCCCGCCAAAGACAGCTGTAGTGAGAATTACTAAGCCCACCATGCTGAAAGAGCGCATCATAAGAGGACCTGATTGGCTGTCCTGCCTATCATGCTGGCTAAAATCTCTGCGGCAGGTGCCCATGATGTTCACGATGTTCAGATGCTGCTGGTCAAATATACATCAGTTTCTTTTGGTGGCTGTACTCCAGCCATAAAGTGGGCTCTTAGAATTAACTTTAGGAACTGCAAGGTGATTGTGTCCTGGAGCCTTGAACCCTAGTTGGTTTCTAAGCAACTAGATATAGCTGTTATGGCTAGTAAACAAAAGTGTGCTATATTTGATCTGGATGTATTGAAGGGGTACATCACTTAAAGTTGGTCAAAGCAATCCCACTATGGGACTGGAGAAAATACACTTACTAACAATTATTAGAGGGAGAAAAAGACCTTGCAATCTGTACTCTGGGCTTCTTCCACTGGTAATAAGTGGAGGTGTTCAACCTCAGCAGCATCTCTAATGCTATTGACCTGGCCTGTTTCAAAGAGACACTGTCCCTGGAGGCCATGCAGGCTACTTTCTCTAAGTTAGGAAATGCTGTAGCATTTTTCTTACCTAGAGCCTCCTCTGGTTCTTTACCTGGCTCCTCTGGTTCTTCTCCACTCATGGTAAACCTACCTGAACATGGTAAAGGAAAATGGCCAGCAGGGGCAAAGCCTCAGACTGAACATTAAGTGCCAGCTAACCCTCTCTGTTCTTCCTTGCCAGCAGAAGTTGACCTAATCTCTGCTGTGGAAGGCTTTATGCAGTTGGTAGCAACAGTATTGGAATGCCGCTTGAGTTATTCGTAATAACTTGGCTATGGTAACTTCACCCAGGCTCACAGCAATCCTTTGCTGCTTTGAATAGCTGGGAGGAGAGCATCTGTCTATCCTTTTAAGACAGTCTTGACACAATTTGTCTTGTAAAGGCAATTTCAACCAGAGCTCACAGCACTTACTTATGGCTATGAATATTGGACAGAAGGGCTTCTGTCACCTTCTTTAAGGCAATCTTGACACATTATTTACCTTGTAAATGCAGCTTTACCCAGGATTCACAGCAATTCTTTGTGGCTAAGCATAATGGGCAGGGGAGCTTTAGTCTGCCTTAACCACTTGCCGCCCGCCATATAGCAGAATGACGGCGGCAAAGTGGTTTCAAAATCCTGACGTCCGTAGGATATTGAGCCGCTGCGCGCCCCCGGGGGCGCGCATCGCGGCGATCGTTGTTGCGGTGTGTCAGTCTGACACCCCGCAGCACCGATCTAGGTAAAGAGTCTCTGACGGAGACTCTTTACCATGTGATCAGCCGTGTCCAATCACAGCTGATCACGGCTGTCAATAGGAAGAGACGGTTATCGGCTTTTCCTCACTGGCGTCTGACAGACGCGAGTAGAGGAGAGACGATCGGCTGCTCTCCTGACAGGGGGGGTCTGTGCTGATTGTTTATCAGCACAGCCCCCCTCGGATCCTACCCAGGACCACCAGGGAAGCCGCCCAGAACCACCAGGGAAGCGATCCACACTGGACCACCAGGTATGCTCCTAGACCACCAGGGAAATGCCACTGTGTGCCCAGGCAGCTGCCAATCTGTGCCCAGGCAGCTGCCAGTCAGTGCCCACTTCAATGCCTACCAGTGCCAGTGCCACCAGGGATGCCCATCAGTGCCTCATATCAGTGCCGCGTATCAGTGCCCATCAGTGCCACATATCAGTGCCCATCAGTGCCGCCTATCGGTGCCCAGCAGTGCCGCCTATCAGTGCCCATCAGTGCCCAGCAGTGCTGCCTATCAGTGCCACCTATAAGCGCCACCCTATCAGTGCCCAGCAGTGCCGCCTTTCATTGCCCATCAGTGTCGCCTATCAGTGCCCATCAGTGCCAACCAGTGCCACCCATCAGTGCCCATCAGTGCCGCCTATCAGTGCCCATCAGTGCTGCATATGAGTGCCACCCATCTGTGCCGCCTACCAGTGCCCATCAGTGCCGCATATCAGTGCCCATCGTCAGTGCCCGTCAGTGCCCGCTCATTGGTGCCACCTCATCGGTGCCGCCGTATCAGTGCCTGTCAGTGCCGCCTTATCAGTGCCCATCAGTGAAAGAGAAAACTTACTTATTTACAATTTTTTTTAACAGAAACAAAAGCAAAACTTTTATTCTTTTCAAAATTTTCGTTCTTTATTTATTTGTTTAGCAAAAAATAAAAACCGCAGAGGTGATCAAATACCACCAAAAGAGAGGTCTATTTGTGGGAACAAAATGATAAAATTTTAGTTTGGGTGCAGTGTTGTATGACCGCGCAATTGTCATTCAAACTGCGACAGCACTGAAAGCTGAAAATTGGTCTGGGCAGGAAGGTGTCTAAGTGCCCTGTATTGAAGTGGTTAAGTCCTAACACACTCTTCAGGCCATAGTGATGGAGTTTGCTGAATGAAAGAGGATTTTCTATACCTCAGACTGGATTTCTGGTGCTCCTCTGAAGCATATTCCTGTGAGTGGAACAGGCTAAGCTCCTTAGGTGAGGGAGTAGCAACTGAATACACTCTTTTAGTAGCAAAATACCTACCTGATCTGATGACCCTTACTCATAGGATCTAGGTGGATCTTTGTTATGCAGTGGGCTTATACTGCAGGGCAGCTGCAGCACTGACATTTAGTCAAGTATAATAATAATGCAGCACTGAGAAATAAGAAAGGGCATATCCATCTGCTAGTTAGCAGGAAATGGCCATTGATGCAGGGTTTGTGGCTATGGGCATGCTGGCATGCAGTCCAAGCCTGTGAATGCCCTATCTATAAGCCGCCAAGTCTTTAAACCCATCTTCCTCACCTTTTCTGCCTGCCTCCCACTCCTGGCAACCTTCTCACCCTTCCCATTTCCAAGATGGCTTCCAGGCAGTCTTGCCCAACAAGATGGCCACTGGGGGAGTACTTTCCCAAAACAAAGATGGCCCCCATGTGAGCTCTATTCACTGCACATGTTCAGCATTATGCATCATTCCCTTAAACGTAGACACTTAGCTTCTCCTTTCACAGTGGCCACTAGAATGCACACTGGGACGCCATGCAGCTGCAGCCCATCTGGGAGAAATGTAACACACAACTTATGAGGACATTCACAAATAAATTCCAAAAAATGAGAAAGCATACTTGTCTTGAAAATGCGGTGTCACAGTTTCACTCACTTCTGGGAGGCAGGCAGACAAGGATAGCACTTCTGCGGAACATAGCCCTGGCTGCACTGCTGCACCAAAATTTTCAACCCAAATAATCCACAGAAGGGGTTCCATGCCTTATCAGAGCCTTTAAAAAGCATCCCAAGGTCAAGGACTGCGCTACAGGAGAGGCTGAACCTGCGCAGAAACCACCAAAGGTGGCAGGTAAGAATTTATTCTCTTGACACTGGTTGTGACTGAGTTCCGTGAGGACAAAAAAGGGAATGGGCTGTTGTGTGGTCTTTAACTCTTTATAGCTTTACACTGGTCCTGTAAATGGAAGTAAGCATGGCTACTACCACATGTATGCTGCCATGTTGGCACCAGGACAATACATTACATTTACAAAATACATGTTTACCATGCAGTTCACAATTTCTTGCATTCTTCTGAACAATTCATTCTGCCTCTTCTGCACTTCTATTTTCTGTAAGGGATCAAATACACTTGCAGCAGTCACTGAAAAGCTAATTGCAGAGGAGTGCTTTTCAGAGAGTGATATAGGAGCGGCTGACAGGCATTTTTGCCACCTCCTAAATACCTGGGGGGTTTTTGACAGTCAAACTGGGTTTTTTAATCAGAATACAATGCCAAAACTGCGAGCCTAGTGTTTGGCTCAATGCTTTGGCACAACCCCACTCACCTAAATGGGTCACATTTGGCAGCAATACTGCTCACCCAACGAGGTGAGGGAGTATCATTTTTGGCATGCCTATAAGAAAAGCCTTGCAGCCACAGCATGTTTACAACTTCTGGCCACTGTGTTTATTCACGGTGGGTAGTCAAAACAATGAAACCACAGCTAAAGTTTATATTTTTACTGTCCCTCTGATGGCAAGTGTAAATGAGCCCTTAGGGCATATTGTGATCCTGGGATGTTTTCCCTTATTTGATATGCTTGCCCCCATTGATGATACACTGCCAATCCTGAACATGTGAACCTAGCAAACTAGTCAGGATATTATATTGTTTACACGTTGCCATAGTATTGGCAATGTGTACAGAATATGATTCCCTGGCTAGAGTGTTGAGTACACATGCGTCAGCAGACCTGCACTTGCACACCCAGCCCTTTGGCTGGGAAATCAAATTGTTTACACATTACAGATATGATAAGGCAATGTGTAGACAATATAATTTCCTGGCTAGAGCACTGGCCTGTCTATCTTATGAATGCAAATCCAGCACTCTAGCCAAGGAATCATATAGTTTGCACTTTGCCATTGCCAGGGCAAAATATAAAAAAAATCATTCCATGTGTAGCACTGGTAGATTTCTAATCTACTGCCGATAGGTAAATTTAGTGGGTTATCTGTTCATACATAGTCAGATTTGCCTCTGTTCCAGCTCGGCTAAGTTGCATGTACTTTCGCACTATGCCTGTGGGTGTCGTTGTTACTATGGGCCAGTGTTGGAAAGGCAACACATTAAAGTGTATGAGTGCTCCTCTGTCCCGGGGATAACTCGGTGGAGGTGGTCCTCCGAGTTGCATCCTGGGAGAGGGTATTTATGGGACAGACGCCATGTTTTGAGGTTGTTTTCCGTCCACCTGCTGGCCCTTCTGGCTGACAGGTATGCGTTAAGAGTACTACCTCGTGGGTCCTCCAATCGGGAGGCCCATTTCGCTGCAGCGTGTGGGTGGGCCCAGAAGCCTGTCTGGGGCCTACCACAGCGGCAGAAGAATTTGTCCTGGGCTGTCTATCCTGTGTGAAGAAGCTGGACAACTAAGAAGATCCCAGGGGAGGACCCGTCATGGAAGGATCATGCAGAGTGCTGGTCTGGAGAGGGGCCTGGTGACTCAGTTGGAGGACGTATCCTAAAGTAATCCTATCACATAGTACTGCCGGGTCGGCTTAAAGGTTCTAGTGCTGTGTTTGCTATTCACCATAAACCATTACATCCTGTGGCAGAGGATCGTACGGGTTTTGTTCCAATCAAGTCTGTGGCAGAGACTTTTGTTCGTGCTGCGTACTGGCTGCTAGGTTAGTGAGAGAAACCTATCCAGGCGGGCAAAGATTTAATTCTGCAGAGAGAATGTAATCAGTTACAAGCTTTCAATTCCTAAAGTTACATTGAGAACATTAAGAAAAGGTATTTGAGCTTCCCTGCAACTTTCCTTCTACCTCTTTCCTGCTACTTCCTGCAACTCAAGTTTATTAAAGCATTGGAAAAGCTACTCAAGTGTCCGATGCCTGCATTGTGTGATGGTAAACTCAATGGGACTCTAGACCCGGTTCCGGTGAAATAAAGGTGGCGAAGGTGACGGTAACAGCTCGCTTTAAATCAGCAGCTCCACCAAGAGTTATTGCTACATGTGGGGGCGTCATCCGGGATTTGTTAGCCATCAACCTCCCGCAACCCTGAGAAGTATTTTACCGGGAGTTTACGGTGGAAGAAGTTTTTGGACTTTGTCGTTTTTCAGGAGAAGAAGGGGTTAAAGTTGTGGGACTTTGTTTCTAACTGCGTAGGCTGGGCGAGAAGTAAAAGCCCAGGAGCTACGTGATCAGAAGAACAAGTAGGAGTAGTCTAGCCTACTTGTTGCCGCGTGGGACGTGTGTGTGTGTGTTTGGCGCCAGAGAAGAAGAGAGGCCTCGTGATCGTGCTGAGAAGATCAGAGTGTGGCCATGTCTTTTTCGGTGATACAGCCAACTATGGGACCTAGGATGTTCTCTGCGAGTACCGCTGCGGGTGCTATACTGACCGGAACCTTGCTAACAGATACCGGTATTCGTCTGAAACCGCAGGGGAGGTTTGTTCTCTACACAGTCGGAGATATTGAAGGGCTGGGCATGCTTTGCCGCAAGTGTGAAGGACTGGCCATACATCTCCGTCCATTTGGTCGTTGTTTGCAGTGTGCAGAATATTTGTTCATGGTGGAGCAACCTACTATGTCGCCCCGTGCTTATCGGGTGAACTGGGCTTCAGGTATTGCCACAGGAGAAGCTGCTACTGTTGTTGGAGAACGACAGGCCGTGATGTCGCCTGTTGCTACTGAGAGTGTTCTTGAGAAAGATACCGCTGATACTACCTCATCAGCGGACATTACTTTGATTTCTGCGTCCACTACACCTATACCCCTTGTACCTGTCCAGAGGAAGGTGGGATACGTGGAGGCTTCCCGCGGCCGTGGTCGAGGCCTACCCCGGGGAATACCCGAACCGGAGCCGGAGAAGTATATGGATCCGGAGAAGTCCACGTCAGGATCGGGTGAGAGATCAAAGGGGAATGTATCTGGGACTTTGTGTAAGTGTTTGCCGGCGGAGTAGTTGGGAGATTCGGAGATAGATTCCATGTCGGATCTCTCTGGTGACGATGATTTATTTGAGACAGTGTCACTGGAACCAGAGGCGGCTCTCTAATTAGGCATATTAGGCGGTCGCCTTAGGCCTCGTACTGACAGGGGCCTCGCGGCCGCCTGATCTGTCTACTTAATGAGCCGCCTCTGAGGCTGGCAGCAAGGATCTCCCCGCCATCAGCAAAGTGCCGAATCCCGGCCGGCCTGTAAGCGCTACAATCCACTCAAGGGGCAGATCACAGGGCTGCATTCAGGACCCGCTCATGGGGGAGGGGCAGGAGCTGACAGCTCCGGATCCCAGATAAAGCCACTCAGCAGGGCCAGCGCGAGCATAAAGCCACCTTAGGGGGGCAGGAGAAGGGGGGGGCACTGAAGCCAATGGTCCCTCATGTGCTTATGCTGGCACCGCCCTGCTTACACCTGCTCAGCACAGCAGACATCAGACCAGTAACATGCAGCGCCGGGCGCTGTGAGCTTCAGCTGCTGCCTCCACACTAACTTTCATCAGCTTCCGCGGCCCCTCCTCTTCCTCCTTCCACATGAAAGGCAGATGATGGCCTTTCATTTCAGCACATCGATCAGTTGCTGCTTCTATCCAAGATAATCTCCTCCCATGTGGGTGCCTCCATTCCAGGATACTTGTTGGTGAACTTGAGGTAAGTGGGGGGGGGGGGGCGCAGCGTGAGACCAAGGGGGAGGGGCCAGCAGACACAGTAGCAGGAATAGCATGGATCCTCGGAAGGTAGAGGTAAGGTGCTGTATTATGCCTGACTGTACTGAATACACAGCCTGCTGGATGTACATAATAAGGACCATCTAGAGATAGAGGAGGGATAGATGGGGCAGAGAGGGGGATGTAAGGACAGAGCAAGGGAATAAGAGAGATGTTGGCAGTTAGAGAGTACATGGGGACAGACAGAGCAAAGGTGATGGGACAAAACAAGATATCAATGAGGCCCCTTTCACATGGGACAGACTATGCTTTGCTCAGCAGGGCATCTGTCTGCTGACTACACTTTGAGCAGAGCAAGATGTTAACAGGTCCGCGTCTGCTCCTCTTATGCCAAGCGGACACAGACACAGCCCATACTGCTCTATGGGCTGTCAGGTGTAAATGGACCGCCTGTCTGTTTATACCCAACTGGCATCCATCCTGATCAGCCCAGACAGAGGGCAATGGATCCCCCTTTCAGTTTGTTTTTGTTGGGTCGG
The DNA here is from genome assembly GCF_042186555.1 of Aquarana catesbeiana. Taxonomy (NCBI): domain Eukaryota; kingdom Metazoa; phylum Chordata; class Amphibia; order Anura; family Ranidae; genus Aquarana; species Aquarana catesbeiana. The sequence goes on from NC_133324.1 coordinate 722,262,771, forward strand.
GTTGAAGGTAGGCGGGTGTAAATGGACAAAAGTCCATTTACATCCACCGCTCCATAGAGGAGAATGAAGGGTCCAATCAGGTCTGCCTGAAAAACAGACAGGTGGACCCGATTGGATCCTTCATGTGAAAGTGCCTAAAGTGCAATGTGATAGATGTCAAGAATTATATATATATATATACACACACACATACTCCAATTGTGCTGTGATAATCTTGCGCAGATCCACTGCAAGCTGTTTGCACAGACTTCGATGTACCATCACCAAAACTAAGAACATACCATTTGCTTACCAAAAAATTTGACTCCTTAAATTTATGAAGTTACGTGCACTTGTCATCTGCGGGATATTTACAGCCACTTCACTCAAAAAGTGACAACGCAGTTATGGAAACTTTCTCCCAGGAGTAGCCTTTCACCACTCTGCCTGGTCAGGTACCAACCACAGCAACCCCGTGTATGCAAAGAATAAAACGTACTGTATGTATTACCAGGACATACTGCGTTGCTTTATTAAAGTAATGTACTTACAGCAAACTTTACTAGGATAAAGCAACAAATTGTTTACTTGTCCTGGTATTGCTTTATTCTTGGCATTTACAGGGTTCCCTGAGTTTGGTACCGGACCAAGCTGCAGTGTTGTTTTTTTGAGTGAAGTAGTTGTAAATATCCAGCAGATAACATGTGCATGTGACCTCATAAGTTTAAGGAGTCACATTTTTTGGTAAGCAAATGGTATGTGCTTAGTTTTGGTGATGGAACACTGACGTCTGAGCAAATAGTTTGCAGTGGATCTGCACAAGTTTATCACAGCACAGTTTTGTTGGATTTTTTTGTGTGACATGTATGTTTTATGCTTATTATTTATTGTACCAGCACTTTGGAATGTACATATATTAATTATTCTTGATATCTATCACACTATAGCATTGTATTGTGGTACACACTTCTATGATGGATGTTCTTTGCCTTTCTTTCTTTTCCCGGTGACAGCCTGCTAGAATAGCTAGGATCTGCGAGAGGGGCTCCGTATTATACATTACTGTCCATATACTGTACCCTCCTGCCCCTTGTACTGTGTCCACTTACCTTCCCCCTGCACTGTGTCCACTTACCTTCCCCCTGCACTGTGTCCACTTACCCTCCCCCTGTACTGTGTCCACTTACCCTCCCCCCTGTACTTTGTCCACTTACCCTCCCTCTGTACTGTGTCCACTTACCCTCCCTCTGTACTGTGTCCACTTACCCTCCCCCTGTACTTTGTCCACTTACCCTCCCCCTGTACTTTGTCCACTTACCCTCCCTCTGTACTGTGTCCACTTACCCTCCCTCTGTACTGTGTCCACTTACCCTCCCCCTGTACTTTGTCCACTTACCCTCCCCCTGTACTTTGTCCACTTACCCTCCCTCTGTACTGTGTCCACTTACCCTCCCTCTGTACTGTGTCCACTTACCCTCCCCCTGTACTTTGTCCACTTACCTTCCCCCTGCACTGTGTCCACTTACCCTCCCCCTGTACTGTGTCCACTTACCCTCCCCCTGTACTTTGTCCACTTACCCTCCCTCTGTACTGTGTCCACTTACCCTCCCTCTGTACTGTGTCCACTTACCCTCCCCCTGTACTTTGTCCACTTACCCTCCCTCTGTACTGTGTCCACTTACCCTCCCCCTGTACTTTGTCCACTTACCTTCCCCCTGCACTGTGTCCACTTACCCTCCCTCTGTACTGTGTCCACTTACCCCCCCCCTGTACTGTGTCCACTTACCCTCCCCCTATACTGTGTCCACTTACCTTCCCTCTGTACTGTGTCCACTTACCCTCCCCCTGTACTGTGTCCACTTACCCTCCCCCTGTACTGTGTCCACTTACCCTCCCCCTGTACTGTGTCCACTTACCCTCCCCCTGTACTGTGTCCACTTACCCTCCCCCTGTACTGTGTCCACTTACCCTCCCCCTGTACTGTGTTCACTTACCCTCCCCCTGTACTGTGTCCACTTACCCTCCCTCTGTACTTTGTCCACTTACCCTCCCCCTGTACTGTGTCCACTTCCCTCCCCCTGTACTTTGTCCACTTACCCTCCCTCTGTACTTTGTCCACTTACCCTCCCCCTGTACTGTGTCCACTTCCCTCCCCCTGTACTTTGTCCACTTACCCTCCCCCTGTACTGTGTCCACTTACCCTCCCTCTGTACTTTGTCCACTTACCCTCCCCCTGTACTGTGTCCACTTACCCTCCCTCTGTACTTTGTCCACTTACCCTCCCCCTGTACTGTGTCCACTTACCCTCCCTCTGTACTTTGTCCACTTACCCTCCCCCTGTACTGTGTCCACTTACCCTCCCTCTGTACTTTGTCCACTTACCCTCCCCCTGTACTGTGTCCACTTACCCTCCCCCTGTACTTTGTCCACTTACCCTCCCTCTGTACTTTGTCCAATTACCCTCCCTCTGTACTGTGTCCACTTACCCTCCCTCTGTACTTTGTCCACTTACCCTCCCCCTGTACTGTGTCCACTTACCCTCCCTCTGTACTTTGTCCACTTACCCTCCCCCTGTACTGTGTCCACTTACCCTCCCTCTGTACTTTGTCCACTTACCCTCCCCCTGTACTGTGTCCACTTACCCTCCCCCTGTACTTTGTCCACTTACCCTCCCCCTGTACTTTGTCCACTTACCCTCCCTCTGTACTTTGTCCACTTACCCTCCCCCTGTACTGTGTCCACTTACCCTCCCCCTGTACTTTGTCCACTTACCCTCCCCCTGTACTGTGTCCACTTACCCTCCCCCTGTACTTTGTCCACTTACCCTCCCCCTGTACTGTGTCCACTTACCCTCCCCCTGTACTTTGTCCACTTACCCTCCCTCTGTACTGTGTCCACTTCCCTCCCCCTGTACTTTGTCCACTTACCCTCCCTCTGTACTGTGTCCACTTCCCTCCCCCTGTACTTTGTCCACTTACCCTCCCTCTGTACTTTGTCCACTTACCCTCCCCCTGTACTGTGTCCACTTCCCTCCCCCTGTACTTTGTCCACTTACCCTCCCTCTGTACTTTGTCCACTTACCCTCCCCCTGTACTGTGTTCACTTACCCTCCCCCTGTACTGTGTCCACTTACCCTCCCCCTGTACTGTGTCCACTTACCCTCCCTCTGTACTGTGTCCACTTACCCTCCCCCTGTACTGTGTCCACTTCCCTCCCCCTGTACTTTGTCCACTTACCCTCCCCCTGTACTGTGTCCACTTACCCTCCCCCTGTACTGTGTCCACTTACCCTCCCCCTGTACTGTGTCCACTTACCCTCCCCCTGTACTGTGTCCACTTACCCTCCCTCTGTACTGTGTCCACTTACCCTCCCTCTGTACTTTGTCCACTTACCCTCCCCCTGTACTGTGTCCACTTACCCTCCCCCTGTACTTTGTCCACTTACCCTCCCCCTGTACTGTGTCCACTTACCCTCCCCCTGTACTTTGTCCACTTACCCTCCCTCTGTACTGTGTCCACTTCCCTCCCCCTGTACTGTGTCCACTTACCCTCCCTCTGTACTTTGTCCACTTCCCTCCCCCTGTACTTTGTCCACTTACCCTCCCTCTGTACTTTGTCCACTTACCCTCCCCCTGTACTGTGTCCACTTACCCTCCCTCTGTACTTTGTCCACTTACCCTCCCCCTGTACTGTGTCCACTTACCCCCCCCTGTACTTTGTCCACTTACCCTCCCTCTGTACTGTGTCCACTTACCCTCCCTCTGTACTTTGTCCACTTACCCTCCCCCTGTACTGTGTCCACTTACCCTCCCTCTGTACTTTGTCCACTTACCCTCCCCCTGTACTGTGTCCACTTACCCTCCCCCTGTACTGTGTCCACTTACCCTCCCCCTGTACTTTGTCCACTTACCCTCCCCCTGTACTTTGTCCACTTACCCTCCCTCTGTACTTTGTCCACTTACCCTCCCCCTGTACTGTGTCCACTTACCCTCCCCCTGTACTTTGTCCACTTACCCTCCCCCTGTACTGTGTTCACTTACCCTCCCCCTGTACTGTGTCCACTTACCCTCCCCCTGTACTGTGTCCACTTACCCTCCCCCTGTACTGTGTCCACTTACCCTCCCCCTGTACTGTGTCCACTTACCCTCCCCCTGTACTGTGTCCACTTACCCTCCCCCTGTACTGTGTCCACTTACCCTCCCTCTGTACTGTGTCCACTTACCCTCCCTCTGTACTGTGTCCACTTACCCTCCCCCTGTACTGTGTCCACTTACCCTCCCCCTGTACTGTGTCCACTTACCCTCCCCCTGTACTTTGTCCACTTACCCTCCCCCTGTACTGTGTCCACTTACCCTCCCCCTGTACTGTGTCCACTTACCCTCCCCCTGTACTTTGTCCACTTACCCTCCCCCTGTACTGTGTCCACTTACCCTCCCCCTGTACTTTGTCCACTTACCCTCCCTCTGTACTGTGTCCACTTCCCTCCCCCTGTACTTTGTCCACTTACCCTCCCTCTGTACTGTGTCCACTTACCCTCCCCCTGTACTTTGTCCACTTACCCTCCCTCTGTACTGTGTCCACTTACCCTCCCCCTGTACTTTGTCCACTTACCCTCCCTCTGTACTGTGTCCACTTCCCTCCCCCTGTACTTTGTCCACTTACCCTCCCTCTGTACTGTGTCCACTTACCCTCCCTCTGTACTGTGTCCACTTACCCTCCCCCTGTACTTTGTCCACTTACCCTCCCTCTGTACTTTGTCCACTTACCCTCCCCCTGTACTGTGTCCACTTACCCTCCCTCTGTACTTTGTCCACTTACCCTCCCCCTGTACTGTGTCCACTTACCCTCCCCCTGTACTTTGTCCACTTACCCTCCCTCTGTACTGTGTCCACTTACCCTCCCTCTGTACTGTGTCCACTTACCCTCCCTCTGTACTGTGTCCACTTACCCTCCCTCTGTACTGTGTCCACTTACCCTCCCTCTGTACTTTGTCCACTTACCCTCCCCCTGTACTTTGTCCACTTACCCTCCCCCTGTACTTTGTCCACTTACCCTCCCCCTGTACTTTGTCCACTTACCCTCCCTCTGTACTTTGTCCACTTACCCTCCCCCTGTACTGTGTCCACTTACCCTCCCCCTGTACTTTGTCCACTTACCCTCCCCCTGTACTGTGTCCACTTACCCTCCCTCTGTACTTTGTCCACTTACCCTCCCCCTGTACTGTGTCCACTTACCCTCCCCCTGTACTTTGTCCACTTACCCTCCCTCTGTACTGTGTCCACTTCCCTCCCCCTGTACTTTGTCCACTTACCCTCCCTCTGTACTGTGTCCACTTACCCTCCCCCTGTACTTTGTCCACTTACCCTCCCTCTGTACTGTGTCCACTTCCCTCCCCCTGTACTTTGTCCACTTACCCTCCCTCTGTACTGTGTCCACTTCCCTCCCCCTGTACTTTGTCCACTTACCCTCCCTCTGTACTTTGTCCACTTACCCTCCCCCTGTACTGTGTCCACTTCCCTCCCCCTGTACTTTGTCCACTTACCCTCCCTCTGTACTTTGTCCACTTACCCTCCCCCTGTACTGTGTTCACTTACCCTCCCCCTGTACTGTGTCCACTTACCCTCCCTCTGTACTGTGTCCACTTACCCTCCCCCTGTACTGTGTCCACTTCCCTCCCCCTGTACTTTGTCCACTTACCCTCCCTCTGTACTGTGTCCACTTACCCTCCCTCTGTACTTTGTCCACTTCCCTCCCCCTGTACTTTGTCCACTTACCCTCCCTCTGTGTCAGGGTTCTTACCTTGGCAGGCGGGGCGCCCGCGGTGGTGTGCGTCAGGGTGCGTCGGCGCGCGTTGGCGAGCGCGTTTCTGCGGACCTCGCCGTGCGGGCTCCTCGCGGCGCCGGTGTGTGTGTCCGGGATCGTTCCACTGTGCACGCCGGTGTGCGGGGGCGCGCGCGGGTGTTGGCGGGCGCGCGTGCCTGTGTGTGCCGGGGCGCGCGCGTGCACGTCGTTTGGCGCCAAAAGACCTATTTAAGCCAGTGAGTTCTGGTGACCAGTGCTGCCTAATCAACAGCTAGTAGTTCCAGAGCCTGACCGTGTACCTTGTTTGTTCCTGTTATACCTACTGACCCGGCCTTGTCCCCCGACCACTCTCTGAACTCTGCCTGCACCGACCTTTGCCTGTTTGACCATCCGCTTGCCTGTTCCACTGTACCTCTGCCGTCTGCCTGTTGCCAAACCCGGCCTGTCTCCTGACCATCCATCTGCCTGCTCCCTGGGATCCTGTCAGCCTGTCTGCAGTCTTCCTGCCTGTTGTCCACACCAGCTTGCTCTGCTCAGTGAAGGTGCTCCAGTCTACTCAGTCTTTGTTACAGTTAACCCTGTGACACCCGGACAGCAATACCTGAACAGCCATACAGGCCTTCATACCACTCCGTACTGTTGTACCCCCTGTTTACTCTATCAGGGGGCCGATAGTCGGAGGGTAAGGGAGCCTACCCTCTGCCCGACAGGACTCGCCGGTCTGGTAAGTAGGAGCCTGATAGTATTAGGCAGCCATGACCGAGTCCGGGCAGGGGGCCTCCCCCATGGATGAACTTTGCCGACATTTGGCGGGTCTAACCCAGGCAGTGAAAAGCCTACAAGAGGGATATTCCAGCTTGGAAGAACGGGTGCAGGCTCTGTCCGCACCTACCGGTCCACCAGGGTCCGCAGCAGCCACCTCAACACCTTCTGTGGTCATGTTACCTCCTGAGCCCAAAGTACCAGTACCCGAAAGATTTCTCGGAGACCGGAGTAAGTATCGTGCCTTCCGGAATGCTTGCAACCTGTACTTCGCCCTTCAGCCACGCACGTTCTCCCTGGAAGCCACTAAGGTGGGCTTTGTTATTTCCTTACTGTCTGGTGAACCACAAACATGGGCCCACCGGCTCTTGGAGCAAAAATCTGTCGTCTTGGATAGTCTGGAGGCCTTCTTTGGAGCCATGTCCCAACTATACGAAGACCCCCAGCTCACTGCCACCGCAGAAGCTTCCTTACAGGCCCTTCGTCAAGGCCGCCGAGCAGCTGAAGACTATGCCGTCGAGTTCAGACGCTGGAGTTCTGACACGGCTTGGAATGACGCTGCATTGCGCCATCAGTTCAGGATGGGGTTGTCAGAACCTCTCAAAGATGAGTTGGCACGAGTAGGGGTACCACAGACCCTGGAAGACCTTATCAATCTGTCTATCCAAATAGACCGTAGACTGCGAGAACGACGTACCGAAAGAACCACCAGTACCTTTCGTCCCACCTGGATGATTCCACAAGTACCCTGTCCTCCCAGTAGATCTCCTGCTCCACCACCTGCCTCAACCTATGATGCACCTGAACCAATGCAGCTTGGTCTGTTCCGTCCTTCTTTGACCCCAGAGGAGAAGACACGTAGGCGGGCACACAACCTCTGCCTCTACTGCGGGGAATCGGGGCACTACGCCAGCGGTTGCCCCAACAAGATGCGTAAGTGTCGTTCTGATGTTCGTACCTGTGCTACTATTGTACCCTCTTTGGGCACGCACCTAACCATTTCTGTCACTTTACAGCTTCCCGGAAAGGCCATCCAAGTCCCAGCTATCATTGATTCTGGAGCCTGCAGCTGTTTTATTGACCGGACCTTTGCCTCTCAACATGCCATTCCTCTCCAAACCAAAACTCAAAGCCTTGCTGTTCATCTCGCTGACGGTTCTGCTCTCCGCTCCGGCCCAGTCACTCAGGAGACTGTCCCTTTAGAAGCCATCATGGGCCAGCAACACCATGAATATCTCTGTCTGGACGCCATCTCGTCCCCCCTCTTTCCAGTTATTCTTGGAATACCTTGGCTACAAGCGCACAACCCCCAAATCAACTGGGCTTCAGGTAATGTCGAGTTCCTCTCTGGATACTGTCTTCAACACTGCTTGCAAGGGACAGGCCGTGAGGTTGCCCAACTCCTCTGTCTACATCCAGATGTTGATCTGCTTCAAGCCATTCCTGAACCTTACCAAGACTTTGCGGATGTGTTTAGCAAGAAGGGGGCAGAATTATTACCGCCACACAGGCCCTACGACTGCCCAATTGAATTGCTTCCTGGAACCGAGGTACCTTTTGGCCGGATCTTCCCCTTGACTGAGCAGGAGCTGGGCACCCTGAAGCAGTACTTGGATGAAAATCTGAAAAAGAAATGTATCCGCCCGTCCACCTCTCCGGCCGGTGCGGGTTTATTTTTTGTGGAAAAGAAGGATCATTCCCTGCGGCCATGTATTGATTACCGCGAACTGAACAAGATCACAATTAAAAATCGCTACCCGCTCCCTCTGGTACCTGAGTTATTCCAAAGGCTGGGCACTGCCAGAATCTTTACTAAACTGGATCTCCGGGGTGCTTATAACTTAATCCGCATCCGAGAGGGTGACGAGTGGAAGACTGCGTTTCGCACTCGTTTCGGGCATTTTGAGTACCAGGTCATGCCCTTCGGTCTTTGTAATGCCCCGGCTACGTTCCAGCACTTTGTGAACGACATCTTTAGAGATATCCTGGACCTTTATGTCATCGTTTATCTGGACGATATACTCATCTTCTCCTCTTCTTTGGCGGATCATCGCAGGCACGTCAGGAATGTTCTCGTCCGGCTCAGGCAACATGGCTTATACGCTAAACTAGATAAATGTGAGTTCGAACGCCAGAGTATTCAGTTCTTGGGACTCATTATTTCTGTTGAAGGAATCAAGATGGACCCACAAAGTATCGGCCGTCCTGGACTGGCCGGCTCCTACAGACAAGAAAGGAGTCCAACGTTTCGTAGGATTTTCCAACTTTTACAGGAAATTCATTAAAGACTTTTCTAAGATCATTGCACCAATAACGGAACTTACTAAACAGGGGGCACGATTCTGTTGGTCATCCCAAGCACAGGCAGCGTTCGAGAAATTAAAGGGACTGTTTACTTCTGCCTCTATTCTCAAGCACCCGGATCCTGCGTTACCGTTTGTACTGGAAGTGGATGCTTCGGAGATCGCAGTGGGGGCAGTACTTTCTCAACGTCAGGGCCCCTAGGCCCTCTTGTTTCCTGTAGCATTCTTTTCCCGTAAACTCTCATCATCTGAGAGAAATTATGATGTCGGGACCGGGAACTGTTGGCCATCAAAGCGGCTTTGGAAGAATGGCGCTATCTACTAGAGGGTGCGGTACATCCGGTTCTCATCTTTACCGACCACAAGAACTTGGAATACTTAAGAGCAGCCAAGCGACTCAGACCACGACAGGCTAGATGGGCACTTTTTTTTTCCCGCTTCTCCTTTCATATCACGTACAGGCCCGGATCCAAGAATGGAAAACCTGATGCTCTATCACGGATGTTCCACGACTCCAAGGAAAGTACTCCTCCTGATACTATTCTGCCTGCAGGTAGTTTCTTACTTCTCCAGGGAGATTTAATTTCCAGGATTAAACAGGCCTCCTCTGAAATTCCTCTACCTACTGGAACCAGTTTAAATGATGGGTTGCTCTGGCATGAAGGCAAGATTTTCGTACCTGAAAGATGTAGGGTACTGGTACTGGAACTATGTCATGACCACAAGCTGGCGGGTCACTTCGGAGCCCGGAAAACCTCAGAATTGGTGCTACGCACCTTTTGGTGGCCATGTCTTCTGGAGGACTGTAAGAGGTATGTGGGTTCTTGCCGCACTTGTGCCCGGAATAAATGCAACCGCTCAAAGGCCTGGGGTTTATTGAGACCCTTACCGATTCCTGACAGGCCTTGGAGAATGCTATCAATGGATTTCATTGTGGAGTTACCCCCCTCTGAAGGTTTCTCAACCATTTTTGTGGTGATTGATAGGCTATCCAAGATGGCACACTTCATCCCTATGAAGGGTACTCCCACAGCCGTAGAAACGGCGAAGATATTCGTCAAGGAAGTAGTAAGGCTACATGGGGTGCCCGCGAATATCGTATCCGACCGAGGTGTTCAATTTACCTCCCGGTTTTGGAGAGCACTGTGTGCCGCTTTGGAAATTGAATTGGCGTTCTCCTCGGCCTACCACCCTCAGACGAACGGCCAGACAGAAAGAACTAACCAGACGCTGGAGCAATACCTCCGTTGTTTTTCTGTATTTACTCAAGACGACTGGGTGTCCTTGTTACCAGTCGCCGAATTCTCATATAACAACTCCCTACACTCTGCCATCAACCAGACTCCTTTCTTTGCAAATTATGGATTCAATCCTTCTTTCCTTCCCAGTTCTATCCCGGAATGTTCTCTACCCGCAGTAACGGAAACAATGGAGTTCTTTTCTAGTAACTGTAAGATCTTGCAGGAAACCATGGCCCAATCCCAGGCTTCCTTCAAGAGGATGTTCGATAAGAAAAGGCGAGGAGAACTCGTCCTTGAACCTGGCAACCAAGTATGGCTCTCTACAACTAATCTAAAGTTGGCTTGTCCCTCCAAAAAGTTGGGACCTAAGTTTCTGGGCCCATTTCGGGTGAAGAGAAAGGTGAATGATGTTGCTTTTGAACTTAGTCTGCCAGAGTCCCTTAGAATCCACCCGGTCTTCCACGTTTCATTACTGAAACCAGTTATCCACGATCCTTTTCCTGACCGTAAGGCCAAGCCACCGGAGGCTGTTTTGGTCAACAATGAGGAGGAGTTCGAAGTTGAGGCAATCTTGGACTGTAGGAAAAGGCAGAATCAGCTCCAGTACCTCATTAAATGGAAGGGGTATGGACCCGAGGATAATTCCTGGGAACCCGAAGGTAACCTGCATGCCAACGAATTGCTACAAACCTTCAAGAACTCCCATGCTCCCAGGCTGGCCCAGCTGGGCATCCGGAGGCTGCCCTTGAGGAGGGGGCACTGTCAGGGTTCTTACCTTGGCAGGCGGGGCGCCCGCGGTGGTGTGCGTCAGGGTGCGTCGGCGCGCGTTGGCGTGCACGTTTCTGCGGACCTCGCCGTGCGGGCTCCTCGCGGCGCCGGTGTGTGTGTCCGGGATCGTTCCACTGTGCACGCCGGTGTGTGGGGGCGCGCGCGCGGGCGTTGGCGGACGCGCGTGCCTGTGTGTGCCGGGGCGCGCGCGTGCACGTCGTTTGGCGCCAAAAGACCTATTTAAGCCAGTGAGTTCTGGTGACCAGTGCTGCCTAATCAACAGCTAGTAGTTCCAGAGCCTGACCGTGTACCTTGTTTGTTCCTGTTATACCTACTGACCCGGCCTTGTCCCCCGACCACTCTCTGAACTCTGCCTGCACCGACCTTTGCCTGTTTGACCATCCGCTTGCCTGTTCCACTCTACCTCTGCCGTCTGCCTGTTGCCAAACCCGGCCTGTCTCCTGACCATCCATCTGCCTGCTCCCTGGGATCCTGTCAGCCTGTCTGCAGTCTTCCTGCCTGTTGTCCACACCAGCTTGCTCTGCTCAGTGAAGGTGCTCCAGTCTACTCAGTCTCTGCTACAATTAACACTGTGACACCCGGACAGCAATACCTGAACAGCCATACAGGCCTTCATACCACTCCGTACTGTTGTACCCCCTGTTTACTCTATCAGGGGGCCGATAGTCGGAGGGTAAGGGAGCCTACCCTCTGCCCGACAGGACTCGCCGGTCTGGTAAGTAGGAGCCTGATACTCTGTACTTTGTCCACTTACCCACCCCCTGTACTGTACTCTCCTGCCCCCTGTACTTTGTCCACTTACCCTCCCCTTGTACTGTGTCCACTTACCCTCCCCTTGTACTGTGTCCACTTACCCTCCCCTTGTACTGTGTCCACTTACCCTCCCCCTGTACTTTGTCCACTTACCCTCCCCCTGTACTGTACTCTCCTGCCCCCTGTACTGTGTCCACTTACCCTCCCCCTGTTCTTTGTCCACTTACCCTCCCCCTGTACTGTACTCTCCTGCCCCCTGTACTGTGTCCACTTACCCTCCCCCTGTTCCCTCCTTACACAGTTAATTTTTATCACTTGAATTATTTGTCCTATTATGGGCGTCAGTGGGGCCTCATGTCTAAGTTTTGCCTAAGGCCTCACAAAGCCTAGAGCCGCCTCTGACTGGAACTGTTGTGGGCTCAGGGTGAAGATGTTGCTTCTGCCTTGACTTTCTCAGAATGGACAGCTCTGGGTTCTGGGAAGACATCACCTTGTGTAGAGCCACATAGTACTATCAAGGAGACATTGCCTAAAGTTATTACTTTGCTTTCGACGCCCATCGGGTCTATGATGAGCAAATCACCGAACTCTTTTGTGCTTCCTGGCTTGGAGAAAAATAGATTGTTGCCCAAACTTGCACGTTTGCAGAGAGTGCTTAACAAGCGTGTTGCTACAGAATATGGCTTGGAGTTTCCCTATGTTACTAAGGACATTATGCAAGAAATTGAAGCTAACCGGGAACTGTGGTACAGTGAAGCTGTTTAAGACTATTTGTCTGTGCCTAAGCCTTTCCGAAAATACTGGATGTTCTGTTGCTATTCCAGTTCGGCTGAGTTGCATGTACTTTCGCACTGTGCCTGTGGGTGTTGTTGTTACTATGAGTACTACCTCATGGTCCTCCGATCGGGAGGCCCACGTTGCTGCGGCGTGTGGGTGGGCCCAGAAGCCTGTCTGGGGCCTACCACAGCAGCAGAGGAATGGTCCTGGGCTGTCTATCCTGTGTGAAGAAGCTGGACAACTGAGAAGATCCCAGGGGAGGACCCATCATGGAAGGATCATGCAGAGTGCTGGTCTGGAGAGGGGCCTGGTGACTCAGTTGGAGGACGTATCCTAAAGTAATCCTATCGCATAGTACTGCTGGGTTGGCTTAAAGGTTCTAGTGCTGTGTTTGCTATTCACCGTATACCATTACATCCTGTGGCAGAGGATCGTACGGGTTTTGTTCCAATCATGTCTGTGGCAGAGACTTTTGTTCATGCTGCGTACTGGCTGCTAGGTTAGTGAGAGAAACCTATCCAGGTGGGCAAAGATTTAATTCTACAGAGAGAATGTAATCAGCTACAAGCTTTCAGTTCCTGAAGTTACATTGAGAACGTTAAGAAAAGGTATTTGAGCTTCCCTGCAACTTTCCTTCTACCTCTTTCCTGCTACTTCCTGCAACTCAAGTTTATTAAAGCATTGGAAAAGCTACTCAAGTGTCCGATGCCTGCATTGTGTGATGGTAAACTCAATGGGACCCTAGACCCGGTTCCAGTGAAATAAAGGTGGAGAAGGTGACGGTAACAGCCCGCTTTAAACTAGCAGCTCCACCGAGAGTTATTGCTACACATGTCTAGGGGAAAGAAATTGTTTCTAAATGTCCATAGTATTAGCATCATTCTCCTATCTCAGCAGGATATGTGTAGTGCTGGACATCTTCCTTGGGGAGCAATTAAAAAGTAAGGGGAACACAACAAGAAAAGAGTTTTTTTTTTTTTTTTTAATAAAAAAGTGATAGAAATATTCATATTAGCTCAAGTGGAAAAATAGGTGAAAGGAGGAGGAAAAGGGAGGGACTAGAGTATTATTAAGGGTTTAAATAGGAATGACGTGGCTCTGCAGGCCAAGCCACCCACTGCTGTGCTGAGCACAAAAATCAGCAGATGCCTGTGGGGAGAAGAACCCTGCACTTCAGGTAGGATGGGGGTGGTTTGACTGTGAGGGGCTGCAAAATGGCACCACGTTTCATGTTATACCCTAAGTATAGGTGTAACATAAAACAATGCCAGAAAGGTGGAATAACCCTTTAACAAGGTTGCAAAGAGTAGATGAGGTAAAGAAAAGCCCACGCTGCCAACGCTCACATAGAATTAAAATGAAACAACCATTTAGCCCTGGTTCACATTGGTTCAATTTAACGTGCGATTTGACATGTCAAATCACCATTTCATTCCCACAGTCAGTGTGAACCAGGGCTAAGTTTGGAAATTTCTCATTTGCAGTCTTTCTTTGTAGTTTTTCTGTTACTAAAGGTGACTTGATTTTTGCTCCCTTATCGGGCGTCATTGGCCACCGGGGCTCCTTTTCTGACCCCCATATTTTCTATATATTTTTTTTTTTTTACTCAATGTAGTTACATTGTAGACTTTGGGCTCCTCTGTATAGGTTGACATTTTGGATATTCCTACCATTGTGCATTCTCTGTTTTTCTTCTGTTTTAACGACTTGTAACCTGTTGTAGTTTCTATGCTTTTATTTGTTAAGCTGACTTCCTAGTTCTGCCGATGCCTCTTATTTTTCCACCCATATAATTGTACCATACAATTTCTTGATGTGGTTTGTACAGTGCAACCTATGGCTAAGTAAAGGAATTACAAAAATGGAACAACCCATTGATTAAACCGTTTCCCAAAACAGTTATATTCAAGGCATGCCATGAATGATAATTACTACAGTTACTAGTGTGCTTATGTTAGCGCTCAACCAAACTGTCAGGCCATCAAATGATTGGTGTCATAGTTGATCACTTGTACTGCACTATGCAGATCAAACTAAGGCCAAGATGGATGCTTCCATGGCTGTAAAGGATAGGAGGGTTTAGTTCTGATTTAAGGAATGTTAAAAGAGTAATTTAAATGCATAACAACCTCATTCAATTTATGTACTAGGCGGGCAAAAAATGTATTACAGCAAGGCATATGGGTTAAAAGTGACAAAAAAAATAAATTGCCATAGATTTAGCACTGTGTGCAATATAATAATTAATCAATTAATATATTAGCAATGCTGGCATAATTGTAGCATTTATGCAAGCATCCTTGAAGGCATTGCTGTTGGCATGTGGAATTTAGTGAAATGAATCTGGACATGTCAACTTCATATCCTTGAGTTGTGTGACATAATTATGCAGTTGATACAAAAATGTAGCCATAGGCATTCTTTCAAGTTTCTGGACATACGAGGATCAGTGAATGTCCTGAATATGAGGTGAATCAAACACTTTTTTGATTTGCCTAACTATTTACATGCAGACTTGTCAATCTGTGGAGGATTATAAAATGTATTAGTCACAATTAGATGGATCCTGGCTCACTGGAATGCTGAAGATCCACCTGGCCTCCAGTGGTGGCTGCTATGTGTTAACGGGGTCACCCACTGGTCTCTGTTGGGAGTTTAGATTGCAGGTGGAGGGTAAGGGAGGGCGGTAGAGTTTTCTGTGAGTAGCCTTTTAGTCTGGCTTCCCACCAGTGTTGCCAACCTACCAGATTGAAATTTACTGACACAACACTCAAAATTTACTGGCACAGACAGGTTTTTACTGGCATTTCCAAAAGTTGGAAAATTACATTTTTTAAAGCAATTTTCAGTATTTAGGCTACAAACAAGTACAATATGCAATTAGCGATGTGATTTAAGGTAGATAATAAGGCAAAAAACATATTTCTTATCTTATTTTCTATCTAGTAAATAAGTAGCTCAGGGACAGGACTCATGAGGGCAGGAAATTAGAATGGGAGGTACATACATGAAAGTGATTCTCAATGCGACACTGACAGCAGTGTGCAGCAGCACAGATCACCAACACGCCCCCTTCTGAGTCACAGTGACAGTCTCTCTCCACGCCAGGTTGTACCTTCAGTCCACTTCAGTCCAAACGGCACTGACAGTCCCGCTCCCGGGTTGCTTTGCTCTATTCCACAAACCCGCACACGAGGCTCCTGCCACTCCACTTGGCTCCCTTGCACCATGACATGACACGATACACTTAGGCACCGCCTCCGCCAGACCCACCCCCTGCCAGCGTCACTCAAACACACTGTAGCAGGTGCTTGGATGGTCTCGGCCGACTCCAGACCAGAACTGCACATGTGCTGTTACAAGCCGAGCGTCACAGCCATATATTTTACTGGCAACCTTTTCATGTCACTGGCATTTACTGGCAGGAGAAAAGTGCCAGTTTTTTACAGGCTACCAGTAAAAATACTGATGGTTAGCAACACTGCTTCCCACTGGTCTCTGTTGGGAGTATACTGTAGATTGCATGTGGAGGGTAAGGGAGGGCTGGTCCCCCACTGGTGCCTGCTGGGTGTATAGATTGCATGTGGAGGGTAAGGGAGGGCGGTAGGAGACTGGATTCATATCTGTGCCTTTTGATTTTTTATTGATTTTTATTGCTTTGAATAGGTGCATTGCCATGCTTTGACATGTGCTTTCCAGTCCTATCAAAAGCCTTTAAAATGTACATTGAAGAATACAAAATTTAGACAGGAGCTCTTATTGCATGTCAACGCGCCACACATATTTGAACGAACCTCATTAAATCAATGACAACCCTGTGCATAGTTTAGGATGCCTTAAAACTCATAGGTGTAAATGGACCCTACAAGATAGACATGGACTTGTAATGCTTTTAGCTAATAATAAATAAAACTATTGGGGTGCTTTCCATGACAGTTTGGAGGAAACCTGTGGGGATACAAATCTAGGCGCTTTCATTGCCGATATGGTTTTTAAAGGTTCTGTATCCAGGGCTGTCATTTTCATGCTGCAACACTAGCAAGTAAATCACTGCTTTGAACAGTAGTGCCACATACACACGAGCGGAATGTCCATCAGAAAAAGTCAGATGGGAGCTTTTCATCCTATATTCGGACCGTGTATATGCCCCATCTGACTTTTTCTGTTGAAAATTCAGACGGACTTAGATAGAGAACATGTTCTAAATTTTTCTGACGGAACTAATTACTATCGGGAAACCCGCTCGTCTGTATGCTGTTCTGACGTACCAAAAACAACGCATGCGCGGAAGCAAGTACGAGACGGAAGTGCTCGGTCTGGTAAAACTAGTGTTTGGAATGGAGATAGCACATTCCTCATGCTGCAAATTCTGTGATCTTTTAATGCAGCGCATTCTTTTGTGCTTTATAATGCTAGAATAATGGAGTTGTTTTGCTGCTGATATTCACAAACTTATTTCTTTATTATTTCCCGTGATCTCATGAATAATCTTTTATTTTTTTAAAGCCAGATCTCCAGAATAATGTTTAGAATTATTTTTTAGAGTCATTTTTTTTTATTATTTATTTTTATTTCATCAAGATCTCTTTTTTTTTTGATTATTGCAAAATTAGTTTATAGTTATCTTCCTAATTTTTTATTTATTTTTTGTGTGTCAAGTTACCACAATAACATTATTATCTTGTATTTTTTAATTTCAAGGAGGCTGGTTGGTGTTCCTCATTACTTTGACATTGTCTTTTTGAAATATACCTGCCTACTCACAAACAAACTGTCCTTTTTGAAGAAAAACACATAGGCAAGTATTTTCAGAAAATAAAATATCCATTTATTCTGGGTAACAAAATAAAGATGAAGGCAACGCTGGAGAAACTTTTGGAATTTGCGAAGCCTTTTGGCCCCCAGGGCACACATCAAGTCTGTGGAAAAAAAATTGGGATCTTGAGGAGTCCATATAATAGTGTTCACAATCTGGTCCAGAACTCCCAGAGATCAGGACCAGCAGCAGATGACATATATGTCCCCAGGCTGTGGTACTACACCAGCCTGCGTCTTCTGTCCGACCAGACTGAACCCAGGCCATCACTTTCTTCTCTATGCTGCAACCTTCCCTCCACGCTGCCCTGCACCCTTCCCTGAACCCTTTCCTGCACCCTGCCCTGCAGCCTTCCCTGCAGCCTTCCTTGGAGGCTGTGGCTCTGGTGGTGGACTTGTGGCAGGAGGAGGAGGATGGGTGAGATCATATATGTGGCTGTTCTGTCAGCTGGCCCCTCAACCCCATCTGAAGGGCCTCACCAAAAATTCCCTCACAGAGGAGGCGTTGGCCCTCCTCCAATTTCAACAGTCTTGTAGCTATATAGCATCCATAGGCCTCTTCAGCGTTGGGGGGGCTTCGGAGGACATTGCTTGCTTCCCTAATGAGGCTGAGTGCTGCCTTCTCCGTCATTGTCCCCTTCCTGGGCCTTTTCGTTTGAAGGCGGAGGGGAGGCACCTGGGATTGGGTGAGGCTCCTACTGGGGCCAGCCACCTCCTGGCTGTCACTGGGCCTGCCCACCTCCTGGCTGTCACTGGGCAAGGCCACCTCCTGGCTGTCACTGGGCACGGCCTCCTCCTGTCTGCCACTTTCCAGACCCTCATCCTGAGTTGAGCTCATCCTGTGTATAAAAAGGGACATAGTTTTAGTTTTTGCTTCATCAATCACACACAATTTTTAGCTCATGACTTGCAAATTGAATGTTAATAAATAGAAAAGACTATCACTGTGACCCCAGCATTTTTCATTCTTGTTCCAAACATTTTTGGTCACTACTGTCTAATGATTTAAAACAAAGTGATTTACATATCAATAATTAGTTATCAATTATAACATCTAGTTAACCTAATTAATATTAGGACAATAAATATGTATAAAAATAATATACCTGGCTCCAGCTGGAAGGCTGCAGGGAAGGGTAGAAGCTGATTCCCTGGCTTCAGTCTGGTCGTCCAGAAACCGCAGTTTGTCGAAGTACCACAGCCTGGGTACATACACTTGCGCTGCTGCTGCTCCTGATCTGAGTGATTTCTGGATCTTATTATGCTCCTTCTTATACATGTTCCTCAAGATCCCAATTTTCCTGTCCAAGAACTGGATGGTTGCATCGGGGATCCGAGTTTTCACAAATTCCAGAAGTTTCTCCAGTGTTGACCTCCTAGCTTGTTTATTATAATATAATCTGTGTTTCACCTCCCACAAATTCCTCATCTCCCTGTACTTGTCTATGAAACTGGACATAAATTCTGGGTCCTTAAAGTGATTCATCCTTGCTGTAAGACAATACACAAGACAAAAACATTAATGTCAGCCTAAACTCTCATAATCTTATCCCAATATAGGCCTCAATCTTGAAGTAGTATAGGCCACTGATGGGCCAAGTTCAAATTTTACCTTCATTTAGGACACTCGCCACTTCCGTTCCTCATTCCACAGAACATACGTATGACACATGCGTGTTAGCTAGATATACACTGCGCATGCGTCAAACTACGCCCACATCGCCCACCCCTGACATTCTTTCTAGAATATTCCCCTTCTCTTTAGGAGCACAGTAGGAACGACATGGCGGAGAAAGAGTAGGTGTGTGTTAATTCCACTAACGAGGAGGAGGAAAGCCCGGAGACAGAAATGTCCCGATCCTGGAGGAGAAGATTTAAGGCCTCAAATATGGCCTTTGAAGAGATGGTGGAGATGGTGGACATCTTGAGGATGACCGATAATGATGGGAAGCATGGACCGTACACCAACCCTAATGTGAGAAAGGCCAAGATCATGACTAAAGTTGTGAAGAGTCTGCACAGGAATTTTGGGGTACAATGATCCAAGGAGCAATTGAGGAAGCGCTGGTCAGACCTGAAATTGAGGGAGTATGATCAGTATAGAAGGATCAAGAAAGTGCTTCTAAAAAGTAAGTATTTGTCCTGTGTTCCTATTATGATTATTACTTGCATGCTGCGCCATGTGATTTTCTTTACTGTTGTACAGTTTAAAATGGCGACTTTCACATTCGTGGGCACAGTAATCAGTCGTCGTACACAACGTTCCCTCATTAAATAGGATGTTTTGGGCAGATACAGGTTAAATACATTTGGTCATGATTATTTGTGTAAAAATAAGTTGGGGACATCGCTGTCTAGATGTGTTTGTAACTAGAATGAAATGCAAGCTTGATTCAGTGTAATGTAAGGAGAGGACACTCAGCGTCTGTAAGTTGTACTTTGTAAGTTCCAGAGTTGGGTATGTTATGTTTAGAAACATGCATGTTTATAACAACAAAAATTTTAGAAAATGCAAAAAAAAAATAAAACAATTTTACAGCAAACTTTTATAAGACACATGATAATCAACAATGTGTGGCTTCTTATTTCAATGCTCAATACCAGTTTTTGAAGTAATTTTGTCTTTACAGTGACAGTGGGGCTTATTTACTAAAAGAAAATCCACTTGGCACTACAAGTGCACTAGGAGAACCTAGGAGACAGCCAAAAAGAAACACAAGCAATAAAGAAAATTCAAGACTTTATCAGATTTTTTTTTTAATTAAAAAAATATTTAGATATTGTCTGGCATTGCAATGGCCTCCCTACCTGTAAAATAATTAACATATTTATCCCGAACTTCACGGGCGCTTTGGGGTGCCAAGCCAGGATGGTCAGTATCCGGGCCCGTTAGTGGATTTGAAGGAAGTCCGGCCTCAGGCCCAACTGAGGCTATATAATTGTGGGCATTTTTTATTTAAAAGTTGTGCAATATGCAGCAGCATAAGATTATGTGGTTGAGTTTGTAGTCCGCCATGTGTATGGCTGTCAGAAACAGGCGGAACCGGCTGGTCATTATCCCGAAGGCATTCTCAACGAATCAACGACTCTTCTTGCTCTGGCCAGCCGGTAGTTAAAAACCCTCCTCTCTGGGGTGAGGGTCCTCTGGGGGAATAGCCTCATCAGGTGCTCGCCCAGACCGAATGCTTCATCATCAAGAAAGACGAACGGGAGTCCATCAACGTTGTCCGCATCAGGTGGCAATCCCAGGCCACCACTCTAGAGACGTTGGTAAAGCTCCGTCTGGGCGAAGACTCCTCCATCCGACATCCGGCCGTTCTTCCCCACGTCCATATAGAGGAACTCATATTGTGCCCACACCACCGCCATTAACACTATGCTATTAAACCCCTATAGTTATAATAGTAGGACCCTGAATGGGGTGGTGCCACGATGTGGACATGCTTCCCCTCTATAGCCCCTCCACAGTAGGGAAAGTCCCAATGGTCAGCAAAATGGGAGGCCACAGTCTGCCATTCCTGTGGTGTTGAAGGAAACTGTGGAGTCAAAACAGAAAAAAAAATATTAGTACTGTTGCACATAACATTGCAAGCAGATTAGACACATACATTCTTGACCAACATCAGTATAACATTTATTTTAAGGAGTATTTAAAGACAAAAATATAAGACCCACTTATCAGATCCCCCCCCCCCCCGATGGCCCATTGTAAAAATTTTAGGGGGGGGAAGGGTTTGAGATGAGTTTGGGCCCCCCAAAAAAAGCCTATGGCACTCTGCCTGAATTTAAGGACAACAATAACATTTGTACACATTTTAGGGGGTGTTTAGGGTAAGCACTACAATGGAGCTGACAAAATACATTGTTAAGTGACTAGGCTATAGGTGTTTATGGGCCCACCATAGCATGCTGGGGAGGTTAGTGAAGGGAAATATGCATAAAGGACAAAAAAGGAGCATTCTAAAAGATTACAGCATGCATGAGGACAAAGGGGACATTCACAGCATATTACAATCATGGTAATTAGGGAATGAGGAAAGAAATACAATACTGTGACAGAAACATTAAATATAATAGAATGTGATGTTAAAGGAGAAAACTTACCTTAATATAGTCCTTCTGCAGGACCTGAATAATTGCAGAACAGGTCTCTGAGATAATGATCCCCAGAGCCTGGGGGAAGATGTCAAGAACTTGAGGTCCTGCAGCCTTCTCCCAGTCGCCAAGTACCGCAATGTGGCGACTAGCCTCTGCTCTGGAGTGATGGCTTGCCTCATGCAGGTATCCTGCCTGCTAATTTAAGGGGTCAGCAAAGCCAACAGACGGTGAAAAACAGGGTCCGACATTCTGAGAAAGTTCCTGAAATCATCAGGGTTATTCTCCTGGATCTCACGAAGCAAAAGGCATATGAGAGAATTGGTCACGCTGGAGTAACCAATTCTTGGTCCATGAACTCCTTCCCACCCTGTTCATGGACTGGGCTTGGGTCAAAGAATGAACCCCAACAACAAGCCCCCGCATAGCACGAACTCTACGACGAGTACATACCCGCAACATGGCTTCAAAACGGTCGGCTGATCACAACGAACTAACAGAACGCACTGAAGAACAGCAAGGCCTGTGAAGAACGAGCTGAAAATCAGAAACGTGCGGACAAGAACACACTGAAAAAACAGATGCAAACTGTCTACACGCTCTAAAAAGCAGATACAAACCCACAAGCACAAACTGAAGAGAAGTAACGGATTGAAAAGCACAAAAGCTGAAAAGCAAGAATCGTCTCTCACCAAACTTCTACTAACACAAGATAAACACGAGATTAGCAGAAGGAGCCCAAAGGGTGGCGCACTGGCTATTGCACATCCTTTTTCTAGTCCGGTCGTACATGTTGTACGTCACCGCGTTCTAGACGGTCGGACTTTGGTGTGACCATGTGTAGGCAAGACCGCTTGAGCGGAATTCCATCGGAGAAACCTTCAGAGTTTATTCCGACGGCAAAACCGCTCGTGTGTACGCGGCATAATACGGGAGTTTTGACTTTTATGACTTTATTGACTGTGTACTTGTTCCAGGTCACTGGCTTGTTATATAGTGAAACTAGGCTCTGGATAATAGCTATAATGTTTGCACCTTTAACCTTTAAGGTGACAGTGGCAGCTGCTGTTTTTCATTACCCATAGGTTCCCTTTAAGCCCTTGCAGAAAATGTACAGATGCGTGTTTACAGAGAGCATAGCATAATGTATGTTCAGCTGTATATAATGTTCTGGGTAATAGTTTTTACTTTTGCTTAATACTATCATCTGCTGAGCTCTGTAAGCAAGCACTACTCCATTAGATAGTAAAGTACACAATTCAGTTTAGAACATTATTTAATTAAGTGGTCTCTTTGCAGAATGTGGAGGCAGCGTGCATCTATTCTATTTTATCACATAAACTAGAATGTGTTGTGTAATCACTGGCGCTCCATGTTTGCCAGCACTCCTTCCTTATTTACTTCTTGTGCCTTTAGGTCAATGTTACTTTTAGACAACATTGTGTTTTACATTAACTACCTCAATACAGGGCACTTTCACCCCCTTCCTGCCCAGGCCATTTTTCAGCTTTCAGCACTGTCATTCTTTGAATGACAATTGCGTTGTTATGCCGTTAGGAGGTCAGAATATCGGTAAATGACTTTGCTGGACACAGGACTCGATTAAGGGAGGTTTTTTCCACTTTGGCCAAAAGTGGACACCTGACCCGACTCACGTCTTGATGCCAAGTGACAAAATTACATCTCATACAGTGTACATATAATTTCAGTATATTGCGTCACAAGGGAACAGGCGGTACATTTCCGTTATACAAACATCTAACCTTTTAAAACAGCCAACCTACTCTTATTGATGCAAAGCAATTTAGCAAAGCTAATTCTTTGTATTCTTGCAAGAATCTTGCAGGTTTGCACTTGCGGTTTTTCCTTATCTACCTTGTTAATCAGCTAACATACTATAGCTTCAGGAAGGTGAGCGCCAGTGTGGTGAGCACAGATGTCTATGCTGGGGGGGGGGGGGCTAAATTCAGTGTTTAACCGCAGCCTGTCACAAGTGCACTGAACATGAGATGTACAGAATGCTTTTTAGCTGAAACTCTAAATCAGTCTTACTACACACATAACTATGGCCACATAAACTGACCCTCGTTACCACTTCAGTGCAACACTGTACCCAATGAAATTTTTATCATTTTGTTCCCACAAATAGAGCTTTCTTTTGGCGGTATTTGATCACCGTTGGGTTTTTAATTTTTTTACCCAAAAAAAAAAAGACGGAAAATTTCTGTCAGTAAATTTTGTAAATAAGTATTTTTTCTCCTTTGCTGATGTGCGCTGATGATGAGGTTGCCCTGATGGGCACTGATGAGGTGGCACTTATGGGCACTGATGAGGCAGCACTTATGGGCACTGATTA
The DNA here is from genome assembly GCF_042186555.1 of Aquarana catesbeiana. Lineage (NCBI taxonomy): Eukaryota > Metazoa > Chordata > Amphibia > Anura > Ranidae > Aquarana > Aquarana catesbeiana. The sequence goes on from NC_133324.1 coordinate 722,286,442, forward strand.
GGTGGCAGTGATGAGGAGGCACTAATATGTTGCACTTATGGGCACTGATAGGTGGCACTAATATGTGGCACTGGTGGGCACTGATACGTGGCACTGATAGGCGGCACTGGTGGGCACTGATGGGCGGCACTGATGGGCGGCACTGATGGGCATTGATGGGTGGCACAGATGGGTGGCACTGGTGAGCATTGATGGGCAGCACTGATGGACATTGGTGGGCAGCACTGATAGGCAGCACTGATGGGCACTGAAAGGCAGCACTGACTGGCATCACTAATGGGCACTGATTGCTGACACTGGTGGGCACTGATTGCTGGCATTGGTGGGCACTGGTTGCTGGCACTGGTGGGAATGGATTGTTGGCACTGGTGGGCATGAATTGCACTTTTTTTGTAATCAGGGCACTGATGATCAGTGCTCTAATTACCTGTTCTGATGTCCCCTGCGAGGAAATGCTGCTGATTGTCTCTCCTCACCACACACTCTGCCAGTGTGAGGCGATAAGAGACGATTACTGACGCTTCCTGCATTTACATGTGACCGGCTGTGATTGGACACAGCCAATCACAGGGTTAAAGAGCCGCCTCTGCGGCTCTTTACAGAGATTGGGGTCGCGGCATGTCATTTGACAGCGGGCGGACGGCAAGTGATTAAACTCATGTAGCCAGGGGCTGGATATCTACATATTCCTGCAATCAGGAGACATTGTGCGGCATTGTTCCAGGGGGAGCTGTTTCCCTCTAGTGTTGAGTTGATGCTGACCTGTTACCTTCTTAATCAGGGACAAGCTAAGAGCAAAGCATCTTGGGACGTGTAGTCCGTACGGATGGGATTCGCCCTCTGGCTGAGTGATGTGGAACTACAACTTCCAGCTAGCTGAGGGGAAGAGCGGACCGCTGGGAGAGACTATAAGAGAGAGGGATTGGGGCCTGGCGCGCTCTCTTGGGACCCGGCGTGGATCTGTATGCAGGGAATCCATTATGGTGTCAGCTGCAGCTGAGTCACGGCCTGCTTTGCAGAATTATCCAGCGGATATCTGGAGGGACACCTGCGGACAGCTTCCTTTAGCTGTTTGGCGGGCAGCTTAGGGGCCGCTCCGATTCCATCCATCCTGCAGTGGTATCAGAATTAGCAGAACTGTGGTGCGGTGCAGTGGAATCCGAAAGCCATCCCTTGAGCCACATTCCTGAAAGATCAACATCAGTCTCCTGCATTCCTCATCAGGTCTAGTATTAAGGATCTAGATTAAACATCATAGACACTATATACAGACATCTCTGCTTTCTATGGTTCCACTGTTCCTTGTAGTTCCACAAAATTTAACATCTTTAAGTCAGCGATCACTGTGAATCCAAGTACAGTTTAATTTACCCAGGAAGTTTGTTAGCTGTTTATTCTCAACTTATTGGGTCGGTTCCTCTGTTTTACCATTCAAAGTTTTTTTGCATGCCATCAAACATTAAAGAGCTAGCTGAAGATCAACAGGTTGGCCATACAGCAACTCAGGACTACTTTCACCTCCCTCCTCACTTCAGAGATTTATTTCATTAAAGCTCATAGAGTTATAATTTACCAAGAACTCTCTGAAAGAACAGGTTGAATTGCAACACAGTTCTTTTGCTAAAAGTTGTATTTATTTACTGTTCTGCATTTATATGTGAAAGAGCAGTAGAGAGGGGTCTGACACTCATAAAAGCCATTTCTCTGCTCTACTGTAACCTATTCACATAGACATTATATGCGCTTAGTTGAGCATAGGAATGAAAGTGCTCACTGCTAAATGTTTGAATCCCATAAGTGATTGTTATTTAGCTATAGGTGACGTTTCTGTGTGAGACAACATTTTAAAGTGTAAACTTGAGTTTGACTCTGAGTTTTTTCCCTTCCATCCCATTAAGTACATTTTGCTGATTTAATCAATTCTGTGTATTTATTTCTTATTGTTGTCCTTTTAAAAAGGGAAAAAATGCATGAACCCAGGGTATCAGCGGTAACAGAGGACTCACAGGGTCAGGGCAACCAGGGGGGTATTGCTCTATCTTGCGACCCTGAAGAGGGCAGCGCTACACTCGTTTTTCTTCTCCCATCAACAGGACTTTATTCAGATAACGAAATGTAATAAAAATGCTTTGGTTTTCATTTTGCACGTTTTAGAAATCTTTTAGACAAAATTCAAAAATATACAATACTATATAATACAATATGCAAACATTTATTTGATTTGAAGGCCTCTGGAGCTTTCCTGCTACTCAGAGCCAGCCGTGTAGAGCTGTTCATTTATATTGGATGCTGGATGCAGGAAAACATTGGTTGATTTACACTTCTAGATTCAGGAAGCATAAGTGCCATGTGCATGAGGCTTAAGTTGTGTTTGAATTTAGTGTGTATTTGAATAGGTCGGTGCAGATAATGTGACCCAAAAAGACAAAATTTAGGTGCCGCTCAGTTAAAGTCCTACTAGACTGTTGTGAGTACAGGAAGGGACAGGGAGTTCATCCTAGCTCCAAGCATCAATGTGTCAATGGAAAAGGTCCATAAGCTGTACATCATTAAGCAGACCCAAGTGCATGAAGTAAAATGAATGGCAGCCTCAGCCCCGACTCCAGCCAGGCCACACCCACAATGTGTTTCACTCCACCCCTTGGAGCTTAATCATTGGGATGATTGGGGATGAACCATGATTAAGCTCCCGGGGGCAGAGCAAAACACATTGGGGGTGTGGCCTGGCCGGAGTCCGGGCTGAGGCTGCCATTCATCTCACTTCATGCACATGGGTCTGCTCCATAAATGTGCAGCTTATAAATTTTTCCTTTGGCAGTACATATAATGCCTCATTCACACGGGGACTGTGGCCCATACAGCATGAATCAGAGTTGTACAGAACAGTTTGCAGAAAGCCTATGCTATGCTATAGGGATGCAGCGACTATACAGACACAGCGGCTCATCCTAATTTGACAGATGTGCAGGGGCTGGTTACCTCCTTGAATGCACACTGTCTGTGTTCAAGGCCACTCACCCGCCCCTGGACACCTGTCAAACTAGGACGAGCGTCTCTGTGTCCATACAGCCACTGCATTCCCATTAATTTATATAGACTACCTGCATGCAGCTCCCGAAAGCTCCACCCAAATAGACAAACATCAGATTCACACTGTAAAGGCCACGGTGCCCATGTGAATGAGGCCTAAATGATCTCAGGGCACCTCTATTTCTCTGTAGCTAGGTATGTCTATCAGGCAATAACCATGTTTAAAGCTGCCCTGCTCTGTTCCTTAAACTGCCCTTCACCAATTCACCAAGCTGCTTCACACTAAAAGACCCTATCAGGTCACTAAACAAATGCAAGCAGCATTCCTTTACAATAGAAGGGGTGGTTTAATTACCTCTTCAGTGTTCCAGCTCTCAGACATTCCCTCCATTCCAGCATCAGTAAGACTCTTCAGCATTTGACTTTTCCTTTGAACTTCAAGTCACAGTAGGGGTTGAAGAATGGAACCACATCTCTTCAGTGTATCCCTTGGACCTATTTTTTCTAAAATGCAACAAAGCATAGTGGCTAAGCCCCCAAAGACCAGTGGGCGGTCCGCTTAATGCACTGTATTTTCATATATATACACTCACTAGCCACTTTATTGGGTACACCTTGCTAGTAGGGATGGGACGAACGAACCCCTGTTCGGTTCGCACCAGAACTTTTGAACACCGCAAAAGTTCGGACCTGAATAACGAACCCCATTAAAGTGAATGGGACCCGAACATCAAAAATCAAAAGTGCCCATTTTAAAGGCTTATATGCAAGTAATTGGGCGTACAATGGTTATAGGGGTCCGGATCCTGCCCTGGGGGACATGTATCAATAAAAAAAAAGTTTTTGAAAAACGTAATTTTTAAATGAGCAGATTTGATTTTTTAAAGTGAAAGCATAAAAATGAAAAATTCCTTCCAATATAGTGCCTGGGGGTTCCCCTTAGTCTACCTGTAAACTGGCAGATCTGTACCATGTCTAGAATCTGCTGCAGCAATAATTGCATTTATAAAGACAAAAAAAATGACATTTTCCCTGCAAGCTGCCTTTATTTTGCTGTATGATGAGGCTACATTGTAGTGCACTGGGAACAAGATTAGAGATTTTTTGGATACATTCTGGTGTGACTTTGGATAGAAGTAACAGGTGCGTAAAAATTGGTCTTTGGGTGTCGGTGGCACCCTCCCACCGTAACCCTATAGAGATACTCTTGATGAAAGCAAGAATTGGCCTTGCTGTAAAAAATTGCAATAATATGCACCTGTCAAGCAGGTTCTGAAAAATTGGTCTTTGGGTGTTAATTGTGCCCATGAAACCTATACCAAAAACAGTCTTCCAGATGAAATGATTGAACTCCCTCAAAGCTAGGCAGCCTCGAAGTCCTGCAGAGATTCCACATCCCAAAAAAACTTAATCAGTGACATTGGCATCAGGGGCTTCATAGCTGGTAATCCAGGACTGATTCATTTTTATAAAGGTCAAACGGTCCACGGAGTCTGTGGACAGAAGCGTTCTATGATCAGTAATGAAACCTCCTGCAGCACTGAATGCCCGTTCTGAAAGCAAGCTGGATAGCACGGCAAACTCACTAAACAGAGGAAATGATGCCCTGCCTGAGGACTGACTACCACGTCCACCTTTGTCTGTAGACACATTTGTTGTTGCCCCCTTACAGTGCCAAGGGAACGTCTCCCTCTCCTTGTTGTCCTCCCAGACATTATGGGGAGGGAGGGGGCGGTGCTTATGAGCAAATGGAAAGAAGAAGTTGAAATCTGTACGAAGATGCACTTAAATCAATGTAAAGAGGTGTTTTGTGTACTTTAATTTGAGTACTCACATTACACAGACACACTCAATGGATACACTATAATATAATGCGCCAAACGTACAGTGACGCACAGAACTATATGTCGTTAAACTGGCAGTAACACACACAGAACTATATGGTGTTAAACTGGCAGTAACGCATGCAAAACCATATGGCGTTAAACTGGCAGTAACGCATAAAACCATATGGTGTTAAACTGGCAGTAACGCACACAGAACTATATGGCGGTAAACTGGCAGTAACGCATGCAAAACTATATTGCGTTAAACTGGCAGTAACGCACACAGAAATAAATTACGTTAAACTGGTAGTAACGCACAAAACTATATAGAGTTAAACTGGCAGTAACGCACACAGAACTATATGGCGTTAAACTGGCAGTAACGCACACAAAACTATATGGAGTTAAACTGGCAGTAAGGTACACAAAACTATATGGCGTTAAACTGGCAGTAACACACACAGAACTATATGGCGTTAAACTGGCAGTAACGCACACAAAACTATATGGAGTTAAACTGGCAGTAAGGTACACAAAACTATATGGCGTTAAACTGGCAGTAACACACACAGAAGTAAATGGCGTTAAACTGGCAGTAATGCAATCAAATAGACGGTGTTCAACCGTCACTACACTGACGCTATCTGAACTGTCCCTACTCTAGCTACACACTAATGTAAGGATTAGTGACACGGTCTCACTACACTACACTGAAACTATATATGAGCTGTCCCTACTCTACACTAATGTATGTATGAATGACACAGTCTCACTACACTACAGTGAAACTATCTGAGCTGTCCCTACTCTAGCTGCACACTATGCAAAGCTGAATGATGGTCCTTCTAACTACACTGACACTATCCCTTGAGTGACACTAAACTACTATTCTACACTGACAGTTGAAGCAAAATAGCATAGTATAGCACACTAACCAACTAATAGCACTGAACCGAGCCCTGTTCTCTTTCTTTCCACGCCAAAATCACACTGAAAATGGCTGCCATTGAAAGAATACTTTTATACTGTGGAGTGGGAATGAGCCATGATTGGATAAAGTCATGATGACATTGACAGTGTACAATCATGACTCTGACAGTGCTCCGTGCCCTGATTGGCTGAAGCTTTCACTGCTTCAGCCAATCAGGGCTTGCAATGCACTGTTCAGCGCCGCAATGCAATGTGGTTGGTTCAGGGGGCTGAACAAACGGTCGAACGCCCCATTTGTTCGGCTGTTCGTTGAGCGTCCGAACAGCGAAAGTTTTGGCCCGAACTTATGCTCCGGCCAAACCGTTCGCCCATCCCTACTTGCTAGTACAGGTTTGGACCCCCTTTCGCTTTCAGAACTGTCCTTATTCTTCGTGGCAGAGATTCAACAGGGTGTTGGAAACATTTGGTCCATATTGACATGATATCTGCAGCAACTGCCTAATGCTTCATCAGCTGCACATCCATGATGCATATCTCCTGTTCCACCACAAGGTGCTCTATTGGATTGAGATATGGCGACTGTAGAAGCCATTGGAGTACAGTGACCTCATTGTCATGTTCAAGAAATCAGTTTGAGGTGATTTGATCTTTGTGACATGGTGCATTATTCTGCTGGAATTAGCCGTCAGAAGATGGGTATACTGTAGTCATAAAGGGATGGACTTGATCAGCAACAATACCTAGGTAGGCTGTGGTGTTGAAACAATGCTCAATTGGTACTAAGGGGCCCCAAAGTGTGCCAAGAAAATATCCCCCACACCATTACACCACCACCTCCAGCTTGAACCGTTGATACAAGGCAGGATGGATCCATGCTTTCATGTTGGTTACGCCAAATTCTGACCCTACCATCTAAATGTCGCAGCTGAAATCGAGACTCATCAGACTAGGCAATGTTTTTCCAATCTTCTATTGTCCAATTTTGGTGAGCCTGTGCAAATTGTAGCCACAATTTCCTGTTCTTAGCTGACAGGAGTGGCACCTGGTGTTGTTTTCTACTGCTGTAGCCAATCTGCTTCAAGGTTCGATGTGTTGTGTGTTCAGAGATGGTATTCTGCATAACTTGGTTGTAACGAGTGGTTATTTGAGCTACTGTTGCTTTGCTATCATCTTGAACTAGTCTGCCCATTCTTCTCTGACCTCTGACATCTACTAGGCATTTTCGTCCACACAACTGCCGCTCACTGGATATTTTCCCTTTTTGTGGACCAGTCTCTGTAAACCCTAGAGATGGTTATGCCTGAAAATTCCAGTAGATCAGCAGTTTTTGAAATACTCAGACCAGCCCGTTAGGCACCAACAATCATGCCACATTCAAAGTCACTTAAATCCCCGTTCTTCCCCATTCTGATGCTCAGTTTGAACTTCACCAAGTCGTCTTCACCACGTCTAGATGCCTAAATGCATTGAGTTTCTGCCATGTGAATGGCTGATTAGCAATTTGTGTTTCCAAGCAATTGAACGGGTATACCTAATAAAGTGGTCTCGAGTATATGTGTGTGTGTGTATGTAGAGGTAGGGAATTTGCAGGACGCAAATTGCATACAAAAAGGCTTTATTCACCAACATTTCAGTGGGTTGTAGTCTAATTTTATCAAGGTAAACTACGTTGTACAATGGCATGGTTCAAAAATGAAATGATGGCCAAAAGATCATACTGCAACCCCCACATTTATTCATCACCAACATTGATCATGATAGAAAACATGTTGAAAGCATACATAAAAACACAAGCAACATGATTATTCATAGCAACCATTAGCCCATTAGTCAAAATATCATCATCATGGTATACTAAAATTCACATGGCAAGTACTGAAACTATGCTGTTGCCACAGCAAAGGAAGCATCGGATATGATGTAAACTCCTTAACATATGCGTTTCAGAGCCTACAGTTACCTGAGCACGTGACATGATATTCTGGCAGACTTCATTCAAGGGGCAGAGGTGAAGCATAAACATACATAATTCTGTAAAAGCAGAAAAATTTATATCAATGTTGGCTGTTTTAATAAAATGTATATAGTAAAGAGCCCAATTTTTTCAATTTTTAAATACATTTAATGAATGACCAATTGTGGTCACTATGTATCACTAACACTGCATATGTTAGGTAAGTGAGAAATATTAGCTGCACACCAACATCCGTCCAACAAGTTTATTGAAAGACTGCCACCAGGACTAAAGCCACGTACACACGGTACGATTGTTGGCCAACCGAGCGTCTGATTTTTGTCTTAAGGGTGTTGTGCCAAGATCTTGTCTTGCATACTAATGGTACACAAATGTCATGCAACAAACACGAATGTGGTGACATACTACAAGGAATTTCAGGTCTTGAGCGCCACCCTTTGAGCCCCTTCTGCTAATTTCATGTTTGGTGAGCATTGATTCCAAGCATGCGTTTTTGTACTTTCGACTTTTGTGTGACGGATTTGTGTACTGACCATATGAAAATCTGACAACAGATCATTGTCCGACGAAAATTTACTAGCCTGCCATCCAAAATTTGTTGCCCGAAAGTTGGACAACAATTGTCAAAAGGAGCGTACTAACGGTCAGATTTTAGGACAACAGTCTATCAAAACACAATCCCCTGCCAAAAATTGGATTGTGTGTGCGAGGCTTTAGACCCCATACACACTATTAGATTTTTCTGCAGATTTTTGTCTTCAGATTTACCAAAACCCAAGTAGTACGACGGGCCTGCCTAATTTCATACAAATAGAAACTCTTAAGGTTTGACCTCATATTATATGGTTTTGGTAAATCTGAAGACAAAAATCTGCAAAGAATCGAATAGTGTGTATGGGATCGAAAACAACGGACCAAGGGGTGATGGCGTTTCACACATACATTGTGCTACTTCAAAACCCACAGGAATACTGACCTACCAAACTTCTAAGTAGAGGACACTCCCATCCCACACAGGTGTAGGGTGGTGTGATCAGCTCTCCCCTTATTTCGATAAGCAAACCCAAAACATTCTGAACGACAATACAAATACATGTGTGTAAAGCCAAAGTAACCACATTTAAAAGACTGACACCATAGAAAAAGAAAATACAAAAGTTAAAAAAAAATATTTGAATGGAGGACGCAAAAACACATGCGTCTCCTAAAGCGATAACAAATCGCAAAGAGACGCATGTGATATATAGTGTCCACCAAACATCAGCACAATACAAAAAGGAAATGGGCATGAATGTACTATGTGGGGACATGTGAACACCGCCCTGATAAATATCAGTGGCAGACCTGAATACAGCAAGTACAGGGCTAAATAACAACCTAATAAAACCATATTCTAAATAGCTTCCTGAACCTACCTAATCACAACCTCTGACATACAGATAAGTATATGTAGGCGAATAGCTAAAGGGCTCCTGTGGGCCCAAATGAACAGGAAGTTAGAGTGGGGAGACACCATATTATACATGCTACTACTTAGTTTTAAAAATGGCTTACATCTCACTCAAAGTTTAAGCCAGGGGGAATGCGGGTCTGGAGCAAAAAAATCCAGAACACCTCCCTATAAAATACGGGAAATATCCACACTTCTCTTGAGAATGCAGATCTTTTCAATAACCTGAACCTTCATAGCAGAGATATCACCAGCATGGGATTCCCTGAAATGTCTCGCTACATTGGTATTTTTATTTTTCTGAACACTCTACACATGTTCGTAAAAACAGTCCTTCAACCTTCTTGCGGTTCTACCCACGTATTGTATGTGGCACAGATCGCACGTGATCAGGTAAACCACATATTTGGTGTTACAGTTGTAAAAATATGAGATATCAAATTGTTTCTGAGTAGTTGTGGCCTGAAAAGTATTGCCCCCCAAATAATTTAGGTAACCGTAGAGTGTGAAAAAGAGACCATTGTAAATTACATTAAAGTGGAGTTCCACCCAAAAATGGAACTACCGCTTTAAGTGCAGGTGACCCCCTGACATGAAAGGGACCTGCTCCAGGTGTCTGGGCCACAAAAATCTCCTCCTCCTCAGATACGGGTGCTGGCTCAGTATACAAAATAGCATGTAAAAAGAAATTCAATCCGGATGGCCGCACTCCAACGATAATTTCTTTATTGGTTAAAAACCATACAGCAAGAGATGGAATCAACAGCTAACATGTTTCACACCGTAACTACTGGTGCTTACTCATAGCTGACTATAGGCAAAAGACAAAGATTTATATACATATGCCAATACATATTAACAGAGTGAACGAGGTGGGCTCAATTGATTAATTGAAAAATCGGTAAATTAGTGGATACTCGTTACTCATGGCAACTCGTCTCTAATTAAATCAACATCACATTTGCCGAGACCCATGTCTCACACAATGTTACCACTTTGATGCAATTTTAAACAATAGAGACCGAATCACTACTAAACTGTGTACATTTGATGGTTTTTATATAGTTGACATGTCTATACCTCCAAAAACATGGATAGAAAGTAAAACATCAAAAGACAAAAAGCAAAGAACAAAAAAACGAACACATGTATTAACATATGTATATAGTTTCACTATTTCTGAAGGAAAAAGTATTCTCATAATAAACATCTGCAAAAATTGGCATCAATGCCAAAAGATCAAATACATGAATATGTATGATAGAATGCAGTATCCCATATATCAAAAAAAAACTTTATTTTGTTGTGTTAAAGCTTAGAGAAAATCCTTCCAGCAAAAAAGATATAGAACACTTATTAGCCCTATATACAGTATATATATATATATATATATATATATATATATATATATATATATATATATATATATTTATGTATATAAATAAAACAATGATGTTCCTCTCATAAAGCTGCATTTTTGTGTCTTTTTTAGGTTTTAACATGCTAGTTTAAATAGTTGCATAAGGAGGAAAACATGTGTATGTATATATGAAAAAAAAAAAAAATTACAGGCTTAGTGAAGAGATAAAAAAAGAGGTATCAGCATAAAAGGTGTATTTTGCATGGATTCTGTGTAGACACATACACACGCATGTGTGTATATATATATATATATATATATATATATATATATACAGATATACAGTGGGGACAGAAAGTATTCAGACACCCTTAAATTTTTCACTCTTTGTTATGTTGCAGCCATTTGCTAAAATCATTTAAGTTCATTTTTTTTTCCTCATTAATGTACACACAGCACCCCACATTGACAGAAAAACACAGAATTGTTGACATTTTTGCAGATTTATTAAAAAAGAAAAACTGAAATATCACATGGTCCTAAGTATTCAGACTCTTTGCTGTGACACTCATATATTTAACTCAGGTGCTGTCCATTTCTTCTGATCATCCTTGAGATGGTTCTACACCTTCATTTGAGTTCAGCTATGTTTGATTATACTGATTGGACTTGATGAGGAAAGCCACACACCTGTCTATATAAGACCTTACAGCTCACAGTGCATGTCAGAGCATATGAGAATCATGAGGTCAAAGGAACTGCCTGCAGAGCTCAGAGACAGAATTGTAGCAAGGCACAGATCTGGCCAAGGTTACAAAAAATTTCTGCTGCACTTAAGGTTCCTAAGAGCACAGTGGCCTCCATAATCCTTAAGTGGAAAATGTTTGGGACAACCAGAACCCTTCCTAGAGCTGGCTGTCCGGCCAAACTGAGCTATAGGGGAGAAGAGCCTTGGTGAGAGAGGTAAAGAAGAACCCAAAGATCACTGTGGCTGAGCTCCAGAGATGCAGTCGGGAGATGGGAGAAAGTTGTAGAGAGTCAACCATCACTGCAGCCCTCCACCAGTCGGGGCTTTACGGCAGAGTGGTCCGACAGAAGCCTCTCCTCAGTGCAAGAAACATGAAAGCCTGCATGGAGTTTGCTAAAAAAAACACCTGAAGGACTCCAAGATGGTGAGAAATAAGATTCTCTGGTCTGATGAGACCAAGATAGAACTTTTTGGCCTTAATTCTAAGCGGTATGTGTGGAGAAAACCAGGCACTGCTCATCACCTGTCCAATACAGTCCCAACAGTGAAGAATGGTGGATGACTGGTTGCAATTGAGTGAAAGATGAATGCGGCCAAGTACAGGGATATCATGGGCGAATACCTCGTCCAGAGTGCTCAGGACCTCAGACTGGGCCGAAGGTTTACCTTCCAACAAGACAATGACCCTAAGCACACAGCTAAAATAATGAAGGAGTGGCTTCACAACAACTCCGTGACTGTTCTTGAATGGCCCAGCCAGAGCCCTGACTTAAACCCAATTGAGCATCTCTGGAGAGACCTAAAAATGGCTGTCCTCCAATGTTTACCATCCAGAACTGGAGAGGATCTGCAAGGAGGAATGGCAGAGGATCCCCAAATCCAGGTGTGAAAAACTTGTTGCATCATTCCCAAAAAGACTCATGGCTGTATTAGATCAAAAGGGTGCTTCTACTAAATACTGAGCAAAGGGTCTGAATACTTAGGACCATGTTATATTTCAGTTTTTCTTTTTTAATAAATCTGCAAAAATGTCAACAATTCTGTGTTTTTCTGCCAATATGGGGTGCTGTGTGTACATTAATGAGGAAAAAAATGAACTTAAACGATTTTAGCAAATGGCTGCAATATAACAAAGAGTAAAAAATTTAAGGGGGTCTGAATACTTTCCATCCCACTGTATATTTGGTGGATTGTGAGAAGAAAACAATCGTTGCTACTTTTTAAGCAAACGATTGCATGCTTTAATGGCTTTTTGTTGTTGTCAAAAAGACTGATGTCACTATGAGGAAAAGGGGGAAAGGGGGAAGGAAAATTACATAAAATACAATTGGGGATGAACATGAATGCCGTCACTCATAAAAATTAGTGACATCCCACTCAAAATTCGTGCCAGCTGGTATCCTAGTATTAAAGAAAAAGATCCAATAAACCTCACGTTTGCACAAGACCCTGAATTTATCTCCACCTCTGATAGGCAACACTATTTTTTCTACACCTTGGATAGCAAAACTGAAAACATCGTCCTAATGTACAGTGCCTTGCAAAAGTATTCACCCCCCTTGGCATTTTTCATGTTTTGTTGCCTTGTTGCTGTTCTGCGAACGGGCGAACACCCAATGTTCGACCCGAACATCAAGCTCATCCCTAATAAGGACCACAATAAAAGTGCAAGTAGCATTTCCTTCCAGAGTTCTCATTCCAGAAACACTCTTTCTGCTGCTTCTGGATCATCACAAAGTGTTTTCTCACCAGCAGCATCTTCAAGTAAGGAAGTGTTACAAACCACGGCCTCACAAAAATGCACAATATCTTAATTTATATATAACATGGCACCTGAAAATCTGGAGAACATAGATCAAGCTCTCGCAAGAGCAATATTTGCTTCTGGACCAGCATTGTCAATAACTGAAAAATGCATATTGGCTGGAAGCTATTTAATTACGAGGAAAAGGAGGGCCACTGATTTTACTCATTCTTTCCCAAAACAGTGCTGAGGCCCCTATTCACACAGACAACAGTTCATTCAAATACACCTGCACTGGTTGCTATTTTTTCTGTGAGGTAGGCACTTTCACTGTAACAAAGCACTGCAGCAGTACTCTTTGGTATATACATGCAGCGGACAGCCCACAGAACACCTTTAACCTGTGATCTTCTTATTGGTTGCTACTGGCAACATACACTGTAGGAAAGCCCCCACATGTAGCACTACCCTCATAGGAGCTGCTAAAATAACTGGCTCTTTACCAAAACAGTTCAGAAGCCCCCATTCACAGTTAATTCACTCTGGTTCCATTGAACAGTCTTGTTGACCTCTTTTTAAGGTTTATTGCTTGCAGAACTTCAACGGAGGAGGGGTAAGGGGAATGGGATTCTCCAAAATGTATGGGGCATGGAATACTAAAAAAAAAAAAAAAAAACAGTTTGTAGAGGACTCCCTTTTCTCAGTAAAGATAGCACTGTTGAGCTCTCACAACTCGGGACCATGTGGTAGGGACCAGGGTAGTTAAAGTGTCCTAGCTAGGGACCATGAAGTAGCTCCAAGATGGGCAAATTCTCACATCTGGGGACCATGAGGTTTGCAGAACAGCATAAGTCTCTACTCACAAATCTCAGAGCAGACAACTTCTCAGACTTGATCCCTTTATGGAGAAGCTCAGCAGTCAGTTCAAGGATGCCTCAGGGGCAAGCAGCCCACTGAAGCTCACTGATTTATCTCTTAAGGGGTTAAAGAAAGCCTGCTCCAGGCTTCAGTCTATTTGTCTGCCTTCCAAATTACCTTCCGGGCACACCTCCCCAGAGAATGGTCAGGACATAGTAAATTTTCAGGCCAGTCATTTGAATTTCCCTCCCTATGCTCCTGGGGCTTTTCTCAAGGGCAGGGGGAAACAATCAAACTTTCAGCCTGTGAAACCATGAATAGATCGAAGTAAATGATCACTGCTCTTCCGAATTACAGAGCATGCCAGAAAACTACATTTACCTACCATCCTATACTAGGAGGATGCTACATAAGAGTTTGTAACTTTTCCTTTATATATAACTTAACAAAGACTGGAACTATGGAAGTTGTGACCAAAAAAATAAAAAAAAGAGTCACCAGAACTACCTGAAGGCTTCCTACAGCTGATCTTTTCCCTACTACTGACTCATTGTTCTGCATATACAGATGCAGATACAGTCTCTGCATGGAGGTGGCCTTTTTGGTAAAGCCAGGACTTTGCTCTCTCATGTCAGAGCTGCCCCCATGAAGACTAGTCTGCAATGTCCTAATAAACAGCCACTTTTACTCCAAAACTTACAAATAGAAAAACTTGGACTGAAAATCTTATTTTCAGGAAATAGCACAGATGTTTGCTATTAATTTAAGGAAGTAGAATTATTCTCAATTTCCTTTTTGCTTAGCAACACAATATTAGAGAATATTTCAGACCTGGGTGTCTAATATTTTAACATGCGATGAATGTCTGGAATTGTCAACAACTTTAACAATGAATGGAAAGTTTTAAAGGAAAGTTAACTTGCTGATGGGAATGTGATGCTCCACACTATGCGTATGAATTGATTGATGGTATTTTATAAGATGAAATAATCAGCGCCACAAGTAAAAAATATTGTGATGTTTAAATAAGATAACCTAATAATAAATGTGCACAGCTGCTAAACATTCCAAATGGTACACCACACTAATTTCAAAATGGATGGTAAATAAATAAATGTAGCGCTATGTGTAAAAATATATATAAATATAAAGTGCAAATCTCTAAAATAAATAAATCCTACATATAAATGAATAGTCCATAAAATTAAAAAATGAAGAAATAAAACATGAAAAACTCTTCTTGTGATCAGTGTATCCACACAATTCCACCACAGTGATTGTTCGTCCTCAAAAGGAGTGCACACCACCACAAGTAAAAATGCACGCTCACCTCCCAGATGAGTCAAAACTCATATGCGGATCTCCCCACAAGCTCTTTGCTCTCACTTCCTCTTCCCAATCAATGGTGGGTAATCCAGATGGCTCTTTTCTTAATGGTAACTCAGCTCATTAACATCCAAAGAAACTAATCACCTCCCAGCTTGGCTCAAGATTCCATGAGTTCAGGACATGTAAAAAAGTTCTCCGTATACAAATTTATTCAAAGCCCTCAAACAGACAAGTTGCACTTACAAGAGCAAAACTTTTAAAATCTTCTAGAAGGGAAGTGCTGATAGTCACGTTCAGCCAGGCACTGTGCATGTGGACACAACAGTGCTACTCTAGAGGTTTATATGTGATTTTAAAAGTTTTTATCTTGTAAAAAGATAAAAGAAGAGTTTTTCATGTTTTATTTCTTCATTTTTTAATTGTATGGACTATTCATTTATATGTAGGATTTATTTATTTTACAGATTTGCACTTTATATTTATATATATTTTTACACATAGCGCTACATTTATTGATTGATGGTATTGATTATGTTTGGTAAATTATATAATGATGATGATACATGAAAAAACAAACTCCACACATGTATTGAAATTTGGAACCATAAGATGTACATGGGGCAGCCATATACAGTAGTACGTATACTTGTTCTCTGACCACACAGCTACTGGCTTGTATTAATCTTCAGATCTCAGATATTGGAAGCTTGGCTTTGGGAAAGATCCTCAGTCATTGACTTTTTTATTTGTCCACTCTGACTATTGTGGACAATCTAAATCTAAGCCAAACCTGCTCCATTTAAATGCATGATTTAAATTAATAGACAATGTAATGTTTACACCATTTGAAGTGATATTCCCTAACCATTGGTGATCTTATAATGGAAGAAACCTAAAAGTTATTGGCACTGCATGGGCACCCCAAATTACCATATATACAACTCTTTCTGCTGTGATTTATCCGACCCCAGTGATTCACTGGTGGGGTGCTGACTCCGCTGTCCCTTGGTGATGTTTGGAGGACAATATGCAGTATTGTTCTTTTTAACTCTGGTTATTCACCCAAGGTGTACTCATCTCCTTAACCACTTACCGACCGCTGCACGACGATGTACGTCCAAACTTTGAACGGGGATATCGTTGTTATGGCAGCAGCTAGCTGCCAAAACCCTGGTATCCCTGTTTTCGTGCGGTGGCTGGCTTTCAGATAAAAGTGGTCCCTGCGGCGGATTCGCCGCGAGATCACTTTTATCTGTGGCGGGAGAGGGGCCCCCCTCCCCCCACGATCCAGTGCCCTCCGCCGCTTACCGGAGCTGTCGGTAGCGGCGGAGGCGATTGCATCTGTCTCCGTCCTGTGTCTGGAGACGAGTGAGGCTGAGATGGTGCCCACTCGTCTCCATAACACTGCTGGGCAGAAGCGACGCCAAAACGTCACTTTCGCCCACGCCTCTTAAAGGCACATTTTTTCAAATGTAATTTTTTTAAATTACTTTTTTTTTTTTTTTTTTTATTGCATTTTTGACCCCAGATCTCATATTTAAGAGGTCCTGTCATGCTTTTTTCTATTACAAGGGATGTTTACATTCCTTGTAATAGAAATAAAAGTGACACCATTTTTTTTAAAACAGTGTAAAAATAAATAAAATATTGTAAAATAAATAATAAAAATAATTTTTTTTTTTTAAAACCCTCCTGTCCCGACGAGCTCGCGCGCAGAAGCGAACGCATACACGAGTAGCACCCGCATATGAGGACACATGTGAGGTGTCGCCGTGACCGGTAGAGTGAGAGCAATAATTCTAGCCCTAGACCTCCTCTGTACCGCAAAATATGCAACCTGTAGAATTTTTTAAACTTCGCCTATGGAGATTTTTGAGGGTAAAAGTTTGACGCCATTCCACGAGCGGGCGCAATTTTCAAGCGTGACATGTTGGGTATCAATTTACTTGGCGTAACATTATATTTCACAATATAAAAAAAAAAATTGGGCTAACTTTACTGTTGTCTTATTTTTTTATTCGAAAAAGTGATTTTTTTCCAAAAAAAGTGTGATTTTAAGACCGCTGCGCAAATACGGTACAAAAAAAAGTATTGCAACGAATGCCATTTTATTCTCTAGGGTGTTAGAAGAAAAACCATATATAATGTTTGGGGGTTCTAAGTAATTTTCTAGCAAAAAAACCTGTTTTAAACATGTAAACACCTAAAATCCAAAACTGGTCCTTAAGTGGTTAAAGAAAGTGACTAATTTTCCTAATGTCTATGCAACCCTGAAGAAGATAAAAAAGCAATTTCGAAATGCGTTGGATGTTCACCATCCAAATCTCTTGTTTGGTGACTTCAAATGGAAAACTGAATATACTGTATCCAGGAATTCTGTAATAACCACTTTTAATATGTATTGGAATTTTTATATTTTGCAAAAACAATAAAGACTTTATAATATTTTAAATGTACTTGTCGCCATTTAAAGCCCCACCATGAGGTTTTTTTTACATGTTTATTCAATTAAGGGATGTTGGCAATCATTAGCTTCTATTCTCATTTCAAAATCTGGCACATCACATATGACTACAGGGTTACTTAAGCAAAAGAACCATTTAGATTATTTTTTATGTTTTTTTTTTTGTTTTGGGTTTTTTCCGACTGCCCCATGCAGCTATTCTGCTGCAGGGCAGATGCACTGGATAACTTATTTGATACGTGATTGTGATTATCGCTTCCGGTTAAGGGGCATGCACGCGCGCAGGCCGCCTCGGCTATGCTGAGCTTTGTTACAGCACAAGCTGATCAGCGGGTGCCAACCAATGACTGATCGCCGGCACCCACTGATCAGCTCCATCATTCAGGAAAGGGAGCTCTGTGTGCAGAGCAGGGAAAAAAAACAACAAGATTTCTTAGTAAAAGTAGCACATAACAGACACAGTAAACATTGTTCGGCACACATTTAACCCCTTGATGGCCCCTAGATGTTAACCTCTTCAGTGACAGTGTATAGTATTGGCAATGGTCACTGTATTGATGCACTATTGATGTCAGTTAGTTAATTAGCATCAGCATAGTGTCAGATTGAATGCCACACTATCATGGTCCCACTATAAGATGCTGATCACCACCATTACTGGTATTAAAATAAATAAATACAAATTCCAATATCTATACCAGATGCTATAACATTTATGCAAACCTAATGATATACACTTATTTTTTTTATTTTTTTACCAAAGACATGTAGTAGAATACCTTTCATGAAGAAATTTGATTTTTACAATTTTTTTGGATATGTTTTATAGCAGAAAATAAAAAGTATTTTTTTAAAAAAAAAACGTTTCCATTTTTTCCATTTAAATAGCAAAAAATAGAAAACTTAGTGGTGATCAAATACTACAAAAAGACAGTTCTTTTTGTGTGAAAAAAATGATAAATATCCAATTTGCATACAGTGTTGCATGGCCGCGCAATTGCCAGTAAAAGTGGCGCAGTGCTGAATAACAAAAAATGCTCTGGTTATGAAGGGGGTAAAATCTTTCAGAGGCCAAGTGGTTAAACAAACATAGCGATTAGTTAGGGGGGGGCTTGATGCCTTGAGATAGTCTTTAAAACTCCCTGAGTAGTAGTTGAGCAATGTTGATGACACTGTCTGACAGAATGCCTCCAGAGAGAAAATCTATGTGTGTCTATAAAAAACAATTATAAAATATAGTAAACTTTAAAATAACTCAGTTTGTATTCACCAAAGAATGTATTATGCCCCGTACACACGATTGGATTTTCCAACAACAAAACCGTGGATTTTTTTCTGAAGGATGTTGGCTCAAACTTGTCTTGCATACACACGGTCACACAAATGTTGGCCCAAAATTCCGACCGTGAGAATGCGGTGACGTACAAGATGTACGACGAGCCGAGAAAAAGGAAGTTCAATTTTTTTCCGAAGGATGTTGGCTCAAACTAGTCTTGCATACACACGGTCACACTAACGTTGGCCAAAAATTCTGATCGTGAGAACGCGGTGATGTACAAGACGTACGACAAGCCGAGAAAAAGGAAGTTCAATAGCCAGTGCGGCTCCTTCTGCTTGATTCCGAGCATGCGTGAACTTTTGTACGACGGACTTGTGTACACACGATCGGAATTTCCAACAACAAAGTTTGTTGTCGGAAAATTTGAGAACCTGCTCTCAAACATTTGTGAGCGGAAATTCCGACAGCATATGTCCGATGGAGCATACACACGGTCGGACTTTCCGACAACAAGCTCACATCAAACATTTCCCGTTGGAAATTCTGATCGTGTATAAAGGGGCATTAGAGTTTACCTTTTCAGAACTCATTATTATTAATGTAATCTAATCTCTAAAATTGTGTTACTTGATTGAATTTCACTTTTCTCCCTATAAGTACAGAAAAAAACTTGTGTAGCTAAGTGCTGGCTATATCGCTTTTGCCATCATGGGATAGTCCCTAACAAAGATTGCATTGAGCTTTGTTCCCTCTAGTGCCCAGCATGGAGATTATGACTTCATTTCCTGGTTGCAGGGAAAGAGAGAGACCACCACTGAAAACAAGGGATCGTAGAACATGTAGTCTGTAAAGCCAGGATTTCAATGAATCTGAAGCTGCTGCAAACTACCAGCTGGCTGGAAAGAGAAAGAATTATGGGTGAGCAGATAAATAGAACTGCCCGGGGAGGGGCTCGCTCTCTTGGGACATGAGACCTGCAGCTACAGGAGCGAGATGCTTCGATCCCCTGGTCGGGGTGAGCGGGTGTCATGGCCTGGACGGTGCTGAGGGCTTTTCCATGAGTGAGCCTTATCCCTGGAGGCAGATCCTCAGCTACTGACTTCTCATCAGCAGAGTGGCTATCCAGGGGCACTCTCACCTATGCCCACACAGACACCGCTGAATTCCTTGGTCATCAGCTGGCCAGTTGATCATCTTCAACTGAGTGCAGATCCTTCAAGAGCCTGTTCCAGGACACCTTATCTCTACGAGCTTTGGTAACTTCAGGAATGGTGAGCAGAAGCCCATCCTTAGTATTACATTCAGAAACACTGTATGCAGACACCTTTACCCCACCCTTTCTTCATCAAAGGCATTCCACTGGGACATCTTACTTATTCTATTCACCCTTGCTGGTCGCTAGGGTTGGGCGAATAGTTCAAGCCAAGCAAAGGTTCGGCCCAAACATTACCTGTTCACTCGTTCGGCGAACACCTGAATTTGCACAGTACACAATCAGGGCGCAGTGAATAGCTGGTTGTTAAGGAGCAGGGCCGATACAGTCTCAGAGAGGACGAGGTTGAATATACACACAGTGTAGCAGGCTGTTAGTGTAATTTTGTCTCAGTGTTGAGGATGCAGAGAGGCTAAAAAGCAGACATCGCCTGGTTTATGGGAACGCCACTGTTGAGACAGGTGTCATGTGGTCGTAGAGAGGACATCGCTGCAGTGGACATCCCTGAGCCTCAGATGGAGAGTGAGAGGAGACAGGTAAGAGGCTGCTACCACACTCTATTTAAAGAAACAGCATTGCTTATTGGGGGCACCGTATAGACACCTACACCTGGAGGGACTTCATTTTGAGCACTCTGGATTAGGGCCTCAACATACTTGCCCATAGACAAGGGTTGGACAAACACTTCTGGACCATTGTCATAGCATCAACTCCTAGAGAGGACCTTCCCCAGTATAGGGATAAGGGGTAATTCCTTGTTCAGTTTGTTTATTACCAATCTCATACATTCACATACTTGAAGTGTTTATTGCCATTTTCAATTTATTTGGTTATTGTAGTATTGTATATATTTATGAAATACCATATCCCCTCTTCAGTCCAGGTGTGTTGGAGAGTGTGGTGCTGCTTATAGAGTTAGGCTCTGTCAACAGCAGACCTGAGAAAACAGCAGTTCCTTTGGGGATAAGCGCTGCAGATAGCTGGAAAGGACAGTGTAGGAAGCATAAATCTATAAACACAGAATATTGCTTATGGCACATACATATTTATCTTAGTCCAGGGGTGTCCAAACTTTTTTCAGAGAGGGCCAGATTTGATGAAGTGAACATTTTGCCTGTCATTCTTTGAACCATTAAAATTCGGTCTAAGTGTGTTCGTCCCAGCACTTATATACTGCTTAATTCTCTTGCCTTTGTGGCTGTGTGTGGTGAAGAGATGAGCTTGGGCATGTTATTTGGATATATATGTATCTTTTGAGGTCCCCCAAAAAATTTTTTAATTTTAAATAAAGAACCGTGAAACAAAATAAAGGTCAGTGCCCATCAATGCAGCCTAATCAGTGCCCTTCTGCAGCCTCACCATTGCCATAACGCAGCCTCACCATTGCCATGAATGCAGCCTCACCATTGCCATGAATGGAGCCTTACCATTGCAATAAATGCAGCCTTACTGTTGCAATCAATGCAGCCCCACCATTGCACCCAATGCAGCCACCAGGTAAACAGGATATTCTCCTGTATGTATTCTGAAAGTGCTCGTCCTGCCCCCTTAGAGGCAGCGCCAATAAATACGGTATATATCTTTTGTGGCCCTGGGGGGACCACAAGGTCCAAGGGACCAAAAGTAATGGGACAATTGGCTACTCATCTGTTCCATGGCCAGTTGTGTGTTATTCCCTCATTATCCCATTTACAAGGAGCAGATAAAAGGTCCAGAGTTCATTTCAAGTGTGCTATTTGCATTTGGAATCTGTTGCTGTTAACTTTCAATATGAGATCCAAAGAGCTGTCACTATCAGTGAAGCAAGCCATCATTAGGCTGAAAAAACAAAACAAAACCATCAGAGAGATAGCAAAAACATTAGGTGTGGCCAAATCAACTGTTTGGAACATCTTTAAAAAGAAAAAAACGCTCAGCAACACCAAAAGACCCGGAAGACCACGGAAAACAACTATGGTGGATGAAAACACCCTTCACAACAGTTGGCCAGATCAAGAACACTCTCCAGGAAGTAGGTGTATGTGTGTCAAAGTCAACAATCAAGAGAAGACGTCACCAGAGTGAATACAGAGGGTTCACCACAAGTTGTAAACCATTGGTGAGCCTCAAAAACAGAAAGGCCAGATTAGAGTTTGCCAAACAACATCTAAAAAAGCCTTCACAATTCTGGAACAACATCCTATGGACAGAGACCAAGATCAACTTGTACCAGAGTGATGGGAAGAGAAGAGTATGGAGAAGGAAAGGAACTGCTCATGATCCAAAGCATACCACCTCATCAGTGAAGCATGTTGGTGGTAGTGTCATGGTGTGGGCATGTATGGCTGCCAATGGAACTGGTTCTCTTGTATTTATTGATGATGTGACTGCTGACAAAAGCAGCATGATGAATTCTGAAGTGTTTTGGGCAATATTATCTGCTCATATTCAGCAAAATGCTTCAGAACTCATTGGACGGCGCTTCACAGTGCAGATGGACAATGACCCGAAGCATACTGCGAAAGCAACCAAAGGGTTTTTTAAGGGAAAGAAGTGGAATGTTATGCAATGACCAAGTCAATCACCTGACCTGAATCCGATTGAGCATGCAATTCACTTGCTGAAGACAAAACTGAATGGAAAATGCCCCAAGAACAAGCAGGAACTGAAGACAGTTGTAGTAGAGGCCTGGCAGAGCATCACCAGGGATGAAACCCAGTGTCTGGTGATGTCTATGCATTCCAGACTTCAGGCTGTAATTGACTGCAAAGGATTTGCAACCAAGTATTAAAAAGTGAAAGTTTGATGAATGATTGTTAATCTGTCCCATTACTTTTGGTCCCTTAAAAAGTGTGAGGTACATACAAACTGTTGTAATTCCTAGACCATTCACCTGATTTGGATGTAAATACCCTCAAATTAAAGCTGAAAGTCTGCAGCAAAAGCATATCTTGATTGTTTCATTTCAAATCCATTGTGGTGGTGTATAGAGCCAAAAAGATTAGAATTCTGTCGATGTCCCAATATTTATGGACCTAACTGTGTATGTGTATGTGTATATATATATATATATATATATATATATATATATATATATATCCAAATCATCAAGGGGGCCGTATTAAACCAGAACACGGGCCATGATTGGCCCGCAGGACAAACTTTGGACATGCCTGTCTTAGTCCAAGCTAAAACAATGCAACTATGTAAAAATTGCCATACTTAAACTTTAACTTTAGCTTTAATGATGTCACATGCACTGATAGTATGTGTGTGTATCAACAGTAGGCCATAGACAGTAATAAAAACCTGGGAGAATTTCGAATGGCTTATTCACACAGTAATGAGCAGCTGCCACACACTAAACTGCATCAAGCCGACAGTAGGGGGACGGCTTGGTGTGCGTTTCAGCTCATCATACAGCTCCTTTTTTTTTCTGTTTTTTGCAGGAACTTTATTTGAAGTGCCCAAAAGTTACACTTCATTCATGGCCATAGGTGTTGCCAACCTATTGCATTAGGGTGTGCATGCCAAAGCTTAAACACACATGAGTGCACGTGTGTGTGTGTGTGTGTATAGATAGATAGATAGATAGATAGATAGATAGATAGATAGATAGATAGATAGATAGATAGATAGATAGATAGATAGATAGATAGATATTTAGCACGTACCCCCCGAAGGAGCTGCTGGTATTTGATTGGGCTTACCGTTCCTTTACTGTTTCACCACATCCGTCATAGGGGTCCCATTAAAGACTTCTTTTAGTAATTTTAGTTCCGACACACAGTCTTTTTCTTCAATGCTTTATTTAAGAAAGATACATGCAATAGAGGAATGAAGGGTTTAGTGGAATTCAGGTACCTTGAATTTGCAGATCAGGAACACTTTCTTTGATCCAGAGGACAACAGCTCCATAACTGGATTCAGCAATCACCGGACAGGCCTCTGTCACTGACCTAGCAGCCGATGTGATGCTCGGTCATAGTCTCTGCCACAGACTTTAAGATTTAACTGTTACACAATCCTCTGCCACAGGATTGGGTAATTAGTGACTTGTTGCAATATCAAGACTTGATCACACAGTACCAGTTCCCTTCTTTCGAACCTACGGTACAGTACGGTAGGTGACCCGGGATGCATCCTCCAACTGAGTCTCCAGGCTTTTCTAGAGGCACCGGGCCTTATTGCGCAGTCCTCTCCAGAAAAGTCCACCCCTGGATCCTCCAGTCGCTCGGCTTCTTCCCGCAGGCAAGACAGCACAGGACCATCCCTGGATCGGTAGGCCCCAAGACTTTTGGGCCTACCTTTAGTAACGACGCCTAGGGCCAGCCGGCCCCGAGACAATTTGACAGCAGCGACACACCTTAGGCCTTAGACACAGCTTCAGACAACTAAATTTTTACTTATAGAATCTGTATTATAAATACCAGCGCTACATACTCCCCCTGCTGCAATAGACGATGTACTCATCGTCTGAAAAAGAAAGACTCTCAGTCCTGAGAATCAAGTACCTGAATTCAAAACATGGATAGGAAGGAGGGGGAAAAAAAAGGGTAAAGCGGCAACAAATTGTACATTTAACGGTAATACACACAGGAGAATTACAGTGGTATAGTTCCCCAGATCTGACTCGCTATCAAAACCACCCACTCTGCAGCAGCTTGATTGAAGATCCAGTTGAACTTGAAAGAACACAAAAGGAAAATCCAAGACACACATATCAATATACAACAGAGGAAGCAAAACCCCATCTCCTTGAAGATGAAGCTCTCTTTCCCCAGATAGAAAATCTTGACTCGCAGATGACATTTAACTAACACTACCTAACTTTAATCCCCACAGTCCTCACAGCATAAAGCCTTTCTTCTTCCAGAACCGGCATTAACAGAACAGTCACTGTGATGGATCACCAATAAAAGCGAGGATCAGGCAATGTCACAGCTTTTCCTTGTGCATCCACAGTGGTAATAAAGTATTTAACATCATCCTTGCCCGGCTGGCAGATGACCACTTTATCCGCATAAATGTGTTTCCCGTAGCTCCACTGCAAAAGACATCCGTTGAAACGATCATCCATATCTGAAGAACAACCTGTTTTCCTGAAAGGCTTCGGCACTTTTAAGTAGTCCCAAACATCCTCACGGTACCAGCTCTCTCTGTTTTCCTAGATATCTCTCATGATCTCTCTGGAAACATAGGAAAACTCTAGTCCATACTCAATGACTACTCGTTTGTTCAGCAACCGCTGTGATTGGGCAAGCCTCGACAGAGATTGAGTGCTTCCCAACCCAGGAGGTACACAGGAAGTTGGCAATTTGTGCACCATACTTACAGGAAATTTCTTTGGCCCAGACAAACTAATATTTTCAGTGACAGTCTCACTAGCAATTGCAGGGGTTTCCATTCGAGGTGATGTACTGCCCGAGTCCATTGTTATCCAATTAGACAGGTTAAAGGCTGAAGCAACATAATCAACATTTACCCATAGCATCTCCTGAGACATGGTTTCAAACAGGTCATCATCTCCGGAGACATACAACAGAGAGTCTATTTCAGAATTCTGTAACTCGGGGCGCATGCGCGGCGGCTCCTGACATGGACGCTTAGTCAGGGAGCTCCGTCCCGCTTTAGCAGACCGGGCCTGCGCAGCGGCACTCGGACCGGCGTTCAGCGCCTGGATTACCCCCCCTCGGACACCGGAAGATTCAGGGACTCTCCCAATGTACTCGGGAGCAGTTAAGAGGAACTTAAAGCCCGCATTTGAAGCCGCTCTGTCCCACGCTGAGACAGCTAAGATGGCGGCCGCTCCTCACTGCTCTGCAGCTTCATGCCCTCCCTGTGCCCAGCTCACAGCATCCCCCTCCCTGCTACAACAAAACTCCTTCACAGGTAACTCTCCCCTAGAACCAGCTTCCCCAGCATCCACCGCATCTCTCCTAGAACACTCCCTGACAGGACTGGAGTACTCCCCCATGGATGCAGGCCCTCCCCAGGCACACCAGCTAATACAGCCCGGGGATTCAGGCCTACTACAACCGACCTCTGTGGCAGAAATGTTTGCCAAATTTGCTGAACTACTGGACAGAGGCCTGCACAACACAGCCCTGAAAATAACAAATGACATTAAAGCAGACCTACAGCATATAGGCACCCGCATGGACCTCATTGAGTCCAACCTAGATTCCACCATTTTGAGAACAAATCAGAACACTACCTGTATACAGACCCTCCAGGAGCAATTAGAGACTGCCAATGCCAAACTTGATGACCTCGAAAACCGAAATCGGAGGTACAATTTTAGAATCAGGGGGCTCCCTGAATCGTTTAAGGATATTCCTGAAACTATACAATCCTTTCTTAAGGAATTACTCCCTGATGCACCTCAACACAGACTGGAGCTGGATAGGGCTCATAGAGCTCTCAGACCTCCTAGGGCGGACGGACTCCCCCGTGATGTTGTGGTGAAACCGCACTTCTTCTCCGTCAAGGAGGAGGTCATGAGGAAATCAAGATCCATGCCTAAAATAGTGTTCCAGGGTCATCAGCTGCAAATCTTTGCTGATTTATCCCCCCTCACTATCCAAAAAAGGAGGGCCCTAAAGCCACTACTTCAAATCCTGATGGACAGAGAAATTAAATACTGGTGGCTCTTCCCATCCCAACTTAAACTAATCTTCAAAGGCAAGGCCTATACCTTTGGATCCCTGCAGGAAGGAGAACGACTGTTTCTACAACTGGGCCTCATCAACCAAGACCCTAATGCCCGTCAGTTGGGACCTCAACCAAACTCTGCGAAAAGACATATGCCCACCAGTCCCCTGAATCCGGTTTGGGAGAAGGCCAGATCCAAGAAGTCCAAGGAAACTATCCCTCCATGACTTCCGTGACTCGTTTATTCTCCAGAACTCACCTTTTTTTATGTGTCTCCTTTTCTTCTCAGCTACTGGCTGAGATGACGGAGCCCCCCCCCACTTGAGCTTCCCGTGACAGGTTTTCCATTCACTGTCTAGATGATCTCACGCCTCGGCTGAGGCGGTGTCGGGTACCTCTCAAACTGGGGAGGACACTGAATAAGAAAAATTTTTTTTTTTTTTTGACCCCTTTAGGATGCTCCATTACTACCTCTAGGTGGGAGTTGCGGGAAGTACTTATGGCGCCTATCTAATGCAGATGAAAATTTTTTTTTTTTTTTTTTTTTTATATAATCCATAAGGTTTCGGGGCGCCATACCAAATGTACGCCTTCCCCTACAGTCCTTTTCGCTTCCCCCTCCTGTGTACCCCTTGCCCTTATTCACAGTTCACCATTATATATCCAGGTCCACATTTATTTGTTTGTTAACTGTTTAATTTTTACAAGCATTATCAGTGTACTGATGCACTTCCACCTCCAAGTTTTCCTTAGTATACATCAATGTTAGCAGAGAGAGTGCTAGGTTAATGCCGGCCCCAGTGCCTTCATCCTGTTAATCGCTAACCATATTAAACGGCCACTCTGCTGAAGTGGTGTTCATGCGCCCCCTCCTGTCTAGTGGCTCAGGTAGATTACCCTACCCTGGACAGGACCATTCCCTGCCTTCGGGAGGGACTTCAGTGTGACACACACTTTCCGATGGAGGACTCTGTCCCCTCCACTCTACGGGAGACTCTCTTGTCCCCCGTCTTTCTTTCATGCTTTTTCTTTTTTCTTCCCCAACAATGTCTTATTTTACATTTCCCCATAGAAGTCGACTGGGGGGATCTATCCGGACAACAACAGGACATCTCACCGGTCTTCGCACGCTATGCGGGATGTCTTGGTATCCGTGGACGTCAGATGGTAAGAGCTGCAGATTTCCTAGCCCTGCCCCCTCTACTGCTCAATGGCTGATGACCCACCGGTAAATACACCACTTAAAATAATATCACATAATGCGCAAGGCCTAAACTCACCGACAAAAAGGCGCAAAGTCTTCCAATACCTACATGCACAAAAAGCAGACATAGTTCTCCTCCAGAAAACGCATTTCCCCAAACGCTTCAATCCATCTTTTATACACTCCAAATTCCCCTTCTTCACACTAGCCAATGCGGAAGATAAAACAAAGGGGGTGGGCATTTTTATCTCTAAACGATGCAAATTTACCCTCAAATCTGAACACAGGGACCCTGATGGTCGCTATATCCTCATTGTGGGGGAATTAGACGACCAACTGTATTCTTTGATTTCGTACTATGCCCCCAACAGAGGCCAACTAGCCTTCTTTCAACGCCTGTTTACAACACTAACACCACTGCTGGAGGGCACAGTGATATTTGGAGGCGACTCTAATTCGGCCTTTGACCAGGGCCTAGACAAGTCTCGCCCCCCTGGTAAACGCCTCACCAGACCCACTAAACAGAGTCTACGAATAGCCAAACTAATCTTTCAACATGGTCTCGTTGATATATGGAGGGAAGTAAATCCCACCCTACGAGACTTCACACACTTCTCTAACCCCCATAGATCCTTCGCGAGAATCGATCATATCCTCATCGCTTCTGCTTCTATTCCCCTAACGAACAGGGCATATATTAAAGACGTAGTCTGGTCGGACCACTCACTGGTGATCCTTTCCATTCAACGCCCACTGGGCCCTAAACCCAGCAGGCGTTGGAGACTTAATGAGTCCATCCTGAGTGATCCGATTAGAACCAAAGAAATCGAAACCAATATTTGCAATTACTTCACCACAAACGACCAACCAGAAACTAGCCCTTCTTGTCTTTGGGCAGCACATAAGGCCGTAATTAGAGGTCATCTGATCCAAATTGCCTCTCAGATTAATAAAGCCAACAAAGCTGACATAGAGAAGTTAGATAAGGATTATACAGCCTTAATTAAAAAACACAAGGCCGACCCGAGAGCTGTCCCCACCAGCAAGTTGGATGCAGCTCGCACGGCATTGAACCTCGCCCTGACCACACGGGCCGAAAAATGGCTACGGTGGAATAGATCCCGATTCTATTGCCAAGGTGATAGAATTGGTCCTATGCTTGCAGGCAGGCTGTCCCCGAAATTTAAATCCCCAGCCCTTCCCAAGATCAAAATCCAAGAACCCTAAACGAATAATGGGGGAATTCCTGACCTTCTACAAATCCCTCTATAGTGGTGAAAACGGTCCCACTACAGAGACGGTTGATCACTTCCTAGACAACATACGAATCCCCAAATTAGAAGAAAGACACCGCCAGAAACTAGACTCACCTATTTCCGCTGAGGAAGTATGTGCAGTGATTAAACACTTGAAATCTCACTCGGCGCCTGGCCCAGATGGTTTCTCCATACCATATTACAAATCGTTCTCTCCCATTCTTGCCCCTTATATGGCCCGATTTTTTAACGCGCTACGGCAGGGGACTTCACTAGATGCCTCACTTAACATGGCATACATTACGGTCATCCCTAAACCTGATAAAGATGCCAGCTTGGTTAGCAACTATAGACCAATATCTCTCATTAATAATGACTTAAAGATTCTGACTAAGATCCTTGCAGACCGCCTGGCCTCCTTCATTAGACTATACATTAACAAAGACCAAGTGGGCTTCATCCCAGGGAGGCAGGGACCTGACCAAACTAGGCGACCGATTGATATAATATCTCTTCTCAATTCTAACTGGGACGGGGGCCCTCCCAGACAGGGATGTTTACTCTCTCTAGACCTCCAAAAAGCTTTTGATACTATCCAATGGCCATATATCTTCAACACTCTTCAAAGATGGGGATTTGGGAATTCATTTCTTAATGTCATGCATACCCTTTACTCAACCCCCTCGGCTCAGGTGCGTCTGCAGGGATTTTACTCGGAATCCTTCCCCATAGCTAGAGGCACCAGACAGGGCTGCCCCCTATCCCCATTGATTTTTGCCATAGCAATTGAATCCTTGGCGATAGCCATCAGAAACAACCCGAATATTCAAGGCATTCAAAGTGGCCCCAAGTGTCATAAATGCGCATTATTTGCGGATGACATCTTACTATTCGTTTCCTCCCCAATAACGTCACTCCCCAACGTATGTCGCCTCCTAGATGAATTCGGGGCGGCATCAGGCCTTAGAGTTAATTACGATAAATCACAGGCACTCAATATTACCATCCCAGAACCTCACTTGACCGGGCTCAGGAAGAGCTTCCAGTTCTCCTGGAACGACTCCTCCATCTCATACCTGGGGATCAAACTGACCCCCAGGATAGAACTCCTACACCAAGCCAATTACCCACCTCTCTACAAGAAACTGGAGGAAGACCTCTCCCGGTGGTCCCGGCTATCATTGTCATGGCTGGGTAGAATCAACACAATTAAGATGACTCTACTCCCCCGCATTCTCTACTATTTTAGAGCCCTCCCTATTCCTGTAGACAAAACTCGCCTACAACAACTCCAAGCTAAAATCGTCAATTACATTTGGGGTAGAGGGGGACACAGATTCCCCAAAGCAATCCTGTTCAGATCTAGAACTGAAGGGGGCATGGGACTTCCAAATCTACTGTGGTACTTGCAAGCTGCTCATTTAGCTCAGATCTCGGCGGTATACTCACGCTGGGAACAACCTGACTGGATTCACATAGAAAGACAGGCAGTCCCTCTCCACACTCTAGACTACCTTCTCTGGAGCCATAGAAAACTCAGACCCTCCATACTTTCCCCAACCCTGTCACACTCCTTCGCACTCTGGGACAGTCTACGTTGCAACCAACATCTGACTTCCCCCACAAAACCATTGCAACACTTATTTTGAAATCCTGATTTCCCTCCGGGCCTTGACATATCAGCATTTAAATGGTGGCTTGACAAAGGGTTATACAGAATAGGGCACTTCCTTAGACCTCTTGGCCCACTCTCCAAAGCATTCTGTGTTAGTAACCTAGACATGCCTGTCTCAGAATCTTTCAGATTCTCTCAAATCTCAAACTTCTTACATAAAAGGTGTAAAACACTCCCGAATGGGCCCCAAATAACTCCCTACGAAGTATGGTGTGGTCAGGCCGGTGAGCAGGGGGGGGCATCTCGGTAATCTATAGAGCCCTGTCCTCCGCGCAATCCAAGACGTCTTACATGCAGGCTTGGGAATCTGATCTTTCCCAACACTGGACATTGGAAACGTGGCACAGGAACTTTTTCCAATCCTACAAAGGTATCCTTAATTCCAACCTCATAGAAGCTAGTTTAAAAGTGTTGACTAGATGGTACCTGGTCCCTTCAAAACTGGCGCACATGTACCCGTCAGCATCTCCCCTATGTTTTCGGGGATGCGGTCTTAAAGGCGATATGCTCCATATATGGTGGACTTGCTCCAGAGTCCGACCATATTGGCACAAGATCTTCTCCTGGATTAGCAAGCTAACCTCAATACCTATCCAAATGTCCCCCCTCATAGCGCTCCTTAACTTCCCAGTGAAAGAAGCCTCCAGGATTACTCAACGCCTTATATTCTTTATCATTTTAGGTGCCAAACTCACCCTGGCTCATGCATGGAAAAAACCACTGGTTTCATCACTTCTAGCCAAAAGAAAGATCTCTTGGATTATGAACCAAGAGAAGATGGCAAGTGTAATCCTGGATCGCTCAGCCAAATTTGAGCAAATTTGGGAACCCTGGGCCACCTTTGTGGGGGTCACCCTCTAATTATCTCCTCCTGAATGTCTCCTTCCGGCTTTCTTTCGCCCCAGTCGACTCGTAATCACCTCTTCTATCGTTTACCCCTTCTTTCTTTTTCCTACCTTTTCTTTCCTCTCGTATTCTTTTCTATCACCTACCTCTCTAGGTCAGTCTTGGATCTCAGCCATTGATTGACTGGTTGTGACCGGAGCGGGGGTCAGGATTTACCCTGCTCCTGGACCCAACTTTTACTACAAACT
Source organism: Aquarana catesbeiana (assembly GCF_042186555.1). NCBI lineage: Eukaryota > Metazoa > Chordata > Amphibia > Anura > Ranidae > Aquarana > Aquarana catesbeiana. The sequence continues at coordinate 722,318,510 of NC_133324.1, forward strand.
AGATTCTTACGAACATGTTGCTGTACTAAATCCCTCTTATATACACCATGTGATCCCATGAGTGTGTCCCTTTTTGTATTTTACTGAGCAGTCTTTTACAGGACTCGAAATTGTTCCCTTGTCCAGAAAACTTTGGACTAGTTTATACACTTACTGTTCTACAACTAGTTTTATTAACCCTCTACATTTTCTTTTTATTTACACAAGATAAATCAATAGCTTCATTATCCATGATGGGGGGAGGCTGAGGGGGTAGGAAGCCTCGCCACAGCTTGTGCCCAGTTGGGGTGGCGGAGCTTTCCCCCCTTCTACACTTCTCACTGGATAAAGCTCCTGGGAACATATTTGATACCCGGGGATCCCGATCAATTCACTTGACAAGTTATGTTTGTTTTATGCAGATAGGTTTTGTAATTGATATCATTGATTACTATGTTTTCCACATGACCGTGTTGGTCACCCCAAGACAAATGGCTCACGTTGTATCTATGACATGTGCTGTATTCCTTTCATCCACTTTTGAAAAATAAAATATATTGAAACAGAATTTCTGTAACTCCTCTGCGGGCAATAATTTACAAACAGTCCCTTTATGTACATTCCCCTGAGATCTCTCACCCGTTCCTGTCGTGGATTCCTCAGGAATAGATTCTTTCTCTGGGGTAGGCCCTGGGGAATACCAGTGTCCGTCAGCAACGTTCCAGGCAGCCTGACACTTGTAGTGGTACCCCCAGGGATAATCCTGGGTCCTGTAGCAGACTGCATTCCTGGCATTCGGAACATGGCTTACAACAATCAGATCTTCCTTCTGAAAGTTCAGACACACACACGCAGTATCTCATGCAGCAAGTAAACGGAGGACTCCTCCCACTGGTTCCTCTGGTCATGTAGCTCCCGGGCTTTCTTGACTCCACCCACAGCTCACGCGGCCAGATAGTAACCTGCAATTAACCACTTTTTAGAACAATGGCACAGTCCAGAACCCTCTATTGCATAAGTTCTCGGTGAACAGTTTCTTTTAGCTGCTCTTCTAGAGGCACCGGGCCTTACTGCGCAGACCTCTCCTGAAAAGTCCTCCCCTGGATCCTCCAGTCGCTCGGCTTCTTCCCGCAGGCAAGACAGCACAGGACTATGCCTGGATCGGTAGGCCCCAAGACTTTTGGGCTTACCTTCAGTAACGACGCCTCGGGTCAGCCGGCCCCGAGATAATTTGACAGCAGCGACATACCTTAGGCCAGGAGGGCCATCAGGTCAGAACTCTCTCGTGTCATGGGGTCTGTCTCTTAAGTACCCTCTCCCAGAGTGCACAACAGGCAGACCACACCCACTGACTGTTTCCGGGCAAAGAGGCACTCAATACACCCAGCTTGTTGCAATTTCCAACCTTGGCCGCAATAATAGGGCGCCATCCCTAGACCAAGGGGAAAACCACACAACCAGCCAAGCTGAAACAGAACCAGAATTTACAATAATTGCAGCCTGAGCTAAACTACAGCTTCAGACAACTACATTTTTACTTATAGAGTCTGTATTATAAATACCAGCACGACATACTCCCCCTGCTGCAATAGACGATGTCCTCATCATCTGAAAGAGAAAAAGAAAGACTCTCAGTCCTGAAAGTCAAGTACCTGAATTCAAAACTTGGATAGGAAGGGGGGGGGGGGGAGGGTAAAGCGGAAACAAATTGTACATTTAACGGTAATACACACAGGAGAATTACGGTGATATAGTTCCCCAGATCTGACTCTCTATCTAAACCACCCACTCTCCAGCAGCTTGAGTGAAGATCCAGTTGAACCTGAAACAGAACACAAAAGGAAAATCCAAGACACACATATCAATATACAACAGAGGAAGCAAAACCCCATCTCCTAGAAGATGAAGCTCTCTTTCCCCAGTATTTTCCTTTTTGTTTTTTTTTGTTTTTTGGTTTTTTTTTAGTTTTTTTTTTTAAATGCAAGAATTTGACCATAGCAGGCAGACCACACCCACTGACTGTTTCCGGGCAAAGAGGCACTCAATATGCCCAGCTTGTTGCAATTTCCAACCTTGGCCACAATAATAGGGCGCCATCCCTAGGCCAAGGGGAAAACCACACACAATCAGCCAAGCTGAAACAGAACCAGAATTTACAATAATTGCAGTCTGAGCTAAACTACAGCTTCAGACAACTAAATTTTTACTTATAGCGTCTGTATTAAAAATACCAGTGCTACAGCGCTACATTTATATATATATATATATATATATATATATATATATATATATACAGGGGGTCCCCTAGTTACAAACATCCGACTTACAAACGACTCCTACTTACAAACGGAGGCAGACAACAGGAAGTAAGAGGAAATCTACCCCTAGGAAGGAAAATTCTCTCCTGTAAGAGCTATTTTGGGGAAAAGGTACCTCCACTGATGCTTTATCACCAAGGCTTGTTTCCACAACAAGCCAAAATTTTCAAAATCCACATGTCATTGGGACAGAAAGTGAGGTGATATCTTCTAAGCAGCGGCACAGACAGCAAAACAAATGTTACAGGGGTGTTAACCCTTCCCTATACTATCCAAAAAGCTTAAAAATATTTTTTTTGGCTGGAGCTACACTTAAAAAATGTACCTGTTCCGACTTACAAACAGATTCAACTTAAGAACAAACCTACAGTCCCTATCTTGTTTGTAACCTGGGGACCCCCTATATATATATATATATATATATATATATATATATATATATACACACACACACACACACACTCTTATGGCAGAGATCAGTGGGAGATCTTTCCAATCTCCCTGCCAGCACACAGAGTACTAATACTAATGTGCATGGTGGGTGTGCATTAGGATGTGCACCCGGCACACCCCCTGTGCATGCCTATGTTTATGGCACTCTGCGCTGCTATACAGAAACATGTGATCCTGTCCAGTGTGTTGTGATAGAATGCAGCATGCTTGCATTTTATTGCAGCTCACTGTACCGCACCTCCAATGTGCACTGCAGTGTGAATAGGACACATAGGAATCAATTGTTTTCTGTGTGTCCTAGTGGTGACCTATGTTTTGGGACTGTGGGAGCTATGTTTATTTTAACCCTTGGCCAAGTTTTTATATTAGGCCTGGTTAACACAGGTGCAGGTGGTTGCGAGTGCGGGAATCACAAAATCAGACATTGAGTTCACATCCGTCAAAAATGTTATAGTACTAATGATCTGGAAACCGGCAGACAGCTCGTCGTATGAATTTTGTCCATCTGATTTTCGTATCATGTGTATGGGCCTTAAGACCCCATACACAAGATTAGATTTTCTGCAGATTTTTGTCTTTAGATTTACCAAAACCATGTAGTAAAAGGGCCTGCCTGATTGAATACAAATTGAAACTCTTAAGATTTGACCTCATATTATATGGTTTTGGTAAATCTGAAAAGAAAAATCAGCAGAAAATCTAATAGTGTGTATGGGGTCTGAATGTGACCCCCATGCATCTAAAGACGCAGCACATTTGCAGGTGTGAGAACCGCAGGGAAATTGCAAGGTGCAAAAGCACCATGCAATTTGCCGGCCTCTGCATTATTAATATTTTGCAGGAACCTTTTTCCTACATGAAATGCAGGCACATCAGCCATTTAAATGAATGGACTACCATGCCCTCACCAACACATTCCGCAAACTGCAATAGTGTGAACCAGTGTTTTTTCATTGTGTTTTTTCTGTTTGAATATAATAAAATGTTCTTTGTTTATATGTACTGAGTGTGGACTATGGCATATGTCTTTTCATGTTTAGTTTTGTTTAATATTTTAAATGGAGTAGAGTCACAACCAAGGTTTTATTTTGAGTGGGTTTGTATATGAGTTGTTACTGGTGACTCCTCCCATTTTAATTTATTGTTTTTTCCTAATGGGTAGATAGCATTAGTGGGGCACATAGGGAATTTTTTCAGTAAGTTCACAGTCTGTGCTTGATTAGCTGCAGTGGAGGGCAGGGGGGACATTGGGGTTCCAAAAGACCCCTGATGTCTAAATAAATAGTACGTGTCACCTGTCCATGCTGTCACACAGGGTTTTTTTTAGTTGAATAAAATAAAATTAAAAAAAAAAATACATTTTAATAAAATGAAGTAAATAAAAAATTGTAAAAGCATGTATGTAAAGCTTTTTAAAATTAGCCAGGATTGACAATAAATTGGCAACATTGTGCATACTGCTTAATATTTCTAATTAATGCCCAATGAAAGCCTGTCCAAAAGGCCTGGGTGCAAATAAATTTGACATCTATTCATTTTCAAACAGCAGACAGCAGAGCAAAACAGGGAATGTCAAAGACAGAGAACTGCCCAGTAGCAATTGCACCCTCTGTAACTATGCCATTAGCCCGCACAATAAATGTAGGCTGTTGAGCCGCGATTTTACCACCACGACTGCTCAGCTGCAAGCAGGGGTATGTATGTGTGTATGTAATATGTACTCCATGTGGGGACATGATACAGGAGATAGTCAGAGAGTGTGCGGATATGATACAAGAGATGGTCCGAGAGTGTGTGGACATGCTACAAGAGACTGCAGACCTACTACAAGAGATGGGGCCAGAGAGTAAGGACACAGCTGATAGCACAGAGCGATGAGGGGTTCAGTTCTATATGAGGTGGGAGCGGGGTGTATAGTGAGGGGTGTTGTGCTCTATGAGGTGGGGACAGGGTGTATAGTGAGGGGTGCAGTGTTCTATGAGGTGGGTGCAAGGTGTATAGTTAGGGGTGCAGTGCTCTATGAGGTGGGGGCGGGGTGTATAGTGAGGGCGTAGTGCTCTATGAGGAGAGGGCAGGGTATATAGTGAGGGGTACAGGGTTCTATGGGGTGGGTGTATAGTTAGGGGTGCAGTGCTCTATGAGATGGGGGCGGGGTGTATAGTGAGGGCGTAGTGCTCTATGAGGTGGGTGCAGGGTGTATAGTGAGGGGTGCAGGGTTCTATGGGGTGGGTGCGCGGTGTATAGTTAGGGGTGCAGTGCTCTATGAGGTGGGGGCGGGGTGTATAGTGAGGGTGTAATGTTCTATGAGGAGGGGGCAGGGTGTATAGTGAGGGGTGCAGGGTTCTATGGGGTGGGGGCTGGGTGTATAGTGAGGGGTGCAGAGTTCTATGGGGTGGGGGCTGGGTGTATAGTGAGGGGTGCAGGGTTATATAGGGTGGGGGCAGGGTGAACAGTGAGGGATGCAGTGTTCTATGGGGTGGGGGGCAGGGTGAACAGTGAGGGGGGCATGGTACTATGGGGTGGGGGCAGGGTGAACAGTGAGGGATGCAGTGTTCTATAGGGTGGGGGCAGGGTGAAAAGTGAGGGGTGCAGGGTTATGAAAGGTAGATCAGTATGGGGTGAGGGGTGCAGGGTAGATGGGAGGTGCAGGAAGAGGAAAGGGCTGCTGCATAGGGCCAGGAGAGGAGTAGAGGACAGTGTCAGAGGTAGGTGTGGGGTGCAGATAGCCTGGCACGGTCAGAGGGAACAGGGATCAGAGCCCTCTCTACTATTTAGAGCTGGGAGGAGCTGGGCAGAGAGGAGGGCAGCTGGTACTCACCATTTGGTCAGCAGCAAATTCGCCTGGCTGGGGGGTGAGTCGATACCGTAAGACCCCTTTCACACTGGAGGCGTTTTTCAGGCACTAAAGGGCTAAAAATAGCGCCTGTAAAGCGCCTGAAAAACGCTCCTCCACCGCCCCTGCCCATTATAATGAATGGGCACTGCTGCCGAAGCGCCTGCAAAGCATTTCATCAGCGGTGCTTTTCGAGTGCATTTAACCTTTTCTTCGCCCTGCTAGCGGGCAAAAGCGCCGCTAAAACGACAGTAAAGAGCCACTACAACTAGCGCCTCTTTACCGCTAACGCGGCTGCGCTGTGAGGGGGGAAAGGGGTCTTAGGGAGGGAAGGACCAGGGACCAGGACACATGGGAGAGATATAGGGACACAGCCAGCCGTGCACTGCACTCGCGCCCTGCCCCCCCCATTCACTTCTGATCTGCTGCCGTTGCTCCATGTCAGTCACCGAGAGCCAGGCAGCAGGCAGAAGTGGGAGAGCCGTGCAGGGGCAGTGAAGGCTGTCCCAACCATCACCCACTCTCAACTCCCAGCCAGGAAGCAGCTGCTAATGGGAACGACGTTCCTGCTGTACAAAAAGTACAGGAACGTCATTCCTATGCGTTCTCGCAGGACTCAAGCCCTGGCTGCAAGTTAACATGGCCACTGCTGTGATTATGGTGTGGTGTGGTGCAAAAAATTAAATGGCAGGGTGTATTTGAGAGGCTGCTTTTCACGTGACTAGGGCTATGCCACAACCACTCTTGCAGCATGGTGCAGCTGGCTTTCAAAGGTTAAAACAGGCATCCAGGAGGTGACATATATTGTCTCGGAGCCACTTGTCAAATGCCACTGTTAGGCTGTCATTTTAGTTAGCGATTAAAATAATTGAAATTGGTATACATTCACATTGCTATAAAAATGGAAAGAAATAGTTGTCTTTAACTTTTTTTTTATTAAACGTATTTCTGGCAAAGTTTTTCCTCCTTTTTTCCTTATTCTCAAACAACATCCATCATTTAAAAAAAAAAATACTTTGAAGACTCTCATTCCTTCACATCATTACAAACGTGGGGATAGCAAAAAGGATTCATCGCTATCTGACTCCAACAGGCATTCAGATCACAAGCTGGCTGTCATGCAGTTATAATGAACAGATACCGCTGAAGGGGCTTAGCATCATCACAGCTAAGTTTGCTGACTGGTGATAATGGTCTATGGAATTCTATTTTATCTTCTTTCCACTAGTTTGCTTTGAGAAGTGATTTGTTAAAATAATTAGTGACAATTGTCTATTTCCAAAGACAGTTTTGTGTAGTAGTGGCAGTTGCATGGATGGGTGTTCAGCGAATGACAAGTACTAATCAAGCATGGGAAACAGAATTTGTTGAGTTTGTGCTCGTATCAGTGACAGCCTCTGGGAATTCAAAATGTAAAATATGCATGGCTAAAAAAAGATAATCAGGTAAGGAAAGATATAACAGCATCCCTGAGATGTGAAACTCGGGTATCACCAAAGACAAACAATCTGTAACAGATTTCAATTGCTAATATGGGAGAGATATGCCTTCTGTAAACGTACCTATGCAGGTAATGTAAGGTGGAAACAAGATTTTATTAATGTGTATATTTAGTTAAATCCTGTTTTTGCACAAGAAAATATGAAAAATACTTTGTGTAGTAAACAAAATATCACTTATTTGATTTTTATTAATTTTTTTTTTACTATGAGTGAATCATCCATTTTCTTATCTTTTAACCAGACTCTTTCTTTGTTAAAAATAATATGTAACAACATAATGATGTAGTATTTTTCAGAATCCTCTTTTTGTATTGCTGTGATCTTGTAGTTAGCGTTAAGCTAACCATACACATATAACAGAATCCTCCATTGACGCTAAACAGAACAGATGTATGAATCTCCCACTGCGGCCATTGTATTCTAACAGCTGGTGCTGCCAGTTGTCAGAATGCCCATACATTGTCTGCATCTGATTAGCTACAGGCAGTTTTTGGCTGACAATTTTCTATACCTCTCATTTGATTTTTCAAATAATTGATGTCAGGTGGAGTGCTGCCAACAGGGCCACCAACTAACCAAATTTTGTCTGGTTCCTAATGAAGGAGTCAGATAAAATGTGCTCAGTGTATGGCCAGCTTTCATCAGCTTATCTGTTTGCTGACTAGTGTTCTTTGTGCGAGAGCATGCTGAATATTACATTCTGCATATCTTCTAATGTTCCAGATCTTGTGGGACCATTCCTGGATTTCCAAATGCCAGTGCCCCATATATCTAGACTATGTCTGGGCCCAATGCCAAAAAGAGTTCTGGTAATTGGCTCATCAAATTTAGTTTGCAGTGATACCAGAGGCACACTAGCGCTGAGCAGCCAGGAAACATTCCCTGTACCTTCGTTGGGGAGCCTTAGGCCCTCAGCGCTGTGATCCATTACAGCGGCCATCATTTCTTGCCAGCTGCCTGTCGCAGAAAAAGACATCAGAGTCCAGGGAAGTTTCCCCTAGACTCCTCCTCGGCTCTGACACGTTTTATGATATAACAAAAGGAGGAGCGTAAGAGGAAGGACATTTTCTGGCATTCAGAATAGGCAGTCTGTAAGTTTCAGGGACTGGGAATTGTACTGGGGAAACAATGATGTGAGGTGGGGAGATGTAACAAAGATTTCTGCTTGGCATAAGATGATTTTTGTTGAGGGTAGGAGGATTTATGCTGGGAGGAGTGATTTGGGAGAAAATAAAGGGAGTCGTGCTGTGAGTGTGGGGGGGGGGAGATTTGTGTTGGGATGATTTGGAGGGGAAGAGGATTTGTACTAGAATGGGAATTTGGGGGAAGAGTATGTGCTGGGTGGGGAAATTCGTGCTGCATTAGGGGGTATTTGGGGGTAAATAAGCATTTGTGTTGAGGGGTATTTGTGCTGGGGGGTGTGATCTGGGGGAAAATAAAAGGATTTGTGCTGGGAGGTGCATAATTTGTACTGGGGGGATTTAAGGAGGAATAGAATTTGTGGTAAAGGAGGGATTTTGGGTGGTTGTGCTAGAAGAGAGAGAGCATTTGTGTTAGGAGGGGAGATTGTGGGTGTGTGCTAGAGGGGGGAGACAAGTGGAGGAAACCACTTCTGAAGTCCAGCTAGTATAGCCCTGTGATCAGTGGTGGCTGGTGCTGTATATTTGGGGGGGCGGCAAACATAACATCCCGCCACCCCCCCCCACGGCCAGTAGGATGGACTTACAGGGCCACCCCCCCAGTTGGTCGGTCGGCCCCCACACTTACCCCATCTAGATCACGGGCAGCTTTGGCTCCTTCAATACGATTGCTTCTTTTGTCGGCCAATCAGGTCTCACCCGCTTCCCGATTGGCCGGGAGGAGAATCAGGAAGACAATAGTGAAGATTAATTTGCTAATGTCACACAACTGGATGAGCTCAGGGCGCAGTCCTCTGTGCCCCGAGCCCACCCTTTTTTGAAGCCAATTAGAGCCTCTGGCTCTAAGCACATGCTTCTAAAAAAAACCCATTGGAATCCAGCACCCTGCATGTAGCGCATCGATTAGGGGAGCAGTGCCCCTTCGCTCCTAATGAACGGGCCACCATTGCCTGTGAGAGAGGGACACAGAAGGTTAGAAAAACATGCAGAAGACCAAGCACTGTGTTTGGAGTAGAATCTTCATGTATCCTGTGCTTCCTCAATCCTCACTCCAATTTCTCTATTCATTAGTTCAGTAAAGTCTACAAAAACCTAAACTAAAGACACTGGTGCCCATCATTCTGAACATACACAGAGGAGAATTACTCCCTGGGATGTACTAGGGACATTACTTGTCAAGTAAGTGGGCATGGGACTTTCTCAATGTATTTGCTAGTGATCTGAAGGTCAGTATTCAGTCACATCTATTGAGGATCAATCAGAAAAGTGTTACAATAGAAAATGGCTACATTTCACCTGCATACAAACAATACATTTGTCATAGTAATTCTGTGCTTAAGTAGAAAAACATTTAGGTAGAAGCACACCAGTTATCCCAAAGACTGTAGACTGAGTAGATATATCCCAGTATTAACTGAAACTCCAAATTTTCAATTGCACTTAAAGTGGTTGTAAACCCAATTAATGTAATCTGACCTGGGTACCTATATCTGTGGTGTTTACTTATCTCTCTCCAAAGCCCTAAGTCCTGTGTCTTTCTGCAGCTCTCTTCCTCTGTTATTAGCATGAGATTTTCTGACAAGTTCTCCGAGATAAAAGCAGATAAAAATTTGAGTTGGGTGGGTGCTAAAAATAGATTAGGAGAGTGCTGGTCAATTCACAGCAGAGCTCTGCATGTTTCTCCATTCTTCTGCCTGTGCGGATGGGGGGGGGTGTGCCTTTCCTCCAACCAGCTGTATATGCATAGACTCCACACCCACTGCTGAAACAGATAGAAATATTTCTAATAGGGATGAGCCGAACAGCCCCCGGTTCGGTTCGCACCAGAACCTGCGAACGGACCGAAAATTTGCAGGAACGTTAGAATCCCATTGACGTCTATGGGACTCGAACGTTCAAAATCAAAAGTGCTCATTTTAAAGGCTAATTTGCTTGGTATTGTCCTAAAAAGGGTTTGGGGACCCGGGTCCTGCCCCAGGGGACATGTATCAATGCAAAAAAAACTTTTAAAAATGGCCGTTTTTTCGGGAGCAGTGATTTTAATGATGCTTAAAGAAGCTTAAGAAGCTTAAGAACAGGGGCAGAAAAATTGTGCCTTTGGTGGTGGTGGTGGTGGTGCTAGTGCCACAACACTGTAAGTCCTCACTCGCTCTTGGTGGGCGCAGAAACGGGCCCTGCTGTGAAATATTAGATCAAGAATTGTAATTACATGCCCCTGTTGAACAGGGGCTGAAAAATTGGGCCTTAGGCACTGGTGCTGGTGCCACAACACTGCAACCCCTCACAGATACTCTAGTTGGAATGCAGAAACGAGCCCTGCTGCAAAGTATTGCATCAAAAATTGTAATTACACTCCCCACAGGGGCTGAAAAATTGGGGCTTAGGCACTGGTGCTGGTGCCACAACACTGCAACCCCTCACAGATACTCTAGTTGGAACGCAGGAACGAGCCCTCCTGCAAAGTATTGCATCAAAAATTGTAATTACACGCCCCTGTTAAACCGGGGCTGAAAAATTGGGCCTTAGGCACTGGTGGCGTCGCCCAGAACCAAAAATGTTCTTACAAGCTATCAGCGTGATCATTGAGGAGGAAGAGAATAATTGCTCAGGATAGTCACTCAGCATAGGCAGTCTTTGAAAGGATCTGAGATTTTAAAAAAAATTATTCGGTTACATCAGCATCAGGTGCTTGGTAGCTGGTGCTGATCCAAGACTGATTCATTTTTATGAAGGTCAGTCTATCGACCGAGTCGATGGACAGACGCACCCTGTGATCGGTTACAAAGCCTCCAGCAGCACTGAATGTGCGTTCCGAAAGAACGCTGGATGCAGGACAGGCCAGTAGCTCAATTGCATACTGTGCAAGCTCTGGCCAGTGATCCATCCTCAAGACCCAGTAACCCAGAGGATTTTCAGTGGGAAAGGTGTCCAAGTCAGATCTTGCCCCTAGGTATTCCTGCACCATGTAAAACAGACGCTGGCGATGGTTGCTGGAAAAGATCATACCTTAGGGCTGTGGACTAAAAAGTTGTCTGAACGCATCGGTCAGACGGCCACCTTCTCCACCGCTCCTTCTTTGACTGACCGAAGCCTCAGCAACACGTTGTCCAGAAACAGGAGTTTGTAACCTCCCAGTCTCTGGTAACGCGTTGCACAGATCTTTCTGCAAGGCCTCCCGAAGATGTTTCATCCTCTGCTCCCTCTGCGACAGCAAGATAAGGTCCGCAACCTTAGCCTTGTAACATGGATAAAGGAGGGTTGCCAGCCAGTATTGGTCCTTCTCCTTGATACCACGAAAAAGAGGATCCTTATGCAGGCTTTGCAGGATCAGGGAGGCCATGCAGCGTAGGTTTGCTGAGGCATTCGATCCAGAGTCCTCTGGGTCACTAAGGACAACATGGTCCACAGCCACCTCCTCCCAGCCACGTACAAGTCCATGTGTTTCTTGGGACTGATCCCATAAAAAGACTGCTGCTGATGCTGAGTGCCAGGCTCCACCTCCATACTGACACAATCCTCCTCCTCCTCGTCCTCTTCCTGTGTGATCAGCGGGCACGCAGGAACACTGTCTGTATAAAGGGGGCCTTGAGAGCTAAGGAAGTCCTCCCCTTCCTGCCTCTGTTCTGCCTCAAGTGCCCTGTCCATTATTCCATGCAGCGTATGCTCCAACAGGTGGACAAGGGGGACAGTGTCACTGATGCATGCACTGTCATGCTCACCATCCTCGTGGCCTCTGTGACAGACCTAGCCGGGAAAGAGACTTTTGGAGGGGACTGTATGCTAGCCTCTTGCCGATCGATTGGGGGCCCTTGCATTTGGGGGAACGGTGCTCTTTGTGAGCTGTATGCCTGGGGACCCTTGAGGTGGTATAACTGTGGATTCGGGTCCTGGTCCCCCAGGACACACAGACTCTGGGGACCCTGGATTTGCCATATTGGAATAGTGGCTGATTCATAATGCTGGGACAGATACTGTTAGGAGATGCTGATGTAAATTCCAACACCTGTCTGTCTATTGTCTGCTAAAATGTGTATTGTAAATAAGTCTATACTATGGGATCTAAGAGTCATTAGATCCCCATTGTTATTTGTGTTAATTAACTCTGCTATTGTGTGAAGAAGAGTCTATGTTGATTGTGATAATGTTGATTGGATTTTCTGAACTACAAGATGGCCAGTCTGGCCTAACGGTCATGTCTGAGTCATCTAGGCTGTCTAAAGGGATTAGTTCATTAGCTCATGTTAATTAGGTTAATTAGGTTACAGCTGTATTGTTAGAGTAATATGAGCAGGAGGTCTGCACCTCCACTTTGAGTGTATAAAAGCCTGTATTTTGCAATAAAGGATATTCCTGTTTAAACTTACATACAGCCTGCCTGGTGTTTGTTCTGAGCTATCACAATTGGACTAGAACGGCACAGAGCTGTAGTTCTAATCCCGGAGCATTGGATGACCGAGCAATCAGATGTTGCGATCTGCAGTCTGATTCAATAGCTGCAGAGGAGTGTCGGGAGAGTGGAACCAAGCGAGCAAAGGGGTTCGTTACAGCCTCCTCAAATGGTGACAGGACAGTGCATGCATCCCTGATCATGGCCCACTGGAGTGGGGAAAAAAACCAAGCTCCCCTGACCCTGTCCTGGTGCCATAATAGCACAGGTACTCATTGATGGCCCTCTGCTGCGTGTGCAGCCGCTGCAGCATGGCCAACGTTGAGTTCCACCTGGTGGGCATGTCACAGATTAGGTGGTTCTTGGGCAGGTTAAACTCCTTTTGGAGGTCTGCCAGCCGAGCACTGGCATTATATGACCGGCGGAAATGCACACAGACTTTCCTGGCCTGCCTCAGGACATCCTGTAAGTCCAGGTACCTGCCCAAGAACCGCTGCACCACCAAGTTAAGGATGTGAGCCAAACAGGGCACATGGGTCATTTGTCCCTGTCGGAGGGCAGAGAGGAGGTTAGTGCCATTGTCGCAAACCACCATTCCTGCCTTAAGTTGGCGTGGCGTCAACCAGCTCTGAACCTGCCACTGCAGAGCTGACAGAACCTTTCCCCCTGTGTGGCTCCTGTCCCCCAAGCACACCAGCTCAAGCACCGCATGGCATCTTTTGGCCTGCATACTTGCGTAGCCCCTTGAACGGCTACGGAATACCGCTGGTTCCGAGGACAAAGCACAGGAAGAGGCCATGGAGGAAGAAGAAGAGGAGGGGGTGGAGGAGAGAGGTGTGTCACAATCATTAGTAGTGGCATTTTGGAGGCGTGGTGGCGGAACAACCTCCAACACTACTGCACCTTGTCCTGCATCCTTCCCAGCTGCCAGCGGTGAAACTTAGGTAACGTCCCTGTCCATGCCTGCTGGACCATGAGTCAGCGGTAATATGCACCTTACCGCTGACCGCCCTGTCCAGTGAGGCATGGACTTTGCCTTCCACATGCAGGTAGAGAGCCGGAATCGCCTTCCGTGAGAAAAAGTGGCGTTTGGGTACCTACCACTGAGGAACCGCACATTCCGCAAACTCACGGAAGGGGGCAGAGTCTACCAACTGAAAAGGCAGCAGTTGAAGTGCTAGCAATTTTGCCAAGCTAGCATTCAACCGCTGGGCATGTGGATGGCTGGGAGCGGACTTCTTTCGGCGGTGCAGCAGCTGGGGCAGGGAAATTGGCCTGGTACAATCTGACGTCGGTGTACCGAAAGCAGATTGCCCACAAGTACTTGGCTGTGACAAACCTAATTCTACACCTTCAATCCTCTCAGTGCAGGTCTCAGAGAGAACTGAAGGTATAGTGGGGTTGGAGATCTCAGCTGATGAAGAGCATATGTCTGGTCAAGCATGTGGTGCCCAAGCAGGAGATGTTTTGGCCACGCGAGATACGCTTGAGACATATGTTGCAAATAGCAGCGGTGCGATCTGATGCACTCATCTCAAAAAAGGCCCACACCAAAGAACTTTTGGAATAACACACAGAGACAACAGCGCCCTGCACATGCAGAACTTTGGGGTGTGATGCAGTCAGTGTGCTGCCCTTAGGCTGGCCCCTGGAGGTATCCTGCCTCGTTGGTGATGTGCCTCCTCATCCTCCTCCTCCTCTCTCCTATCAGACACCCATGTTGAGTCAGTGACCTCATCATCCCCTCCCTCCTCATCACTGGAGCAAACCTGGCAGTATGCTGCAGCAGGGGGAGTATGACTTCCAGATTGCTGTCCTTCTTGGGCACCCCCTCTGTCCGTGCTCACGTTACTGCCTTCATCTAGCTCAGTATCATCATCAGAGCCTTCTAAACGCTGCGCATCCTCCTGGAGCATGTACCCAACACTGTGGTCAAACAGTTCGAGGGACTCCTCAGGAGGACATAGTGGGGCTAGGGAAGGAGTCACTGATGACATTGAGCCGAGGGAAGAGGCCGCGTTGGCAGCTGCTTTGCCAAAGTATCCTGAGCATGGGTGAGAGAGGATGAGGAGGAAGAGGACGGCTTGGTCATCCACTCAACCAAGTCTTCTGCATGTTGCGGCTCAACACGGCCAGCTGCCGAAAAAAAGGCCAAGCGTGTCCCATGGCCACGTGCTGATGAGGATACACCGTCTCCACGACCAGCACTGTTGCCTTTAGACACAGAGCCTGCTTGCCCTCTTTTATTGGCTTGTGACTGTCTGCCTCTCCTTGTTGGCCTTCCAGACATACTAATGGCCTGTAACTGCACTAAGCTGGGATATATATATATATATATATATATATATATATATATATACTGATGCTGCAGCTAGCAAAATCAACTGCCTGCCTGTAGTATGAGAACACCACCAACCTTCTACAGGTAGCTTTAGCTGAACACTGTGCAGAGCTCGCAAAAAAATAACTTGTAGCTTATTTAGCTGCCTGCGGTAGTGGTAGGATCAGGAAAACACCACCAACCTTCTACAGGTAGCTTTAGGTGAACACTGTGCAAAGCTCGCAAAAAACTAACTTGTAGCTTATTTAGCTGCCTGCAGTAGTGATAGGATCAGGAAAACACCACCAACCTTCCACAGGTAGCTTTAGCTGAACACTGTGCAGAGCTCGCAAAAAAATAACTTGTAGCTTATTTAACTGCCTGCGGTAGTGATAGGATCAGGAAAACACCACCAACCTTCTACAGGTAGCTTTAGGTGAACACTGTGCAGAGCTCGCAAAAAAATAACTTGTAGCTTATTTAGCTGCCTGCTGTAGTGATAGGATTAGGAAAACACCACCAACCTTCTACAGGTAGCTTTAGCTGAACACTGTGCAGAGCTCGCACTACACTAACTTGTAATTTTAGCTGAACACTGTGCAGAGCTTGCAAAAAACTAACTTGTAGCTTATTTAGCTGCCTGCGGTAGTGATAGGATCAGGAAAACACCACCAACCTTCTACAGGTAGCTTTAGGTGAACACTGTGCAGAGCTCGCAAAAAAATAACTTGTAGCTTATTTAGCTGCCTGCAGTAGTGATAGGATCAGGAAAACACCACCAACCTTCTACAGGTAGCTTTAGGTGAACACTGTGCAGAACTCGCAAAAAACTAACTTGTAGCTTATTTAGCTGCCTGCGGTAGTGATAGGATCAGGAAAACACCACCAACCTTCTACAGGTAGCTTTAGGTGAACACTGTGCAGAGCTTGCAAAAAACTAACTTGTAGCTTATTTAGCTGCCTGCGGTAGTGATAGGATCAGGAAAACACCACCAACCTTCTACAGGTAGCTTTAGCTGAACACTGTGCAGAGCTCTCACTACACTAGCTTGTAGTTTTAGCTGAACACTGTTCAGAGGACGCACTACACTAACTTGCAGCTTTAGCTGGACACTGTTCAGAGGACGCACTACACTAACTTGTAGCTTTAGCTGAACACTGTGCAGAGGTCGCACTACACTAACTTGTAGTTTTAGCTGAGCACTGTGAGGAGGACGCACTACTCTAACTTGTAGCTTTAGCTGAACACTGTGCAGAGGTCGCACTACACTAGCTTGTAGTTTTAGCTGAACACTGTGAGGAGGACGCACTACACTAACTTGTAGCTTTAGCTGAACACTGTGAGGAGGATGCACTACCCTAACTTGTAGCTTTAGCTGAACACTGTGCAGAGGTCACACTAAACTAACTTGTAGCTTTAGCTGAACACTGTGAGGAGGACGCACTACACTAACTTGTAGCTTTAGCTGAACACTGTTCAGAGGACGCACTACACTAACTTGTAGCTTTAGCTGAACACTGTGCAGAGGTCACACTACACTAACTTGTAGTTTTAGCTGAACACTGTGAGGAGGATGCACTACACTAACTGTAAGTAGTCTAGCTGCCTGATTGTGGTACTAATAGGATCAAAAGAACACCAGCAATTTTCTTCAGGTAGCTGTAAATACTGTAACAAGACAAGCCTGCCTGTCAGTAGGAAGATAACAGGAACGGATCTAGCTAAACTGAATATAGTGTATATATATATATATATATATATATATATATATATATATATATATATATATATATACAACACCTGGGATGCATATATATATATATACACAATACACTGTAAGTGCAGCTAACTCACTGACTGTCCTGCCTAATCTATCTAACTTAAATCAAATGACACTGTCTCTGTCTATCTCTTTCAACTCCAGAACACACACTACACAGGGCCGCTGTGTAGGTGGCCTTATATAGTGTGGGGCGTGTACTAAATCCCCCGAGCCATAATTGGCCAAAGCCTCCTTGGCTTTGGCCAAGTACGGCTCTCTGTTCAGACGGCACTGTGATTGGCCAAGTATGCGGGTCATAGTGCATGCTTGGCCAATCATCGACCAGCAATGCACTGCGATGCCGCAGTGAATTATGGGCCGTGACACGCCACACGAATTTGTCGCGAACGGCCCATATCGTTCTCAATTCGGCGAACGATCGAACAGACGATGTTCGAGTCGAACATGGGTTCGACTCGAACACGAAGCTCATCCCTAACTATCAAACACTAGTTGAGTATTAGCGTAGGGTACAGCACCACACAGTCATAGGCACACGTACACAGGGTCTCGGGGTTTCGAAAGATGTGATGGCCATCACATTTTGAGAGACCCTAATCTGCAACGTTCATTTTAAAAAAAATAAAAAAGCCAAAAATAGTTGTGGTTGTATTTTTCTTCTCCCTCTCTTTTGTTCTCTTTCTTATGTTCGCTCTCTACTGTCCGCTCTACTGTTCGCTCACTATTGTTCTATATTTATCATTCTCTCTGTTTTATTTTTACTACGTTTTATTGTATTTGCTTTGCAGGTATGGTATGTTATACTGTAATGTTTGTTTTATTGCTAATCATCATTTGCTTAGCAGGTACGCCATTCAGCTGCAACGCGGATTTATTTATCTTGACAGCAACAGTGTTTGCTCCCACGATACATAAAGCCATGACTCCAGCTCTGTAGGAGGTGATTTCACCACCACAGTTAAAAAAAAGAGCATATATGCCGAAGCATGGGGGCAGCAGGGGTCGAGCAGTGATTTGCGCCTAACTTTTGGGGTGGATGCCCCCATGCTTCGGCATATATATATTTTAGGCACAGATTGCGTTAAAAAATGTTTTATATTTTTACTATGTGTTTTTTGTATTTGCTTTGCAGGTATGGTATGTCTTATTGTTATACTGTAATGTTACTTTGTTTTATTGTTAACCATCATTTGCTTAACAGGTATGCCATTCAGTTGCAGCATGGATTTATTTATCTTGACAGCAACAGCGTTTGCTCCCACGATACATAAAGCCGTGACTCCAGCGATGTAGGAGGTGATTTCACCACCACAGTTAAAAAAAAGAGCATATATGCCGAGGCATGGGGGCAGCAGGGGTGGAGGAGCAATTTGCTCCTAACTTTTGGGGCGGATGCCCCCATGCTTCAGCATATATTTTTTAGGCCATTCAGCTGCAGCACTGATTTATTTATCTTGACAGCAACAGCGTTTGCTCCCACGATACATAAAGCCGTGACTCCAGCGATGTAGGAGGTGATTTCACCACCACAGTTAAAAAAAAGAGCATATATGCCGAGGCATGGGGGCAGCAGGGGTGAAGGAGCAATTTGCTCCTAACTTTTGGGGCGGATGCCCCCATGCTTCAGCATATATTTTTTAGGCCATTCAGCTGCAGCACTGATTTATTCATCTTGACAGCAACAGCGTTTGCTCCCACAATACATAAAGCCGTGACTCCAGCGCTGTAGGAGGTGATTTCACCACCGCAGTTAAAAACAAAATGGTGCATGTATGCCCATCATTAGAAGTGGGTGGATGAAGGGAGGTATTCTAATGGTGGGCATACCCACCTATCAATCTCTTTTTTTTGTTCAGCTCACAGGCTGCATGAAAAAAAAAGATTACAATATATGCCCAACAAGGACCAGCAATGTACTGGTATGGTATACTGGTATACTCGTACGGGACCCCGAAACCCCGAAACCCAAGCACCGCCTTCAGGCTTTCTAAGGGTGTAAATTTTTGATTTCACTCCTCACTGCCTATCACAGTTTCGGAGGCCATGGAATGCCCAGATGGCACAAACCCTCCCCAAATGACCCCATTTAGAAAGTAGACACTCCAAGCTATTTGCTGAGAGGTATGGTGAGTATTTTGCAGACCTCGCTTTTTGTCACAAAGTTTTGAAATTTGAAAAAAGAAAAACAAAATACATTTTTCTTTTCTTTATTCATTTTCAAAAACAAATGAGAGCTGCAAAATACTCACAATGCCTCTCAGCAAATAGCTTGGAGTGCCTACTTTCCAAAATGGGGTCATTTGGGGGGTTTTGTGGTATCTTGGCATTTTATGGCCTTCGAAACTGTGATAGGTAGTGAGGAGTGAAATAAAAAATTTACGCCCTTATAAATCCTGAAGGCAGTGATTGGTTTTTGGGGCCCCGTACGCAGCTAGGCTCCCAAAAAGTCCCACACATGTGGTATTCCCGTACTCAGGAGAAGCAGCAGAATGTATTTTGGGGTGTAATTCCACATATGCCTATTGCATGTTTGAGCTATATATCATTTAGTGACAACTTTGTGCAAAAAAAAAGTTTGTAATTTTCCCGCAACTTCTGTCAAAAAAATATAAAATATTCCATGGACTCAACATGCCTCTCAGCAAATAGCGTGGGGTGTCTACTTTCCAAAATTGGGTCGTTTGGGGGGGAGTTGCCATTTTGGCATTTTATGGCCTTCAAAACTGTGATAGGTAGTGAGGAGTGAAATAAAAAATTACGCCCTTAGAAATACTGAAGGTGGTGCTTGGTTTTCGGGGCCCCATACGCGGCTAGGCTCCAAAAAGGTCCCACACATGTAATATCCCCGTACTCAGGAGAAGGAGCAAAATGTATTTTGGGGTGCAATTCCACATATAACCATGGCATGTGTGAGCAATATATATTTAGTGACAACTTTTTGTACAAATTTTTTTTTTTTTCATTATTCAATCACTTGGGACAAAAAATAAAATATTCAAAGGGCTCAACATGCCTCTCAGCAATTTCCTTGGGGTGTCTACTTTCCAAAATGGGGTCATTTGGGGAGGGTTTGTACTGCCCTGCCATTTTAGCACCTCAAGAAATGTCATAAACTAAAAGCTGTATAAATTCCAGAAAATGTACCCTAGTTTGTAGACGCTATAACTTTTGCGCAAACCAATAAATATAAGCTTATTGACATTTTTTTTACCAAAGAAATGTGGCTGAATACATTTTGGCCTAAATGTATGACTAAAATTGAGTTTATTTGATTTTTCTTATAACAAAAAGTAGAAAATATCATTTTTTTTTCAAAATTTTCAGTCTTTTTCCGTTTATATCGCAAAAAAAAAAAATCGCAGAGGCAATCAAATACCATCAAAAGAAAGCTCTATTTGTGGGAAAAAAAGACGCAAATTTCATTTGGGTACAACATTGCATGACCGCACAATTATCAGTTAAAGCAGCGCAGTGCCAAATTATAAAAAGTCCTCCGGTCATTGAGCTGCCAAATGGTCCGGGGCTTAAAGTGGATGTAAACCCAATGTCATCCTTTCTAAACTACTGCCATAGGGGTTATCGATAAGGATGTACATGCCTCCTGCATGTATCTTTACCTGTCAAGTGTCTCCCCTCTGTCTGTTATGAGAGCTGAAAAACTGCAGATTCTGTGGGTAGGTCTGTTGTCTGGAACTCAGTGGGTGGAGTTGTGATGTCAGTAGACTCCCCACCCACCTCTACACTCCCCTTGTCAATATGCATTTTCTCCTGTGTATTTCTTACACTGAACTTCTGCTATGATCTCTAACATCCAGTGAAAAGACAGGAAAGTAACACATGACGTCAGCAGGCCAAATCATGCTGATTTGTAGACTAGCCAATCCTTGCAGAGCTGCTGAAAAAAGGAGTGGGGGTGGGAATTAAAAAATAATGCATGTCTTAGGCTAGTGCACAAGATATGTAAATCACCTGTCACTCACAGCAAGGGGGAGGATTTGGCAAAGTTTTTCTCTGTTTGTCAAGATTTATCTCACTGAAGAATAAAAGAGGATTGCTCAGAGCTGGATTAACTATTTGTGGCAAGACTGGGCTCAAATGATAGGAAATCGTATACTCTACATTATGACATCAAAAAAAGAAAAACATTTTCGGGTTTACATCCACTTTAAGTGGTTAAATAAACTGGCGTGGTTACTGTACCATTGGGGAAATCTTTTTCTTTTATATGTCATTGGGCCATCCATATACCTTTTGGAAGCATTCAACGACACCCATAAGAAGAGAGAGCTGATGTATTGATATATAGCGTGATTGCCAACCATGAGAGTGGGAGGCATATTTATCAAGGGAGTTCTTTTCTGTTGGGAGAGGGATCACCTGCACTTATGAGGAAGTGTTCATTTTTGTTTGGAGGACACCCTAAATAGGGAAGACTGGAAGCACTATTAGTCATAGAGATTAAGCACTTGGTGGACTTCTTTTGCACTAGACACTGGGTGGACTTTTTTTGACATCTTTGTTATTGTAATTTTAATTTCCGAGTTCTTATTTTGAGTTTTTTTGTTCAGTTTATTTTGATTCATGATTGCTTTAAAGTACACATGTATTTTTATATCACAGCGCTACTGTAATGCTGCGTACACAAGGTGGGAATTTCCAACAACAAATGTTCGATGAGAGCTTGTCGGAAATTCCGACCATGTGTAGGCTCCATCGAATATTTTTTGTCTGAATTTCCGACTACAAAAATTTGAGAGCTGGTTCTCAAATTTTCCAACAACAAAATCCGTCCTCGTAAATTCTGAGCGTGTGTACACAATTCCGATACACAAAATTCCACACATGCTCTGAATCAAGTATGAGACGGAAGCGATCAGTCTGGTTCGTACTGGAGATAGCACATTTGTCACGCTGCAAATTTTTAAATCTTTTAATGCAGCGCATTCTCTTCTTCTTTATAATGCTAGAATAATGAAGTTGTTTTGCTGCTGATATTCACACAGAGTTCTCACAAACTGATTTCTTTATTATTTCTTGTGATCTCATGAATAATATTTTTTATTTTTTTCATCAGATCTCCATAATAAAGTTTAGAATTTACTTTTATAGTGATCTTTTTTAATAATTTTTTTACCAAGATCTCCTGTTTTTTTTTTTTTTTTTCTAGTGATCTCCATAATATTTTTTGTTGTTTTGTGTGTCAAGTTACCACAACACCATTATTATCTTGTATTTTTTAACCTCAAGGAGGTTGTTTGGTGTTGGTGTCCCTTGTTAATTTGACATAGTATTTTTTAAATGTACCTGAAATGTACCTGCCTACTCACAAACAAACTGTCCTTTTTGAAGTAAAACACATAGGCAAGTATTTGTGAAAAAAAATAGACATTTATTATGGGTCATAACAAAAAAAAGAGGAAGGCAATGCTGGATAAACTGGTGAAATTGGCAAAGCCTTTGTATTCCAGGGCACACATTAACTATTTTACAGGCAAAATTGGTAGCCTGAGGAGTCCATATAATAGTGAGTACAATCCGGTCCAAGGACTCCAAGAGATCAGAAACAGCAGCAGATGACATATATGTTCCCAGGCTGTGGTCTTACTACAGCCTGCGTGTTTTTTCAGACCAGACTGAACCCAGCCCATCACTTTCTTGTCTTCTTTCCATGCTTCCTTCCACGCTTGCTTCCAGGCTGTGGCTCTGGTTTTGGAGTCGTGGCAGGAGGTGGAGGAGGAGGAGGATGATGGTCGAACTCACAAACATGGCTTTCGCTTGTGAGTTCGGCCCTCAACCCCTTATTTAGGGCTTGTAAAATCACTTCCTCACAGAAGAGGCGTTGGCCCTCCTCCATTTCCTGCATTTTGCAGGCATAGTCCTCTTGAAGATCGGGGGGGTTCTGCAGTAGCCTGCAGAATTAACCCAAGTGCTGCCTCCTACATGTTCCTCCCCTTCCTGGGCCTTTTTTTTGAAGGCGGATGGGAGGGACCTGGGATTCGGTCAGGCTACTGGGCCTGGCCACCTCCTGGCTGCCACCTTCCCCCACCACCTCCTGGCTGCCACTTATCCCCACCAACTTCTGGCTGCCACTTTCCACAGCCTCCTCCTGGTTGAGGCTTTCCTGTGTATGAAAAAGGGACATAGTTTTAATTTTTTGTTCATCAACTACACACAATTTTCAGCTCATGACTGTTGCAAATTGAATGTTAATAAAAAGAAAAGACAATCATTCTGACCCCAGCATTTTTCATTCTTGTCCCAATCATTTTTGGCCACTACTGTCTATTGATATGTAAAACACTTTGTTAAATCAGAAATTAATGATCAATAATAACATCTAGTTAACATCATTAGTTTTTGGACAAGAAATATGTTGAACAATGCTATACCTGACTAAAGCTGGGCTCCTCCACTTCTTCCTGGCTGGAAGGCCCAGGTTGGACGTCGGAAGCCTCAGCTGGGGTGGAAGGAAGTATTGAAGGAAGAGTGGAGAGTTATGGCCTGATTTTACTCTGGTCTGACAGAAAACGCAGTCTGTCATAGTACCACAGACTGGCTACATAAATGTCATCTGCTGCAGCTCCTGACCTCTGGGAATCCTGGACCTTCTTGCGCTCCCTAATATAAGTGCTCCTCATGCCACCAATTTTGACCTTCAAATAGGGGATGGTTGCCGTGGCGATCTGCAGCTTCACAAATTCCAGCAATTGATTCAGCGCTGCCTTCCTCTTTCTTTTATTATTATAAAAGGGGTGTTTTACCTGCCACAGACAGGGCAGCTCCCTGTATTTATCGCTGAATAGGGGGATAAAGTCATGATCGTTGAAGCAATCCATTTTATCTGCAAGACACAACACAAGACAAACCCTAATGTCAGGCTAAACTCTCCTAATCTTGTCCCAATATAGGCCTCAATCTATAAGCAGTATAGGCCACTGATGCACCAAGTTAAAATTGTACCCTCGTTATCACGATCAGCGCTTCCGCTACTCCTTCCTCCACTCACAGATCATACGTATGACGCACGCGTGTTACGCTTTATATACACTGCGCATGCATGAAACTCCGCCCACCCCTGACCTTCTTTCCCCGCCCCTTCTCTTTCAGCGCAGTGGGAGAGCACATGGCGGAGAAAGAACAAGTGTATGAAGACAGCAGCAGGAATGAGGAGAGCCCGGAGCCACGAACGTCCCAATCCCGGAGGAGATTTAAGGCCTCAAATATGCCCTTTGTAGAGATGGTGGAAATGGTGGACATCTTGAAGAGGGCCGACTATGATGGGAAGCATGGACCTTACCCAAACCCAAGAAAGGCCAAGATCAGGACTAAAGTTGTGAGAAGTCTGCACAGGAATTTTGGGTTACGGCGATCCAAGGATCAACTGAGGAAATGCTGGTCAGACCTGAAATTGAGGGAGCACGATCAGTACAGAAGGATCAAGAGAGTTCTGCTAAAAAGTAAGTATTTCTCATGTGTTCCTATTGTTATTATTACTTTGGTGCTGCTCCGTGTGCTTTTTTTTTACTGTTGTACTGTTTAAAATGGAAATTTTAGGTTCGTGGGCACAGTAATCGTTCGTAGCAAACATAATTCGTTCGCCCACTAATATGATGTTTTTGGCAGATGCAGGTTAACTACATTTGGTCATGCCTATTTATATTAAAAGAAGTTTAGTACATTGTTGTCTAGATAGGTTTGTAACTAGAATGAAATTCAAACTTGATTCAGTGTAAGGAGAGGACACTCAGCAGCTGTTTACACATCTGGACGCAGGAGCACTAGGGTGTCCCACACAGGTGCTCCAGTGGATACTAGGGGTGTCTCCATGTGTGAAACTTGACCAAAACAGGTAAGTATTGCAGCTTTAGAAAGAGAAAAAAAATGTCTTCAGCTTGGATGAATGTGAGAAAAGTCCTGGACAGCCGCACTCAAAATGAAATTGCCTTTATTAATAAAAACAACAAAAGTACATGCCACAGCAAGAAGTACAGGAAATCTGGTGCGTTTCACACTATAAATAGTGCTTAATCATAGCTAAACTACACAAAGATGAATCTCACATATATGTACCAGTGTCTATTAGTCATGTGTTCAAGAGATTGTTTAATTGCATCCAATTAACAACCCAAAGGAAGGCGTGACCACAAGCAGAGCAAAAAACACAGATCTGTGTAGTGTGAAAGGTGCCTGAGAGAGTTAGAAAAATATATAAATACATGTGGAAGATGTAAAAAAATGTATTATATTTGTGAAAAGGAATATGTATACAAGTGAAGTGAAAAAAATCTGTGAATGGAATATATACTAAAATAAATATATATTAAAATATATTGAGAAGTAAATATATGTAGAACTGTGAGTTAGTATAAAAATATGAGTTTGAAAAAATATAAATGAAATGTATATATGTATTAATTTATTCTATAAATGTATTTATTCAGTAAAAACATAATAAAATAGGGGGCTATCAACCCAAATGAAGAAAAAAAAATATAGAGACTGTGCTAAAAAGAAGAAAAAATATATAAATAAAACAAATCAAAGAGGCAGGACACATGTTTAGATATAAACGTATGTGTCAATCAAGATCATGTCTTAAATGGACATGAGGTGTAAATATCATGTCAATGAAAAAGTGAAGAAAAAGAAAAGTATGGGATACATAAAAAATGTTTATATAAGATGTATAGAAAATAATAAATAGAAAACAAACACAATGGTGTGTAGACGCGCTAATTGGAACAAAACCACAAATGTAAGCGTGTCTAGTAAATGGGTATGCGAAACACCAATGTGTCTATATGTGCACAATACAAGATGAATTGAACTAATCTCATAAACACATCTAAAGTATGTTAACTATATAATAATATAACAATATAAATAAATACATATTTTATGATAACAATGTAGCACAAAGGATGTCAAGAATGAATCAAAAATATAGTTTACAACTAAGTGTGAAATACACAGCATAATGGTGGGATACGGTAGTAATTAAGTATGCAAAGTACAAGATGTACATATATATATATATAAGACCGGACACAATAGAATACAGGGTGGAAGAAAACCACTCGAATTGGAAACACTCCTGTTCTTATACATGAGTAGAAAATATTCATGCTGTCTTCCGTTGCATCCAGCCGTGCTCCGCATCTCTGTAAAAAACCAACCCCGCTGTGTTTAATGCAATATAAATAATCAAAGACTCCTTTGACCAACCC
Organism: Aquarana catesbeiana; assembly: GCF_042186555.1. Lineage (NCBI taxonomy): Eukaryota > Metazoa > Chordata > Amphibia > Anura > Ranidae > Aquarana > Aquarana catesbeiana. The sequence goes on from NC_133324.1 coordinate 722,344,452, forward strand.
AATACTTTAACTCCTGGCTATTCCCATAAAAAGCATGAAGCATGAAATGACCTAAAAGATTTTTATATACAGACAAAATATCTAAATCTATTTACAAGCACAGAGTTCTATATGCACCCATGAACACCGTCCCCTCATGCCCTTAATCCAATATCTAAATGATGTGGAACAAGACACATATGTCAAAATATGAAAAGGCTAGGGAAAGAAAAAAGAGGGGGAGATGTGCATGTAAGATTAAAGCGGAGCCCTCATTATAATAAAATCTCCAATATATAACCGACGGCAAAAAGGGGTAGATGTAAAAAATATAGATGTAAAAAATACAAATGTAAAAAATAAATAAATGAAATGGTGGTGGAAATGAAAGTGCAAATGGTACTAATGATACTGACCCCATTACCCCAGAACTCAGAAGCAATACAGAATAGATTCATTGGTTAATCAATTATGTTCATCTGAACAAGATGCAGATACACACATCCATCTGTACGACTCTAAGCATGTATGGATATATACATGTTGTGAACTGAATAGTCATAATAGTAGCCATTACACAGCATTGGACTATGTATATAATGTATAACTAATGGACTTATGTATATAAGTAAAACAGATTATAGTCATAATGCTTTGCAGAAATGGAACAAACTAAAGCATGAATTGTGAGGTTAATCATAATAATGGGACACGTCCCACTCAAAGTTTAACCCCAATGGGATTCTGGTATTTAAGGAGAATATCCAGAACACTTCACGCTTACAAAGTGTTCAGAATAAATCTCCTCCTCTCTTAGGGGTCACTATCTTTTCCACCCCTTGAATTACCAAGCTGGTGACGTCTTTATGATGAATGGTGTTCCAGTGTTTAGCTACGTTGGTAGATCTATTTTTCTCAATATCGTATAGATGGTCATGCAACCAGTCTTTCAGCCTCCACATGGTACGGCCTACCTATTGGATGTGACACATCTCACATGTAATTAGATATACTCAAAATCTGGTGTTACAATTGATGAATGTTGAGATCTCAAAGCTTCTACCATTATTGCTGGAACACACCTTATTGCCCTTTTTAATAAAGCGGCAATAGTCACATCCTTTCATGCCACATTTAAAGTTGCCTTTAAAACGTAGCCAGTTGGACTCTGAGGGTTGACTGAGGAATAAACTGGGTGAAAGAGCACTTCCCAACGTGGGTGCTCTTCGGGACACGGATTTAATGCATTTTGAGAGGATATTATTATAGATAGGGTCATTAAGTAAAATTGGAAGATATTTAGTAATGGTGTTCTTAATTCTACTATATTCTAAGCTGAAGGGTGTGGAAAAAAACTGGTATGTTCTTATGTGAGCGAGAATGATTTTTATTGTTTTTATTGGGATTTTCTATCAACAAGGTGTCTCTAGGAATATTCTCTACTGCACATCAGGCCCTATTTAGTAGCTTGTTTGGATACCCCCTATCTATGAACCTGCGGGTCATGTCTGTGGCCTCTTTCCCGAAGCTAGCAGATGTGCTGCATATACGTTTCAATCTCAGAAATTGTCCATAGGGCACACTTTTAATGGTGTGCCCTGGATGGGCAGAGTCCGCTCTCAAAAGAGCATTACCAGCTGTGGATTTTCTGTGTAGGCTCGTGGTTACAGTACCATCTGAGCCTGTTAATTTCACATCCAAAAAAGTAATCAAGACCTCACCTATTATGTTTTTACTGAATAAATACATTTATCGAATAAATTAATACATATATACATTTCATTTATATTTTTTCAAACTCATATTTTTATACTAACTCACAGTTCTACATATATTTACTTCTCAATATATTTTAATATACATTTTAGTATATATTCCATTCACAGATTTTTTTCACTTCACTTGTATACATATTCCTTTTCACAAATAAAATACATTTTTTACATCTTCCACATGTATCTATATATTTTTCTAACTCTCTCGGACACCCTTCACACTACACAGATCTGGATTTTTTGCTCTGCTTGTGGTCACACCTTCCTTTGGGTTGTTAACTGGATGCAATTAAACAATCTCTTGAACACATGACTAATAGACACTAGTACATATATGTGAGATTCATCTCTGTGTAGTTTAGTTAAGCACTAACTATAGTGTGAAACGTGTCAGCTCTCCTGTACTTCTTGCTGTGGCATGTACTTTTGTTGTTTTTATTAATAAACGCAATTTCATTTTGAGTGTGGCTGTCCAGGACTTTTCTCACATTCATCGTTATCAGCATTGCCGGCACCCGAGGCTTCCAATTTGGAGGAGAGGTTCCTGATTGACCTCCTTAGAGCGGTGATTTTTCTTTTTCCCTGCCTTCAGCTTGGAACTCTGCCAAAAAAGACAATTGTACGACACTTCCAAGAAATGTTTCATATTACTATTTCTGGCCTCAAATATCTGTGTGCTAAGTATACCTTTTTTTTATTCACATAGGGGAGAAAAGACTCAGGACATCAGAGGGCACCAAGGACCCACAACCTCCTAAAGAAGGAGAAATCCCCACACCACAACCAGAGGATGTGGCGGAAGGAGAGGTTTACGAAGTGGGCGAAATAGCCTGCATATTTATAATACATGGTGTGTTTTTAAATTTTAGGTGATGTGGATGTTGTGGAAGAAGAATCTCATTTCACACGTCCTCATTGGGGAGATCATGGTGTGCAATTGGGATTTACAGAAGATCAAGGAAGACATAAATGATGTGGAAAAAAGACACAAAAACCTCATTGATGTTTTAGGCAGATTCTAAAACACATCAAAATTAGTCAATTTGTTTATATTTTTATTATTTTTCTAACTTTTTTAAAGTATATTGAAAGCCAAATTTTGAAGATGCACACAGTGTGTCGAAATGTGCTATCTGCCATCACGGGATATCAATGTACGCGTTTTGTTGGTGCAACCCCTTCCTCGCAACTAAAGTAGCTGAGAGGAAGGGGTTGCACCCCTGAAACACGTCCATTGATCCCCAATGATGGGAGCTAGCACATGTTGACATTATGCATGGGATCAGGAGGGAAATCCCCATTTTGACTCTCAATTTGTGTGCATCTTCAAAATTTGGCTTTCACAGGGGTGACATCACCCCATCTGATGAAGGCAAGATCAACACAGTTTGGACATATTAATGTCTGATATTGCCTTCAGTTTATCAAAGTTGAACTTTGTAAATTCCTGAGTTGTGTATTGTTTTATGGTTTTAAACATGCCTGTTTACCCCAAAAAGGATATTTCTACTGTCAAACAAAAAATATGTTGGTTTGTTCAAAAACCCTTTTTTAAAGCACATGTGAATGTGCACAGAGTAAAAAGTTTTCTACTCAACAATGTGTGGCTTCTTCTTTCAATGCTCAATACCAGTTTTGGAGTGGAGTAAGTTGGTGTTTACAGTGACAATGGAGGTTATTTACTAAAGGCAAATCCACTTTGCACTACAAGTGCACTTTCAGTGCAGTTTCAAGTGCACTTTTGCACTTGTAGTGCAAAGTAGATTTCCCTTTAGTAAATAACACCCACAGTGCTTTAAAATTTGCCACAATCAGGCCATTTTCGGGACTCAAAAAAACAATTCATGGTGCTGAAAATTATGAATATTTTTTTCAGTAATGCATTACATACATTAACAACAAAAACAAGGTGTGTGTATAGCAGACCCACAACATAATAGTTAGCTGAAGAAGAGATTGTCACCTCTTGTATCAAAGAAATTACGTTTACACTATTGAAGAAAATGGCCAAAAAAGAAAAGCCCATTGGATAACCTAGGAGACAGCTAAAAGAAACACAAGCAGTAAATCAAAGGAAAGATTATTTCAGTTTAAATTAAAAATGTATTTTAAAAATGTTTCTTAAACCTTTTCTGGCATATCACTGGCCCCCCTACCCGCAAAGTGCTCCATATATTTTAGACGGACCTCACGGGCGGGATGGCCAGCTTCAAGGGTCAGGGTTGTCAGGGTTTGTTCTTAAAATCCGGCCTCAGGCCTAACTGAGGCCACATAGTTCATAGAATTTCTCCTTAAAAAGTTGTGTAGAATGCAGCATGCAAGTATTATATGGTTAAGTTTATATTTCGCCATGTTGAATGGCGTAAGGAATAGGCAGAACCAGCTGGCCATTATCCCGAAAGCATTCTCCACCACCCTTCTGGCTCTGGCCAGCCGTTAGTTAAAAACCCTCTGGTCCGGGGTGAGGGTCCTCATCGGGAACGGCCACATCAGGTGATTACCCAGCCCAAATGCTTCATCAGCGACAAAGACGAATGGCAGACCAGCCACGTTGACTTCCGGAGGTGGCAATCCCAAGCCACCACTCTGGAGCCGTCCATAGAACTCCGTCTGGGCGATGACTCCACCCATCCAACATCCGGCCATTCTTCCCCATGTCCAAATAGAGAAACTCGTATGTCGCCGACACCACCACCAACATCACTATACTATTAAACCCCTTATAGTTGTAATAGTATGACCCCGAGTTGGGGGGTGGGACTATGTGGATGTGTTTCCCATCAATTGCCCCTCCGCAGTTGGGAAAGTCCCAACGCTGGGCAAATTGGGAAGCCACAGTCTGCCATTCCTGTGGCGTTGAAGGAAACTGTGGAGTCAAACAAGAAAAAAAAAAATAGAGCTTTTGCACATAACATTGCAAGAAGATTAGACACAAACATTCTTAGCCAACATCAGTATAACATTTATTTGAAGGAGTATTTAAAGACAAATATATAATGTCCACTTATCAGATTCCTCACCCCCTCTGATGGCCCAGTGTAAAAAATTTAGGGGGGGGAGGAGATGTTTTGGACAGGTAAATAAAAAATGTGTTTTACTTTGGCCAGCCCCTTCTTACTTACACTATTGGCAGCCCACTGGACAGTTAAGAACTGTCATAATACAAAAATATAAATACACACTGTACAAATTGAAGCACTTTTTTACATTCTGCAATTACCTATCAAGATAATAGGAGAACAAAACTTTAAACCGTACCATTTGAAAGTATTCAGGCAGGCCCTTTCACCACATGCTTTGGTGAATTCATCCATAAATATGACCACAAAAGAGGTAGGTATAGTGTGTATGGATTTGGCAAAGTTAGCAGATAGAAGATTGGTATCGGTTGACTTAGCGGTTGGGGGGAGGGAGGGTTCCAAGTGATTTTGTAACCCCCCAAAAAAGCCTTTGGTACTCTGCATGAATTTAAGGACACAAATAACATTTGTACACATTTTAGAGGGTGTTTAGGGTAAAGCACTACTATGGAGCTGACAAAATACATTGTTAAGTGACTAGGCTAGGTGTGTATGGGCCCAGGATAGTATGCTGGGGAGGTTAGTGAAGGCAAATATGCATGAAGGACAAAAACTTCCAGCATGCATGAGGATAAAGAGGACATTCACAGCATATTACAATCATGGTAATTAGGGAATGACAGAAATACATTACTTTAGCAAACATTAAATACATAGAATGTGATGTTAAAGGAGAAATCTTACCTTAATATAGTCCTTCTGCAGGACCTGAATGATGGCAGAACAGGTCTCTGGAATAATGATCCCCAGAGCCTGGGGGGGAGATGCCTGTCGAGAACTTGATGTCCTGCAGACTTCTCCCCTTCACCAAGTAGGGGTGTCCTGCTTCATAATATAAGGGGACAGCAAAGCCAACAAACGGTGAAAAACGGGGTCCGTTATCCGGAGATAATTCCTGAAATCATCAGGATTATTCTCACGGATCTCCCGCAACAAAGGCATATGAGAGAATTGGTCACGCTGGAGTAACTAATTCTTCGTCCATGAACTCCTCCCCGCCCTGTTCATGGACTGGGATTGGGTCAAAGTAAGAACCCCAACACCAAGCCCCTGCACAGCACGAAGTCTACGATGAGTACGTGCCCGCAACATGGCTTCAAAACGGTCGGCTCATCAGAACATACTAACAGAACGCCTGAAAATCAGAAAGGCCTGAGAAGAACGAGCTGAAAATCAGAAACAAGCGGACAAGAATGCACTGCAAATCAAATATGTACTATAAAAATATGCACTGAAAAACAGATGCAAACTGACTACATGCACTAAAAACCAGATACGAACCCACAAGCACAAACTGAAGAGCAATACCGATCTGAAAAGCACGAGGATGAAAAACGCGAATCGTCTCTCACCAAACTTCTACTAACACGAGATTAGCAGAAGGAGCCCAAAGGGTGGCGCACTGGCTATTGAACCTCCTTCTTCTAGTGCCGTCCTACATGTTGTACGCCACCGCGTTCTTGACGATTGGAATTTCCGTCAACATTTGTGCAGCCGTGTGTATGCAAGCCAAGTTTGAGCCAACATCCGTCGGAAATAAATCCAGGATTTCATTGTCGGAATGTCCGATTGTGTGTACGTGGCATTAGAGTGAATGTTTACACTTTGATTTATTTTATTTTTTTCTGTTACGTTACAAAGTAGCAGCAGCGATTAGTAATTATTTATGTTATATTGGAATACAGGGACAATTATTAAGACACACAAAAAATATGGAATTGATTTATCTCTCTATAGCGCAGAGTACATTTACAGATTACTGTCAGTGGATTACTGAAAACTGATAAAGGATCTCATGGACTGTTGAATCAAAATTTGAAATTCTTGGTTCAGTAAACAAGGTTTATATTTTTCATTAAGAAGGCAAAATGATAGTGCCTCAGTGTTTGACATCAACTGCGAAACATGGAGTGTTCTGGTCTGAAGCTCTCTTGGCATTCTGGAGCACAAAACCTCTCAATGCCTTTTGCAACACCATGCAATACCTGTGGATCTAAGTTTAACTGGGCAGTAGTTCATCCTACACAAGATTATGAACAAAACATGCTTCAGACTATGTCAGAACTACCCTAGAGGAAAAGTAAAAGATTTAAATCATGGAATGGCCAGTACAGTTACCAGACTAAAAGCCATCAATTACAGTTTGGATTGAATTGACTAGAATAGTGATGGCAAAGGAACCTGTAGGCAGGTGCGGCCTGCTGCCTCCACTTCAGGTGGTGCTCAACCACAGTGGCAGTGCAGAAGGAGAGGAAGTCATGGGGAACATGGTTACTCTATGCCAGGGGTATGCAATTAGCAGACCTTCAGCTGTTGCAAAACTAAAATATCCATCATGCCTCTGCCTCTGGGTGTCATGCTTGCGGCTGTCAGAGTCTTGCTATGCCTCATGGAACTTGTAGTTCTGCAACAGCTGGAGGTCCGCTAATTGCATATCCCTGCTCTATGCTTTCCTGGGTCACTGAGACAGCAATTCAAAACGAAAAAAACTGCTCCAGGTGGAGACTGCTGGGCTGCAAATGAACACCCATCAGATGGGGTGAAGGCCCTGTCAATGCTGCAGGCAAATGGAGAAACAAAAATAGGATGGCTACACTCCCAAAGTAGATGCAATGAAAATGTTTATTAAGGAATAAAAACAAAATACAATGTAGCAATGACATAGACGATGGGATAGGAAAAGGTGACACATTTCACACGACTAGCGTGCTTCGTCAAAACCATTTAGAACACAATCACCAACATGTTAATGTACAAAAAAAATCACATGATCACATGCAGTAGTAAATTCAAAACAGATGTAGCTGCTTCAGTGATTGGATCCATATGTTCTGTTCCTTGCTTCCAAATAGAAAATGTACAAACGAATGGCATTAGCAATACTGTGAGAATATCCATCGTATAAGAAAAAACAAACAATTACCATAATAGATATACAAACACCATTTCTAGAATCACATTTACAATAATTTAAAAACCAAAGAACAAAAACTAGAAAAGTTCTATTTTGCAAATGAGTGGATGAAATATCGCACCACGCTGCACCCTACCTAAAAATCTATAAGTGCAGTATGTTTGCTGCAACTTCTGGTAAGAATTTCCAAAATATATTTCATCAATATTGTTAAAGGTGTCCACGTGTGTGTCTGGCTGTTATATCCACAAAAGTTTTGTTCTTAAATATTATTTTATGATTTCTGGATTAGTGTTTCAATAGCAACAAGTGTATTTTAGAGTTCAAAATATTTTTTTTTTGCAAAAAGTGAAGCAATATAATATGATATTCAAAAGTACAAAAAAGACATTACACCCCCCCAAAAAAAAAAAAATTAAAAAGAACAAAACATTATATAATTTTTTTTTTTTTTTGGGGGGGGGGTGGGGGTGTGAAAGGTTATGCTAAGCATCCATCTTGTTTTGTTTCAGTCATCTTAATATTCACCAACTTCCATTTGATAATATGTACAGTTTGAATACCCTTTTAACTTTACAAATGTCTGTATCAGCATGAGATTCTTCTAAATGGACTGTCTCACATGCTTCCTTATCTAAATTTTCACACATTGTCTCACATTCCTTCAGCAGCTGAGAACAGAGAACAAAGGCTACTTGTCTTGACCAGTTGTAACTGCTTAATATCTACTGCGCATGTCTTATTATGAATATTTTGTGTGACTTGTAATTTGCTATAAAGACGCTAGGATGAAAATCAAATACAGTCAATTCCCAAGACATAATTGTCGTGTGCATGTCGTTCTTTGGGACTTGATTCCAGATATATCTGAAATTGCATAGTACATCGATCCGAGGTCTGAGAGGTTAAAGGGACCACCCCTTGGCACCGGAACAGGAAGCGGCTTAAACAGAGAGCTCCGCATCCAGAGACCCAAAACATAGCTCAATCAGCGGGAGAAACAGCCTGTTGGCTTCATGATGTCTGGGAGAAGCCCGTCGGCCCAGTAGGACTCCTCCACCCAGCTCAGCAAACACATCCCGGCGATGTTCCGCACACAACACGCGGACTCGCAGGCCGTGACCCAGGCCTCGGATTGTAGTGCAGCGGCCTATGCCGCCACCGCGGACTTACAGGCTAATCTGCACCCGCCGAACATACAGGCAGGTACGTCAGCTGCACACCCCTCTCCTCTGCCTGTCAGATCTACAACAGGTTGCACTAGATATAAAAAGTACCTTGTCAGCGGCTATATCTGACCTAAAAACTGACATTAGAGCTATCGCTTCCCGCCTGGAACATGTGGAGTTGGCCGCCATGAGACACGACGCTGCCATCCACCAAGTACAGAGGGTCACAAATGCCCATACACAGCACCTTATGAACATGCACAGGCATATGGAAGATTTGGACAACAGGGGCCGCAGACGCATTCTGCGCATTAGAGGGATCCCAGAATCAGTGGAAAATCCTCAAGTGCAAACTGTGGTGTGGGCCATTTTTAACACCCTGTTAGGCAGACCACCCGATGCCCCAGTTGAGATAGAAAGATGCCACAGAGCACTACGACCTAGGGGAAGAGACACTGACCCTCCTAGAGACATAGTATGCTGTTTTGTTAAATTCACTCAGAAAGAGGAAATACTGCGGCTTGCCCGCAACCATGCCCACCTGGAACATGAAGGGGCGTGCATTCAGTTACTTCAGGATCTCTCCACCATCACTCTTCAGCACAGAAGAGATCTAAGCCCACTCCTTCAAGTACTGCGGGAAAGATGCATACCTTATCGGTGGAAGTTCCCTTTCTGCTTGCAAGCTACAAATGGAAATTGCACAGCGCTACTGAGAATACCAGCGGATCTACCATTGTTCTGTGACACCCTGGGTATACCGGCAATCAGCGTTCCTGACTGGTATGGTGCGTTTATGCAACCGGAACCCTGGATCTCTACACAACCTGATGACACCCCACGATTGCAAAGAAGCAGACAAAGACGACGCAAAACCTCGGCCCTGTCCCCGCCGAGATTTTGTGGGGACATGGAAACAGACGAAAGCCCATGATTGTCTCCATCCTCAGTGCATCATAGGACGAATATTGACTCAGCAGTCGACTCTACAGATTTTGCTACGGTGAGCTGAACCCTATAGTTATTACCCTGAACCTCCATTTTTCTGGCCGCTGATGCCCACGGGCTGTTGCTATGGTTTGCATGGGCCTCCCTGGGCTCTGGCTTAGAGCTGTTACTGTTGTGAAATTGCTGGGTAATGGCAGGTGCAGGTTCTGTTACTCCTGCCCTGACCAGTAACCTCTGTTGCATTGGCATTGGGAAGTCTGACACTCTGCTCCCGCTCTAGGACACACGCTAGTCGTAATAAACGCCACAGCAATCAGATCACACATCGGGTTCTCAGTCCACAGGGCCCTGTCATGACAAGGGGCAGGGGTGGGCTCCTTGTTGCAAACACTCCTATAACTCCAGGACCCTAGGCCCAACTCTCCTGCATCGCTGAAGGATCTCGTTTTACACGGGGCCCTGAGTACACCTTGGGGGGATGCTTGCTCCCCTCCCCTCGCTATATTATAAAGGACTGGCAAACTACAGAAGGAAGCTACCCATGAAGTGGCTTTCCCTCTACCCCATCTAGCCCATACCTGTTGCAAGGTGCTGATCACCCATGTGGATCAGCAACTATATCAGGGGCCCGAGGGACATTATGACAAAAGCGACAGAGGATTTAGGAATATCAACCTTTACAATACTCTCCTTTCGTTGGTCCCTGGGGATCTCTTGGGACGGCTCAAGCTTTCGCAGGATATACAGAGCTGAGACAGCGGTTCAGTACTAATCTCTCAAAAGCCGGGGGAAGGGTTGTGGCTCACCAAAAAGCCATTGATGTTATTGTTACTGTTGTAATCTTTTTGTTGGGTGTTGCACCTCGTGATCGTCCGGTGATATTGGCACCAGGATGTCCTGGGGCTTGATCGCCGGAGGCTCGGGACGCTAACAACTTCTATTCACTGTTATTGATTGTTGGAGGGCGGTGGAATTAGGGCCACCACCTTTCCCTCTCCGGTGTTTTCAACCACCGGGGGAGGGGTGGGAAGCCCTATGACAGGGGTATGTTAATTGATCTCATGGGTAGTTATAAGAGTTTACTCACAAGTCTGTTTATAAAATGATTAAGTTGGCCCTGCCGCTTCACAGGGTCTAATGGCTGACCGCTTGAGGAAAGGCTGGGGCGCTGGGGTCTGGGTAGCCTGGATGCAGGCCCAAAACGCCTGTGTCCGGGCGCTGGGACCTCCACGGGCCAGTCTGGTACATGCAGCAGCGGGTAAGTCCTCTGCCGAGGACCAGGCACTGAGTCATTATGTTAAACTGATATCGTACATACTGAGGTCCCTGGCCCAACTCCTTGGGGGCACTCCTGAGAGGGCCCTATTCACCATTTATGAGTGGGCCCAATTGGGATGTTCCCGAGTAGCGAAGCCCAGATTCTCCCTTAATACTCCTACCTGCATTTTGTGGTCTCTGGATGATAGAGTGTCTAAACTTGTTCTTGTGTTAGGCTTCTTCCCCACCTCAGGGAGGCAGGATACTCCTTTGAAAACAACCGGCATAGTTTTCCTCCCCCTTACTCCCCCTTTTTACCCCCTGACTAGGTTGTTCAGCACGACTAGGATAACTTCCGGTACGTACTAAAAAACTCCCCACACAAGGGAAGCCTATCTCATAAGGATACCAGGTATCTTTTAGATTACTGAGCATCTTTTGAGCAACTACAAGCCAAAAGTAGGCTCTACTCTCCTTAATCTCCACACTCTTTCCTCCTCCCCTTTCTAACCCCCCCTCCCCACTTTCCCTTTCCCACCCCCCACGGGCCCTCTCCATCTGCTTCTCAGAGGCAATACTGTCACGTAGACATAACTATTAAAATGCAGTATACAGTGCACTCCTCAGCTCCTCTATCACTAAAGGTTTACTCCCTTAATGCGAAAGATCTTAATATTCCGGGAAAGCGCAGCAGTCTTCTTTCTAAAGCCCATCAACATAGAGCTCAAATCATCTTCTTGCAAGAAACCCACTTTAAATCAAGCTCCATCCCCCCAATTGACTACCCAGAGGCTTACCACATGACCTTCCAAAACTAAAAGAGTATCAATTCTATGTGCAAAGTCGTTCACGTTCCGTATTGAAGACCGTAAGGCTGACCCAGGGGGCAGGTTCCTTTTTCTGAAAGGGACCTGGCAGGGCAGGCCCATGACCTTGGCAAACATATACTGTCCCAATTCAAAACAGGTAACCTTCCTGAAAGACATTATCCTGAAACTAACAACATTCAAGACAGGCCTTCTAATTAAGGGGGGGACTTCAACATGGCCATAGACCCGCACCTTGACACATCCACGTGCTCCTTTTCATTCTCTGCGCTATGACATGTGAAACTCCAGTTGGCCTCTCTCACACTCCATGATACCTGGCATACTCTGAACCCGCGAGGGAAAGACTATACATTCTTCTCATCCCCATATAATCGCTACTGGAGGCTAGATTACCTCTTTATACCCCAGACAGACTTATCCTACCTCCATGACGCGACAATAGAGGCCATGGTGCTCTCCGACCACCACCCGATCACCCTGACCTTACGATTTCCTAAGAAGGTAACAACTACTAAAATTTGGAGAATGCAAGCTTCCCTTCTTACTGATCCTGGTGACCTGGCCACCATCATTTAAACCATTGGTGAACACTTTCGCCATAATGACACACCAGATGTATCTTCAATGACTCAGTGGGAGGCACACAAGTGTGTTGTACAAGGCCACTTGTTGGCCATCTTGGCCAGGAAAAAAAGGGAACACCAAACTCTGATTCAAACTCTTTCTGATAAAAACTCCACATTAGAAGCACAGCACAAAGGCTCAATAGCTCTTAAGATAGCAAATTAACTAGCGCACACACGAGCGCTCTTACTGGAAGAACTATTCAAAAGGGCTCGGAAGCGGTAGATGTTATCACAGAAACTATATTACGAACAAGGCAACAAACCAGGGAGACTCTTAGCCAGATTCACGCAAAAACGTACCCTTGACATCCACCATGTCATGGACAGGCATGGGGTGACCCACTCTAAAAATGAGGACATTGCCAGGCAGTTCTATTCCTTTTATAGTAAACTATATGACCTCAAATCAAATGAGCTGCACCCGATGGAAGCAAATACACGTTCAAAGTTGATAAATGACTTTCTCAGGAAATATAGTCCCCGAGCACTAGCGACTGGCGACTGGAAGGCTCTAGAAGCCCCGTTGTCGATGGAGGAGTGGCAGGGGGCCTTGAAGACCATGAAGCCAGGCAAAAGTCCAGGGCCAGACGGCTTCACGGCCCAGTATTATAAAAGCTTTGCTGACCTCCTGGCTCCGGGTTTCCTCAAGGCCTTTAACACTCTGTCTGAAACCCCTTGCTCTTCTAGAAGCTTGTTAGAAGCAGATATCTCTGTAATACCCAAGGATAATAAGGACCTCACAAATGTAGCCAATTATCGACCGGTCTCCCTTCTGAATGTTGATGTCAAAATATTCTCAAAGATTATTGCAACCCAATTGACCTACCATGTACCAGCATGGGTGGGTCTCGACCAAGTTGGCTTTGTCCCTGGTAGAGAAGCCAGAGATAATACCATTAAAGGTCTGAACTTACATCACTGGCTTACCTCTACCCAATGAGAGGGGTTCTTCCTGGCAATGGATGCGGAGAAGGTGTTTGAACGGGTGGCCTGGGACTACATGAGCGCAACCTTAGAGGCACTGGGCCTGGGGAGCTGTATGAGGGCCTTTATCGGGTCGCTATACGCCAATCCCACAGCAAGAGTTCGGGTCAATAGCCACCTGTCAGACACCTTCTCCATCCATAACGGAACCAGACAGGGATGCCCTCTTTCACCAATACTATACATTCTCACCTTAGAACCCTCCTGCATTGCATCCGGGTGAACCCGAACATAAAAGAAATTGAAGTCCACCAGCGAGAATATAAGATCGCTGCCTTTGCAGACGACATCTTGATCTTCCTTTCATCCCCATTGACATCCATACTCACCTTATTACAGGTCCTAGAACAGTTCCAATGTATCTCAAACCTAAAAATTAATTCACCAAATCCTTTGCATTAAATATTTCCCTACCTCCTAAGCTAGTACACCTATGTCAGGGAAACTTCCCCTTCCTTTGGAAGACCGAGGCCATTACTGGGCATCCAGCTACTCGGGAAGATTGCAGACTTATACGCGAAGAATTTTCTGCCAGAACTGAAGTCGATACAACAGGACTTAAACAGATGGGATGTTCCCACCATGTCCTGGTTTGGGGTGGCCTCCATTCTGAAAATGACGGTCCTCCCCGCCTATTGTACAAATTACAGACTATCCCGATTAGCCTGCCGCTTTCCTTTTATGCAGCATTTAAGAAGATGTGTAGGGGTTTTCTTTGGGGAAACAAGGCAGCACAGATTGGATGGGCTAAGCTGGTCCTTCCGAAATCAGGGGGCGGCATAGGCCTTCCTGACCTCCAGCGATACTATTGGGCAGTCCATTTAACCCGTGTGGTGGATTGGAAGATACATGCCAGATGCAAGGGATGGGTTCTACTTGAGCATCTGATTGCGGGCATGGAGCTGCGCTCCACGCCCTGGCTTACCAAGAAACATATACTCCCCAGCATACACTCGCACCCTCTTATGGGGGCGACGCTTCATGCCTGTGAGAGGGCCTGTAAAGTTCATGCGCAAAGAAATGCACGATCACCCCTATCAAGGGTAATCCGGACTTTCTCCCAGGTATGGACAAAACCTTCTTAGCCGCCAAATGGCCGAATATGGAAATACAGGCCAAACATTTTTTCTCTAGAGGCAGGTTTCTCTGGTTAGGGGAACTCGCAGCTCTTTCTGAGACCAAGTCCTTTCCCTTTTGTGCATACCTGCAACTAAAGCATTACCTGGATGACCCAGCGAACAGGAAAGGCATCACGAAAATCCCCACAGTCTTTGAGTCGCTGTGTTCCAGCTCTTCTCCCCAGAGTCATGTGATCTCGATACTGTATGCCTCAATGTTTGGAGAACCTTATGCTTCTTTGTGTGCATTCTGGGAGAGGGAGCTGGACACAGAGATTGAGGAAGCTAGCTGGGATCGGGTTCACCTTTATATCCACAAGGGTTCCCTAAATGTAAACACCCAGGAAAATGGATATAAAATTAAAACAAGGTGGTATAAGACACCGGAGCTGCTCCACAAATTTACCCCAGTGGTCTCAGATCGATGCTGGAGATACAAGAAGGATAAGGGCACTTTTCTCCACATTTGGTGGACATGCCCACTGATTCAGCCATACTGTACTGTAAAGTACATGATGCGACTATGGCAATTTCCTCGCTCCCATTGGAGTTCACGCCAGCTAAGTATCTCCTCCATATGTCCAATATACCCCGGAAACGATACCTAAAATCAGTGGCCATTCACATGATCAATGCTGCTACACTTTGCTTACCGGTTCACTGGAGGTCCACACCAATCCCTTCAATGGAACAATGGACATCACGCATTAACCACATAGCTGCGAAGGAGGAGCTGATACATATTGCACAAGATAGGATCCCCAGTTTCTCAAATATATAGGATAGCTGGTTTACCTACCTAAAATCCCAAATCTATCAGACCTTGATACAAGACAGCATCTAGGTGGTAAAATGTCTCACTAGCATTTCCTCAGATACAATCCAAAGTCACCGGACACATTCAGCGCTTCTCGATACTCGAAGCAGATGGAGAGGGTAGCTGGTGGTTACCCCACCCCCTCTCATCACCTTTAGATCTCAATATACCTCTTCCCCCCTTCCCCTCCCCCCTCGTCCCCACCTCTCAACTGCCCCTTTCTTTTCTAACTCCCCATGCAAATTCCCAGTTTTAGTCAATTGTGGAATAGGGGGCTGATGCAGTCATCGTCCCCTGTTTCACTTCCCACAGGCCCTGCGAAACATGCAGAAAACTAATCAGGAGGCAATGTAGCGGCTGTACACCCATAACGACCCTGGTAGCTGAGTAGCTCCTCAAGATATTCCACATCAGCTAAGCATAGCACTGAGGCTCGAGGAATGTATGAAACATTTCTAAACCAGGAATTGTATTTATATTAGTATTTGAAATGTATCCAAAGGACCCTGGCGAGACTTGATATTCCAAAGTTCTGATGTTATATGTTTTAATCTGAGTCAGGTTCCTTATATATCTGAATTCTCGAGAATTGTATTTTTTATTTTCTGTAATGTTTGACAAAATCTTCAATAAAATTCTTTATGGAAAAAAAAAAAAAGGGGACCACCCTAGACATAGGATTAACCCTTTCAGCACTGGGGGCTTGTCCGGAGATGGAAGTCTACCCTTACAACAACGGACTTGGTAAGTGAATCTTATTCTTATTGAGTGAAATTGACTTGCCGGGGCCCATATGGCTTCTACCCCATAGAGATTGCTGCTGGGTTATAGAACCTCTCATGAATAGAGATAAAAGTTGACCGGTCATATAAATAGTGTTTTGGGAACACTTGAAAAGGTTTTGGTAACCTTAAAAGGTTTTGGTAACCTAAGGAGAATTTTACTTTAGTACTCTAGAGTTTTAGTTCTGTTTGGAACAGAACAAGAGACTGATGATTGATGTATTGTGTAAACTGTGTATGATTGTGTAACTGCTTTAAAAGTATCACGGTGGCTGAATTGCGCTGATTCTATATGTGGACTGCTGTTTTGTTTCAAGAACCAAAGGCACATTAGGTGAGTAGTGTGCCCAGAGGTTATAGACACAATTTGGGTAAAGGTCCATATTTCAGAAAAGGTAAACCGTATATATAGAAGTGTTAAGAATTAATGTACATTGTAAAGTTAATTTCATAGAAGGTTTAAGTTTGTCTGAAATAAGACAGCAGGTCCGTGAACAAGGTTTTGAATTTATTGTATGTCCAAAAACTCTTAAATTTGTTCCAAATTTATTTTATTAAGGAAAATAAATTGGTGTAGTTGGCAGGATACTCTGAGGCTAACTCTTGATCAAAACATGCTATTTGAATAATTCTTTTTGCTACTAACATCTCTTGTGCAGGGGAAGTCATGTGCAAAATTTGGATATTTGGCTTTTTACCAATAGGGTTCAAGTGCTAATATCTCCCTAACCATAATAGATAGTGGGGAATTGTTTGCGGCATTAGTACTACCGCAATTGAAGGCACTGTTTGAACCTGTTGGCACTCTGCCAAAAAAATTTGAAATATAAATAAAAATTGTTTGGTTATAAAAATAAGAAAAGTAATAACGTACAAAGCTTGCTTGTGATCAGGGGAACCTCTGACCATAAGGAGTGCTTATTGACATTTTGCCAAGAAATAAAAGACTCAGAGTATCTACAAGAACATAATCAGAATGTTTAGAAAGAAAAATAAAGACATAAATCCGCCACTCTTGCCTACCTGAAAAGAGCTTGTAAAGGCAGAAACTACACACAGGAGGATATGAGGTTAATTATTGAGGGTGTTGTAGGGACAGGTACAGGTTGGGACTAGACCTAGGTCGGAACTATATCTACTGTGGAACTGGCGGGTACAGCTGCAACCGATTACAAGCTTAACACAGAACAAGGGAGAGATGATATGTGGAGTGAAGTAACAACTCACATGTTAGAGATTTTTAAACCAAAATCTTCATTGCCCGCCGCCATAGCATGCAAACAAAAGACAGGAGAATCAGTTCTTGAATTTTGGAAAAGATTCAATAATGTGTGGACACAGGAAGCCGGTTTGGGTATTCTGCCAGCTATGGATCTATTATTGATCCAGACTTTCCTGAGTAATCTCAAACCCCATTTAGTGGTCCCAGTCAAACAAATGATTACTGAATGGTCAACCCTTTCTAGAACTGACTTTGGCAAAGCACTTTCACAGAAAGATGCAGCAGGTTGTTTTGATATATCAAAGCCATCACCTGTCTCCACACAACATTTCCAAGGAAATATGAAGGGAAACTTTAGAGGAAGAGGTAGAGGCAGGTTTAGAGGCAGAAATGGAAGAGGGATGAGTTGCCCTAGAAACAATGGATGTTTCAACTGCGGTGCCGACTCCAGCTCTGCCCCTAACCAGACACAACAACCACAGGCATTCATCCAACAAGGTCCAATATTTCCAATCAAATGGGGAAATCAACAACAATGATGGGGCCCAGAGGGTAGTGTCCCAGCTTTTCCTTTTGTCTCAAATGATTTCACTGACAGTCCAATGGTTGTTATTTCAGTAAATGGGAGACGACTTCCCTATCTCGTTGATAGCGGGGCCACTATCTATTTGTGAAGATCATTTCAAAAGCAAATGGGAACCAGCAGAACCCTCTTTGGGAATTAATGTGATACTGACAAAAACATATAGGACCCCACCCCTACCAATAGAAGATGATGAAGGTTACACCATATGCACACACTTGTTTAGGATAATACCAAGGTGCCCTGTAAATTTGATGGGAAGAGACTTGTTTGGGCCACTAGGAATCACAATTAGAACCAACTCAGAAGTAGGTCTATACATTTCCTCAGATAAAATCACTATAGTAGCATGTAAACCAGGTTTATTGATGCTGTCACAACAAAGTAGTGAAGAAGATTTTGAGGATATAGACCCCCCAGGTCTGGTCTACAACAGATCTGGATGTAGGACTTATTTCATGCACACCATACAAGGCCACTCTCAAAGAAGGTGCATTTCCTATCTTTCACAAACAATATCCACTCTCTAAGGAAAAGATGGATGGCATAGTGCCAATGGTGGAAAAGTTTGTTATGCAGGATAGGATCCTGGAAGAAATTATTTCTCCCTACAACACACCTGTTAACCCTGTAAAGAAGCGGATGACTCCTTCAGGTTTGTACAGGACTTGAGGGCAATAAATGACCTCATAGTCTCAATAGCACCCATTGTACCTGATGTCCCATCACTCCTGTCCTCCATTCCAGCAACAGCCAAATGTTTTACTGTGATTGATTTAAAGAATGCTTTTTTCTCTTTAGACGAGGAGACAAGGCCACTCTTTGCTTTTACTGTCTCGATTGACCAACACAATTGCCAGTTTACCTGGTGTAGAATGCCCCAGGGTTACATAGACTCACCTGTGGTCTATTCTATAGTACTCCAAGCCACCCTCAGGCCTTGGACTGCCCCTCATGGTTCTATACTGTTGCAATATTTTGATGATCTTTTGATTTGTAGTTCTTCAGAGGAGGACTGCCGAGCTGATAGCCTATCCTTATTGAAATGGTTACATGTATGTGGTCACAAAGTGTCTAAGAAAAAATTACAATGGTGTAAACAGGAGGTTGAGTACCTAGGGTTTGTGCTGTCTCCAGGAGTTAGGAAAGTCAGTCACAAAAGAACTGCCGCTCTAGTGGTTCTGCCTCGCCCACTTACCAAGAAAGACATGCTCGCCTTTCTTGGAATGATTGGTTACTGCCGCCAATGGATACCTGACTGTTCTTTCTATGACAATATACTGAGACAAGCAACCCTCTCTGATATTGTAAAATGGTCTGATGAAATGTTAAATGCTTTTGCCATGTTGAAATGTGCAATGGTTACCAGCCCGAGCCTCGGCCGCCCTGAATATGGCAAAATGTTTCACTTGTTTGCCAGGGAAAATTGTAGAACCATGGCGGGAGTACTGGCCCCGGAACATGGTGGGAGACTACAACCTGTATCTTTTTTCTCAAAGGTGGTTCCAGTACAGGTGCAAGGCATGCCCGCGTATCTCAGAGCACTGGCTTCTTGTGCAATGGTTGTGGAGATGGCAACACCTTTTACCTTGGGTCATAATACCACCTTACATACTACACATAATGTCACCACACTCCTCAAAACTTTACATACTCAGCATATGTCAGCACAAAGATTGAGTGGGTATGAAGTCATCCTCCTGTCCAATCCAAACCTGAAAATAAAAAGTTCAAACATAAACTCTGGCCCAGCTCCAATTTTGAAGGCCTTATTAGGTCTTAAAGGAGAACAGGATGATTTACCACCACCTCATGACTGTACACAATCAGTACATAAGGACACTTCACCTAGAGCAGATATGCTTTCAGTGCCAATCCCTACTACACAAACTGTTTTTGTTAATGGCTCTTGCAGCAGACCAAGTGATAATGTCTATCACGCGGGATATGCTGTGGTCCAACTGCTGGATACTGTCCTCGAGACCAATCCAATACCCTATCAGTCTGCACAGGCTGCTTAATTGATAGCACTAACCCGTGCATGCTAGCTGTTTGCAGGAAAAGAGGTAACATTTACACCAATTTACACCGATTCCAGATATGCTCATGGTGTGGTCTGGGACCATGGTGTAATATGGCTTCGCAGAGGATATGTGGCAGCAGATGGAAAGAGCATCTCACACTCTGACCTAGTCACAGCATTACTAGATGCAATTCAGATGCCTTCAAAACTAGCTATCATGCACTGTAAGGCACATACAGGCCAAATGACTAATATAGCCAAAGGGAATGCACTAGCTGACAGAATCACCAAAGAAGCTGCATCTAGACAAAAGGCAAACATTCAAATGCCCATGCTAACACCTCAGCCATGTTCCCTGAAAGAGACACATTGGCTCATGGAACTGTAGGCTTTTGCTACCTCTGATGATATTGCGCAATGGAATTGTGATGGAATGGTGCAAAAGGATCCTAAAACAGGATTAATCTGCCAAGAGGGAAGACCGTGTATTCCTGTTGCTAGCGCTCCCTTGTTCATTGCACAATACCATGGACTGGGTCACAAGGGCTGGCAGGCCACATGTGAACTCCTAGATGCAGATTTTTTCATTTCAGGACTACCTAATCTAGTCAAAGCTTTTGTACGGAGATGTGTCCCTTGCATTAGGAACAATCCAACAAACCCAAAGAAATCAAAGCATGAACATCTTGAGAAGAAGGAAAGAAACAACAAACAGATTAAATGACTTACAGAGACACCCATTCTAAGGCTTCAAAGAGAACTAAAAAGAATAATAAACTGACGAGCGGGACAACCTTGTGGACCATACCTTTACCTTTCTACCCTTTTTCTTCTTTCTCTTTCCTTTTCTCCACCTTACGATTAAAGCTCATTATCAGAATTTATTTGACCTATATACACTCTACCTGTAAACAATATGTATAGTAGGTATAAATCATTTAATTACCTACAAAAGTAACTAAAGAAATGATATATATCTTTAATTTAGGTTTACGTGAACCCAATGTTTAATATTTGAAATTTCATGATATTTACCTATATAAACCCTACTGTAAAACAATGAGCTTACTTTATAGATCCTTGTAAACTTACTTTATGTATCTTTATAATATTGTATACTCAATAAACTTCTTTTGACAAGGAAAGAAACAACAATACCTTTTGGTTATAGTGGACATGATGTCACGCTGGCCAGAAATCTTTGTCACCAACAATAAAAACGCACATACTGTGGTGAAGAGCCTCACACAGGAAATTATTCCTAGATGGGGATGTCCATTACAAATAAATTCAGACAATGGCCTAGCCTTCACAGCTAAAATCTGCCAAGATCTTGTAAAAGTACTAAAAATAGACTGGAAATTTCACCTCCCCTACCATCCACAGAGTTCAGGGATTATAGAAAGAATGAATAGAACAATTAAAGACAGAATAAAGGGGGGCGTGGCCAAGATGGCTCTGTGAGCGGCTGCTGTTCAGAGAGCTCCGCTTTTCTTTATCCATTATAAAAAAATGCCGAAATTCATCCCTGCAGACCAGGAGGGTGACCAGGTTTACCAGCTGCTGATGGGGGGGTGAGTGGCTCCAGCTCCAAAGCCGCGATCGGCATTCCACCCGGACGTCTCCCGGCCTACCTCGTGTAGCTAGGCCACAGCCGTGGCCTTTCCTGGCGGGCCCCGAAGTGGGACTGAGGATCCTCGTGCGCTCTGTTCTGGAGGATGGAGCTCCCCGCCCAGCCCAGGCCGTGGACGGAGGCAGAAAGACCCGGACTTAGAAGGATATAGGCCGAAACTGGGACAAATCCCCCCACGAGCTACTAGGCCACAGCCGCTGCCTTTCCTGATGGCCCAGAGGCTCCGGACCAGCCTGGAGGCACCGTGTTACCCCCGCCCGGAAGCGGGTACTCTGTGCAGCTCAGGGGACACTGGCTGAGGATCAGGAGATGGATCGGAGCACCCCTAGCTCAGATCTCCTAGCTGAGAGCTGCGGTGGGAGCGACCATCCCTGAAGGGCCCTGATCACCTGAAGTGGACAGCTACTGCACTTCATAGTTTGCAGGTGAGGGGGAAGACTGCCTGGAGGCCATATTCTGCACAGGACATTTTCCCAGACAACCCCTGGCCCCACTGACAAGCTCCCCAAGTTGTCTATGGTCTATGGTCCAATGAGGCGCAGGAACTCCAGTGCAAAGTATAGCAAAGGGGGCAAAAAATTGACTTTTCCACCACAGTCAGATTCCCCTCAAACACCCACTGACCCCTCTGTGGAGGTTCGCATCACTTGTAGTGCCCACAGAGCCTCACAGACGAACCCCATGGACTCGGATGAGTCCCGACCCCCCTGGCTGGCGGACGTCATGGCGGCCATTGCCACTTGCCAATCTACGCTAACAACAAAAATTGAGGCTGTTCAGTTGGATATGGGCCTAATCCGCCAAGACATAGACAAACTCAGGTCAAGAGTTACTGAGATGGAGCAAAGATTGAGTAACAATGAAGACACCACGGCAGAACACGGAGCAGCACTTCGCACCCTTCAAACCAAAGTAAAGGCCTTGGAATACAGAGCCGAAGACGCCAAAAATAGAAACCGGCGCAATAATCTCCATATTGTCGGCCTACCTGAGGGAGCGGAAGGAAACAATCCTACCTCCTTCATAGAGGGTATGTTACATGACCTCCTACCTGAGGCCCGTTGATCGCCTCACTACACAGTGGAAAGGGCACACCGTGTACCGCTTAAACCAGGGCCTCCTGGATCCCCCCCACACCTTCATTCTCCGTATCCTTAACTTCAGGGATAGAGACAAAGTCCTTCGTGCCTCTAGAAATGTTGGGGACCTCCGATACCAAAATGCTAAGTTGATGATTTTCCCTGACTACTCGGTGGAGACCCAGAAGCTCAGAAAATCCTTCGACCAAGTCAAAGCGGCATTGAGAACACGCAACATCTGCTACAGCGTACTCTTCCCTGCCCGTCTACGAGTCCAGGACGGTGAGACAACCCGATTCTTCAGCACACCTAGAGAGGCTTCTATCTGGCTGGATTCGCTACCACAGATCCGCTGATCGACTAAACGGTATGTGCCGCATGACAGCCTTCAATTTTTGTTCAAATTAATCTGGGCCCAGGCCTGGGTTACCACACAAAATTCCCCATGGATGAACTTTCTTTGTTGCACCTCTTGTGCCCCGTTTACATCTATGGTGTGTGCGGATTTTATAGTGGTAGTTAACAGCCCCTGACGGTGATATTTAAGTTAGCGCCCCTGACAAAGGACATGATCAGGAGACTGTTGTGATATGCTGTTCCTCTATACTTGTTTGCTCCCCTTCTGGAGCATTAGAGTTCATACTATGTATGTCCACCTACTGCTGGATTGATTTCACTGTGGGGACACACTACGGTTTTCCTTTCTCCTTTTGACTCTTAGTCCCTTACAGCTTGCTTTATTAAATCAGCGGTAATCTCACACTTGGAAAGCTGCTTGGACTGCTGCTTGCCCCCTCAAGAAGTTTCGGGGGGCTAAGCTCGCCTCTTCCACGGACCCCCTGTTGCAGCCGGCGAGCTGAATCAGTTTGGGATGAATACCCGCCTCAGTTTAGAGGGGTTGGGTGGGGTGGGGGGTGGCGAAAGTTCCCCTAATGGGCCCAGTTTATTTTACTTCGGTTATTGGGTCCTTATAAATGTTTTTAGTTTGGTTTTGTTTTTGTTCTATAAATGTACTAAAATAAGTGATTTATCAGCATTGCATTGTTTTCAGATGTGTCCGTTTTGGGTCCGGAGGTCTATACTAATCCTGATATTTTTATCACCCCTAGAGCCCATGTCCACCCTTAACATTCTTTCATGGAATACCAGGGGGTTAAACTCCCCGATCAAACGCTCCCTGGTGTTTCAATTCATTAAAGCTTATAACCCACATATATGTGTGCTCCAAGAAATGCACCTCATAGGGAGCAGGGTACTTGCCCTTAAAAAACCATGGGTGGGCTACCACTACCACTCCACGCATTACAGTTTCTCCAGGGGTGTTAGTATTCTGGTATTGAAGTCTCTTCCTTTCCGGCTCTTGGATTTGGCCCTGGACCCGGACGGTAGGTATGTCATCATTCACGCTAAGATTCACTCTCTGACATGGACCATTGTGGGCTTAAATTTACCCCCCCCCGGCATCCTTGCTGGTGCTAAATCAAATTACCAGCAAGACTGCGGGACATCATTGTCCTGGGTTGGCTGAATGGGCGGATACCTACGGCTTGACAGATGTTTGGAGGTGGGGACCCCCCAGGCCCAGGCGTTTACATGACATTCGGCCACCCATCGAACATTCTCCCGCATAGACTTGGTCTTTGCTGGGAGTCTGGTCCTCCCAAGGGTCACGGACATACAAATATTGCCTAGGGGAATTTCAGACCATGCACCCTTGTTCTTATCATTAGACCTCTCCCTGGGCTCAGTTGACAGGTTATGGAGGCTATCTAGATTTTGGATATCGGACACTCCTGTGGATGCTCAATTCAGAACTGAATTGATTGGCTACTGGGCGGTCAATGGTGGTTCAGTTGTGTGGGATGCTTTCAAGGCTTTCAAGGCCACGACGAGGGGACACTACCAGACCATCATTGCTAGAGTTCGCAGGGAATGCAGGGTGGACTTGATAAAGGCTGAGAAGGAGGCGATTAGCGATGAAGTTCTTTTTGTTTGCACTTGAGATCCCCTACACTACTCACATTTACAGCTTATGACTAAGGAGGTGGTTCGCCTCCGTACCTCTCTTACCCAGAAGAAAATGTTAGCACAGTCCCAATGGATCTTTGAGTAGGGGGAGAGATCGGGGAGGCTGTTGGCCTGGCTCTCCAGAAAACAGGCAGGAGGAATGAGCATCTCACATATCAGGGAGTCCTCGGGACATACCCCAGACGGGATTAATTGCTGTTTTGCAGAGTTTTACAAATCCCTTTACACCTCTAGGGCAGATTACAGTAAGGAGGACCTGACGGCATATTTAGCTGATATTGACATTCCGACCCTTACCGAAACATATCGTAACAAACTAGACGCCCCTATTACGACTTTGGAGATAATCCAGGCGCTTAAATCAATGCAGGCAGGAAAAACTCCGGGACCCAATGGCATCCCAGTGGAGTTTTACAAGCAGTATGCTACAGAACTAGTTGATAAACTCCATGATCTCTTCTCTGCTTCGATGCGTCTCGAGAAACTTCCTGATACAATGAGTGAAGCGATCATAGTCGTAATCCCCAAGCCGGGAAAAGACCCCACATTATGCTCCTCGTATCCCCCCATATCCCTGCTAAATGTGGACGCGAAAATATTGGCGAAAGTTTTGGCTAATAGGCTTAACTTGGTCATTACTGCCCTTGTCCACAGGGACCAAACGGGCTTCATGCCCGGAAGAGGCACTGATATTAATATCAGACGCTTTCTTACCCACATAGATAGAGCAGATGAGACGACAGTGGGAATGGTGACCTCACTCAACGCGGAGAAGGCTTTTGATTCCGTTGAGTGGGGTTACTTATGGGAGGTGCTCTCGTGATTCGGGTTTGGTTCGGGCTTCACGAACTGGCTTTGCCTGTTATATCATGGTCCTTTAGCTAGAATCCGTACCAACGGTTGCCTATCGGGGAAGTTTCAATTAACTCGGGGCACGAGACAGTGTTGTCCCCTCTCTCCGAGCCTATTTGCTCTAGCAATGGAGCCCCTGGCTATATTGCTGAGAGCGGATCCTGGTGTAAGGGGACTTCAGGTAGGCCCAATTGAGGAAAAGCTGTCACTGTATGCGGATGATGCTCTGCTTTATTTAGCGGATGCGTCATCCTCTTTACAGACTGCACTGGAACTAATCAATCGATTTGGTCGATACTCAGGGATTCGTATTAATTGGGACAAATCGGTTCTTTTCCCGCTCCATCCCTCGACCCCTAGAGTGCCACATCCGCAGCTCAAATGGGTAGATGATTTTAAATACCTGGGGATTAAAATTAATTGTAAAGTGCAGGACTATATGGAAAACAATTTGCGACCACTCATGACACATCTAGCGGCTAGATGTGCTGCATTGTGTTCCCTCCCGTTGACTCCTGTGGGCAGAGTTAATCTGCTAAAAATGATTTATCTTCCCAAATACTTATACTTCTTCCGTAATACCCCCACACACATTCCCAGGACTTTTTTCCGGAGGTTGGAGAGTCTGCTGATATCCTTTGTCTGGGCTGGGAGGCCCCCCAGGGTGGCCAAGCAGATATTATATCTTCCACTTTCGGGGGGGGATTGGTGCTCCCGAACTTTAAAATGTACTATTGGGCGGCCGTCCTGGTCACGATTCGCTGGTGGTTCTCTCAGCCCACACAGAATCCAGCGGTCACTCTAGAAGCAGCCATCCTGGGCTCCTTTGCCAGGGCCGATCCTAGGGTCACAGACGCCTGGGTGCAGAAATATTTCTGGCGCCCCCACAAAAGGGGCATGGTCATCTTACCAACTCCTCCCCTTTACAAATGTTTCTATGGCAACGACTCAAACACAGAGGTGCTCCCCTTAGAAGTCTTCATTACCTTGAGATCCTCCCATGATCTCTTAACAAAAAAAAAAAATACAGAAAGAGAGTACACTAATGAGACCTGGAGGGGAGTCTCTCTGATGCACACACAGAGGGCTGTCTGTTAGAAAGAGCCCCTAGACATAATACGGTCAAAGACTGCAGACATGATACGAGAGATGGCCAGAGACTGCAGACATAATACAGGAGATGGTCAGAGACTGCAGACATGATACAAGAGATGGTCAGAGACTACAGACATAATATAGGAGAAGGTCAGAGACTGTAGACATGATACAAGAGACAGTCAGAGACTGTAGACATGATACAGGAGATGGTCAGAGACTGCAGACATAATACAGGAGATGGTCAGAGACTGCAGACATGATACAAGAGACGGTCAGAGACTGTAGACATGATACAAGAGACGGTCAGAGACTGTAGACATGATACAGGAGATGGTCAGAGACTGCAGACATAATACAGGAGATGGTCAGAGAATGCAGACATGATACAAGAGACGGTCAGAGACTGCAATCATAGTACAGGAGATGGTCAGAGACTGTAGACATAATACAGGAAATGGTCAGAGACTGCAGACATAATACAGGAGATGGTCAGAGACTGCAGACATAATATAGGAAAAGGTCAGAGACTGTAGACATGATACAGAGACAGTCAGAGACTGTAGACATGATACAGGAGATGGTCAGAGACTGCAGACATAATACAGGAGATGGTCAGAGACTGCAGATATGATACAAGAGACGGTCAGAGACTGCAATCATAGTACAGGAGATGGTCAGAGACTGCAGACATAACACAGGTGATGGTCAGAGACTGCAGACATGGTACAGGAGATGGTCAGAGACTGTAGACATACTACAGGAGATGGTCAGAAACTGCAGACATTATACAGGAGATGGTCAGAGACTGCAGACATAACACAGGAGATGGTCAGAGACTGCAGACATAATATAGGAGAAGGTCAGGGACTGTAGACATGATACAAGAGACAGTCAGAGACTGTAGACATGATACAGGAGATGGTCAGAGACTGCAGACATAATACAGGAGATGGTCAGAGACTGCAGATATGATACAAGAGATGGTCAGAGACTGCAATCATAGTACAGGAGATGGTCAGAGACTGCAGACATAATACAGGTGATGGTCAGAGACTGCAGACATAACACAGGAGATGGTCAGAGACTGCAGACATAGTACAGGAGATGGTCAGAGACTGCAGACATAGTACAGGAGATGGTCAGAGACTGCAGATATAATACAGGAGATGGTCAGAGACTGCAGTTCCTATGGACGTTAGTAGATAATGGCCGATCGGCCCTCTCACCTGACCCAGCGATACAGCAATGGTTCTTCTGATCAGGAGTCAGCTCACTCTGAATTGCCCGTGGCGACTCCGCTGGGTAGCACCCAGATCTGTATTCCTGCAATGACTCCATTCCTTTCTCAGCCAGGGATGGCGCTAGGCTGTGTGCCTTTCCCTCTGGTGGCGCAGGGCAGCGGGGTTCTCTCTCTGATGGTGTTCTCTCAGCATTGCCCTCTCCCTCTGGAGTCCTGGGTGTACTTTCCTGGGTGTAGACCCCCCAGGACAAACCACCCCCCTCCATTAGTACAGACCCCCACCAGGATAAACCCCCCTCCATTAGTACAGACCCCCCAGGACAAACCCCCCCTCCATTAGTACAGACCCCCAGGACAAACCCCCTCCATTAGTACAGACCCCCCAGGACAAACCCTCTCCATTAGTACAGACCCCCCAGGACAAACCCCTCTCCATTAGTACAAACCCCCCCAGGACAAACCCCCTACATTAGTACAGACCCCCCAGGACAAACCCCACTTCATTAGTACAGATCCCCCCAGGACAACCCCCCCTCCATTAGTACAGACCCCCGAGGACAAACCCCCTCCATTAGTACAGAACCCCCCAGGACAACCCCCCTCCATTAGTACAGACCCCCCAGGACAAAGCCCCCCCTCCATTAATACAGACCCCCAGGACAAACCCCCTCCATTAGTACAGACCCCTCAGGACAACCCCCCTCCATTAGTACAGACCCTCCAGGACAAACCGCCCACCCTCCATTAGTACAGACCCTCCCAGGACAAACCCCCCTCCATTAGTACAGGCCCCCAGGACAACCCCCCTCCATTAGTACAGATCCCCCCAGGACAAAGCCCCCCCTCCATTAGTACAGACCCCCCCAGGACAAACCCCCCTCCATTAGTACAGACCCCCCAGGACAAACCGCCTCTCCATTAGTGCAAACCCCCCAGGACAAACCGCCCCCTCTCCATTAGTACAGACCCCCCAGGACAAACCCCCTCCATTAGTACAGACCCCCAGGACAAACCGCCCCCTCTCTCCATTAGTACAGACCCCCCCAGGACAAACCCCCCCCATTAGTATAGACCCCCCCAGGACAAACCCCCTCCTCTATTAGTACAGACCCCCTTAGGACAGACCCACCTCCTTTAGTACAGACCACCCAGGACAAACCCCCTACATTAGTACAGACCCCCCCAGGACAAACCCCCCTCCATTAGTACAGACCCCCCCTAGGACAAAGCCCCCCTCCATTAGTACAGACCCCCTTAGGACAGACCCCCCTCCATTAGTACAGACCCCCCCAGGACAAACCCCCTACATTAGTACAGACCCCCCAGGACAACCCCCCCTCCATTAGTACAGACCCCCCAGGAACCCCCCCTCCATTAGTACAGACCCCCCCAGGACAAACCCCCCTCCATTAGTACATAACCCCTTAGGACAGACCCCCTCCATTAGTACAGACCCCCCCAGGACAAAGCCCCCCTCCATTAGTACAACCCCCCCAGGACAAACCCCCTCCATTAGTACAACCCCCCCAGGACAAACCCCCTCCATTAGTACAGACCCCCCAGGACAAAGCCCCCCTCCATTAGTACAGACCCCCCCAGGACAACCCCCCTCCATTAGTACAGACCCCCCAGGACAAAGCCCCCCATTATTACAGACCCCCCCAGGAACCCCCCCTCCATTAGTACAGACCCCCCCAAGACAAACCCCCCCCTCCATTAGTACACACTCCCCCAGGAAACCCCCCTCCATTAGTACAGACCCCCTTAGGACAGACCCCCCTCTATTAGTAGAGACCCCCCCTCCATTAGCGTACATAAAAACACCCGGGCGGCAGCTGGAGAGGAGAGGACAGTGTGCAGCCACGCCGCCCGGGTGGAGAGCAGATGGAGACAGGCTTGGGTGGGAGGGAAAGACAGAGGAGAAGAACACGTCAGGCATGCACGGACCGCCGCCCCCAGCAATGAGAGACCAGCCGCTTTGATCTCCGGCGCTGCTCTCCTTCTCTGACAGGAGGAGGGAGGCGGGATGGACTGCCGCTTGAGCCTCGAAAACTACAGCGGCGGCTGTGACCTGCGGAGGGAGCCGCCTCTGGACACAGAGAGGAGGAGGAGGGAGGGGAGCACTCTTGCACTTCAGCGCCCCCACCTCTCTGGCGCCCGGGGGCACTGCACCCCGTGCACCCCATCTGGGATCGGTCCTGTCCTTTGCAGCCCTGAGCAACCTGCCATTTCGTGGTCTTAGGGCCAGCTCATCTATGACAATCCTGATGCGAACCACAGTGAGGGTCTGACAAGAGGCTAGGAAGATTTACAGGAAACCCAATCACATTTCACCACACATGCCCCTATGGGGTAACCCTATGCTCTCTCACCTCTATAGTATTCCGGACCCTTCTTTGTGTGCGAAAAAGGGAATCATCATTACCTTAAAGCACATAGTTCAGGATGGTAGGATTATGACTTTCCAGGTCCTGAGGCAAACATATGTATTTCCGTCCTCTTTTCAGTTCAGATACTTACAGTTGAAGCACGCCTTTAAGGCCCAGTTCCCTGCCCCCCTCACTTTGGAGTCAGACTCTATTGAGCGTGTCTTGATCTCCTGTGTGATGGGGAAGCCTCTCTCAACATTATATTTATATCTCACAGTTGAATATGACACCAAACTAACCAAAACCTGGGAAAAATGGAGGATGGATATTACATCTCTTGACGAAGAGGCGTGGAAGGAGTGTTTAATTTCATACATTCCTTCCATGATTGCTGCAAAAGATAGGTTCATACAATTTAAGTTCCTACACAGGGCATACTTTACCCCACAGAGACTGGCGCACATATACCATCAAAGAGACCCTAACTGTCAGAGATGCAGGAAGTGGGTACCTTCTGGCACATGGTCTGGTCCTGTCCCAAACTCCGACCTTTTTGGACGACAGTGGCCTCTACACTTAGCAATGTTACAAGATTAAATATACAGCTTGTTCCTCAAATACTACTACTCAGCCATGTGGAAGATGTTGAGGGAGACAGGTATTGTAAATTGTGTCTTACCTTCTCATTATATTATGCTAGACGTGAAATTTTACTGAGTTGGAAACTAGAGGAGCCTCCTACTCTGGCCTCATGGAGGAGGTCGGTGACCTCGGTACTTCCTCTGTATAGAATGACCTATGAAAGTAGACAATGCCCAGGGAAATTTGATAAAATTTGTTCCTCTTGGATAGATGCCTCTGATGGCCCTGAACCCCCTTCTGAACCCCCCTAACTGTGACTTGAATCACACTAGCGGATATTCTCTATCTCATACCTTCTCCCTTGCACCTCGTCCCCCCCCCTCCTCTCCATCCTACGTTCCCCCCCCCTTCCTTTACTTATCCTGATTACTCCTTTTTTTACTGCATCTCCCCTTTTCTTCTCCTCCCCCCCTCACACCGGCCTACTTGAATATTAGATATCTACATAATGTTTGTGAGGTTTTTCTAATGCTATAGTGCACTAATGTGTATTGATAAGTAATACTTATGACACCTGCACTGCTGGAATATTTGCTAAATTATGACTACCGGATGCAGATGGTTTTCCCTGTCTATATTCTTATTTCACTGAATGTACTATATTATTTTGTATTGTAATGCTGATTTGTCTAATAAAATTTTCTAAAATTTTTTTTTTTTAAACAGGATAAAGAAAGCTATGGGTGGGAATTTTGGCAAATGGAGAAAAGTTCTCCCAGCTGTATTAGCTGAAAGCAGAATGACCCCTCACAGTGTGACAGGTTATTCTCCCCTTTGAGGTACTCATGGGTAGGCCATTCCCCACACCGTGGGCTAATCATCCTTTGGTGGTGAAGGAAGGTGATTTGGAACAGATACAGGAGGAATATGTAAAAAAAAACTGACTGAAACTCTTGATATTGTTGATATTGTCTTAATATTGTCTTCTTCACAGGTACCAACCCACCCATTCCAGGTCGGTGATCAAGTTGTGGTCCAGAGGCTTCAGAAAGGTCGAAAGCCGCAAGAGGTTCCATTCGGACCATTGACCAAAGTGGTAGCCGTCACCAGGAGCGCCATCCTTACCAAGGAAAGTCCTACCTGGATCCATGTCAGCAGGATAAAGAAGGTTGATCTAAGCCCAGGAATTGAAGAAAGACTTCTGGGAAGGCCTTATGCCTTCTGGTGATGTTTCTACTTCTGATCTTTGTCCCAGTGTGGATAATAACTAACTGTATCTATCATCCTGATGACTTAGGAGCCTTGAGATTCATATGTGGTAAAGCGAAGTACACACCAACCATACTGACTTTCACCCTAGAGATCACAGTAAAAGAGATGTCTCTAATGAATTGATCAAAGAAACAGGTTTTTCTGGAAAGATGTTACTGTTAAAATTTAAATATGCTTATGCTAGAAAGTCAGGATATGACAAATGCTAGATTTGTAGTAAGTTACACCCAGAAACTGCTAGGATCTCACTTTTAGCTGTCCCTCTAAACCTCAAGTCATTATTGAAAAATACTCTAGTCTTAAGTATTAAGAATGTCTCAGAAGGATACCGCAATCAGAGTATTATGTTTTACACTTTAGGAATGACACATGAACCCGAGTGGTGTGTTCAGTTAGGCAATGCATCCAAAGGAGTAGGTATGTGCTCCAAGTCAGTATTTAACATTTCAAAGGGTATTTCCATCCGCACTAGTGATTTTACACATACAGGTCTGTTGTGTAGTTTACAAAAATCAATCCTTTAACAACACCATTAGTAAACTTACTACATACAAGAATACAACCTCTGGGATACTTGTGGGTAAACTTGTTAGTGCTGCGCTTAAGGCTGGACCTGAGCCCCAACATAGGTCTCTAAGAAGTTTTTCATTGGAAAACCATATATACATATGCTGTGGTAAAATTTGTTACCTATGCATCCCCACAGGAGTGAAACGATGGTGTTATTTAGCACAGTTGGTACCAATCATGTCAGCCCTAGGCCAGACTCAGGAGCATCACATACAAATTACTTCAAGTCCAGTACATAGGTTAACTTATAAATACAAGAGAGAAAACCCACCTATGGACATGGTTTCCATCCTGGACAGGATGGGATATAACCATGATGAACAAATTAAGTAACTACACTAGTCTAATAAATGATGTTATGGAAAAAAACTCCCAAGATATAGAACTACTCAATGTCGAGCTCAGAGTAATTAGAAAACAACTAGAGTTACATGAATTAAATATTGAAAGCATGAGTGCAGCTCTAACAGGTTTATGTGAAATGACCCAGTCTTATGAATGTTGTACATGGATTCACAATACCAGCCTGGAAATCCCAGACTACTATGACGTTATTAATCAACACCGAACACAGGTAAATCAATTAATGAAACAAGCAAGAGACATAGGTAATTATGGATGGAACCCCTTTTCTAGTTTGGGTTTAGGTGGAATGTTTTCATGGTTAAAGGACATAGTGATTATGATTATTGTAGTACTATTGTTAGGATTGATAGGCTATCTGATTTTCAAGCTTATTTTGCTTTGTATTAGCAAATGTACTACACCAGACCAATCTTCTCACGCATATGCACAATATCTGCAGCTTTATGTAAATGAATACAACAAACGTAGATAGAACCGTAGATTTCAGGAGGCTACAGATCTGTAGAAAGTCATATTTATGGCTTTAAGAGGGGATTGAAAGGTTATGCTAAGCATCCATCTTGTTTTGTTTCAGTCATCTTATTATTCACCAACTTCCATTTTATAGTATGTACAGTTTGAATACCCCTTTACCCTTACAAATGTCTGTATCAGCATGAGATTCTTCTAAAAGGGCTGTCTCACACGCTTCCTTATATAAATTTTCACACATTCTCTCACATTCCTTCAGCAGCTGAGAACAGAGAACAAAGTCTACTTGTCTTGACCAGTTGTAACTGCATTAATATCTACTGCGCATGTCTTATTATGAATATTTTGTGTGACTTGTAATTTGCTATAAAGACGCTAGGATGAAAATCAAATACAGTCAATTCCCAAGACATAATTGTCGTGTGCGTGTCATTCTTTGGGACTTGATTCCAGATATATCTTAAATTGCATAGTACATCGATCCGAGGTCTGAGAGGTTAAAGGGCCCACCCTAGACAGAGGATTAGCCCTTTCAGCATGGGGCAGCAATGTCTTTATATATGTATACACAGTATAATAAAATATTTTCAAAAATGTGAGGGGTGTACTCACTTTTGTGAGATACTGTGTGTGTGTGTGTGTGTGTGTGTGTGTGTATGTGTGTGTATATATATTGCAGCCTACAAATCCTTACATGTGGTAGCTGCATTAGTGTTTTTTTTTTGGCTCTTTTTCTTTTAATTTTCACTTAGTGATCTGGTCAGTAACATACTTCCTTTCTTAGAAACAAACTCCTCCACTCTATCTATAGAACAACAACATGGCCACACTTAGAAAGCAGCATTGCTAACTTGTGGAGAGGGTAGTATTAGATATACTAGTAGATTAAGGTGAAATTTACAAGAGTGGCAAATTAAAGCCTAACTGCAGCTAATGCCTTTTAAGCAGTTACAGAAAGTTTTTTCCTTTTAGGATAAAGTGCTAAATGGTTTGTCTCAACCTGCTAACTGCCACTTTTTGCTGGAAAGCTTGGTCTTGTAAAGTAAAGTAAAAATAGACTTACTGGCAGAAGCAAGTAGCAATAAAACAATGTTATAGGGGGACTCAGAAAAACAAAGACTGCTGTGTTAATGCTATTGACAGAGTGCATCATATATGTAAATTTTAATTTTGCCATAGTACCACACTAAAGAAACTAACTAAATAATAGACTACTTTGCAGATTAAAAAAGTGATATAGTTAAAGGAATATAATCCAGTGCCTAAAGCTGAACTATGGGCAGAACAAAACATACAAATGTATGCAACTTTTTTATCAATAATAAATCATGAAATGTATTTTTAAATGCAAGCAGTTGAAGCATCTGAATTCAGCCTTGTATCAACTGCTTACAGTTCTTGTATAGCAGAGCAGGCGTGTGAGAGGAAGAAGCAGTACAAGAAGCATGCTGATAGGAAAAGAAAGCAGAGTGACAAAAAATTAGCTCATTGTTGTGCTGTTTTTCCTTTCATTGTCCAGTCACAGACCGCAGTGGGTCAGAATGACCTGAGGTTAGATGAAGGGGAAATCTCTGAACTTAAGTTGAATATTGGAGAAAAAAAGCTGTTTTTGTTATTTTATTTGAGCCCCTGGTCCAAAGTGCTGCTCTTTCTGGCAGCAGGAACTGGGCCACTATCACTAATTCTGCCTTATACTTCCTCTCCTCCTCTCAAATTGTTAAAGTGAGCTCCTTCAGAACAAATGTAAAGTCAGCAGCCACAAATACTGTCCACAAATACATCTACCTGTTCACGAATCCAGCGGTGTCTTTACCAGAGCCGATTTTTCAATTGGCTCTCGGGTGCTGCCACCGCCATCTCGACTAAGGGAAAACAGAAGTGAAGTCTTGCAGCTTCACAGCTGGCCTGGCGGCGGGGAAGGAGGAGAGGGCCGAACGTCCAGATTGCGGTTTGCTGCAGTTTGCTGCGGTGAGCTCACCTGGAATTGGGAGCGGGTACCTGTCAAAACCAAGTACCCGCTCCCCAAGAAAGGTGCCAAATGTGGCAGCAGAGGGGGGGAGAAGGCAGTGCTTCCCCTTTTGGGTGGAGCGCTGCTTTAAGGACTGTATGCATCCACAGAGAGAGCTGGAGAAAAGCCCTGTTCACTATCTGGAATCACAGAGAGGAGGAGGAAATGGAGCTGCTGTGGACTGAAGGACAAAGCTGGGTAGAACTATGATTATTTGTGGGAGATGTAGTCCCCAGACAGACTAAGCCATATTACAGACTGACCATGGAACTACACATACCAGCATGACATAGAAACATAGAAAAGTGACAGCAGAAAAAAGACCTAGTGGTCCATTGAGTCTGCCCGTTTTTTATTTTTGTACATGTTTTTTTTTTTTAACTGAGCATAGATCTATGTTTTTCCCATACATGTTTGAAGCCATTTACTGTTGACTAGCTCACTATCTCTTCTGGAAGTCTATTCTTAGCATCAACTACACTTTCAATAAAATAATACTTTCTAAGATTACTTTAGAACTTTCCTACTGTAAGTTTGAGGTCATGTCCCCACGTTTTTGATTTTGGTTTCATATTGAAAATACTGCCCTCCTGAACCTTATTCACCCCCTTGATGTATATAAAGGTTTCAGTCATGTCTCTCCTTTCCCTTATTTCCTCCAGACTGTACATATTAAGTTCCTGAAGTCGTTCTCGATATATTTTATTTCCCCAGACTTGTCACCATTTCTGTTACCCGTCTCTGGACTCATTCTATCTTATCATTATCAATATCTTTTTGTAAGTGAGGTCTCCAGAACTGGACACAGTATTCTAAATGTGGTCTCACTAAAGATCTGTATAGAGGAAACAGAGCCTCCTTCCTGCTGGTGATCCCCCTAGTGATGCATCCTAGAATTCTGTTCACTTTCCTCGCTGCCTGACCACACTGTTTGCTAATTTTGCAATCATCTGAAATAAGTACTAGACATGTGCAATTTGTTTCATCCCGAATTAGTTTTTAGACGAAATGCGACAAATTTGTTAATTCGGAAACATGAGAATTAACGAAAATCGGAAAATCCAAAATTTCAGATAATTCGTAACTTCGGATAAATTAGTATTTGTTACATTCACTAACAGCCAAATTTGAAAGGAAATTCCATCTTTTGCGTACCTTTGATGCGGCCTCCATGCGGGAGGCCTTGATGGTCCTTACCCTTAAGCTCCGCAAAGACCCATTGGATTGTGACTCTTACAGGCCCATATCACTAATTAATGTGGATGCCAACATTTTGGAAAAGGTGCTGGCCAACTGGCTAAATAAAATAGTTCCTTATCTGGTGTGGAATGAACAAGGGGGTTTTGTCCCTGGCCGCTCTATGTGGATAAACATATGTAGACTATTTCAGAATCTTCAATATCCCCATGACCATTCTTCTACTTGGGTAATTGTGTCTTTAGACACATGTAAGGCATTTAAAAGCGTGGAATAGCCCTATTTGTGTAAGGTGTTACAGCGGTATGGGTTTGGTTCTCGAATGGTTGCCTTGATACGACTCCTGTAGACTGATCCAGTGGCTAGGATTTGTGTTAATACCCCTGTCTCTCCAACATTCTCCATTTCAAGAGAAACACGGCAGGGGTGCCCCTTGTCTCTGCTTCTTTTTGCATTGGTTATTGAGCCTCTGGAGGTTCGGATCTGTTCTTCATCCTCCATCCAGGGACTCATTATTGGTACCATAGAGGAGCGAATTTCATCATGCGCTGATGATACCCTCATATATTTGGCTGACCCTTCTGTATCTCTTTGCTCCCTGCTACAAGAGATGGGGGATTTGGGTGGATTCTCGGACTTTAGGATCAACTGGTCCAAATCCAGTCTTTTTCCATTGGATCCAGGGGCAGAACAGGTAGTCCATCCAAATTCTCAACTCCAAGTGGTTCGTTCCTTCCGCTATCTGGCAGTGGTGGTGCAATTAACACTGAACTCCTATATAGCTAATAACTTATGCCCTATTATTACCCCACTACAGCAACGCATTGACCAGTTGATGAATCTTCCATTAGACCTCATAGGCAGAGTCAATTTATTAAAAACAATCTTTCTTCCTAAACTTTTGTACATAATGGCTAATGCTCCCTGTAAAACCCCCAAATCTCTTTTCAATAGCATTGATTACCTCTGCACGAATTTCCTTTGGAATCATCGTGCCATTAAAATGAAGCTGCTATAGTCTCCTCACTAGTGACTTCACATAATATTATATACCACAAATGCCAGCTTTCCCAGGAACGGCACTCCTGCAAACAATGCTGTCTCTCTTTATCACCATAGTGACCCATTTCTCTAAGGACACTTGGACTGCCTCTCCTAACAACCCACTCTGGAATAACCCGTACTGCATGAATTACTCATGATTCCTCACCCACAATACTGGATAACCAGAGGTGTTAAATACTTCTGTCATCTATACACTGAGCAGGGCCTTTGCCCAACTAAGAGAGGATTTCAACCTTCCCCCTCTTCTTTGTTTTTTTTTCTTTGAATAAATTTTTTATTATTAACAATAAAAATATATCAGACACAAAATTTGCATCAAACATTACATGGAATAAAGGTAGAAGGGAAATTAGAAGTACAAGT
Source organism: Aquarana catesbeiana (assembly GCF_042186555.1). Lineage (NCBI taxonomy): Eukaryota > Metazoa > Chordata > Amphibia > Anura > Ranidae > Aquarana > Aquarana catesbeiana. The sequence continues at coordinate 722,382,752 of NC_133324.1, forward strand.
AAATCTGAGGCTTAGCCTCCTAATGCAGGGCTTATAAGTGAGAGAACTAGAATAAAGCCACGTTAATGAAAATCCTTAAAACAAGTCTAGCGAAGCAGCTTGGGATATCAGGTCACATTTGCTCGAACGAAATAAGAAGAAACTACCGCAGGGTCATAAGACAAGAGGAGGCAGGGTTATAGCGGAGCCGGGAGGAGAGGAACACTGGTATGTAATAGAAGGATCTATCTTATATACTCAAGGGCTCAGGGAGCAGGCAAGGCTATCCGTCACCCACCCCCAAATGGGAACTCACTGTGGGCGAGGGATCGCCCCACCCTCCTGAACCCTCAATCTCAGTCCCAGCCTCCCCCACCAGAGGCGTCAAATAATTTTGTTCCATTGTAGGAACAATGTATTCCCTACTTCATTGGTCTCTATTGTCAAGTGGTCAAACCACCTTAGCTACGTATCTTCAAACTGAAGGAGAGCTACATATTACAGAAATGCCCTAGCCTCATGAAGCCCGGGGTTTCTTAAGGTATTATTTAAACTCTCCCGGTAAGTATTAATAGGTAAGAGACAAGGTCCAACTTCTTACAGCTACTTTAAAACCGTGAAACTGAGGGAGTGTAGGAAAGGGGGAAGGAGAACCAGGATAAGGGGGGGGGGGGGATGAGGGGAAAATCACAAGGGAGGAGGAGTATCCGTGGAGTCACTCAGGGAGCCTGTTGCCCTGGTAAACTAACACCAGGGCATAAGGAGATATGGCAAAAATTAGCCTAAGGTTCCCAGGTTAATTCGAAAATACGGGTTTTGTCCTGTATAATGCTAACAATCTTCTCTTGCGCCATAATCCAGGATATTTTATGCTTCACCGCTGCAAAAGAAACCCTGCGTTTTTTCCAACAAGAGAGAATTGTGATTTTGGTGCCCAGAAGGATGAAGAATATCAATTTCTGTGTATATTTATCTACTTTTTCCACTTTCATATTCAGTAGAGCTATCTCTGGAGATTGAGGAATATGAACAGAGGTTATTTTACGTATTACCGAGAAAATTTTGTTCCATAGACTCCGTATGCGGGGGCAAGCCCACCATACATGAGACATTGTCCCTACATGGCCACATCCTCTAAAACACAGTGGGGAAGCGTCAGGGTATATCTTTGCAAGAAGAGAAGGAACCCTATACCACCTCATGAGTACCTTGATGCTACCCTCCATGAGAGAAACATTTAATATACCTTTAAAAGAGCGCTGGAAGCAGGAGAACCATTGGTCACTGTCCCACGAGAGGTCCAGGTCCTTTTCCCAGGATAAGGCGTATGGAGGCTTGGCCGCTACTGACGCTAGTGATGCATATATGATGGAAATCCCCCCTCTCTGATCCACTGCACCCGCACACCAAGACTCGTAGTTAGATATTGAGGGGGGTATTGATTTATTTGGCCAGAGGGAATTAAGGAAATGTTGTATTTGCATAAAGCGAAAACGTTCAGCCTGAGGCATTTCCAGCTTGCTAGTGCAGAAAGCCAGAGTGAGAGGACCTGTGGGGGAGAAATAGTTCCCTATTCTGAGTAATCCCTTATTCAGCCACCAACTAAACGCTAAGATGTTCATTCCTGGCGGAAAGTCGGGGTTATGAAAAATATGTGTGAGGGGTTTGAGGGAGGAAATCAATGAGGAGTTTTTATAAAGTCGGTCGCATAGGGCCAGAGAATGAGACAACGTGGGGGCAAGTATGGGCGGTCTCGATTTAGTAGGAGACCACAACAAAAAGTCAATTGTGTGGAGAGGGACTGCTTGGCGTTCCATTGTGACCCAATCAGGTTTCGGGCCTTTTGAGTATACGACGGAGATTTGAGCTAACTGGGCTGCTTGATAGTACCACCAAATATTGGGAAGTGCTAGACCCCCTTGTGATTTAGACCTGAAAAGGATATTTTGAGCGCAGCGACTTCCCTTCGGGCCCCAAATAAATTTTATGATTTTGGACTGGAGTGGTTGTACTTGCGATTTTTGGATTGGGATGGGCAAGGATCTGAATAAGTATAGTATGCGTGGGAGGAGAGTCATTTTGACCGCATTAATACGGCCCAGCCAGGGTAGGTTGTGATTATCCCAGAGGGAAAGGTCCGATATCAATTTGCGGAGTATGGCCGGGTAGTTGGAGGAATAGAGAGAGGCTATACTTGCCGTGAGGTGTACTCCCAAATAAGGGAGAGAGACCTCATTCCATGAAAATGGAAAGTGGTTTTGTAGGCTACTTAGGGTATTGGGTGGGACCGTAATGTTCAGGGCGGAGGATTTGGATACATTGACTCGCAGACCCGATATGTCACCAAATTTATCAAGTAAAGAGAATATATTAGGAGTGGAGATCAGAGGAGATGTCACGAAGAGTAATAAATCATACGCAAAAAGGGCACATTTGTGCTCCTGTTTGCCACACATCACCCCTTTAATGTCGGGATGGTTCCTAATCGCAACAGCCAGGGATTCCATGGCTATGGCGAACAGAAGGGGGGATAGAGGGCAACCCTGTCTAGTTCCTCTTTCTATAGTAAGGGGCTCGGAGTAAAAGCCCTGCAGTCTGACCTGTGCACTTGGGCCAGAGTACAGGGCCCTAAGAATGCTCAAGAATCGTGGACCAAAACCCCACCGGTCTAGAACCTGGAATAGGTATGGCCAGGAAACTGTGTCGAAGGCCTTCTGCAGGTCAACGGACAACAGATACCCATGTTGTGGGGGACCCCCATCCCATTGAGAATTGAGTAAAGAAATGATGTCGACTGCTCTCCTGATCTGGTCAGGACCTTGTCTCCCCGGGATAAAGCCCACCTGGTCCTTGTTAACATAGAGAGCTATACAGGACGCTAGCCGGTTGGAGAGAACTTTAGTTAAGATTTTTAAATCGTTATTGATTAAGGAGATAGGGCGATAATTGGCAACCATAGTCGTGTCTTTGCCGGGTTTCGGAATAACCGAAATGAAGGCAAGATTTAGGGCTTTATCCAGGGGAGATTCAGACCCGAGGGAATTAAAGAATCTGACTAAGTACGGGGTTAATATGGGACCAAATTTTTTATAATAGCCAACGGAGAAGCCGTTTTGTTTCAGGTGTTTAATTACCGCGAGCACTTTGGGTTCAGTAATTGGACCCTCTAGAAGTTCCGAGTGGTCCGGAGATAATTTGGGAAGGGGTAGGTTGTCTAAGAATTCTGATATGGAATGATTAGATGGTGCTTTTTCCTTTTTATATAGTGAAGTGTAAAAGTCGTGGAATGTTTCCATTATCCGTTTTGGGTTTTGGGTGAGATCACCTGATGGGGTGCGAATTTTGGGGAAGGCGATCGATCTCGGTCTTGGTGACAATTTGGCTGCTAATTTGGTTCCTATTTTGCCATTTTGGTGATAAAAGCGTGCACCCGACCACCGGAGCTGTTTCTCAGCCTCGGAGGTAAGGGCCAGGTTTAGAGAAGTCCTCGCATTCTCCAGCGCCTCTAGAGAATCTTTGGTGGGGTTCCGTTTGTGGGCTCTACATAAAGATTGGAATTTAAGCCGAAGGTTATTGATATCAGCTGTACGTTCCTTCTTAAGGTTGGTGGAGATTTGAATGATTTTTCCTCTGAGTACTGCCTTATGAGCAGCCCACAGCATCTCCGGAGAGACCTCTTCAGTATCGTTTAAACGGAAGTATTCCTGTATCTCTTTTGCTACGATTGAACATTGTATTGGGTCACTGAGGAGCCCTTCATTGAGGCGCCATATAAATTTGTTGCCCGGGTTGGGGGATTGCTGCATATATAAGACAACCATCGAGTGGTCAGATATAGGGGAGTCCCTGATAATTGCTTTGAGAGCTCTAGGAATGTTTTGTGAATGAATAAAAATGTGGTCGATTCTTGTGTAGAGGTGGTGTGGGGCGGAATAATGAGTGAAGTCCCTGGCCTTAGGATTCAATTCCCTCCAGATGTCCACAAGGCCCAAGGAACACAGCGTGGAGGCTATTTTAGTGCTTTGTTTTGGAGGTTTTCTAGGACGAGGAGGACCAGAGCCCGCTTTGTCCAGTGAGATGTCAAAAGGGAGATTTGTGTCTCCTCCCATTATGATTTTCCCCTCAAGTTTTGGGCCTAGTGTGGACATCATTGTGGAGATGAAGGAAGCCTGGCCTTTATTCGGGGCATAGTAAGAGATAAATGAGTGCATTGATCCTTCAATCGTGCCCTTTACTAACAGAAATCTGCCCGCTTGGTCCTTAATAACATCTGTGGGAGAAAATTTAAGATGTTTTGCGAAGCAAATAGCAACCCCTTTTGTCTTATTGTCAGCATTGGAGAGAAAAAACTGAGTGTAGTGACCATGGAGGAAGGAGGGATTGTATGAGGATGGGAAGTGAGTTTCTTGTAATAAAAGAATTACTATTTTTTGTGATTTGTATAGGTTAAATAATTTGCGTCTTTTAACTGGAGAATTCATTCCCTGCACATTGTGTGTGGCAATACAGAGGGGATGGGGGGGCATCAGTGTGTCAGAGTGCATGGATCAGAAGGGGGGATGAGCGTCCCACATAACCAGTGCTTACCTGGGATTTCAAGATTTGTACCTGCGTCCAGTCCTCCACGGCCTGAGTTCCTGGGATTCCTAGTAGCAACTGCCTCGTGTGACTCCTGAGTGACTCCGGGGATAGGTGGGAGGGAGAGGTGAGGAAATGAAGAAGGGTTGACCCTGGGTGGGAGAGACCAGACATGTCAAAAGCAGTATAGATCAAGAACCATATCCAAGAAAACATTTCAGTTAAAACTGAGTAACTTTCAAGAACCCCTACAGGAGGGAAAGGTGGGTGTTTGCCTCCTGCAAGGTTTTCCCTTAGAACAAAACCCCCCCCAAATGGGGTCATGGAAGTGTCTCTGAGTGGGGGAAAATACCACTCAGAGACTTGTGGAGGCGAAGTGCCGCCACTCCGGCCAAACCGCCAAAAATAATACCAAAATTGAAACCATGAAAAAACATGCTAAAAGGAGTCCTGGGAGAGATGAAGCGAAACATAAACTTCTCAGCATCAAAAAAACAGGAAGGAAAAGAAAGAAAAAAAAAAAAAAAAGGGGGGGGGAGGGGGAAAAATCTCAAAACGAATCTGGCTAGGGTTCTGCCAGGAGAAAACGGGGGTTAAGGAAGTCAGTGTCCCATTTTCAAAAGACTACCGCAGGAGTTCCTGGGGAGTAAAAAGGGGGTTAATTCTGTTGATAGTAGACTGTTCTTCATGGAGGGCGACCATCTTTGGATCTCTTGGCCTGTTGCTTGTGCCATAAGGGTTGGATGGGACTTGAGGGTGGTGGTCTTTTTGTTGATTGAGGGGTTCTAGGGTCCATCTCGGCAGGTGGTGCTGGCGAGTGTGAAATAAGGCCCAGTTGCAGCAGTAGCCTTTCTCCGTCACCAAAGTTAGTGAAGCTGTATGATTTATTTAGGTAGGCAAAGTTGAGGCGAAAAGGGAACGACCATCTGTAAGCGATCGATTTCTGCGATAAGCAGCTCAAAAGAGGCTTCAAGGATCTCCGTTTCTGTATCGTAAGAGGAGAAAGATCCGCGAATATTTGGATCGGGTGCCCTTGAAAGGAGAGATTTTCTGTTTCTCTTGCTCTGTGCATAACCTCCTCTTTAACTCTGAAGAAGTGGGGTTTAACCACTATGTCTCTGGGCAAGCCGTCCTGGCGCGGAGGTTGTAAGGCCCTGTGCGCTCGGTCTAACTCCAATCTGTATTCTGGAATGTCCGGAAGTAAGTGTTTGATGAATGAGCGAACGATTTTATCTGTGTCTTTGAACGATTCTGGAAGTCCTCTTAGCCTAAAATTATATCTACGAGACCTATTTTCAAGGTCATCGAGTTTTGAGTATGCCATGTCCAGTTGTTCATGTAATTCTTGGATCCTGTCTGTGTTCTGGTTGGCGACTGCTGCGATTTGATCAGTCTTTGATTCAATTGCCTCAATTCTAATGCCCAATTGCTGTAAGTCTGCCTGTATAGTGGTGGTGATTTGTGAGGCATTTAGTGCTAACCCTCTTGAGAGCATGTTAGAAAAGGTATCCATTAAGGCTGTGAAATCTGTGGGGATAGGGCCAGGAGAGGTAGGCCGAGGGCTGGATGTGGAGCATCTCTCCTCCATCTGGGTCAGGGGGGGAACTTCCATAGGGCTACATCCTAGAGAATCAGTGGGGGATGCTGGAAATATCCCATCCAGGGGATTACTCACTGTTGGTGGGTTTATCTTGTCTGCATGTGAAGGCAGAGGAGGGAAGTCTTCCAGGGATGCCGCTGGATTCTTTATGGGGCCTCGTGCGGCGCTAGCGGCCGCCATTTTCGTGTAGGCCGCGGTCCGCGGTCCGGGGTCCAGGGATCGGGAAAGGTCCCGTCTTGCTGAGCCCCTGATCATGCGAGGGGGTCCCCCAGGACTCCGGGAGATAAGGGGGGGGTCCGATGTGTTGGTTCCGCCGCTTCTCGTGGCTGTGGCGGTGTATGCTGGCCGGAGTGGAGCGGAGCTCTCAGAACGAGCGACCGTCCATGGAGCTGCTGCGCATGCGCCTCCTTCTTTGTTTTTTTATTTTCAGCTTCGCCACGCTCTTGGAGCTCAATTTGGCTCACTCTTGTTCCCACTGCAAATGGCCCCACTCAAGAAATTACTCAGAAATTCGGATAATACTAAATTGATCTCCCAATATTACTCTGCACTAATGGCTGATTCTAACCCGCGGTTTGCGACTGTGCAAGCCCGATAGGCTGCTTTGAATATCCAGATGACGGAAGAAGACTGGACTGAATGTGTAGATACCTTTCAAAGGTTCAGTCATAGCCTCTAGAGATAGAGTTATACAAATAAGAGCAATGGCAAAACCATCCACCCGTCCCCACATGTCAGGATGCTAGGTGTTATCCTGGATTCTGAACTCTCCTTTCGGCCCCACATCCAATCACATTCCAAAGCTTGCCACCTCAACCTCCGCAACATCTCTAAACTACGTCCCTTTCTAACCAATGAGACCACAAAGCTCCTGATTCACTCCCTGGTTATCTCTCGCCTCGACTACGGCAACTCCCTCCTCATTGTCTTACCTTTAAATAGACTATCCCCTCTTTAGTCCATCATGAATGCTGCTGCCAGACTCATCCACTTTACAAACCGCTCAGTGTCTGCGACCCCTCTCTGCCAATCCCTCCATTGGCTACCACTCGCCCAAGGAATTAAATTCAAAATACTAACAATAAGTTACAAAGCCATCCACAACTCTGCCCCCAGGCTACATCACTAGCCTAGTCTCAAAATACCAACCTAATCACCATCTCCGTTCCTCCCAAGACCTCCTGCTCTCTAGCTCCCTCATCACCTCCTCCCATATCCGCCTCCAGGACTTCTCCCGAGCCTTGCCCATCCTCTGGAATTTCCTACCCCAATCTGTCAGACTGTCTCCAAATGTATCCACTTTTAGGCGATCCCTGAAAACTTTCCTCTTCAGAGAAGCCTATCCTGCCTCCATCTAACAACTGCACTATTTTCTCCAGATTGTAAGCTCTAACGAGCAAGGCCCTCTGATTCCTCCTGTATTGAATTGTATTGTACTTGTACTGTCTGCCCTAATGTTGTAAAACGCTGCGTAAACTGCCGGCGCTATATAAATCCTGTATAATAATAATAATAATAATAAATAAAGATATTTCATCATAAACACCTCACTCCCTATCGAATGTGCAAAATGGGACTGCGCTCCACACCTGAGTGTTTCCGAGGCTGTGGAAATCCAGTCAATTTCATCCATTGTTTCTGGTTCTGTCCCATAGTTTCTTCATTCTGGTTCGAAGTTGATTAATTTCTATCCACTGTCCTAGGTCTACCTAACATTTTACATCCTAAAAATTGTCTATTGGGTATTTTTGGTGAACTTTCTGTTTCTACTCACATTAAACGATCGTTATGCATTTTATATTTTTACGCAAAAAAGACTATTCTTCTGAGCTGGAAAGGGAATTCATGACCCACTATAACCACTTGGCTTCAGCTGATTAATAATAGTTTACCTCTGTATAAGATTACCTTTGAGCTCCGAAAGCAACCACTCCTTTTTAAAAAATTATGGCATAGATGGGTGTCCAGCCCTCTTACTTTGGGATCTGTAAGTTCAGGAGACTTACCAGTAGTACTGACCTCTACTCTTACGCATGTCCCTGTAAAATTGTAATATTTCACTAGCTTTTCATTGTATGAAGAGTTAAATGCTAAAGCTGTATTTTTTTTCTTGCATGTGCATATTACCTGTGGAACTTGAGAGGCACAGTCTGGTTACAGTTGTACCCTATATTGTTTGTTTTTTGCTGTTTATGTAAAACTATCAGGGCTTTTTTTCTCGAAGAATAGGTGCAGGAACTCCCCCCGTCTGAGTCACCTCTTGTCTCTGCCCCTACCCACCTCTGACCACAGTCCCTTGATTCCACGCCCTACCCACCTACCAGTACTGCCCCTTTTAGAGAATACAGAACCAAGTATCTGTCAGGTCACCTTGAGGCTAGGTGACAGATGCACACCGTTGGGATCAGGAGTGCACCGCAAGGTAGTGGACCCTACGGCTGACTGCTGCGGATGGGAGTCAGGGTGGTAAGGAAGGCAGGGCCGCTGGAACGCCAACACAGATCCTACCGGGGTTAGAGCGTAAGATTCCCTGGGGTGCGGAGTCTAAGAGCCAACAGGTGTTCACCAGAGCCTCTAGTGGTGAGGATGGACTGGGCTGCAACTGGCTCCAGGTCGCGACCCCAGGGTCCCCAGCTCACACCCACAGTAGGCAACAGGAGGATAGGGATAGTAAGGGAATAAGCCAAGGTCGGGGCCACAAGCAGACAAGGAAAACAGAGTTCACACCAAGGTTCAGGGTCACAGGCAAACAGGGATAGTCGGGGACACGCCAAAGGTCAGGGTCACTTGACTAACCTCGTACTTAAGATTATCCTCAGAGACCGAAACCAAGGTAGGGAGAGGACGAGAGGACTTATTGAGGGCTAAAGGCTTCTTAGGAATGGATAAAGGCATAAGAAGACCATCAGGAGTCTGAGCAGGGTCCCCCAGACCCTTAAAGATAAGCTGGACATCCAGCACAGGATCATCTGACTGGGCAGAAGTCAATGGATCCCTGAGACCAGGTTGGTTAGAAAGTAATGTGTCACAGAAGTCAAGCTGGATAGCTTCACTGGGCATAGGCTGAACTGGTGCAGAGGCCAACTGAAAAGCATTGCCAGGTGCAGCGACCACCAGAATTGCATCACATAGCGTAGTGACTGTGGAACTGGTGGACGAGTCAGCCTGGGTGTGCGTCCAAGGGGGCCCAGGAACAGGCAAAGGTAAATGACCATGCAAACTGGAGTGAATGATCGGCTCAAGTTCACAGGTGGGCTCCTCATCCAGAGTACCACATGACCCAGAGAGTGCCTCAGCACGACTATTGCAGGAGACATTCCAGAAATTGCTATATGCAGCGGGAAGAGCAGAAGATACTGGGATGGTGGCAACAGGAAGTTTCTCTTTTGGGGTAACCTTGAGTAAGCAGGATGAGGAACAGGAGGAACCCCAAGCCAGGATCCATCCAGCAGTCCAGTCAATGTGTGGAGAATGGAACCGTAACCAAGGAAGACCTAATATGATAGGAGATGAAGCCTTAGGTAAGACAAGGAAGGATATCCACTCCTGGTGGAGTGTCCCTACCGACATCTTAACAGGGAGGGTCTGGAAGCGGATAGGACCCCCTGGGAGAACAGTGCCATCAATCGCCAAGACCAACAATGGCGTTGAAAGGGGCAAAAGGGTAAGATGGAAGATGCAGTTTCCCAATCCATGAAATTGCCAGCGGCTCCGGAATCCAGATGTGCCGAGACTGAACGAGAGGAAGCGCCGACATGAAAGAGCACAGAAGGAAGAAGACGAGAAGGTGATATTTCAGGGTCTAATACTCCACCTTCCAGATGTATTAGCCCCGATCGTTTTTCCGGACGAAGAGAACAAGTGTCACAAAAATGACCTTTGGCCCCACAATAGAGGCACGGGCCCAGAGTTCTGCGCCTAGCGCATTCTTCAAGAGACAACTTGGTCCAGCCCAGCTACATAGGTTCCTCAGCAGGCAGGGGGTGCTCCTCGGATTGAAGAGAGGGGACTGGGAGCTCAGGCTGCCTAAGGAACAGAGTGCTGGCGTCTTTTTTCCAGGGCCCTCTCCTGAAAGCGAAAATGGTTACACAAGGTGATGACACCGTCCAGATCAGCAGGAAGGGATCTTCCTGCTAATTCATCCTTCACTCTATCAGAGAGGCCATGTAAAAAGGTTGCAACTAGGGCCTCATTATTCCAGCTCAATTCAGCTGTGAGGATACGGAACTGAAAAGCATACTGTCCCACAGAAGCGGACTCTTGACGGAGTTGTAAAACAGCGCTAGCCACTGAGGAGACACGACCCGGTTCCTCGAAGATATTCCAAAAAAGTTTCAAGAAATCAGACAGGCTAGAAACCACTGGATCATTTAGTTCCCACAGAGGGGCAGCCCAAGCTAGCCCCTCGCCGGACAGGAGGGATATAATATAGGCAAATTTCGCCCGATCGGACAGGAAGTTTTGGGGCTGAAGTTCAAAATGAATTGTGCACTGGCTAAGGAACCCCCTGCAAGCATTGGAGTCCCCAGAAAAACGGGCCGGAGCTGACAGTTGTAATGAATGTATGGCTGCGACTGGTGCACTAGGTGCAGCAGCAGATAGCGGTTGAGGTTGTTGAACCGAGGGTCCTAATGAGGCCTGAACCTGTTCAAAACGGGATGCCAAATCCTGAAGGAATCACATCACTTGAGTCTGATGTAATTCCTGGGTCTCAAGTCTGTGAACTAAGCCCTGTAATGGATCATCTATGGGTAGTGGCACATCAGCCGGGTCCATGGCTGATCAAACTGTCAGATCACCTTGAGGCTAGGTGACAGATGCACACCGTTGGGATCAGGAGTGCTCCGCAAGGTAGTGGACCCTACGGCTGACTGATGTGGATGGGAGTCAGGGTGGTAAGGAAGGCAGGGCCGCTGGAACCCCAACACGGTTCCTACCGGGGTTAGAGCGTAAGATTCCCTAGGGTGCGGAGTTTAAGAGCCAGCCAGTGTTCGCCAGAGCCTCTAGTGGTGAGGATAGACTGGGCTGCAACTGGCTCCAGGTCGCGACCCCCATGTTCCCCCAGCTCACACCCACAGTAGGCAACAGGAGGAAGGGGATAGTAAGGGAATAAGCCAAGGTCGGGGCCACAAGCAGACACGGACAACAGAGTTCACGCCAAGGTTCAGGGTCACAGGCAAACAGGGATAGTCGGGGACACGCCAAAGGTCAGGGTCACAAGCAGACAGGGAAGGTCGAGAACAGGCCAAAGTTGGTAACTGGAATCAGACGTAGGAAACACAGCAAGTACACACAAAAGCTAACACACAATGGTTGATCAGCACTGCTGGCTTGCAGTGCACAGGTTAATATAGGGTTCCCTGATAGGGTCTGGGGTGGGGCCATGCTTAGAGGAGAGGTTATAAAACCAGCCAGGTGTGAGTGGCTGGCCTCTTAGTCTGAACACATGAGGAGAAGGTAAGCTGACAGAGAAAGATTACTGCATAACCATGACAGTATCGTTTTGTTGTGCTAAATCATTTGTATGAAACATGTTGATGATAAAAAGAAAAGCAGTAAAATAGATCCCCTGCAGCCAGCAACAATAGAATCCCAGCAATAGATCGCCACACAACAATAGACTCCCCCAGCAACAATGGACTCAACCCCAACAACAATAGATTCCCTGCAGTGAACAGTGAACTACCCACAACAAAATATCACACCCAGTAACAAAATATCCACCCAAACAACATTATACCCGCCAGCAGCAACAACAGATCTCCCAGCAGCCAGCATCAATAGATCCTCCAGCAGCCAGTAAAAATAGAGCTCTCCCTCAACAGTACATTCCCTCCAGCAACATAAGACCCCCCAGCAACAATAGATTCCCCATCAGCAACAATAGACCCTCACACAAAATCAGATCCCCACCAGTAACAATGGATCCCCCAGCAGCCAACATCAATAGACCCTCCAGCACACCCCACACCCCATGCTATTACATACATTCAGTGCTGGAGGTGCCGGAACTGCGTTCCCCTGCGTTCCTGCTGAAAAAAAGCCCTGAAAACTATTAATAAATATATCTTTAAAAAAAATAAAAGTAGGTAGAAATATGTTTATATTAGTAAGCCCGTAGGCACTTACAATATTATGTATCATGCAGCAAGTCCTGCTCAGGACATTCCTGCACAGAATAAAATACATAAATAATCTACAAACAAATCTGTCTCGCTATACCCTGATTGGGTACTAACATATTATTCTAACTTCCTATTTTCGAATACAATTATGTGCCATCTGAGTATAGTGTCAGGTCACCTGAGACCAGGTGACAGATGCACTCCGTAGGAGTCAGACCCTGTACTGCTACAGATAATATGAGCAGTGGTATAATTGGGCATACATATGCCCATTTTGTCTTTAAACACCATTTTTTGTTCACTAAAGGCCTCATGTACACTGGAACGTTTTTACAGCTGCTTTTGGCTTCAGACATTTTTTTCTACAGTCAATAAACTCTCCAGCATGTTGTCCTATGTGTCCATGCACACATGGGCTGTTATCAGTGGTTTTTGGCAGGGACGTTTTCTGGTTTGAAAAAAACACAGAACTAGTGGGTTTTAAGAGGAGTTTTTCAGCTGTAAAAATGCTCTAATTCTGATAAAAGCTTGAGCCAAAAGCTTTTGTGGGAGTATAGTTTTGCAAAAAAAAAAAAGCTAAAAACCGCTACAGTTAAAAAACGCTGAAAAACATGAATGCAAAAACACTGCAAAACTCACTCTACAGCTACAGTTTTCTACAGCTAATGCCACGTACACAAGAGCGGACTTCTCGTCGGACTGAACTCTGAAGGACTTTTCAACGGAGTTCCGACGGAGTTCAGAGGAAACAGACTTGCCTACACACGATCACACCAAAGTCCGATTCTTTCAAACGTGATGACGTACGACCGGACTAGAAAAGGAAGATCAATAGCCAGTAGCCAATAGCTGCCCTTGCGTCATTTTCGGTCCGTCGGACTAGCATACAGACGAACATTTTTTTCGATAGGAATCAAGTCCGTCGGAAAGATTTGAAACGTGTTCTATTTCTAGGTCCGTCAGAATTTTTGACAAAAAAGGTCAGTTGAAGGTCCGATGAAGCCCACACATGATCGGAATGTCCAACGGATTTGTTCCGTCAGACCTTTTCTGCCGGAAAGTCCGGTCGTGTGTATGCGGCATAACGCTACTGGTGTTTTTATAATGTCCAGTGTGCATGAGGCCTTATGGTCATGTTTCTCTGTGATCTCCTTGAATACTTTAGAAATAAACACGACCAATAGTATTGCAATTTTATAGCACTGTCCAAAAAAAAAATTTTGCTATCTAACAAGGTCATCAGACACTGCCAACAGAAGTATAATGAAATTTAGTGAAAGATTGTATAGCCTTACATGACCTATCTGACCTCATTTATGTCCCAGTAGTTTTACTGTTAATGAAGTTTCAATCAAATTACAGTTTACCTTATGATCCAGCCTAGTGCCTCTCATGTTATGAGTTAAACAAGCCGGTGGTTGAACAGAAATTGATTTGACATTTTAATCTTCTCACATATATTTCACAGGAGGCTCAAAACACCAGCCAACTTCCACTATTTCTTGGCTTGTAGTTGCCCACTTGATCCTATTAAAATAGTTCATTCTGGTGTTTAATTTATGTTAGCGTCCTCTGTTTGGAAAATGTCATGTCAGCAGTTTCAAAGACTGTTAGAAAGAAGAAATTTATTGAAAGGAGAGTTGTCTATGATCAGGACTGAGCTTTGATTCAATGCAGAATCAGTGATTTTTTATTACAAATAAACCAAGGTAAAAAAATATTACATTTCCAGATTTCAGGACTTCTGAGCTCCTATATATATACATCAATGCCTTTAGGTGTTGTAGTAGTTAGTGTTTTATCTAACAACTAAAATACCAAGCATAACCATGTTCTAAGAACGTACCCTACTTTTGGGATTTTTCTGCTCCAAAATGTCAGAACTTTTGTTAATCCTGGTAACTGCGTCTAACAAAACATTGAGGGAGCTCATTGTTAACAAGGGAGGGAGAGTGTTCTATAAATGGAGTATGAACATAGATGCAAGTGTTTCAAATGGAAAACTTTTACTATGGACTTTCCATCTGCATTATCTGTGGTCAACCTAACCACTACTGTATACTGAAAAGCGGAACTTTACCCATAACAATTTCATAACAAATAATGTACTTTAGCAACATACATTCTACATTAATAATTATGCTACCAAAATAGTGTGTGCTGTAAATTGTCTCCAGCATTGCTCTTGTTTCTTCTTGCTGGAGGCTGCCATTTTGCTGAAGACCAAAACCCCAACTGTAAATCACACTATTAAACCCATCGATTTACCAGTTTCAAAAAAATTGTTTGATTTGATTGTGTCCTCAACCAAACTGTCAAACCATCAAATGGTTGGTGTCCTAACTGATCACACAGTGTGGCACCATGGCAGTTGCAGATCATACAGAAACAGCTTCCTTGGCTGTAAAGGGTCAGAGGGTTTATTTCCACTTTGAGCCTGTCAGCAAATCAGCCTCTACAAACTCAGAAGTGCCTAAAAATGCTTAAAAATGGAGAGCAACTGACCATGTGCAGAGCAGGGTGAGACAGTGTATCACTGGATTTTAAACAATATAGACACTTATTTTTAATGTAGCTATAGCTACATTTACAATAGCTTTACATAGCTATACCTGCTAAAGGGGTCAGCCTGAAGTGATCTAGCAGGACTTTCTGACTAAAGTTCCACTTTAATGCCCCGTACACACGGTTGGATTTTCGGATGGAAAATGTTCGATGGGAGTTTGTTGCTGGAAATTCTGACCGTGTGTAGGCTCCATCGGAAATTTTTTCATCGGAATTTCCGTCACACAAAATTTGAGATCTGGATCTCAAATTTTCCGACAACAAAATCCGTTGTCGTAAATTCTGATCGTGTGTACACAATTCCAACGCACAAAGTTCCACGCATGCTTAGAATCAAGCAGAAGAGCCACACTGGCTATTGGACTTCATTTTTCTCAGCTCGTCGTACGTGTTGTACGTCACCACGTTCTTGACGTTCGGAATTTCCGACAAGATTTGTGTGACCGTGTGTATGCAAGACAAGTTTGAGCCAACATTCATCGGAAAAAATCCATGGATTTTGTTGTCGGAATGTCCGATCGTGTGTACGGGGCATAAGACCGTCAGCAGATCGGTCTTTACAAACTAGGCAGTGCCAAAAAATGCCTAAAAATTAAGAGCAACTGAGCATATGCAGAGCAGGGTGAGACAGTGTATTACTGGATTTTAAACAGTATAGGCACTTATTTTTAATCTTTTACATAACTATACCTGCTAAAGGGGCCAACCTGATGTGATCTAGCATGACTTAGTTTTCTGACTAAAGTTCCACTTTAAGCTAGACTGCATTTTATAAAAATGTGTGTAGGGACAAGCCTGAGCTTTGATTTTCTGTGCTTGGAAAGTTTCTCCTAAGCTTAGGACATTAATTATTCCTGCCTGTTCCTGTTAGGTTATCCACAGTAGTTAGTATGAGAGATAGCAATGTGCGAGTTATGAATATTTAGTCACCCTAGGAGTTTTGTACAGTAGTATGGGAAGGAGATAAATGTTTTGTGTAAATCTTCCAGAGGGTTCCTTCTCTTTTGGGCCTTGCCCAAATTAGGATTATATGCTAAAGGTGGAATTTCAGCTGCCCTGCTGGAAGAAATATGCAGAGGGAGCTGAGCAGGAAGATAACTAACTGGATGCAGCATATTCAAAGGAATCTTCTATGCTGAAGAGTGTCCAAGAAAGAACTGGGTAGAAGCTGCTATACTAGAGTCATTGCAATCTACTTGGCTGCTCTTAGAGGTCCAACAACAATAATAACTATCAAGAAACCTGTGTGACTTGCTGTATTCATACCCCTTGAAATCTTTTACATTTTGTCATGTTACAACCAAAAACATATTAACGTATTTTATTGGGATTTTATGTGATAGACCAACACAAAGTGGCACATCATTGTGAAGTAGAAGGAAAATAATAAATCGTTTTCAAAATTTTTCACAAATAAATATCTGAAAAAGTGTGGTGTGCATTTGTATTCAGCCCCCTTTACTCTGATACCCCTAACTGAAATCTAGTGGAACTAATTGCCTTCAGAAGTCACATATTTAGTAAATAGAGTCCACCTGTGTGTCATTTAATCTCAGTATAAATACAGCTGTTCTGTGAAGCCCATTTGTTAGCGAACCGTAGTGAACAAACAACACCACAAAGGCAAAGGAACACATGAGACAGGTCAGGCATAAGTTGTGGAGAAGTTTAAAAACAGGATTAGGTAATAAAAAAATATCAGTCACTTCCAGCACTATTAGTTCTTCCAAGGTGTGGAGTAACAGATATCAAATAAAATGGTGGTGTGAAAGGTATATAATGCATTTTGTGAGTACCCACTTTTATATAAAACATTTTTATTGTTAAATTATCTTTGGTAATGCACTAGGTGTGCGCGCCTTCCATTTCTGTTTTTCTTGTAATAAAAAAATATCCCAAGCTTTGAACATTTCACAGAACACTGTTCAATCTATCATCCGAAAATGGAGAGTATGGCACAACTGCAAACATACAAGACATGGCCATCCACCTAAACTGACAGGCCGGCCAAGGAGAGAATTAATCAGAGAAGCAGCCAATGGTAACTCTGGAGGAGCTGCAGAGATCCACAGCTCAGGTGGGAGAATCTTTCCACAGGACAACTATTAGTTGTGCATTCCACAAATCTGGCCTTTATGGAATAGTGACAACAAGAAAGCCGTGTTTGAAAGAAAGTCCCCTTTGCAGTTTGCGAGAAGCCATGGGGGGGCATGGGCTCTGGTCAGATGAGACCAAAATTTTGCTTTTTGGCTTAAAAGTAAAACGCTATGTGTGGCAGAAAACTAACACCGCGCATCACCCTGAACACACCATCACAACCATGAAACATGGTGGTGGCAGCATCATGTTGTGGGGATGCTTTTCTTCCGCAGGGACAGGGAAGCTGGTCAGAGTTGATCTAAAGATGGATGGAGCGAAACACAGGGCAATCTTAAGCCTCGTACACACGGTCAGACTTTATACAAACTTTTTCTGGGATTTCTGTACAAAGGGCATTGGCCGGGAACTTGTTAAGCATACACACGGCAGGACTTTTTAGGCAACAAACATGAACGTAGTGACATTTCCACATACTGATGACACTTCAAAAGAGGACGTTCAATTCTCCGGCGCCACCCTTTGGTCAACTTCTGTATTGTTGTCTGATCTTTTGCACTGGTTCTGAGCATGCGTGTTTGTACTTTGTACTAAAGTCCGATGGTTTTGTGTACACACGATTGGACTTGCCGACGTCGGACTTTTGTTGCCGCCAAGTTTGTCTGTTCGCACAGCCAACATTTGTCCGATGAAAACCGAAAAAGCTTGTCCGATGTAGCGTACACACGGTCGAATGCTGCCTTAAAACAGCTAATTTGCATGTTGTCAAAAAGTCTGATCGTGTGTATGGGCTTTTAGAATGGCCCAGTCAAGAATCTTTGGCAAGACTTGTAAATTGCTGTTCACAGACACTTTCCATCCAATCTGACAGAGTTTGAGCTATTTTGCAAAGAAGAATGGGAAAAAATGTCACTCTCTAGATGTTCAAAGCTGGTAGAGACATACCCAAAAAGACTTGTAGCTGTAATTGCAGTAAAAGGTGATTCTACAAAGTATTGACTTCCACTTCTCAATTTTGTGCCACTTTGTGTTGGTCTATTACATAAATTCCCAATAAAATACATATACGTTTTTGGTTGTAACATGACAAAATGTGGAAAATTTTAAGGGGTATGAATAATTTTTCAAGGCACTGTAGTTCTTTAGTTTGGGTATCCTGTACCCCTAAACCTCTTTCCCAAAAGTTTTTATAGCAAATAAAACCATAAATAAAAGTGTCAATATGTCAAAAACTGAAAACTCTAGATCAGGGGTATCCAAACTTTCTAAACAATGGACAGTTTACTGTCCTCCAGACTTTACGGGGCCAGACTGTGGCAATTGGCAGTAGTAATTATCCTGGTGTCAGTGGGGGTAAACAATGTATCTTTGATATCCGTGTGAGAAATAGAGCCCCATTGTTGGTGTCAGTGGGAGAAATAGTGCCCCATCATTGGTGTCAGAGGGAGAAATAGTGCCCCATCATTGGTGTCAGAGGGAGAAATAGTGTCCCGTCATTGCTAACAATGGGGGGAATAGTGTCCCATCATTGGGGTCAGTGGGAGGAAGAGTGCCCCATCATTTGTGTAAGTGGAAGGAATAGTGTCCTATAGTTGGTGCCAGTGGGAGAATTAGTACTCCATCGTTGGTGTCAGTGGGAATAATAGTACCCCATTGTTGGTGTCAGTTTGAGGAATAGTGCCCCATCGTTGGTGTCAATGGGAGAAATAGTGCCCCATTGTTTATGTCAATAGCAGGAATATTGCCCCACTGTCAGTGGGAAGAATATTGTCTTGTTCAGTGGAAGGAAAAGTGCCCCAAGGGCCAGATAAAGGCAAGCAAAGGGCCGCATCTGGGCCACGGTTTGGAGACCCCTGCTCTATATCCCCAGCTAATACAGTGCTCAAAACTCAAATGAAACAATGTTGCAAAAGATATAAAACAATATTGCAAAATAAAGTGCAAAAAACTAAACAATGTTGTCACTTCTGCTTCACCAGAAATTAAATAACATCAAAAGTCCCATGAACACTATTTGCATGATTAAAACATTCAAAAGCTTCACCTTGCTTTGTGCACAGGTCCAAATCATTTGGTGAGGAAGGATTATGGCGTGGGGGTGTTTTTCAGGGGTTGGGCTTGGCCCCTTAGTTCCAGTGAAGGGATCTCTTGAAACGTCATCATACTAAGACTTTTTTGACAATTTCATGCTCCCATCTTTGTAGAAAAAGTTTGTGGATGGCCCCTTCCCGCTCCAACATGACTGCACACTAGAGCACAAAACAAGGTCCATAAAGACATGGATGAGCGAGTTTGGGGTGGAGGAACTTTACCTGGCCTACACAGAGTCCTGACCTCAACTCGATAGGACACCTTTAGGATAAATTAGAGTGGAGACTGCGAGCCAGGCCTTCTCATCCACATCAGTGCCTGACCTCACAAATGCGCTTCTGGAAGAATGGTCAAACATTCTCATAGACACACTCCTAAACCTTGTGGACAGCCTTCCCAGAAGAGTTGAAGTTGTTATAGCTGCAAAGGGTGGGCCAACTCAATATTGAACCTTACGGACTTAGACAGGGATGCTATTAAAGTTCATGTGCATGTAAAGGCACAATACATTTGGTATTATAGTGTATTTGCCTATCATGCCATACCATCAGGGAGGCGTGTGATTGGTCCCAAATTTATTCTGCAGCAGGACAGTGACCCCAAACATACAGCCAATGTCAATAACAACTATCTTCAGTGTAAAGAAGAAGGAGTCCTGGAAGTGATGGTTTGGCCCCCACAGAGCCCTGTTCTCAACTTCATCGAGTCTGTCTGGGATTACATGAAGAGACAGAAGGATTTGAGGCAGCCTACATCCACAGAAGATCTGCGGTTAGTTCTCCAAGATGTTTGGAATAACCTACCTGCTGAGTTCCTTCAAAAACTGTGTGCAAGTCTACCTAGAAGAATTGAAGAATTGATTCTGTTTTGAAAGCAAAGGGTATTCACACCAAATATTGATATGACTTAGATTTCTCCTCTGTTCATGTACTTTCAGTTTTGTTAATTGATACAAAAATAAACTATTAATACTTCTGAAAGTATTCTTAATTTACAGCTTTTTCACACCTGCCTAAAACTTTTGCACATTACATAGGCCAGTCAGGAAGTGGATTATAATGGTTTATGTGTTCCTGCATCCTATGAAAACATTCCAGTGTAAAGGGTTACTTTTTCTGAACATAAGCATAAAGACAATCACTTTAATACACTTCAAATTGCAACCAGATTTTTTTCACGGGGTAATTTGGGAAGGAGGGTGGTGTGGATATCCCCAAATATACTGAATCACTTACATCAAGTTAAGCCTCAATCTCTTTCTAAAAGTCTCTGTCAAAGCCTCTGGATGATTCCTTCAGATCACAGAATGTGCTGGCTGGTCTCAATCAGAGCTCAGGCTCCCTGGTGATTAGGGTTCAAGTGGTATCTCAATCTTCACTTCCAAGGAAGAACAGCATGACAATGTTCCCACTCAACTAAACTCGACATCTCCATATGTGGAGGGACAGTTGCAGCTTCCCCAAGGCCTTATGCTCTCTTCATATACTAGTCAAGAACCCTCCGTGGTTCCTCCCAGGAGGAGCGATCCCTGCACCCTGCCATGTGCCTAGGCTCAAGGCCTAGGAGAGACTGGCCTTTAATCTGACATCCTCACAGGTCAAAAGCTCACAAGGTAAGAGACAGAACAGGAACTGTTTCAGATATGTATTAGTTCCAGTATACCTTGGTGGGTACCCCAGGCCCACTGATTGATATTCATATTTATACTTGTTGAAATCCTTATCTATTACCAAAATAAATCATGTAAAGTTCTCAGGAAAAGACCTTTGTCAACTTTTAGGATTGTCAGAATATAAAACATCATCTGCTGTTTGGGATAGTCCTAATGACCACCAGCACAACACATTTAAGGGTAATTTCAACCACTTTTAACCAGCTTTCATTCCCTAAAATAACAAGCTCACCACCAGCCTATTGCATTAGGGTGTGCACCCCAGAGCACAAACACACATGCGTGTATATCAACAAAGCAGTGGGCGATTGGTGTCAGTAGGACAGTGGATGGTGTCAGTAGTTTTTTATAATTTTTGTATTATTTTTCACAATGTTATTTTTTTTAATTATTTTTTATAATATTTTTTATTATTTTTTTACAATTTTTTTAGCAGCCCTCTTTATGGGTGTTTGGTGAGATATCAAGGGTCCCCTGATTTCTCACTTTTGAGACATAGAAAGAAACTAAGAACAGAGATTCCCCAGTCTCTTTCTCTGTAGTCTGCAGTAATCATAATTTACTACAGTTAAGACTGAGGAGAAGAGCGATCAGTACAGATCACTCACTGTGTTCATTCAGAAAAGGAAGTGGCTGGTTAATGAAATATTTACCACCCGTTTCCCCAGTCCTAAGAGGAGAGAAGCTGGCAGCACTGCATAGGAGAGAAAGAAAGTAAGGGGAATCGTCACTACACAGGATGTTTGGGGTGGGCCCAGGCACACCCGGCACACCCTGTACGCACACCTATGAAGCTCACTATCAGCAGTACCTGTTAAAGTGGAACTACACTGCATCTGAGCACCATAAACCAAAAATGCTGTTTAATTCATTTTTAATATTCCTATAAATATAATAACAACTATGTAGGACCTGCCTGGCGGTATACACACTGAATAGGTGCTAAGATAGGTCCTTATTTTACACAGTTCTATAAATCTAAAGAAGATTAAGCAAAAATTGCACAGCTAGATTGTTATGTGTACGGTAAGCTCAAAGTAGAATTAAACTGCATCTGAGCACCACAAACTGAAAATGCTTTTAACAACTTCAATACAGGGCACTTTCACCCCCTTCTTGCCCAGGCCAATTTTCAGCTTTCAGCGCTGTCACACTTTGAATTTACATTTGCATGGTCATGCAATGCTGTACCCAAATTTAATGGTTATCGCTTTTTTGAGTCAGACAGTGCTTTCTTTTGGTGGTATTTAATCACCACTGGGTTTTTATTTTTTTGTTTAAAAAAAAAAAAAATATTTTGATTAAAAAAAGTTTTTCTTAGTTTGCGTTAGAACATTTTGTAAATAAGTGATTTTTTTCCTTCACATATGTGCGCTGATG
This sequence comes from Aquarana catesbeiana, assembly GCF_042186555.1. NCBI lineage: Eukaryota > Metazoa > Chordata > Amphibia > Anura > Ranidae > Aquarana > Aquarana catesbeiana. Next base: position 722,404,839 of record NC_133324.1, read on the forward strand.
AGGCTACACTGATGGGCACTGATATTCTGCACTGATCTGCATTGATGAGACGACACTGAAGAGCACTGATGAGGTGACACTAATATGCAGCACTGATGGGCTCTGATAGGTGGCACTGATGGGCACTGATAGGCGACACGGATAGGCCGCACTGATGGGCACCGGTTGGTGGCACTGATGAGAGGCACTGATGGGCAGCACTGATAAGCAGGCACTGATGAGCACTGAAATGCAGCACTGACTGGCATCACTGATGAGCATTGATTGGCATCGCTGCTGGGCAATGACTGGCATAACTGCTGGGCACTGTTGGGGCTGCACTGATAATGAGGGCATATAACGTCATCCCAAAATGAGAGAGCCACCTTGCGCCCATCATTTTACTATATGGCGGGTGGGAGGTGGTCAATTCATTTTTAATATTTAATGTAAACTCACCCACCCATTCATGTCTCCATGCTTTATTTTGTTGAAAAATTCTGTCTGTGACCACCTTCACTAAGGGCAGTTGATTCATGTAGTATTTACATCCTAGAATCCATCTGCCATTAGCTCGGGCATGCAGGCAGGAGGACGTGTTTAGCTGAGAGAGCCCCTACTCTCTTCCTGAAGACTCCTGGAATGTATGACATCATTTGCCTAGGCCTGAAAAACAGAATTAACTGAAGAAATGTAAAAAAAAAAAAAAAAAATTAAAAGAAGTAAATATGATATGTTTTCCTATTTTCTAGTATTAAAAATAGTAAAGGTTGATTGAGAGAGCGAAGTTCCACTTGTGATTTGATCAACAAGGCTGGTGAGGTTACACTCATCGACATTTTTGTGTCTAATAAGTCAGCTGAACTTGCTATGTGCTTGGCCAGAGAGATATACAGTAAAAGCTTGTATTGAGAGTAACTTGGTCTGTTTTGCAAAACAAGCACATTTTTTTAATAAAAATTGACTTGATAAACGAGTGATGTCTCGATATACTAGTAGCGTCATATCACAACTGAGTATAAAAGAGAAGAGAGGCGCCTCTAAGTGTAGCAATATGGTTACATTTAATGAAGGGCAGTCTTCCCAGGTCACAATTGCAGACTGACAGCGGTGAGAGCCGGCGGTGCGGAGGACGGTCTATGTGGACAGCTTTACACCGGATGCCTGCATACTTAGATGTGACTCCTTTAATCATCAACCATGTGAGTTGCTAAATGTTGTACCTTCATTAAATATAACCATATTACTACACTTAGAGGCGCTCTCTTCTATTTTATACTCTGTAGCTCCTGCTGTATTTTGCTTCTAATCCGCTTGTGGAGGCTTCCATTTATGGATGGACAACCTGGTCACATTGCTACAATCTTTTTATATGGACTATAAACTGAAAGACCTATAAATAAATGATTGTGGAACGAATCATCTGAGTTTCCATTATTTCTTATGGGGAAATTCGCTTTGATATACAAGTGCTTTGGATTACAAGCATGTTTCCGGAACGAATTATGTTCTCAATCCAAGGTTTTACTGTACAGTACATTGGAGGGCCACTTTTACCAGGTAGAGACATGCATATTATTCCATTACTGAAATTGCTTAATTCAACCAAGAACATTTCACACTGAAGTACCATTTAAATAAAATTAAAAGTGGGTTCATGTATTTTCTGGAAAGAAAGTTTGTTCATATGCTACATATATTTGCATCCAATTAACAATTTAAAAAGGTTGTGCAACCTGAGCTTGGTAGGTGCTCATGAAATCTTCCCCAGTGGTAATACAGAAGCTTTTATCAAAAACCAGAACGTCTCTGTATATCGTACAAACCGGAGAAAGAGCAAACACCCTTGTTAAAAATAAATCCCTACTTCAATGTGTTCAATCCTGATACTACTGTGTTTTTTTACTGCACATCAGTGGATTACATTTGAGCTATGCCAAAGATGATAAATCAGTGCATTCTGCAATAAGCTGTGCTGTTTATTTTAAAGAACACTCATCTGAATTAATTCAAGTATTCATCACTTCAATTGAAAAGCTGGATGTGGGAAAACAAAATTGGCCCATTACTTTGCGCTATAAGTGAGGCAAAGTAAAATAGATGTGTTTAATTTATAGCTAAGGCAATTAAACTGAAGTGACAAGCAATTTAATGTAAAATAAATTTTGTTTAAGGGAATTATACCGAAGGGATGTAGCAAGGGGAACAATCTGAGAAGGGGAGAAGTGAAACCAATCTAGGCTGGTCCCAGCGTAGCATGACGTTAAACAAACAAGACACCATGTTCTGTGGGGAGCGTCCATTTTCATTTGTGAGCTATGCAAGGAGACATAAATCATGTTTCATGCACTCCCCTATCAAAGCACTGTAGCACAGCCAATAATGCAAGGAGCTATAAGACCATGACAATATCAGCAACACCTGAGGAGGTAATGATTGCAATTTTCAAGAAGATAATGAAAATGGAAATATGTACAATAAAATGTCTGCTTCAGCAAAATAAATATTACAATAATTACACAGTGTGTCCTCTGAGCGCTAATAACTTATGGGACACATAAACTGAAAAGCAATTGGCAGAGAGAGAACATTGCTGCACCAACAGAAGCAGTTTCCTTTCTTTTATGCAGCCCTGATGTTTGGAGAAAACATTTACTGCCCATGGGAGTGATAAGGAGTTTTGAAATACGCTTGTGATTTTAAAGAATAAAGCTTAGCAGGAGAAAAAACAAACAAACAAAATCAATCAAACATTTTTATATGCTTACGCTAAATTTTTACATAAAGCAAAGATTTTGACTAAGTGGTTAGCACGTCCACCTAGCAGTACTAGGGTTGTCGGTTCAAATCCCAACCATGACACTACCTCCCTGGAGTCTGCATGTTCTCCCTGTGCCTGTGTGAGTTTCTTCCAGGTGCTCCGGTCTCCTCCCACACTCCAAAGACATACTGGTAGGTTCATTGGATCCTATCTAATTTTACCCTAGTGTATGAATGTGAGTTCGAGACCTTAAATAAATAACAATGGTTGGATCATAAACTACGGAGGACATATTGGACACTTCCTGACTAATCTCAAAATGGAGTTGTATTCCTGGACATTTTTGTTGACTAAAATGTAGTCCTGCAGCCATTAAAAGATATTTAGTTTGCTTGTACTACAAAAGTTACATTCTGGAAAGGATTAGGTAAAGAGTCATCTTTAAAATAATACATTTTAAGGTTTCCTTCCCCCCCCCTGTTGATCTAGTCATACTCATACATTCTAGATCTCACAAAAGCAAGAGTAAAATGCTAGCAGGAAAAGCAAGATATGGTAATAGTACATTGAGGTTTGCACCATTTCTTGCGGTAACTTTTTTGATGAATTGCCCCATTTTTTAACTTGAAAAAACAGGGAAAACTGTGTATGCAAATCCACTATTACCGAAGAATAGGCCTTAGTGCTTTAAGATATTCAGAAATATGAAATGGTTTCTCTATAACTATGAATAAAGACAAATGTAAAATAGACACGAGTGTTGTCCAAGTGTAAAAAGGTTATCTGTATGTGAAGATGTGACCTGGCTATGGACAACAACCAGCAAGTGTACTTTATAGCAAGTTCTTCTGACCTATGTAGCTGCAGGCAATGTTCTTGTACCTAAAACTGGAGTAAAAAAACACAAAAGAAGTTTTAAGAAGAGGATGAAACAACAAGAATAACTTAATATTTTATGTGTAGAACATCTTGGATTTAATAAGATTGTTTCAATTTTTCAATAATAAAGAATACTGATGATTGGATGGTTCTTGTTTCAAACATGTATAAAATGGTCTAAGATATTTGAGAGATGCAAACTTTCTTTCTGACTACTAACAGAACAAACTTGTCTCTGTGTACCGCTAACCTGCTGAAAATAAAACTAACAGAAAACACCTATCTACCAACTTATCTACCAACTAGAAGGGTCTTGTTGAGTGACTTGGCTAGAATGGTTTAGCTGGAGCTGATTTGTCAAAAGGGCAAACTGCTGTAGCAAGACCTCTTATATTTCTACCTTAGGAGGCATATATTATTCATCCAGTTTGCTCTGACAGCCCCAGGAGTGAGACTTTAGAAGATTGTGTTCTAGTTGAAAATATACTATTATTAAATAATCTCTTGCCAGAGATATTTTTAACCCCTTAATGCTGAAGGCATTGTTTAACCTTAGTGCCTGAGGGTTTTCATAGACTTCCCAATCATGTGGCAAGGAACTTGCCTATTGGCTCCAAAGCATTACTCTGTGACTGGGAGCTGTGAGTGAGAGCACAGTCACAGTGATGGGGTTGCATGATTACATATGCTCCCCACAGAAAATGCAACTATATATGCAACAACAGAGAATAAGGCCCACTTCGGTGCTACCACATACTGTATATGTGTACAGCTGCCGGGAAGAGGTTGCGCTAGTCTAGTGAGACAGTAACCTAAATTGTTTGCAGTAAATCAAATGTAATCCACTTAAAGTCAGACTGTGTTCTTTAACCACTTCCATACTGCAGGCCATCATATGACATCCTGGGCTTTCAGTGGTGATATCTGAATGATGCCTGCAGCTACAGGCATCATTAAGATATCTTCTTTTACATCCAGCAATTCCCTACACCATAAGAATAATCATAGCGGCTGTTCGGCTGCTTGATTGTTATTACAGGCAGTGGGAGGGGGGCCCTCCAGTGCTTCTCCCGGCTCACCCATGCAATCGGTAAGCCGGAGATGGAATCCGTCACCGCCAGAAGTCATGGAGAAATCCAAGGGACAGAGGGTCCCCGGCAATCTCTATGACTCTTGGAGGCCAGGGCGCGATATTATGACGTCGTGTCATACCTGCAGGTAAACAATACCGGGGACTCGGCAGGAAAGCCGCTCATTCAGTCGTTCATTTTGTTTTTGATCTCAGGCTCTCCAGCCTGGAGGTCTTAATAGACCCCACATCTCTCCATAAAGAGGACCTGTCATGCACGATTCTTATCACAAGGGATGTTTACATTCCTTGTAATAGGAATAAAAGTGATCAAAAAACATTTTTTTAAAAGGGAAAGTGTAAAAATAAAAAAATAAAAATAAAATTCAAGCGCCCCGTCCCTGCGTGCAGAAGCGAATCCATACATAGGTCATGCCCGCATATGCAAATGACATTCAAACCACACATGTGAAGTATCATCATGAACGTTAGAGCAAGAGAAATAATTCTAGCCCAAGACTTCATCTATAACTCTAAACTTGTAACCTGTAAAAAAAATGTAAAAACATTGCCTATGGAGATTTCTAAGTACTGAAGTTTGGTGCCATTCCACATGTGTGCACAATTTTAAAGTGTGATATGTTAGGTGTCTATTTACTAGGCGTAGCATTCCCAAAAAATTGTGTTTGAAAAAAAATTGCTGCGCAAATACCGTGTGACATAAAGAGTTGCAATGGCTGCCATTTTATTCCCTAGGGTTTCTGCTAAAACAAAAAAAAATATATATAGATATATCTATATATATAGATATAGATATATCTATATATATAGATATATCTATATCTATATAGATATAGATATATATATCTATATCTATATATATAGATATAGATATATATATTTATAAAATATAATGTTTGGGGTTTCTGAGTAATTTTCTAGCAAATTTTTACATGTAGGAGAGGAATGCTGAAGTATGGAAGTGGTTAAAGGCAGGGGCGTTGCTAGGTCTACAAAACATCTGGGGCTAGAGCACATAGCAGCATAGTAAAGAAAGTCATACACTTGGGCGGGCATACACCTGTATATACAGTAATATACGTGTGTGTGTGTGTATATATATATCCCCAGAGAGCCCCCCCTTACATCAGGGTCCCCAGAGAGTCCCCCCTTACATCAGGGTCCCCAGAGAGTCCCCCCTTACATCAGGGTCCCCAGAGAGCCCCCCTTACATCAGGGTCCCCAGATAGCCTCCTCCTTACATCAGGGTACCCAGAGGGCCCCCCATTTACATCAGGGTTCCCAGAGAGCCCACCTTACATCAGGGTCCCCAGAGAGCCTCCCCCTTAAATCTGGGTCCTTAGAGAGCCTCTGCCTTAAAATCAGGGTTCCCAGAGAGCTTCTCCCTTGCTTCAGAGTCCCCAGAGAGCCCCCCACTTACATAAGGATCCCCAGAGAGCCTCCCCTCCCCTTTGGGGACCCCTGCAGAGACTCGGGGCTATTGGCCCCAGATTCGGGGCTATAGCCCCAAAAGCCACCCCCTAGCGACGCCCCTGGTTAAAGGAAATATTTGATAAGAAATACATTAAAACTTCCAATGCTGAAGTCTTCTTTTAAAACTGGTAGTGCCTGGCTGTCATGTTGATACTTTGACTTCATTACTTTCCAAATCACTGATCTCAAACAAGTATACATATAGAGAATCCTGACTTCTTAAGCTATATTGCTTGTTCCAGGTCTTTGCCCCTAATGTATTGAAGCCTGATGCAGCCAAGCAACTAGAATTTTCAAAAAGACTAATGATGGCAGCCCCTTGTGACAGATGTACTTTAAGTCTCTTACTCTGATTCTTTCCATTATAAATAAGCATTCTATTGATTTATTTATTACAGGTACTTACATAGTGTAGCTTTACATATATATTGAACTTTCACATCAGGGAGCTTACAGTCTAAGGTCCCTAACTCACATTAATACATACACATACTAGGGCAAATTTAGACAGGAGTCAATTAACCTACCATCATGTCTTTGGAGTGTGGAGGGAGACTGGAGTACTCAGAGAAAACCCACGCAGGCAAAGGGAAAACAAAACTCCAGTGCCGTGTTGGGATTTGAACCGACAGCCCTAGTGCTACTAGGTGAAAGAGATAACCACTTAGCCACTGTGCTGCAAAATTTGTTTTACTTTTAAATATATAGGAGGTAAAAGTATGAAGTTAAAATTTAAGCCTACCCAAAATGTATAAGATTTGACAGATTTTAGCATAGTCTGTAACTGGCTGGTTTCTAAAATCTTTGATACCCTGAAGGTGAGATTTCCCCGGTGTCATTAATTCTGAAGCACCTGAAAATCATTATGAAAGGGTCACGGTCATATAACTGGTATTTAGTTTTATTAATGTACTGTGGATGCTGGGTAATCCATAAATTAGAATGTTAATTTTTGTATTTTGTAATGGCTTCAGTGGGGAGAAGTGCCAGGAACTCTGTCATGAATATCTCAGCTCCAGATCTCTGGAGAAATACAAAAAGCCAATAGCAGCTTTTCAGTGTTGTTCAATCAAATCCAAGAAGGTTCTGTATGGATTTTTATAACCATGAAGTTCTTATACTGAAGATACCTCTTGTCTGATTTCTATGATTTCAGCCAGTGCATGCAATTAACTGGATAATATTGTTCATAAAACAAAAAACAAAAAAAAAACACTTGAAGACTGCAAACATTCACCTAGTATGTTGTAGGCCACTCTTGTTTTTAGAAATGTGGGCGAACACTGAAAGGGACTCTCAATCATTGAACAAAAGACCTTTGTAGCAGTTTCATTTCTGTCACTTGCCCTCATATACCATCCATTTCCAGTAGTTTGGTTAAGATTTTTGGGGAAAAAACGGTGTACTATGCTGCAAAAGGATAAACCAGTTGAACCATTATGGCTGCTTCACCTGCACCCTTTTCCATGATCTTCTGTTACTGGAAACATGGACTATAAGATATAAGGAACATCCATGCTCAAACGTCAACCAAAAGATAAAAGAAAATGTGAATAAACTATGTGTAAATATGTACCCAGCTGCAGCTCACCATATGTACATGAATGCCACTAAATACCAAAGAAAAGATTGCTGCATGAAAATGCAGTGCAAGTGTGAAAAATATCATATAAATAATAATATCTTAATATAATCTTATACATGTTTCACCAAATCCACAAAGATAAAGCGCTGAATCAATAAAGTGCAATATGTAAACAAATAATGACCCCCTAAAAAGGGTTCCCCTATTCTCAATGATGTGAATCAAATGTGAAACATTCAAAAAAGTCTAATAAATCTGTTTTGCACAAAGTTCATGGATAAAGTATTATGTGCCAGGCAAATCATGAATGAAGAATGTCCAATCTGCTCCACCAAGTGCCTACTGGATGTTGACTCTACAATCTTCAATACCCAAAAGGTGTGCTCTGGAGTGCCCCTTTAAAAAGTGCCCACTCACCGAATTTACTTACCCCTTATTATGAATAAGAACGTCTGTCATATTATAACATTCTCCTCCTCTGGAAAAGTGACCCCCAGGAAGCACAGGAGCAAATATCCACAGGAGTATTCAATCACGTGTGCTCAAAATCATAGGAAACACAGACTGATAAAAGTATCATTGCACACCATCTTTATTAAAAACTGCCCAAAATAAAATGAAAGAAATGCACTCACAATAGCAAGGTGCCCATCAAGAAACCGCCGCTGCTCTGCTCGAGTGGAAATGGTGACTCCGAAAGTCCTGCCTCAACACGTTTCGTCACTAGACATCTTTAGGAAGCAGATCGTCCGATGGCATCTCCGCACTATGTGTATTGAATTTAACCTCCAATATTCTTCATGCGCCTCACAGAAAGCTGGCCATTAACCCTGGTCATCCCATCCATAACAACATACACTATATTGCCAAAAGTATTGGGGCACCTGCCTTTACACGCACATAGAGACAAAACACAAAAGAAGATAGCGTAAAGCCACCATAGTGTAACTCGACTTTAATATGATAAAGTTAAAAACACTACAATGGTCAAACTTACATTGTGTGAAGATAGGTCCTTAAAGACATGGATGAGTGAGTTTGGGGTGTTGGAACCTGACTGGCCTGCACAGAGTCCTGACCTCAACTGAATAGATCACTTTTGGAATGAATTCGAGCGGAGACTGCGAGCCAGGCCTTCTTGTCCAACATCAGTGCCTGACCTTACGAATGTGCTTCTGGAAGAATGGTCAAACATTCCCATAGACTCACCCCTAAACCTTGTGGACAGCTTTCCCAGAAGATTTGAAGCTGTTTTAGCTGCAAAGGGTCGGCCATCTCAATATTGAACCCTAAGGACTAAGACTGGGATGCAATTAAAGTTCATGTGCATGTAAAGGCACCCATCCCAATACTTTTGGTAATATAGTGTATACACTTATAAAAACATATACACATAAAATATTTAACATATTGTTAAAGACATCTTGTGGTGATGATCTATTTCAAAATTCAGACCATGTGGGTTAAGTGTTTCCATCTTGTATATCAAAGTGTCAAATTTTTGTTGATCTCCTTCTTGAGATCCAATCCTCTCTAATGGCTGGTGACCATATCTATAGCGTATAAAATAAGGCCAATTGGATCCTTGTTGTGACACAGTATAAAGGGATTCAAGACACTATGCTTTTTAAAACCTTTACGAATATTGTTAATGTGTTGATTGATATGCGTGGAACGATTCCAAGTTGTTCTACCCACATATTGGAGGCCGCTTGGATACTCCAAAACATAAGTAACATGAGTCCTGTCGCAAGAAATATATTTACCTATTTTGTACTATTTACGGGAATGGCAATTGAAATAAAGTGGTGAGGTGTCTTCACAGGGTGGTACTGTGGACACCACTTTAATACACCATGCCATTACCTATTGGTTATCAATAGTTTACGGGAATGATTTGACCTGAATTCCATTCTCTTCCTTTCCTTGTACCTAATACTTTTCCAAGGAAGACATATTTTACATTTAAAACTACCCTTCAGTTTTCTGCTGTTAGGCTGAATGTGTGTTGCATTATCCCCTCTAGTCAACAGAGGGAAAACTAAAGCCAGAAAATCTTTTTGATTCCTATGCAGAATTCTGAGGATCGTGGGGTTTGAAGTCCAGGAATTAAGCCATATCGTAGGGCTTATGGACCCTTTCCACTGCAATTCCCAAAAGAAACTGGGACAAGAAGGAGCAGTAGGGCTGCTTCTCTGAGAATGCTCAGCTAGGCTCTCTCTTGGGACGAAGGGAACAGATGAGGGCAGATTTGCTGCACACTGACCAGCCTGCTGAGAGGCCAGACCAGCTAAGACAGCCAAGAAAGCATGGCACAGACCGCAGCAACCACATCTGCACCACTGCCAAAGGGAGACCAGAACGTCTTCTCAACCTCTACTTCCCATCGTTGAATCTCTGAAAGCATTCTGTGAAGAGACTGAAGGGGCCTTCTATAGCGAGAGTTCACAGCCACTCCACAGGGACTGGTGAGAGGGCACTGACCATTGTTCACACTGCTAGCAGGGACTGAGTTACTGGAGGCAGGACATAAAGTATACTGCACCTGTAAAACGCCTATACTGCACCCTTACTAAATCTTTACTGCATGCTGGTTTGGCAGTGGTGACCCCCTTGAGATTGTTTATGACATCTTTGCTGTCCTTAAAGGTATTGGTGGCCAGCAGCTGTAAATATACAGTATGTCCAGATCCTCCCCTAATCTAGACTATAGCAAGTCCACCCCACTAATAATGGGTTTGCCTGGTGGATTTTCTTTGTCTTTATGAACTTTAAGTACTTGATAAATTACTGGGATTCTCAGCCCCTCTGGTACCAAATAAAGTTAAGTTTAGGGATACACCGATACCATTTTTTAACACCGAGTACGAGTACAGATACTTTTTTGCAGGTACTCGCTGATACCAATTACTGATACCTATCGCCCTGGTACAGGGTTCAGCCACAGACTGCAGGCATGGTACAGGGGACAGCTAGAGACTGCAGGCACGGTACAGGAGACAGCCAGAGACTGCAGGCATGGTACAGGAGACAGCCAGAGACTGCAGGCATGGTACAGGAGACAGCCAGAGACTGCAGGCATGGTACAGGAGACAGCCAGAGACTGCAGGTATGGTACAGGAGACAGCCAGAGACTGCAGGCATGGTACAGTGGACAGCTATAGACTGCAGGCATGGTACAGGGGACAGCCAGAGACTGCAGGCATGGTACAGGAGACAGCCAGAGACTGCAGGCATGGTACAGGGGACTGCCACAGACTGCAGGCATGGTACAGGAGAAAGCCAGAGACTGCAGGCATGGTACAGGGGACAGCCAGAGACTGCAGGCATGGTACAGGGCACTGGCAGAGACTGCAGGCATGGTACAGGAGATTGCCAGAGACTGCAGGCATGGTACAGGAGACAGCCAGAGACTGCAGGCGCCAGGGACCTCAGTCATGGTACAGGAGACAGCCAGAGACTGCAGGCATGGTACAGGAGACAGCCAGAGACTGCAGGCATGGTACAGGAGACAGCCAAAGACTGCAGATATGGTACAGGAGACAGCCAGGGAGGTCAGGAGGGAACACATCAGGGGGCAGTCACAATGCTTTAATGAGCCCAATTTCTCACTGAGCCACATGAAAAGGAGATGCAATCCCATTTGTCAGCTAACAGCTCCTCTATGCTAAGCTGCATTAACTCAGCAGATTTAGCATAGAGGTGCCTGTAAATGAATCCACGATGTGCTGCTAGTTGAGCTTACCTCCAGGAAGTTTACATTCCCTCTGCTCAGCTGTTCACACCTCCCGCTTCCAGGCTGGCACGATCTCAGGGGGTAGGCACATCCCCTGTCCCTCCCACCCAAGCAGCAGAAGCCAGGAGGCTCCCACCTACTCAAGCAGCAGCCTGCAGGAGAGAGGCTGGAAAACTGCTGGGGGAGGTACATGGGGCGGAGTGTCCAGTCCCGATGCATCTGGACAGTAATTCCTAATGCTGAGAGAGGCTGTATGTCGTCCCGACCGCCGCTCTGAATTCACGGGGTGCACTCAGCCTCAGAGTCAGTAATATTTCCTCGGGAGGAGCAATTTCCCCGTTGCCCCCCCTTGGATCCGCCCCTGGACGTCACTTCCGGTATTGGTTTCCGGTATCGAAGCATTTTCGCGCGTACCGATACTCGCGAAAATGGCTAATATTGGCGCTGATACCGATACCATTATCGGTATCGGTGCATCCCTAGTTAACTCCATATATATTTGGCTATTGGCACAATTTTCATACTTTTTGCTCTGTATGCCACCAGAATAAAATTAAAATGAAACAATCCAAATGAATTTGAAGTGCATACTTTCAGCTTTAATTCAACATAAATATCAAGTACAAATTTTAGGAGCTGCAACCATTTTTATACACAGTCCCATTTTCAGGGGCTCAAATATAATTGGACAAATTAACATAATCATACATAAAATGTTCACTTTTACTATTTCGTTGAGAATCCTTTACTGGCAATGACTTCCTGAAGTCTGGAACCCATGGACGTTACCAAAGACTGGGTTTCCTCCTTTCTGATGCTTTGCCAGGTTCTAACTGCAGCTGTCTTCAGTGGTTCTTTGTTTGTGGGTCTTTCTGCCTTTAGTTTTGCCTTCAGCAAGTGAAATACATGCTCAATTGGGTTGAGATCAAGTGATTGACTTGGCCATTGCGGAATATTACATTTATTTTCCTTCAAAAGCTCTTGGGTTGCTTTTGCAATATGTTTTGAATCATTGTCCATCTGTACTGTGAAGAGCTGTCCAATCAATTTTGCTGCATTTGGCTGAATCTGGGCTGACAGTATACAGAGAAGCAGGATCTCCCATTCTATAGATAGCATAGGACCCACTAACTATGGGGTACTTTGTCGCAGGCTTTAACTGATATCCACAAAACCTGCAGGAACATTCTACTTGTCTGGCCACTGCAGGTGTTGGAAGGACCCAAAGGCCCTAGCCGGGTATTGGCCACAAGCTTCTACAGCTTGTCTAGCTGGTAAGAATTCAATCTATGTGGTGGTAGATTCACAGTGTCCTTGAATATAGAAGATCCCTCACAGGGTACTCTTAACCTTCATTCCCCGCTGAGACTTTTTATGGAAGAGACTTTATATGCATTGAATGATTATTTTTTATTTGTATTTAAATGTTACATGCTATATGTTTTTCACTGATTACTTTTACATCACTTATTCATTTGTTATATTGGTTGTTTTGCTCATCCAATAAGTCACATATGTGTATTTCTTCAGTGGACTACATCCATCTGTATTGGTTTTTCTGCAGGTTACACTCCAGTTATTATCTCATGTATATATTGGATTGACTATTACCTGCTCATCAGATTGTGTTGATTTTTTATCACTTATTCATATTTAGCGCAACTTCTTTTTTCTTATATCTCTAAACACTGCAGAATTAGTCCGACTGCTTCTGTCTTCTGTCACATCATCAATAAACACCATGCCATCACACTGCCTCCACCATGTTTTACAGATGACGTTGTATGCTTTGGATCATTACCTGTTCTAAGCCTTCTCCACACTTTTTTATTCCCATCATTCTGGTACAGATTAATCTATTCTCTTTTCTATTCTTTAGGCTTATGAATGGTTTGCAACTTGTGGTGAACCCACTGTATTTGCACTTGTGAAGTTTTCTCTTGATTGTAGACTTTGACAGTGATACTCCCACCTCCTGGAGATTGTACTTCACTTGTCTGAATGTTGAGAATGGGCTTTTCTTTACCATAGAGAGGATCCTGCGATCATCCACCACTGTTGTCCGTGGACGTCCAGGCCTTTTTATGTTTCTGAGCTTACCAGTGTGTTCTTCTTTCCTCAGAATGTACCAAACTGTTGATTTGGCCACTCTTAATGTTGGTGCTATCTTTCTGATGGATATTTTTCGTTTTTGAAGCTTTACAATGGTCTGTTTCACTTGCATGGACAGCTCCTTTGAACGCATGATGTAGGTTCACAGCAATAGATTTCAAATGCAAATACCACACTTAGAATCAACTCTAGACCATTTACCTGCTTAATTGATGAAGAAATAATGAAGGAGTAGCCCACACCTGGCCAAGAAACAGCTTTTAATTCAATTGTCAAATTACTTTTGGTCCCTTGAAAAGGGGGGGGGGGGGTGGCAAATTCTTTAGCGCTTTAATTCCTAAAACCTTCCTCCGATTTGGATGTACATACCCTCAAATTAAACCTGAGCGTGTGCACATTCAGCCCATATCCATTACATAACTATAGCTCGAATATGTTTTGGTAAATACCTGAAAAAAACTAAATTGTGCCTGTGTCCAAATATATATGGTGCACATTGTACATTTTTCATTCACAATTATTGGCATATAATACCTTATCTACAGACTTTATGCACAACATATTTTTGGACTTTTTTGGTTTGTTTTACTGCAAACATGGAGCTGGTGATGTCTTAACATGTTCTACTCAGCTTTGATTTAGCTGAAGACCACAAGCAGTAACTCTATGTTAGCTTGAATATTTTGCTTTCAAGGCATAGTTTAATACACGCCTTTCAATCAAACTGCATTATTTTGTTACCTGTCTAGACTAGTTACTCAGACATAATTTTAATAAGCTACAAAAACAATATGCACACAACACCATTTAATAGTTTACTGACTACAACTCAATTTTAAACATGTGTTTACATCTGTCCCAAAAGATGGCATTTTTATTGATCAAGTGATCCATTAAATTTCATATATATATATATATATATATATATATATATATATATATATATTATGTAGTATAATCAGGGATGGTACATTACAGTAATTCATGCTAAGAACTCAAAGGGAGCACATGAGTTATTCAGAAGAGATGAGTGAACCAGGTTGCATAAACTCATAACCAAATAGGGTGTCATTGATAAAGCAAAGAGCTGGCTGATGAACCTGCAGCCTGGCCTGTGGCCCCTGTTAGCTGTCATGCAGTAGAATCTTTCTTTCAACTTGTTACTTCCTCTCTGAAGTTGCTGGAAAGTGCTAGAGAAAGAAAATATTCTCGGTACAGAAGGAAAGTTGGCCATTTTGGTGAGATCATCTGAAGGACGACTGTAATTGGCTGCATTAGCAGCTGGACTGTGAACCTGCTCTTGGCAACAAAGAGCGTAGGATTTCTATTGGTGCAGCCACTCCTTGTGTTTTGGCTTTGCCCCTGAGTGGAAAAATGTGCAGAGCTGGGGTAGTCAGAGCATCAGGAGAGTGAGGGTGGATTACTGGATTAACTACTGTAATTACTGTTGCTGGGAGTAGGCCAGAAAGAGAGAAGCTTTCTGAGCAGTTATACTATGCCACGGGGACAACCTTACCAGGTGCTGTGCAGAGCTGTAGCAGAGAACTCCAAGAGAGAACAAGTGTACAGTTAATGCTGTTCAGAAACTGAATGCAGATCTATTCAGTGGCAGAACAATACATAGCAGAGCCACAAGCAGAGTATCCCTTGGAGGTACAGGTTTAAAGGGGAGACACAAACCTTGGCAGGCTGCCTGTTGCTTGACCTCATCCAAGAGTTGTGATCTATGTTATACTTGCCTCCATCCTGAACGCAGGAGTGGTGAGTGGCCTTTTTGTCTTTTTGACTAATGTTGCTGTTATTGCTGGCTCCAATAGAATTCTACCAAAGAGGATACTGAATCACTTGTTTCTTACCTATTTAATTACATATCTCTTAGGTTTGAGAGTGAGTGCTCCTACTAGTAATTTACGGGCCCCAATGACTGCAGATTGCTTAGCCCAGTGGCTAGTTGTGTAAGTAGTGTTTCCTAGATATTCAGTCAGTTGCTGTGTTTATAGCATATTTGTAATCTACCATTTGACATTTAAATAAACACTATATTACCAAAAGTATTGGGATGCCTGCCTTTACATGCACATAAACTTTAATGGCATCCCAGTCTTAGTCCGTAGGGTTCAATATTGAGTTGGCCCACACTTTGCAGCTATAACAGCTTCAACTCTTCTGGGAAGGCTGCCCACAAGGTTTAGGAGTGGGTCTATGGGATTGTTTGACCATTCTTCCAGAAGCGCATTTGTGAGGTCAGGCACTGATGTAGACGAGAAGGCCTGGCTCACAGCCTCCAATCGAATTCATCGAAAAGGTGTTTTATCGGGTTGAGGTCAGGACTCTGTGCAGGCCAGTGAAGTTCCTCCACCCAAACTCGCTCATCCATGTCTTTATGAACCTTGCTTTGTGCACTGGTCCAAATCATTTGGTGGAGGGGGATTATGGTGTGGGGTTGTTTTTCAGGTGTTGGGCTTGGCCCCTTAGTTCCAGTGAAGGCAACTCTTAAGGTGTCAGTATACCAAGACATTTTGGACAAATTTCATGCTCCCAACTTTGTGGGAACAGTTTGGGGATGGCCCCTTTCTGTTCCAACATGACCAGTGCACAAAGCAAGGTCCATAAAGACATGGATGAGCGAGTTTGGGGTGGAGGAACTTGAACTTGACTATAGTGTATACACAGGTTTGTTGATGAGATTAAATTCTGTCAGGGTGGGTCATTACTGGAGGAAATAGAGGGATTTTCCACATTTCCTGTTCCTGTCTTATAAGGTGGTTCTTTAACCACTTGACCTCTGGATGATATACTCCCTTTCATGACCAGGCCATTTTTTGTGATACAGCACAGCATTAATTTAACTGACAATTGCGCGGTCATGCAACGCTGTACATATATGAATTTTCTATAATTTTTTTCCCCACAAATAGAGCTTTCTTTTAGTGGTATTTGATCACTGCTGCATTTTTAATTTTTGTGCTAAAAACAAAAAAAGACTGACAATAAAAAAAAATATATATATATTTTTTACTTTCTGCTATAAAACATATCCAAAAAAAAAAAATTCTAATATGTATACATTTAGGCCAATATGTATTCTGATACATATTTTTTGGTAAAAAAAATCCCAATAAGCATATATTGATTGACTAGCCAGGGAAAGAAAATCCATCCCCCGCCCCAGCCCCCCCCCCCCCCCCATCAGAACGGAGCTCTGCCTAGTTCACATAGGCAGACCTCTGTTCTGTGTGTTTTCCCTATGATCGGCACATGCCGGCGTACATTCATTGGCCAGCATCCGCTGATTGACTTCTGCTGTGACAAATCACAGCAGAAGCGGCATGTGCCACCTACCTGGAAGTGCCAGATCACGTACTAGGTACATGATCTGGCACAGAAGAGCCGTTTTGCCGCTGTTATACCGCATGTTATACTTACCTGCTCTGTTGCAGTGGATTTGCACAGAGCAGCCCAGATCCTCCTCTTCTCTGGTGCTTCTTCTATGCTCATGGCCCCTCCCTCCTGTTCAGTGCCTCCACAGCAAGCTGCTTGCTATGAGGGCACCCGAGCTGAGTCACAGCTCCCTGTATCCATTCAGACACGGAGCTCCACCTCGCCCCTTTCTTCCTTATTGGCTAGATGACTTTGATTGACAGCAGTGGGAGCCAATGGCGCTGCTGCTGTGTCTCAGCCAATCAAGAAGGAGAATCTCGGACGGCTGAGACACTCGTGGACATTGTTGGACAGAGAGGTACCTCAGGTAACTGTTAGGGGGCTGAGGGGGCCTACTGCACACAGAAGGCTTTTTATCTTAATGCATAGAATACATTAAGATAAAAAACCTTCTGCCTTTACAACCCCTTTAAGGTAGACCTATGGTTTGCTAAATGTGTCACCCTCAATGAATGGTTAGCACAGACACGAAATTCAAATCAGTTTTTGTTACTGATTTGAAAATTCTAGGGAAAATTATAATGGCTCGGTGTTCAGTACTACTCCTCTATTTTCTTTACACAGTGTGGGGTTTGCCAGATCTCACTATCATCACTCTTTCATCTATTAACCACTTGTTGCCCGCCCACCGTCAAATGACGGCTGGGCGGTGCGGCTCTCGTTCTGGGTGGACGTCATATGACGGCCTCCCAGAACGACCGCTCTCGTGCGCCCCCTGTGTGGCCCTGCCGTGTTGCTAGGACATGGCGCACCCCGATCTGTGTAAAGAGCCGCGGCTGTTTAACCATGTGATCGGCTGTGTCCAATCACAGCCGGTCACATGTAAACACGGAGATGCCGGTAATTGGCGCTCCTTGCCTCACGCTGACAGAGTGTGAGGAGAAGAGAGCTGATCATCGGCATCTCCTCACAGAGGACATCTAGGGATGTAATAAGGGCAATGATCATCAGTGCCCTGATTACAATTAAGGGCCCACAGTGCCAGCAATAAATGCCCACCACTGCCAGCAATCGGTGCCAACCAGTGCCCACAATTGCCACCAATCTGTGCCCACAAGTGCCTGCAATCAGTGCCCACAAGTGCCAGCAATCAGTGCCCATTAGTGATGCCAGTCAGTGCTGGCTATAAGTGCTGGCCATCAATGCCCATCACTGCTGCCCATCAATGCTCATCACTGCTGCCCATCAATGCCACCCATCAATGCTCATCAGTGCCGCCTATCTGTACCCACCAGTGCTGCCTATCTATGCTCACCAGTGCCGCCTATCTTTGCCCAGTGCCCACCAGTGCCACCCATCAGTGCCGCCTATCAGTGCTCATCAGTGCCAACTATCAGTGCACATATTCATGCCTCCTCATCAGTGCCATCTAATCTGTGCCGCCTCATCAGTACCCATAAGTGCCACCTCATCAGTGCCCATCGGTGCAGCCTATCAGTGCCCATCAGTGCTACCTCATCAGTGCACATCAGTGCTGCCTCATCAGAGTCCATCAGTGAAGGAGAAAAATTACTTATTTACAAAATTTTAAACTTTTTTTTTTCAAAATTTTTGTTTTTTTGTAGGAAAAAATAAAAAACCCAGTAGTGATTAAATACCACCAAAAGAAAGCTCTATTTGTGTGAAGAAAATGATAACAATTTCACATGGTTACAGTGTAGCATGACCGCGCAATTGTCATTCAAAGTGTGACAGCGCTGAAAGCTGAAAAATGGACTGGGCAGGAAGGGGGTGTAAGTGCCCTGTATTGAGGTGGTTAATTATAGTTTGTGAGAGACTGATGCAATGCTTTCAGCCTCCTCCAGTATTATGTACTTTGTAGCTGTTCTATTTCCTTTGCTCTACAAAAGAAAAACATTCAACAAACTTGGCAAGCGCTATCTGTCACTGAGAAACTTTGCAATGGACAGAGCAATTTACAACCTCAGTAGGACTATCCAATATGAAGCTACTTGGATAAACTGCTAAAGGCACACAGAATTTCCGTAACATTTCTTTTCCGAATCTCCAAGGAACCACATCCATCTCAATTCTGTTTATAGACACTTCTAATAGTTTTTAATTTATTTTGATTGACAGTTCACTTGCCCAGTGAGAATTTCTGACATGCAAGGATTTCCTCATAAATAATTCTTTATACCATAAATCCTGACTTTGAAAGTCCCCGGGTAGAGGTTTAAAGGTATGCTCCAGTCAAACATGAAAATTTTGCATAAACTAGCTCAAGGGACACAGCCTACTCTCTGAGTGGCTCTAATATCATCCTGGAATTCACCTTCTGCACTCATTTGGTGCACTTACATTTTAAATGGTATTGGATCAAAAGGTTTAAAAAGCATCTTACTTTTTTTTACCAATTTGCAGCTCTTTAAAATGTTATTCATTTATGAAAATCAGATTCAAGACTTTTGAATATTATATATTGCTCTTTTAATCAGTATTGTTTACTTTCTTTTTTTTGTACATTGTTAGTATTGAAAATCATAATTCTGCTGCAATTTTAGTAACTTTATTTATGTTAACCGCTTCCCGACCAGCCGCCGCAGTTTTACTGCGGCAGAATGACACGGGCAGGTGAATCGCCATTATGTTACGTCGGGCGCCCGGCCGCCGAGGGGGCGTGCGCGCACGCCCCCTCAGCGGCCGTGACGATCAGATTAAATCCAGAACTGATCAATCCCCAGTCCAATGATATCTGGCCTGGTCCTGGTAATCGCTCCTGGC
This sequence comes from Aquarana catesbeiana, assembly GCF_042186555.1. NCBI lineage: Eukaryota > Metazoa > Chordata > Amphibia > Anura > Ranidae > Aquarana > Aquarana catesbeiana. The sequence goes on from NC_133324.1 coordinate 722,424,619, forward strand.
GAATGAGATCCTTCCCCTGCATGTGTAAGTGTAAACACTGCAGGGGAAGTGATGTAATTTCTCCTTGTGGAAGTCTTTTCATTCCAGAGAGAGGAGAGATAACATCTAACCGTGAGTTGCACCAACACTACACTGACATCAGTACACATAGGCACATTTAGCGGTGTGTTGCCACTAGTTACTAACATCCACCATATCACCCTGCTGCCAGACCTTCATATATCACCTCTGAAACAATGAATAGTCATCTGCTTTGTTTTGTTTTTGTTTATTGGGGGGATATAACTTGGTTGGGGAAAGGGGTATATGGGATGCCCATAGATCAGATTACTTTGCCATCATATTTGTAATTTAGAACCTTGTTTGAGCCTTGAAGAAATGATGCACATGCTTAACATCTACAGCAGGGATATGCAATTAGCGGACCTCCAGCTGTTGCAGAACTACAAGTCCCATGAGGCATAGAAGACTCTGACAGCCACAAGCATGACACCCAGAGGCAGAGGCATGATGGGGCTTGTAGTTTTTGCAACAGCTGGAGGTCCGCTAATTACATATCTCTGATCTACAGTCTCTTCCCTGCATCTCCATGCAGATTATAGCTCCTCCTCTGCGTAACTCCTGCAGACTATTGCTCCCAGGAACCCTTATCTCCTGCACAAACTTATTCTATATATGTAGCACATTAGGTTTCTTGTTACATCCTCTTCTATATGCAAAGGATCCCACTCTGAATAGTCTCTGATGCTGACTTTGATTAATTGCTGCTACTAGGCCAGAGGCCTACAGTACCTCTCCCTGGAGGCCTAGTAGTTTAATAGCATGTGCTGAACAGTGGACTACTGTTCCCAGCTAGCCCAGCTTGCAAATCCTGCACCCTCGGGCTGCATCGATTTGGCACTATTCCCCACAGTCTCTTTTCTGTTCCATCAATGACTGTGTAATGATGAGGACTTCATCCATGTAAGGATGAAGTTTCCTCACAGACTCCCTAGCATGTCTCCACATCCAGCCCTCCACTGTGGTACACTCACCGACCTTTCTCTGCCTCGAGTCAATGGTGTAGAACTCAACCGGACCGTATGTTCCGACAGCATCTCCTGCCCCTCTGCTCCAAGAATTCCTCATCAACGACCGTGTAATGATGAAAACTTCACTAATGACCGTGTAAGGGTGAAGTTCCCTCACAGCTCTCCCAGGCCTCCTCCCGCAATCGGCGAACCCCCCACAGATGGGGGTGCCCTACTGCTGCTGTCTAGTACTCCATTCTCCACTTCTCCTGGCCGACAACTCCCCCCAGTGGCCTGTTACCTCAGCTTATATGGGAGGCCTGCCCCCTGCCAATTCCAGTTGGGGATTGGTCAAGGCTCCTCACAAGAGCTGCCTGCCACTCCAGTTTTAGGCCCTGCCCTTCTTCCAGAACCCTGGAAGCAGGGGAGGCACCTTAGAACCAAAGCACAGGTGGTCACACCCACTGCTACACTAACCACTCCCTGCCCCCAGATCAAAAACAGACAGGCCTAGCTTAAAGCATAGGCCTGCCTAAATTTACCTGTACTGACAGTCTCCCTAGCAAAAATCCTATGCTAGCACCTACCTATGGTAGAGGGTGCTACACACATATTTCACCCCCGATCACCCCCCCGCCATTAACCCCTTCACCCTCTGTCACTGTGTCACCCAGTGCAGTGTTCATTATTTTTTTTGATCACTGTACTGGTGTCATTAGTGATACTAACCGGATACTTAGTGTAGGCCCAGATAGGTCTAGTGACCCCCCTAACCCTCCCTAATAATAACCCCTTGATCACCCCCTGTCACCAGTGATCACTGTATAAGTGTCACGGGTGACGCTGGTTATCTATTTTTTTATAGCATCAGGGCACCCGCCATATATTACCCAATAAAGGTTTAACCCCCTGATCACCCAGCAGGTGACATCAGTTAGGTTTTAGCTTTAGTCAGGGTCTGCGTCGCCCCAGGCAGCGTCAGATTAGTGCCTGTAGCGCTAACACCCCCGCACGCACCATACACCTCCTTTAGTAGTATAGTGTCTGAACAGATCAATATCTGATCAGAACTATATTAGCATCCCTAGCAGTTTAGGGTTCCCAAAAATGCAGCATTAGCGGGATCAGCCCAGATACCTGCTAGCACTTGCTTTTAGCCCCTCCGCCCAGCCCAGCCCACCCAAGTGCAGTATCAATCGATCACTGTCACTTACAAAAAGACAACACACATAACTGCAGCGTTTGCAGAGTCAGGCCTGGTCCCTGCGAACACCAACAGTTTTTTTGGTAGCGTTTGAATCAGTCGCTGGCAGTCAGGTGCTTTTTTTCCTGTGAGTCTCACTAGTGTACCAATAAATTTAGAGACCAAAATGTCAAATCGAAGGTACACTAGTGAAGAGGCATTCAGGTAGAAACAGTTGATTTTACGTCACTTGATTTTTGTTCGCTGTCTATCACGGAAGATCTCTATAGATCTATTCTGGACTAAAGCAATTTATATGCTGGTCAATTCATCGCCGCTAATTCCCAGCTGACCCTTGCCAGAGATTGGAAACCTATAACGGTTTTTGAATTTAAGACGTTCCTGGGCCTATCCCTCCTCATGGGCATAATTAAAAAGAGTGAGTTGCGGTCATATTGGTTCACTGACCCAATACACCATATGTCCGTGTTCTCTGCCTCCATGACCAGGACACGATACGAGCAGATCTTGCAGTTCATGCACTTCATTGATAATGAACTCTGTCATCCTCGGGGTGACCCTGGATTTGATCGGCTCTACAAAACTTGGCCCCTCGTAAACCACTTCAACCAACAATTTGCAGCCTTGTTTACTCTCCATCAAGTTGTCTGCGTTGATGAGTCCCTGATTAGGTTTTCTGGCCGCTTGTCATTCAAACAGTATCTTCCCAGCAAGCATGCCAGATATGGGGTCAAGATGTATAAGCTCTGTGACAGGGCCACAGGCTATACATATAGTTTTATGGTTTACGAGAGAATAGATAGTTACGCAGAGCTGGAGAACTGCCCTGACTACATAGGGAGCGCTGGTAAGATTGTGTGGGACTTAGTGTCACCCTTATTCGAAAAGGGGTACCACTTATATGTGGACAATTATTACACGAGTGTGCCGCTTTTTTGTCACTTGTTTGATCACGGAACTGGCGCATGTGGCACCATGCAATCTAATCGCCGGGGCTTACCCAAGCAGCTTGTAGATTCCCGCCTTAGGCTGGGGGAGAGAGCCTGCTTGAAGTGTAATAATTTGCTTGCTGTGAAGTGGAGGCATTGTAAGAATGTTCTCTTTCTGTCCTCCCTTCACGCAGACATGACGGTCCGAATTCCTACGGCGACTGGTGTTGTGGAGAAACCCTTCTGTGTCCACGTATATAACCTTAATATGGGGGTGATCGACCTCAATGACCAGTTGTTGGCGCCGTACCTAATTGACCATAAGGCCAGATGCTGCTACAAAAAAGTGTCTGTATACTTATTTCAATAGGCTCTGCTGAATGCTTATGTGCTATACAGAGCTTCAGGACGGACTGGATCCTTCCTTAAATTCCAGGAAGAGATCATCACAGCCTTTCTATTTCCAGCCGGTGCTGTGGCCTAACTTCCCAATCCAAATGTAGTGAGCCGGCTGCATGAGAGGCATTTTCCGTATGCCCTCTCTGTTGTCCTTCCTGTCCTGACCAACCTGGTCTTTGCATTGGTGACTGTTTTGAATACTACCACACACTAGTGGAGTTTTAGCGTAGGGTACAGCATTGCACAGTCCTAGGCATACTAACACAGGGTCTCGAAAGATGTGATGGCTATTTTACAGTTTATATAAAAGTGCAAAAAACACACAAAAACCCCCAAAACATAAAAAAGCCAAAAATAGTTGTGGCTTTATTTTTCTTCTCTTTATTGTTCTCTCTCTTACTTTTGCTCTCTGTTGACTGCTCTATTGTTCTCTTTCTTTTGTTACTGTATTTTAGAACTGTAATGTTTTATTTTCACTATGTTTTATTGTATTTGCTTTGCAGGTATGGTAAGTCTTACTGTTATTGTTAGCCATCATTTGTTACGCCATTCAAATACAGCACGGGTTTATTAATTCTGACAGCAACAGCGTTTGCTCCCACGATACAAAAAGCCATGACTCCAGCGCTGTAGGAGGTGATTTCACCAACACAGTTTAAAAAAAAAGAGCATATATGCCGAAGCATGGGGGCAGGGGTGGAGGAGCTATTTACTCCTAACATTAGGGGTGGATTGCCCCCATGCTTCGTCATATATTTTTAGGCACAGATTGCGTTAAAAAATGTTTTGTTTTGACTATGTTTTATTGTATTTGCTTTGCAGGTATGGCAAGTCTTACTGTTATACTGTAATGTTACATTGTTTTATTGTTAACCATCATTTGCTTAGCAGGTACGCCATTCAGCTGCAGCACTGATTTATTTATCTTGACAGCAACAGCGTTTGCTCCCACGATACGTAAATCAGCGACTTCAGTGCTGTAGGAGGTGATTTCACCACCACAGTTAAAAGAAAATGGTGCATGTATGCCTATCATTAGAAGTGGGTGGATGAAGGGCAGTATTCTAATGGTGGTCATACCCAGCGATCAATCTCTTTTTTTCGTTCAGCCCACAGGCTGCATGAAAAAAAGAACATTACAATATATGCCCAACAAGGACCAGCAATGGACTGGTATGTTGCTGGACTTTGAGTGGTTATGCCAGAATGATCATCTTGGTATCATTCTTTTCAGCCAGCGGTCGGCTTTTGTGTAAAAGCAATCCTAGCGGCTAATTAGCATCTAGACTGCTTTTACAAGCAGTGGGAGGGAATGTCCCCCCCCACCGTCTTACATGGTTTTCTTGAGCTCTCCTGTCCCAACAGGGAACCCGAGAATGCAGCCGGTGGTTCCGCTAGCTGACCATAGAGCTGATAGGAGACCAAAACTGCTCCAATCATCTCTATGGCCTAAGAAACAGGAAGCTACAAGCATTTCATTACTTAGGTTTCGCCGGATGTAAACAATGCCATTGGGAAATTGGGAAAGCATTTAATCACACAGATCTTGGTGTGGTCAAATGCTTTGAGGGCAGAGGAGAGATCTAGGGTCTAATAGACCCCATTTTTTTGAAAAAAGAGTACCTATCTCTACCTATTGCTATCATAGGGGATATTTACATTCCCTTAAATAACAATAAAAATTATAAAAAAATATGAAATGAACAGCTTAAAAATAAAACAAAAAAGCAAAAAAAAAAAAAAGAGCACCCCTGTCCCCCTGCTCACATGCAAAGGCGAATGCAAGCGTCGGTCTGGTGTAAACAGCAATTGCACCAAGCATGTGAGGTATCACCGTGAAGGTCAGATCGAGGACAGTAATTTTAGCAGTAGACCTCCTCTGTAAATCTAAAGTGGTAACCTGTAAAGGTTTTTAAAGGCTTTTAAAAATGTATGTAGTTTGGTGCCGTAACTAAATGTATGTAGTTTGTTGCGCAATTTTAAAGCATGTCGTGTTTGGTATCCATGTACTCGACATAAGATCATATTTTTTATTTCATCAAACATTTGGGCAATATAGTGTGTTTTAGTGCATTAAAATTAAAAAAGTTTGATTTTTTTTATAAAATGCGTTTAAAAAATTGCTGCGCAAATACTATGAGAAAAAAAATGTTGAAGCACCCACCATTTTAATCTGTAAGGCCTTTGCTTTAAAAAATATATAATGTTTGGGGGTTCAAAGTAATTTTCAAGCAAAAAAAATATATTTTTTACATGTAAACAAAAAGTGTCAGAAAGGGCTTTCTCTTCAAGTGGTTAGAAGAGTGGGTAATGTGTGCATAAAATACCAGGACAGTTCAAAGCCCCCCAAATGACCCCGCTTTTTTTTTTGCACAAAGTTGTCACTAAATGATATATTGTTCAAACATGTCATGGGCATATGTGGAATTACACCCCAAAATACAGTCTGCTGCTTCTCCTGAGTACGGGGATACCACATGTGTGAGACTTTTTGGGAGCCTAGCCACGTACAGGACCCCGAAAACCAATCACCGCCTTCATGCTTTCTAAGGGCAAAAAATGGTGAGTTCACTTCCTCACTACCTATCACAGTTTTGGAGGCCCTGAAATGTTCAGATAGCACAACCTCCCCTCCCCCCCAAAATGACCCCATTTTGGAAAGATGACACTTCAAGCTTTTTGCCGAGAGGCATGTTGTGTCCATGGAATATTTAATATTTTGCCACAAGTTTCAGGAAAATTACAATTTTTTTTTTTTTTTACACAAAGTTGTCACTAAATGATATATTGTTCAAACATGGCATGATTATATGTTGAATTACACCCCAAAATACATTCTGCTGCTTATCCTGAGTATGGGGATACCACATGTGTGAGACTTTTTGGGAGCCTAGCCACGTACAGGACCCCAAGAACCAAGCACCACCTTCAGGCTTTCCAAAGGCGTAAAAATGTGGTTTTACTCCTCACTACCTATCACAGTTACGGAGGCCCTGAAATGTCTAGATAGCACATAAGCCCCCAAAATGACCCCATTTTGGAAGGTAGACACCCCAAGGTATTTGCTAATAGGCATGTTGCGTATTTTGCAGCTCTCAATTATTTTTGAAAATGAAGAAAGGAAAGAATTTTTTTTTTTCTTTTTTCAATTTCCAAAATTTTGTGACAAAAAGCAAGATCTGCAAAATACTCAACATGCCTCTCAGCAAATAGCTTGAAGTGTCTTCTTTCCAAAATGGGGTCATTTGGAGGGGGGTTGTGCTATCTTACCATTTTATGGCCTACAAAACTGTGATAGGTAGTGAGGAGTGAAGTCAAAAATTTACGCCCTTAGAAATCCTGAAGGCGGTGGTTGGTTTTCGGGGTCCTGTACGTGGCTAGGCTCCCAAAAAGTCTCACACACGAGGTATCCTCATACTCAAGAGAAGCAGCAGAATGTATTTTGGGGTGTAATTCCACATATAACCATGGCACGTGTGAGCAATATATCATTTAGTGACAACTTTGTGTATTTTTTTATTTGGTCATTTTTCAATCACTTGTAACAAAAAAATAAAATATTCAATGGGCTCAACATGCCTCTCAGCAATTTCTTTGGGGTGTCTACTTTCTAAAATGGGGTCATTTTGGGGGGGGGTTGTATTGCCCTGCCATTTTAGCACCTCAAGAAATGAGCTAGGCAGTCAAACTAAAAGCTGCGTAAATTCCAGAAAATGTACCCTAGTTTGTAGACGCTATAACTTTTCCGCTACCCAATAAATATACATTTATTAACATTTTTTTTGCTAAAGACATGTGGCTTAATACATTTTGGCCTAAATGTAGGACTAAAATTGAGTTTATTAGATTTTTTAAATAACAAAAAGTAGAAAATATATTTTTTTTTCAAAATTTTCGGTCTTTTTCCGTTTATATCGCAAAAAATAAAAATCAGAGAAGCAATCAAATACCTTCAAAAGAAAGCTATATTTATGCGAAAAAAGAACGCAAATTTTGTTTGGGTACGGCATTGCATGACCGCGCAATTACCAGTTAAACAGCGCAGTGCCAAATTGCAAAAAGTGCTCTGGTCATTGAGCAGCCAAATCCTCCGGGGCTGAAGTGGTTAAATAATGATGTTATTAAAACAGTGTTGTCAGTTTTGTGGTCCTTTGCTTGGAGCCAGTGTACAAGATGAGACAGTACTCTGTCCTGATTAAGCTTACTTATGGATTTATTGATTAAGCTTCTTCTGTAGTTTTTACCAAAAATAATTTCCAGACATGGTGTCATATAAGGAGATGAAAAACACCATACTTACTTTATGTATAGTCACGTACAGTGACTGGTTATCAAAGCAAAGAACTCAAGTTAATGAAACCAACAACAAATAAGAAGATTTAGAAGGGCAGACATAGATAGAGTATAGTTAAATGGAACAAAGTCCATGCAGTAGGGGTGAAATAAGCACCATATGGTCACAACATTTTGTTTCTTCATGTTATAAGAGAAATACATATTTTTTTTTAGGGTATGCATATTATTTGTTGCTAACAAATTTGTTAGTGACCTTAAATGTAATCTGCATAAATCACTGAGATTCTATAATCCTTTATTATAATTACTTTGGCTTTTTTAATACATACAGTACAATAAATTTCATGGTCATAAAAAATATTGTAGCTTTTGATTACCAATAGAAAAAGTTCTATTTAGGTCCAAATGTGGACTTCCCTTTGTTTTACTTGGCAAAAGTTTACTTTTTAGTGCATAAATACTCCACATGTTTTGATGTTAAATTATGACAAAAATAAAAACCACTTTAATATTCTGGGTGCATTCTTAAATATTTCAGAACAAAATATGGCCATTGGTCTCCATGACTGTACTCTTTGCCGGTTCTCAACCTATTTATCCAACCGCACCTTTAGTGTCACTTACAACTGCCTCATCTCCCCTCCAATTCTCTGTCGGGGTCCCCCAAGGTTCTGTTCTTGGACCTCTCTTATTCTACATCTATACCTCCTCCCTAGGTTAGGTAATAGCCTCCCATGGCTTCCAATACCATATCTATGCATATCTATGCTACACCCAAATCTATCTCTCTACCCCTCAGCTCACTCCTTCAGTCTTCCTCACGTATCACTAATTTACCAACAGACATATCAGTCTGGATGTAACACCACTTCCTCAAACTCAATCTATCCAAAACTGAGCTCAGAATTTTTCCTCCCCCATGTGCCTTTGCCCCTGATCTCCCGTCCCTGCATGCCAAGGTTCTAGGTGTAACCCTGAACTCTGAACTATACTTTTGGCCCCACATCCAAACACTTTCCAAATCTTGCCGTCTCAACCTCGGCAACATCTCCAAAACACACCCCTTCCTAACCAATGACACCACAAAACTCCTAGTTCACTCCCTGGTCATCTCCTGCCTCGACTACTGCAACTCCCTCCCCACGGGACTACCTTTACATAGGCTATCCACCTTCAGTCCATCATGAATGCTACTGCCAGGCTCATCCACCTTACCAACAGCTCAGTGTCTGCTACCCCTCCCTGTCAATCCCTCCACTGGCTTCCACTCACCAAACAAATTAAATTCAAAATTCTAATAACAACTTACAAAGCCATCCACAACTTGGCCCCCACCTACATCACTAACCTAGTATCAAAACACCAACCTACTCGTTCCCTTCGTTCCTCCCAAGACCTCTTGCTCTCTAAGTTCCCTTGTACCTCCTCCCATGCTCGCCTTCATGACTTTTCCCAAGCCTCTCCTATCCTCTGGAACACCCTATCCCAATCTGTTCAACTAGCTCCTACTCTGCTTTTAGAAAATCCCTGAAAACCCTTCTCTCTGGGCCCCCACCTAACAACTATGCTTTTACTTTCTCCATCAGATCATCCCCAAAAGTTATCACCTTTTGTATCACTTGACCCTCCCTCTTAGATTGTAAGCTCTAACGAGCAGGGCCCTCTGATTCCTCCTGTATTGAATTGTATTGTAACTGTACTGTCTGCCCTCATGTTGTAAAGCAATGCGTAAACTGTTGGCGCTATATAAAACCTGTATAATAATAATAATATAAATAATAATAAAGTGTCACAGAAAGGTTTGTGCGTACAGCGAAAAAAAGGTTTCTGGATAAGACATAAAAAAAATGAAGTGATTCAGAAATGTTTATATGTTCAGAGTTTTTATAATACATTTTAGGAGATTGTTTAAGTTAAAGGTGAGTGCAATTGAAACAACACAAGTACTGTCCATGATACTTCATTTGCACAGGAGTTTAGCAAAATGTTAAGAAAAATTTGCAATTAGGGTAACAATTTCTGAAAGGAAAGAAGGAAAAAACACAGGGTAATGAAAGTGAATATGTGAGCCAGATAAGGAATAGGGAAGTTGACTATGAAATGGGAGGAAAGGGGTTCAAGAGAATGAGAATGGCGTTAAAGCTATCTGAGCTTTTACAGAGGCTTCAAACGGGCATACATTTACTGCACACAAATAGTTTATTTCTATGCGGATGCAAAGACATCCTAAATGTTGTATTTGCAGTGAAGATTGCACAGTGCTGCCACCCACTGATTACATTAAAAATTACATGATCAAATTACATTTAAGTGTTTCCTTGCATTGCACAACATGACTATGCCCTCACGTGACAACTTTTTATCGGTAAGTGTACATGGGTGTCAGAATACTGTTGAGATTCAGTGACATGTACAGAGTAATAAAAACAATGCACACTCAATTCAAAGTATTAGAACTTCATTCCAGAGGTTTCAAACAGGTTTTACGAAACCATCAAAATGAAAACACTAAACTTAAAGGCATTATACACTTTAAAATGGTTTCATTGTTTTAACTAGGGATTTGAGTAGTTATATTCCCTGTATGATTCCTTTGCCTTACCTTATAATGATCACCTCACTTGATTGTGGCTGCAGTTTATAGTGTCATGTCTGATCAATTCCCCGATGTCAATGTATCCATTCACCTAGTTTATCCCTATTTGCTAAAATGACAGGCAATGTCTTGTTATGGGTCACACAGCAGCCAGTGTATGCCTCTTCATTTCTTCCATCACAAATATGCAAGTCCAAATGACATGAAACTGCATGGTGATCTCATTGTTAATTGCTCTGCCTGTTTGTGTCTGTGTCAGATGTAATGGCTGTTCAGTTCTCACCTGCAGGGCATTTGACTGAGAGACCCAGATATTGTGGGATATGTAGTAGCTTCACAGGAAGTGTTATTTCTCAGACTAAAGACAGAGGTAATAACCTCTGGAGTGAAATGCTGAATGCCTCATGTTTAAACACAAACAGAAACTTCTGACAAATGAATGTGGATATTTACTCTACTATAGGCTGTACATACGTGGAAAAAATGGCACCATGAAAAAACATGAACAATGCACATTTTATGCCTGTAAAAAACACAAGGTGCAGGTAGGAAGGTATATAATTCCTCTAAAATTGCCCCTTTCTACACAAAAATGTTTTTCCTATGACCATTCTTTTTTTTTTTTTGTTTCAATAATGTTTATTGGATATTTTCACAGTTAACAAAATATAAAAGGTACATTTGGGCCAAATAGACCAACATTTGTCAAACATATTACAAGTCATAGAATTAATAGCTATGAGACATTCAAAGGTATAGTTTCTATGAACTGCTGTGACTATATCAGATAAATTTATGGCTGTGCTGGATTCCCAGTTGCTCAAGATCCGTAATCTTGTTTCTAATAGTATGTGAGTTATGACTGCCCTAAAAGTGTTCTGGAATTTCTCTATGTTTAAGTGTAGAAGTGCTAGAGCTGGATCTGGTTTTGTAATTGTTCCTGTTATGGAGGAGATTAATTGGAATACCTGGTTCCAAAGGCTTTTTATACTTGGGCATTGCCAAAGCATATGTAGCAGGTTTCCTATGTGGCTGCATTCTCTCCAGCATTTCGGCGACACTCCTGGAAAGTAGGCAGCTATTCTATATGGGGTATAGTACCATCTGTTGGCCATTTTAATTAAAAGTTCCCAGTGTTTAACGCAATGAGATGCTTTATGAATTTCTCTAAAGGTATGTACCCATTGTTCATCTGAAAAGGTGTTACCTAGGTCTACCTCCCACTTTTTCATTGCTATGGTTTTTGTGAACTGTAATTTCTCTCTGATTAGGTTATAAAAGAAAGATATACCCTTTATTTCTTGTTTGGCTGTGGGGTAGAATTGCCATACTTTATCCGGAATGGATATATTTGGTGGAGTTTGTGTTTTAAGAAAGTGGGTAATTCTTAAGCATGTGAACAGTTGTTTGCAGATTTAAGTTGTGCTCCCTCATAAAGGTCGGATATATGTGTGACGCCTTTATCAGCCAATTCTTTGACTCTTATCATTGGCATTTTGACTTCTAACAGGGATAGTGGTAGTTTATAATTTGTCATTTGGTTATTCTGATGTTGTTGTTCTAGAATAAATCTCCATGCCTTCAATGAGGTCTGCATTGGGGGTGATAGACTATGTGTTTCCCATTGTTTCCATCTGTCACTCATAAGCATTAGTGATAGGTCTTTTGTAGGTGATATAGTCTTTTCAATGTCTACCCATAGTGGTGTGTTATTCTCTTGAAACCAATATTTGATCTGGTCTAAGCGTACCGCCCATAGGTAGTCATAAATGTCCACTAGTCCTGCCCCTCCTGCTTTTCTGTGGTAAGTTAGATTGTTTTGTGAGCATCTGGCTTTCTTCCCATCCCAAATGTACCTCCAGCTGAGATTTGTTATGCTCTTGAGGTAATGACATGGCATGTGAAGAGCCAGGGTGCGGAACAAATATAATATTTGTGGCAATATTAACATCTTGTAAGCAGTTATCCTGCCTAGCCATGATATTCCCTTTTTTGACATATCTTTGAACTGAGTTTCCGGTTTGGCTATCAGCGGGGACATATTGGCTTTAGCCAGTGCAGACGTTTTGTTAGTAATTTTAATTCCCAAATAAGTAATATCTCCTGAACTCCATGTATAAGGTAACTGTGTTTGTAGGGTAGTTCGAGTATGGGGAGGCACTCCCAGGTCCAGTATTAAGGATTTAGTAAAATTGACCTTGTAATAGGAGATATCCCCAAAATCCAGTGAGGACAGCGTGTACCTCGTGTAGGGACATGAGTGGATTAGTCAATAGGATGATTACGTCATCCGCAAACAGGTTGATGGTGTGTTTGCTAGAGCCAAACTGGAAGCCAGTGATCAACGGATGATTTCTAATAGTTTCAGCCAAAAATTCTATCATTAGATTGAAAATGGTCAGAGACAGAGGGCAACCTTGTCTAGTCCCATTAGATATTTTAAAGGGTGTGGATAGAAAACCTGTAGACTATACCTGTGCAGAAGGGCAAGAATATAAGGCCATAATCGCTTTCAATATGGAGCCTTTGAAACCATACTTATTTAAAACCATATCCATATAGGTCCAATGAACTCTATCGAACGCCTTCTCTGTGTCTATAGATAGCAACAGAGAAGGCGTTCGGGTTCGCTCAGCATGATGTAACACATTAATGATTCTTCTGGTTGCATCAGAGGTCTGTCTCCCCTTCACAAAGCCCATCTGGTCGTGCTTGATTATTGTGGGTATGATATTAGTTAGTCTTTTGGCTAGTAACTTAGCATAAACCTTGGTATCCGAGTTGAGAAGGGATATGGGTCTAAAAGTGGCTGGTGTGGTGGGGTCTTTCCCTGGTTTCGGAAGTGTCACAATATGTGCTCTCAGCATCTCTTGTGGTAGGGTTGCAGAAATCGTGGCTTTATGGAATACTTTGGACATGTGGGGTGAGAGTATGGTTTTAAATGTTTTAAAGTATTCGTTGGAAAAGCCATCGGGACTGGGTGATTTCCCGTTTGGTAGAGATTGTATCGTTTTTTTCTATTTCTTGGGCTGTGATTGGTGCATTTAGGGTATCTAGTTGAGTTTCTGAGAGAGATGGGAGATTTATCTTCCTCAGAAACGTTTGTATTTTATCTGCTGTTGGTTGAGGTATGGAAGAGTTAGTGTGTAGATTGTACAGTGAACTGTAGTATGCGGCAAATTGGTTTGCTATGTCTTTGGGGTTGACAACTTTGTGTTTAGAATTGCATATTTAATACACCCCACTTCCAGTTTTAGTGCGAGCCGCTTTAAGTCTGTTAGCTAGGTATTTACCTGCTCTATTGGCATTGGTATAGTAGTTTAGTTTCAAGCGTCTGAGGTGTTTATCATATTGTTGTGTTAGCAGTTCTCTGAGATTTTCCCTGAGGGCGGTTAGTTGGTTAGTCAATGGCACTCTATATTATGTATGTCTGAGAGAATCTTATTAAGCTGTTGGGTCTGTCTCTTTTTTTCTCTAGCTCCTGTTTGTATTAGGATGCCTCTTATGAAGGCCTTGTGTGCATTCCACACAATATATGGGTCTGTAACTGATTCTGAATTCTCTGAAAAGTAGTTATTGAGATGCTGAGATAGGGATTTTTGAAAGTGTGGTTCTTGGAGAAGTATTGCAGCGCCAGATGGGTGGTGACGAGGAGATTCCCTTTTCCGCAACAGACATAGTTATGGGAGCATGGTCCGACCATGTGATATCATGTATTTTTGTTGATTCAATATTTTGCAAGAGCCATTTGTCTGTTAAGAACATGTCTATTCGGGAATAGGAACCATGTCTGTTTGAGAAAAAGGTATAGTGAAGGCATCTCCACGCATCGAATAATTCCTCATTTTGAAGCAGAGTATGGAGGGAGGGCTTGTCTTTAGGTTTACCTGAGGAAGAGTCCAATAGCGGATCTGAGGTCACGTTAAAGTCTCCACAGATCAGGAGGTTACCATATTTCATGGTATCGGCTTTGTTGAGAACTTTCTTTATGAAACGTAATTGATGTGAATTTGGGGCATACAGCGTAATAATCGTGTATGGTTTGGAGTTGATGTCACCTGCGACAATGATATATCTACCTCCCTCATCTATAGCAACTTCTTTGGGTTGGAAAGAAAGAGAGTTTCTGATGGCTAATAGGACGCCTCCTCTTTTACTGTTGGGGTTACAAGCCATATGGATAGTTGGGTAGGATGTATGCAGGCATTGCTGGGTGTTGTTCAATTGGAAGTGTGTTTCTTGGACACATAGATGACATCTTGGATGACATCCCTTTGATAAAGTCACGTGGTGTGACGCAACGCGTCAGGGTAGGAGGAGCCAGGTGCCGACGCTTCTCGGGGACGGCCGAACCCGGAAGCCATACACTTTTCTCACTGCTCATTGTGATTTTTTATGTAAGTTACTACATTTTTATAATAAACCTGAATTTTAATACTACACTATGGGAGCTATTCCTTCTTTTTAACCATTGCCTCGGGACCACTGTGAATGGCCGGAGTTGAAGCGGAGAGCTATATCTACAGTCACCCCACAGGGAAGGCGAACGCTGACGGTGCCGCTGCATGGCATACATCCCTGTGATAATAACATTATCCATCCGCTTGACTCGGTCCACTGAGGGCCGCTACTGGAGGTGAGAGGCTGGGGGGAATAATTAGTGTGTGCACCAGAAGCAAAGAACAACATAAGTCACTGCTATCTGCACTTTTTTAAAAGACTGTTTGAACACTGGAAATCACAGATTGCATGATATTGGTGTGGATTGCATTGCACCATTGTCACATTTTGGACTCTATTACAATTATTTTTGTGTTTTATTTTTTTGTGTGTGCTCCGTTTGCATCTCAGATTTAAGGGATGTGATTCTATTATTATTATTTTATTGCACATATGTTAGCATTTCTGCTTTATTTGTAATTTCATTACTGCGGAGCATTTCATTGTGCACAAGTCACTTTATTTAGCTATTTATGCTACTATTTATTTACATATTTTGCTATGCAGGATACCTATTAGGATTTTGACCATTGAGTTTAGTGTGGAGGTTGGTTTATTGCACTAGGGATTGCACTAGTTGTGTATACAATTTTTTTATTTTTTGATTTGACATGCAGGCTATCCGTTAGGAATATTGGTTCAGTGGCTAAGACCTTTTAGTCATATATTTAGGACCTGGATTATTGGCTCAGTGGCTAAGACCTTTCAGTCATATATTTAGTACCTGCAAGTAGGAGGTTTACCTGGATGTTGATTGATCTATTAGTGCCAATCTTGTTTCCCTGCAGTCCGGTAAGGGAGGATAGAGCAGCGCCACATATCATTTGTTTTAGCATTAAGGTAGAGAATAGGGCCTGAGCAAAATGCAGAAGCTGGTTAGGGTGAATTGATTCAGGAACGCCTCGCAGTTTGAGGTTGTTCCTCCTGAACCTGTCTTCTAGGTCCGCCATCTTGTCTTTTAGCCATGTTATATCATCCCTCTGTGCCGCGTGTGCTTCCACCATCTGATTGTATGAGGAAGTGTATTCTTCCATTTTGGTTTCCACATGGTGTACTCTGTGGCCTAATGTTTGCACTTCCCTCTGACATTCATTTAAGCCTTTGAGCATATCTACCTGCAGTGAAGATCGCAGGGACAGTAGCATGTCCTTTAACATCGTGTCTGACACTGGCCTGTCTGCCGTGGGAAAGTCTGCTATGGGGTCCCCTCTCTGTGTATACTGGCTTGTGTGGGCTTGTTGGGGCCCCCTTACCTCCATAGTTAGGTCGGATTGCGGCCTGGTTGAGGACTCCCTTCTCGGTTTGGATTTGGCTGGGCTTCTGGTAGTGGGAATGGATGCCCCAGATGAGGACCTGCTGGGGTGCTCATGCGAGCATGTGTCGCTGGGTATTGTCTCTTGGCCTCCTATTTGCACTCCAGGCCTTCGCTGTTGCTGTGTGTCCCGAGCTCCATCGCCGCCATGTTGCTGTAAGCCGCGCAACGCTGCACCGAAGAAGGTGTCCAGCTTCCGCGGCTGTTGTGGGTTTTTCTGTTTCTGGCCATCCTCGATGCGATGAGCAGGGTATTGCCGACTCGTGGCGGTGTTTGAGGTCACTGATGTTGCCAATGGGCTCTGATGGAGACGGATATCTCTGGCGGTCGAGCGGAGCTCCTAGATTACACGTCCATCTTGGAGTCCGGTCGCCACGCCCCCCCTTCCTATGACCATTCATTGCGATATATACAAAACAGATATATTTTTATCCTGGAATTCCATTTAAGATAATGTGCAGCACTGAACTGAAAGTGATATTTTCTATAGATGTGTAGTCTTTATTGTCTTCTCTGTATCCGGTTAACCATATTTACCTTGGTAATGAAACTATACAGTGGGTAACAGAACTAGAAATGCAAATGAAATGTGTGTTCATTCTAGTAACCCAAAGAGGGAATACTCTGCAGTCAGTGACCTTCATGCTGCACATGGGTTGAAATGAACAGAAAGTATATTTCAATAATAATATATATTACATTAAGTTATCTAATCTACAAGTTTTGCCTTTGAGGGGATGTAGACAGACTTTCCATTAAAGATCGTGAACTTTGGGTAGTGCATGCATGGGGTATGCAGTGCAGAACTGGGATGATGGATAAAAGCTGTGAGGCTTCCAGGCACAGTGAAAAGTTGTGCAAGGTGACTGGTAACACAAATACTGGGCTAGGGGTGGGGGTCTTGATATTGGTAAGTGAACAAAAAATCTGGAAAATATGAAATATTGCCTATAAATGTTTTGCATTTATCTCATGCAGCCAGCAGACATGGCTCTATGCAAGTTCTAGCCTTCAAGAAGTATTTTCCTTACAGACAGTTCTTTTCTTTAAAAGCTAAGTTCACCTTTAAGAAATATAACAATAAATGCATATCATTTTTCAGGAAAAAAAATGAATTTATATACTTTTTTCAACAGGAGCCTGCAAATCATTGCAGATGCAATCAGTGGATCACAGGTGAAATGTCAGGCTCCTGCACACTCATCCTAACCCTTTTCTGTACCTCTGTAATCATACATTATACAATTGTCTTATTCAATTTCCTTTAAATTTACCTTCAACTATGTAGTGAAAGGGCCTATTTTTGATTGCATACAAATTGAAAGTGTTTAGGTTTGACTTCATATTATATGGTTTTGGTAAACCTAAAGGAAAATTGTATAATGTATGGCTACTCTAATCCCCCGTACACACGATCAGACTTTCCGACAACAAAACCATGGATTTTTGTTCGAAGGGTGTTGGCTCCAACTTGTCTTGCATACACACGGTCACACAAATGTTGGCCTACAATTACGAACGTAGTGACGTACAAGAGGTACATGATATCTCCATTGCAAACGCTAGTTTTACAAGACCGAGTGCTTCCGGCTCGTTCCAAGCATGCGTGGACTTTTATGCAATGGACTTTTGTACACACGATCGGAAAGTCCGACAAATATTTGAGAACCTGCTAGCCAACATTTGTTGGTGGAAAGTCTGCCAACAAATGTTCGATGGAGCATACACATGGTCGGACTTACCACCAACAAGCTCACATCCAACATTTCCCGTCGGAAAATCCGATCGTGTGTATGCGGCATTAGGCTTGCAGTTAGAAATCTGCATTAAGTTTCAATGGACTATGGGTGCGCTGATTACTGCCCTCATAGTCCATTGGGAACTACAAGTCTCTCTGCTGCAGGACTTGTAGTTAATTCCTTCACAGATCTAAGTGAATTAATGACGTGGTTGCACACTGATTTTAAATGTGACAACAGCAGCAGGTCAGAGGAACTTTGCATGCTGTCATGGACGGGGGTCTTGAGAACATGTTACAACCTAGATATGGGTGTAACATGTTCCTAAAGTTGAACTTAGCATTTATCTGAGACCTGAATACATCAAAGGAAGGACATATTCCTGCTGCACTTACAGTAGTAACTGGTGGATTAACACAGTCTACCAGAAAGCATAAAGATGGTGCTGGGCTTTCTTATTAGAAAGGCCAGTTTGCTTTGCATTTACAGTGTCATGCATACACTCCCTAATAAACATTTGACAAATACATACGTATTTCAGAAAAAAAAAGTAAAAACTATATAAAATATGTTTATAGACCTATAAATAGAAATAAAATATAACTAATTGCAGTTTGTTTTTAACCAAGTTGTCAGTTCTGTTCCAGCGTCTCTCCCAGTTGGTATACTTTTATTACCCTTCCTTCACTCACACAAGTGCACAGATGACAGTAGTGAGATAGAATTTCCCAGGCTGTGATATAAAAATCCTTCTTACTTAATGAAAAGAATTTGGTGTAAGTCCTATTCATTATACATTAATCCAGTCCAAACATCGGTGCCTTTATTTGTTCTCCTTTTCTAATCTCACTGTTCAGATGTCAATTCTTCTCCCAAGGTGGATACATTTGCCTATGGGGAACATCCTTAGTGCTCCCCTAGGCCAGATATTATGTTAGAGTGTCTTGCATCTTTATGAGGAAGTACAATTTTATCCCATAGGAACTGAGCTGAGGTAGATCTTTAATATCCCTCAGCAGCTGACAGACTGCCTGTCACACTCAACCATCAAACGGTAATTCTTAGTAACATACGCTAACTGCAATGACAGCAAGTGGTGTGAAATGCTCCTTCTGCTAGACCTCTGCTAGTCAGGTGTTCTAAAGCCCAATTCTGTATGCTGCCTTACAGATTCTATGTCATGGGAGGAAGACCGGTTAAGTTTCTTTTCAAAGTTTGAGTACAAAAAAAATAAAAATGTTCTGAAAACATTTGGCTGGAAATCTATCACTTCCCTTTCAGAGATAATTCAAGTCCAGGAAGATAGGCTGCAGAAAGAAACCATACACTTCATTAGTTTAGTGTTCCTGCTGGGACTCATCAGCCCAGGACTGGCCTGCTCTGATGTGATAACAGGCTGGGAATGAATGAACTAAAGAATAACATTAAAAGCACCTGTAATAACACCAGATAAATTGCATGCATTAGACAATTCCACTTCTATCTTAAAGCTGAATTATAAAAATTCAGCCACTTTCTAAAATGTGTTGGCTTAATATGCATTAAGGCCAATGAGGTGCATGCAACCCCAATGGATTTACCTCTTTTATTTACAACTGACAGTTTTAATGGGTGCTGGGAGTACAACTATTGCTATAGTCTTGGCGCTCTAACAGGAGAGATGCTGCTTTTTCACACAGCAGCAGCTCTGTCCACCCCTATGCCCCACTGTCCATTGACAGAAGGCTGTGTAACCAATATGCACGTAGATAAGTGGAGACTACTCTTGTAGTGCAGATTTATTGTACGATTTGTTTTAGAGGCAAAAGGGTATGTGTGAATAAGGTATAGGCAAAAATATTGAAGAGAAAAGACTGGCCAGTCATTATGGGTATTTTCTGAGGGTCTCTCATCCTTCATTCCCTTATTTAATTTAATGCACATAATGACTGGTCAGGCTTTTCTGTTCTCTACTTGTGCCTATACCCTCTTGCCTCTAAAACAAATAGTACAGAAAATCTGCAGACTTACAAGAGTAGTCTCCACTTATCTACGTGGATAGAAGGGATTTTTGATAATAGACAAAACACTCACTAAGAGACCCTCCTTGTCTCTTCTCTTCTCTGTGGGCTTTATCTGACCCTACCATGCGCCTCTGACCAAGGTCGCCCACAAGGAGTTAATGCTGGGAAATGCAGAGGATTCTCCCTATCCACACACAGTCCAACCTGTGAAGGAGAACACAAACACATTCACACACACACGTTACCCAACGAGAAAGGTCAGAGAATGGGTCTGGTTTCCTTGAGAATCGACAGATAGGGCACATAGGAAAGGCAGAAAATATAGCAAGCTTAAGGACAGCTTACCTAGCTGAAATTTAGAGTTCTGCGTTCCCGATAATCCCGATCAAAGTACAGTTACTTCTGGAGACTCTGCCAACTCCTGGCTGGCTCGCCACTACTGTTACAGAAATTTCTGGTTGTGACTCTATAAATAAAAGTTAACTCTGCAATTGCAGGATCAGATTCACAGGACACAAATCACTGTGTTTAAAAATGTCAGTTCTGACAGAATGTATTATTACATGTTATTTTATACATAGATAAGAAAGGGGTGGAGTGAGGTGTTATTAAAATCAAACAAATAGAAATATGTTATTAAAAGCTAGCAGAACAATTGCAAAAGTAAAACCCTGAGAGGGAAGGGGGGAGTAAAGATAGAGAGAGCTTCTAGCAGAAGTTGTGAACAAGATGGAGTCTCTTGTGCTTAAATGAGCAATACAGTGAAAGTCCATGTCAAAGTTCAAGGTGCTCTGTTATTGGGCTAGAGGAGAGGAGAGGCAGGCAAAGCGGCTGCAGACAACTTTGCAGCTGCAGTAGCTGAGACCAGAGGGTCCAGTGTAGGAGTGAAAGAAGTATAGGGATAGCTGTACCCCTGGTGCTCTGGACAAATGTACATTTTAAATAAAAAAAAGATAGGTACATGAGGTGGCATGCATGTTGTTGGGTTTAACCCATAGTAAGCCAGCACAAAAAGTGTCTGAATTTCTGGAGTTCAGCTATGGCAAATTGGCAATCTAATGAAAAATGTAAATAGATTAAACACAGATGTCTAAACCGGCCATAGACAGATTGAAATTAAGCTGGTTCTATTATACAGTGTGTGGCCCTCCTGTTGAAAGGATGAGTTGAAAAACTTTTGTCAGTCAGTGTATTATGACAGCGTTGGGTCCTGCTGTCAGAATATAATGTTTTGATGGGGGAATCCCCCCAATATTGAGATGGATGTTGAGATATACTGTATGTGTAAGTGTAAGTGGAGGTCAGTTTGGGCCTGTGTCGATGGGCTTTTGTGCTCGTCAGTACTGATTTTTTTCTCCATAAATTCAATGGAAATGCAAAGGCAGGTTTATACAGTTTAGGTCAGTCGGAGGTCAGCTGCAGGTCAAATGCACCTGTCAATGATTTCTGAATGATCTCCAAAGTATCTCAAATGCAAGCTGAATGCACTGGAAAGCAAGCTGCAAATGCCTATTCACATGCACTTTAAGGTCTCTCTCATATGGGTGTAGTGTTGACCACCCCCCTGAAAATGAATCCATAGTTCATATCTTTCGAGAAGTAGATGTGAAGAGGTTTGCAGGCATTCAGAAAGTGAACCTGATACCTCCTGAATAGCTGTTTTCTTTTTTACAACTGAAAGGGGGTTTTGCATGGGAATACCACTATGGAACTGTGCAGAAAGCATTTTACTCATGGTTTTGGCACGGTACCACTAACTTCAATAGGCAAATTTGACAGGCAGTGTTGTCTGTCAAACTCAACATGCCTAAGAATAGCATTGGATCCACAATATGTGTATGAACCTCTTTGACTGTCATGTTAGATTTTAGGCCTGTGGTTGGGGGCATTAAAAAAAAGCAGATCAACCATCAGTTTTTACTGTAACTTTGATGCACGTGTGAAGGAGAGCTTAACGTGCAGAGAAAGTTTGCCTTAGAACTCTGATAATCAACATGTCTATGTTTTCCTCCCACTTTCCCAGCCGGTATTTGTTCAGACTGTCTTTTGATGGGAAGGAAAGTGGTTTTTGGTTCAGGGTCTAAAAAAAATAGGATTTTTTATAACAGCTTACCTGTAAAATCCTTTTCTTTCGATGGACATCACGGGACACAGAGCCTCAGTAATAACTGATGGGTTATATAGGTATCACTAGGTGGTTGGACACTGGCACACCCTAACCAGGAAGTTCAACCCCCTATGTAATACCTCCCCTTGCAGGGATACCTCAGTTTTGTAGCCAAGCAATATAGTGTATTAGAAGAGGGGCGGGACCTCTGTGTCCCGGGATGTCCATCGAAAGAAAAGGATTTTACAGGTAAGCTGTTATAAAAAATCCTATTTTCTTTCTCGAACATCACGGGACACAGAGCCTCAGTAATAACTGATGGGATGTCCCAGAGCAATGCTATCTGAGAGGGTGGGAACCACAACCAAGTAGGGTGCAATCAGACCTGAGGACCCTGTACCACTGCCTGCAGCACACTACGCCCAAAGGCGATATCCTCATGCCTTCTCACATCCACCTGATAGAATCTGGTGAATGTATGGACTGAAGACCAGGTTGCGGCCTTGCAGATTTGAGCCATAGAGGCACGGTGATGCACTGCCCAAGAAGCACCAATAGCCCTTGTGGAATGTGCCCTGATCTGAAACGGAGGAATCTTCTGTTTCAAACCGTAAGCTTGAATAATCAATTGTCAAATCCATTTAGAAATGGTAGCTTTTGACACTGCCTGTCCTCTAATGGGACCCTCTGGCAGCAGAAACAAAACATCCGCGAATCTGAGCAGTTGCTTCCAGATAGGCCTTGACTGCTCTTACTACATCCAAAGAATGTAGTGATCTTTTTTCCGGAGAACAGGGATCTGGAAAAAAGGAAGGCAGAACTTCTTGGTTTAGATGAAAATCTGAAACCAGCTTCGGTAAAAAACTAGGATGAGGGCACAGTACCACTCTATCCTTGTGTACAATCAAATAAGGCTCTTTACAGGAAAGAGCTGCTAATTCTGATACTCTTCTAGCAGAAGAAATAGCTACCAGAAAAATCAACTTCCTTGTCAACAAGACCAAAGGAATCTGACGTATTGGTTCAAAAGGCTGTTTCTGTAACACAGACAGAACCAAGTTCAAGTCCCAGGGGTTTAGGGGCGCCTTAACTGGAGGATTAAGACGCGTCACCCCCTGCATAAAGTTTCGGACCAAAGAATGCGAAGCAAGTGGCCATTGAAATAATACTGATAAGGCCGAGACCTGGCCCTTGATGGTACTCAAGGCCAGCTTCATCTCTAATCCCAATTGTAGAAAATCAAGAATTCTACCAATCCTATATTTTCTGGGATGCCAACCCCTGGATTCACACCAGGATACATAAGCTTTCCAGACTCTATGATAAGTCATTCTGGAAGCTGGCTTCCTTGCATTGATCAAGGTAGATATCACAGGACCTGAAAGCCCATGACTCTTCAGAACGTGGGTCTCAATAGCTAAACCATCAAATTTAGCATTTGTAAGGCAGGATGGAACACTGGACCCTGAGATAACAGGTCTGGACGTACCGGTAGTGTCCACAGGGAACCCACCATCATCCTTACTATTTCCGCATACCACGTCCTTCTGGGCCAAGCGGGGGCCACCAGAAGTACTGACTTCCTTTCCTGCCTGATCCTGCGAAGGAGTTGTGGCAGTAGCAGAATAGGCGGGAATGCATAAATCAGTGAGAACCGATGCCACAGAATCACCAACGCATCCATCCCGCATGCAAGAGGATCTTTTGTCCTTGCCACAAATCTGTCTATCTTTTTGTTGAATCGGGATGCAAAGAGATCTACATCTGGAACCCCTCATCTTTGGCATATGGCCCAAAAGACGTGGGGATGCAGAGACCATTCTCCTGGGAGTAACCGCTGACAACTTAAATAGTCTGCCTGCCAGTTCTCTATCCCCGGAATGAAAACTGCCGATATGCATGGCACATGCCTCTCTGCCCAGACTAAGATCTGGTTCACCTCTTTTTGAGCAGCTCGGCTCCTGGTGCCTCCCTGATAATTGACATAAGCCACTGCTGTGGCATTGTTGGACTGGATCCTGACCGGGCAACCCTGATAGTCCAGGCTTTTAGGGCTAGATATACTGCACGGATCTCCAGAATGTTGATGGGTAAGGTCCTCTCGGTTTTGGACCAAACCCCCTGAACCACGGACTGTTCCGGAACTGCTCCCCAACCCGACAGACTGGCATCTGTTGTTACCACCGTCCAGGTAACCGGTAGAAAGGATTTCCCCTTCTGCAGGTTTTCGGGTATTAGCCACCAACTGAGGCTCTGACGCACCGCCTGAGACAGGTGCATCGGAAAGTGCAATACCTGAACCTTCTTGTTCCAGGCCGACAGAATACTGTGTTGCAGCAGTCTTGAATGAAACTGAGCATAGGGAACTGCTTCGAATGAAGACACCATCTTTCCTAGCAGCCTCATACAAAGGCGGACAGAAGGACCCCTCTTGGTCCTGACTGCCAGAATCAGCTCCCTTAAGGCAGAGATCTTTGCCTGAGGTAGAAATACTTTCTCCTGGTTTGTATCTATGATCAGAGCCAAATACTCCAGTCTTCTTACTGGTTTTAGGAAAGATTTTTCTAGGTTGAGGATCCAACCTAGGTGTTCCAGATACTTGACTGTGGTCCTCAAGTTCCTGTTCAAGGAGGCTACCGACCGGTCTATCAAGAGCAGGTCGTTTAGGTATGCTATGACAACTATACCCTGAGCCCTTAATCTGGCCAGGGGAGGAGCCAAGACCTTTGTGAACACTCGAGGTGCAGTGGCTATCCCAAAAGGCAGAGCCACAAACTGGAAATGGCACCCTCCTATCTCGAAGCGCAGAAATTTCTGATGAGCAGGAAAAATGGGCACATGCAGATATGCATCTCTGATGTCTATCGATGCCAGAAATTCTCCTCCCTGCAGGGTGGAGACTACTGTCCGAATTGATTCCATGCTGAAGGACTGAATCCTTAGGAATCGGTTCAGATCCCTTAAATCCAGAATGGGTCTGACTACCCCATTTGGTTTTTGGACTGTAAAAAGGTTGGAATAGAAACCCAATCCCTGATCCTTCGCGGGAACTACCATAATGACCTCCTGCGACAAAAGTCGCTCTAACGCTAGAAGGAGCGACTGCTTTTTCTCTGGATCTCTGGGGACACTTGATCTGAGGAAACGAGGAGAGGGGAATTCTTGAAACTCCTTCTTGTACCCTAAGGTTACCGTGGAGATTACCCATCTGTCCTGGAAGTCCTCCTGCCAGAGCCTTGAGAACTGTCGCAACTTCATAAAGAGGTCTTAGCGTTTTGTCTCGTAGGCTTCTTCCTCCAGGACTTCTTTTGTCCCTGAGGTTGACTCTTGTTTCTTGACCCAGACGGAGGAGGCCGTCAAGACTGCCTGGAGGCTGAAGCCCCTGGCGCTGGGGAAAGAGTCCATTTGAAAGAGGGACGCTTACTCTTCTTCTTTACAGGTAAGAGAGTGCTTTCCCACAAGAGATTCTCTTGATATAATTATCCAAGTCCTCTCCAAACAACCTAGCACCACGAAATGGAAATGCAGCCAGCAGCTTCTTACATGGTGCTTCGGCTGACCAATTTTCCAACCATAGGATTCTACGTAAATGCACCAACCCCAGTGAAAGACGAGAGGTTTGCATGATAGAATCCCTGATGGCGTCAACAGCAAAACATAAGGCCACTGGAAGGTTAGCCAACCCCTGGGCCTGCTGTTCAGGCAAAACTTTGATGACCTGCTTAACATGGTCTCTTAAGTATTGACAGACTCCAATTGCTGCTATTGCAGGTTGAGCCACTGAGCCTGCTAAGGCGAAAACATCTTTCAACAGGGATTCCATCTTTTTATCCACAGGATCCCTGAGCATCTGAGCATTGTCTGCAGGACAAGTCAGGCTTTTACTCACGGAGGAAATGGCGGCATCAACAGCCGGTATTCCCCACATCTTAATAAACTTTTCTTCCATAGGATAAAGTGTTGAAAACTTTTTCGGTGGAAAAAAACGTTTATCTGGGTGATCCCACTCAGAATAAAGGAGCTTTTCAAGTAAATTATGAACTGGAAAAGCATGTGTTGTTTGAGGAGGTTTCAGTGACCCCAACGAAGAACAGGGTTCTTTAACTGATTCAGATACGGGCAACTTAAATGTGGAGGGGACCAATCCAGTAAGGATCTGCACTAAGACTTTCTCATCCTGAGAAGCTGCAGAGGGCCCTTCTCTACCTGATTCCTCTGAAGAGGAATCATCAGTCCCATCCCGATCCTCAGAAAGGGATTCTTCTCCTCTATCCCACAGCTCCTCAGCCTGAGGGTCCAGGGTAGCAGAGGAAGGCCTAGTGCGTTTTCTTCCACTGAGTGAAGATGTAATCACGGCCATTAATCTTTCCTCTAAACCATTA
Organism: Aquarana catesbeiana; assembly: GCF_042186555.1. NCBI lineage: Eukaryota > Metazoa > Chordata > Amphibia > Anura > Ranidae > Aquarana > Aquarana catesbeiana. The sequence goes on from NC_133324.1 coordinate 722,451,096, forward strand.
ATGGCTGAGGAAAAAACCTCCTGTGTAATGTATACAGGGGCTGAAGCGCCAAAAGCAGGTGTAGCCCCTGACCCCAATGGCTCTCCCTGGCTAGCCGTCCCTGGCCCTTTAGGGGGGGAGGATGCTGCAGAAAGGGGGTCCTCAGAACCTGAAGGAGATCCCCTAGAGTCTCTGGTTCTTGGGGTATTTGAACCTCTTCTACCCATAGTGCAAAGCAACAAGGTGGAGGTATCACAAAATGAACACTGACTGCTGAGCGATGTAGTCTGGCAAAAGCCTTGCTACCAAATGCCAAGTCTGGTGTTACCTTAGTAAATGCTGCCTAGGAGAATGCCTGTGTCCCACCTTACATGTGACCTGTCAGCTCTGTGTCCCTCCAAAAAGGCTTAGTGCATCTGTAATCAGTGCCTTTAATAGCCTGCAGCTAGCCTTGTGGGCGTCTGAGCAGACTGTGCTGACGCCCCGCCCCCCCTCTACCGCTCCCCCCGGCGTTTTTCGAAAACGGCGCGCTTCCAGCGCGGGCCGACCCTCTGGAATCAGCATGGAGGGAAGGCTGGGGGAGGGGGAGGAAGGAGAGACATGGCAAAATATCGGCGGCGGCGGTGAAATTGCGGTGTATAACCGCCTCACAACCCATCTGCGGCCTCCCCCTAGTCTGGGGGGAGATATCCCTAAGGAGAGCCCCCATCCCATCCTACCTGAGCCGGCCAGAGGAGCTTGTGCAGCGTGGAAACACTGAGACTGACATCAGCATGAGAAGGTATGTGCTCTTGGCAGCCCCCGGTGGCGACAATAGGCATAGCATGCATTTACCTTAAAGGAGAAACCTACTAGAATTAAAAAATTCTGCGGAATCTCCCTTACCTTATCCAGTCGCAGGGTTCTGTTACACAGACCCAATCTTCGCCTCTCACGGTGGGCTCCGTTTGAAAAAACCTTCAGAGACTGGGGCCCCCTACGAATAGGGGGATCCACAGTTCTGGCCTGTGAAGCACCCAGCCAGAAATAAGGATAGAAAAACATTTTCTGATATGCGGGGTCCAGCTCTCTAAAAAGAGAAGCGTTACAAGTAAAACCTAATTTCTTCGGACACGAGGCCTGGGTACCATCCAATTCAGCCTAGAAAAGACACTTTGGAATGGATCCAGTTCGCCTGGCTTGCCCCAGTATAGGATATAGGATAATCCCTTTGGAGCTTTACACGTCCATCACCTAAGACACTGGCATAAAAACTGAGGTATCCCTGCAAGGGGAGGGATTATATAGGGGGTTAAACTTCCTGGTTAGGGTGTGCCAGTGTCCAATCACCTAGTGATACCTATATAACCCATCAGTTATTACTGAGGCTCTGTGTCCCGTGATGTTCAGAAAGAAAAAAGGATTTATGGGCCAAATCAGCATGAGTGTGGTGATGCTTGATGGTTCTAATAGACCTCAGAATGCATGGTTTGCACCACTCCTTGCCAAGTTCTCAGATTAGGCACATCTTCTACATATGAACACACTCTCAGATGTGTAGGAGGAATAATAAGCAGCTTGGTCTTCCATATATAGACTGCATTTCTTTAGGAAAACAGCTGCATGCCTAACGACCTACACAGTGTGGAAAACAGATCGGCATATGTCAATTCAAACCAGACTAACCAATACAAATTAGGTACAATATATCTATGTGCTCAACTAATATCCAATCTCACTATAGCATTCTCACATCTAATGCTAGGAAGAGGCCATACATCTTACCAAGTATGTTGGAAGGATGTGATCTGGAGGTTTGAATTAAATAAGTGGATTTTCCAATTGGTAGCATGAGTGTAAAAGGTGCCATTTAATGGGCCTATGAGAACCTCCCATCTCTTTGCTACTGCAGAGCAAGACAGCAAGATTCTATTTCGGTTGCAATATGGGGAATATACTAAAACTGGAGCATGCAAAACCTGGTGCAACTCTGCTTAGAAACCAATCAGCTTCCAGGTCTTATTGTCAAAGCTTAAGGGTCCTTTCACACGGGACGGATCCGTGATGATCCGCCCCGTGAACATCCACTTGCTCAGCGGGGATCGCTCCGTGGATCCCCGCTGAGCAGGCAGATGACAGGTCCATCGCTGCACACTGTGCAGCGACGGACCTGTCAGAGTGCCGCTCTCCCCTATGGGGATCAGATGATGACGGACCGTAGAGTCCGTCGTCACCCGATCCGATCACGGATGGAAAAGTAGGTTTTTACTCCGTTACAATTTTTCGGATTGGAGCGGGTCGGATGTCAGCGGACATGTCACCGCTGACATCCGACGCTCCATAGAGGTCTATGGAGGGTCCGTTCAGGTCCGCCTAAAAAACTGACAGGCGGACCTGAACGGATCGTTCATGTGAAAGAGGCCTAAATGAACAAGCTAAAGTAACAGTAGAAACTGATTGATTACCAGACACACCTGCACCAGATTCTGAGTTATCCACTTTTAGTAAATCCCCCCAATGTATACCAGGAGATTTCAACAGGTGGCTAACATATAAAAGAGCTGTTTTTTGGGGGATTAATGTAGAACAGAACAGAACTTTCTACCTAAGGAATCATGTGTTAGTCATTTATCTCATTCAGTGATGTACTCAGTATTAACATTTAGCTTAATTGCTTCATCTATCTTGCTTATGTTTGCTTTGGTTTGATATTGTAGAAAACATGTTGTACAAGTTATGCCTTACACATTGAACATGGGAATTTGTCCACAAAAATAACATGTATAGGCATTATTCCTGGCCATAAACAAGCAGCGGGGACAGGTCCAATTGATCTTTAAGTATTACCACTACTTCATTACTGCACTAGAAGAGGTAAATTGGTCAATTTTCTCTTTTCCAACTGTTTGTAAAAAATATCTTTGTTTTTTTCTTGCCCCAACAAGTTGTACACAACTTCTAATGCATAGATAAACCAAATGCTATAAATTGAAAGTAAAGATGACTTGTGTAATTGTTGAATTTTTTTTTTATGCAATTTTACATTTTTGCATGCTTACTTTATGTTTGATATTTTATTAAATGTAGATAATTTATATTGGTCACTGAAGATCAGACATTGCATGCATTGTTTACAATAGTCAGCTGACTCATAGACTGTCATTGTGAGAAGGAGACGTAAAGCACAACCTTTGTTTGAGACTGCAAAGCAGAACGTAGAGCCTAAATATGTAATCAGTATATATGGTTACCCCCATGTACACATGTAACTACAAATTATACATAGAAAAAGATTTGTAAAACATGAACACAAACAGATAACCTAATCTATTTTACACAATTGTATATACTGTATAGATATATGTATTGTAGATATTATATCTTTTCATGTGACAACACTGAAGAAATGACACTTTGCTACAATGTAAAGTAGTGAGTGTACAGCTTGTATAACAGTGTAAATTTACTGTCCCCTCAAAATAACTCAACATAGCCATTAATGTCTAAACCGCTGGCAACAAAAGTGAGTACACCCCTAAGTGAAAATGTCCAAATTGGGCCCAATTAGCCATTTTCCCTCCCCGGTGTCATGTGACTCATTAGTGTTACAAAGTCTCAGGTGTGAATGGGGAGCAGGTGTGTTTAATTTTGGTGTTATCACTCTCACTCTCTCAATCTGGTCACTGGAAGTTCAACATGGCATCTCATGGCAAAGAATTCTCTGAGGATCTGAAAAAAAGAATTGTTGCTCTAAATAAAGATGGCCTAGGCTATAAGAAGATTGCCAAGACCCAGAAACTGAGCTGCAGCACGGTGACCATACAGCGGTTGAACAGGACAGGTTCCACTCAGAACAGGCCTCGCTATGGTCACCCAAAGCAGTTGAGTGCACATGCTCAGCGTCATATCCAGGGTATGTCTTTGGGAAATAGATGTATGAGTGCTGCCAGCATTGCTGCAGAGGTTGAAGGGGTGGGGGATCAGCCTGTCAGTGCTCAGACCATACGCCACACACTGCATTAAAAATTGGTCTGCATGGCTGTCGTCCCAGAAGGAAGCCTCTTCTAAAGATGGTGCACAAGAAAGCCTGCAAACAGTTTGCTGAAGACAAGCAGACTAAGGACATGGATTACTGGAACCATGTCCTGTGGTCTGATGAGACAAAGATAAACTTATTTGGTTCAGATGGTGTCAAGCGTGTGTGGCGGCAACCAGGTGAGGAGTACAAAGACAAGTGTGTCTTGCCTATAGTCAAGCATGCAGGTGGGAGTGTCATAGTCTGAGGCTGCTGTCGGCACCGGGGAGCTGCAGTTCATTGAGGGAACCATGAATGCCAACATGTACTGTGATATATTGAAGCAGAGCATGATCCCCTCCCTTCAGAGACTGGGCTGCAGGGCAGTATTCCAACATGATAATGACCCCAAATACACCTCCAAGACAACCACTGCTTAGCTAAAGAAGCTCAGGGTAAAGGTAATGGACTGGCCAAGCATGTCTCTAGACCTAAATCCTATTGAGCATCTGTGGGGCATACTCAAACGGAAGGTGGAGGAGCGCAAGGTCTCTAACATCCACTAGCTTCATGATGTGGAAGAGGACTCCAGTGGCAACCTGTGAATCTCTGGTGAACTCCATGCCCAAGAGGGTTAAGTCAGTGCGGGAAAATAATGGTGGCTAACATCCACCAGCTCTGTGATGTCGTCATGGAGGAGTGGAAGAGGAATCCAGTGGCAACCTGTGAAGCTCTGGTGAACTCCATGCCCAAGTCAGTGCGGGAAAATAATGGTGGCCACATAAAATATTGATCTTTGGGCCCTATTTGGACATTTTCACTTAGGGGTGTACTCACTTTTGTTGCCAGCGGATTAGACATGAATGGCTGTGTGTTGAGTTATTTTGAGGGGACAGCAAATTTACACTGTTATACGAGCTGTACACTCACTACTTTACATTGTAGCAAAGTGTCATTTCTTCAGTGTTGTCACATGAAAAGATATAATAAAATATTTACAAAAATGTGAGGGGTGTACTCACTTTTGTGAAATACTGTATATATACATATATATATATATATATATATATATATATATATATATATATATATAGATACATATAGATATCTATCTAGATATCTATATATATATACACACACACACATACACACACAAGGAAACGGTAACTTGTATGTTAAATAAAGATGGCTGCATGTGTTCATTTCTTAATATTTGCTGTGCAAATTCACAATCAGGGCGACTATTTACTTAACTTTCTATATATACGGTATATGGCTTAATGGAAGATGATTATAACAAGGAAGAGGCAAAATATATAAAAAAAAATATTTATTTAAATAAAACATATATACATGGTGTACAATGAAAATGGTTACATATGAAATGAATTTGACCAAGGACACACACTCAAATGCTGGATAATACTTTAAAACATTTTAATGGAAGTCAATGAAACACACAAAAGGATTGGAAAAAGATGCATATGACTAAAAAAAAAAAAACATATGAAAATCCAGATTTTGAAAACTAATGGCTCCAACTCCAAGGACCAGCTGGAATTTGAAGCTATTTTCAACCAGCTGGCTATACTAATGACATCAAATGGTATATAAAAGTAATAAAACAAACCTTTGGAATCATAAAAACACCCACTGTTAGCAAAATACACATAAATACATACACTTCACAACCTATTCTTTTGCTCTGTAATAAAACAAGGCTTCCCTGCACAATAGGTTTTGTATGACGAAAAATAAAACTACATGGCCAATTTTACATGACACAATCTTGTTACTTCATCAAGTCTTCTTTTGGCTTATTATATCTGTTAGTTTGGCATTGTATTTGTGAGATTTCAGTTACATGAGTACTACTGTTGTTCAGAGTATGTAAACAAATGGGCATGTACACTTAATATAAACCAGGGTTTAAACTTAGAGAACAGCTGGTGCTTCTCACCATCATTTATACAAATAAATAATATGACATAATTACAATCAATTTGTGTATCATTTGGTCATATTCCCAAGAATTTTCACAAACTGGTCCATTCCAATGACATAAGAGCGCTTGTGTGATTGAAGTTCTTGAACAAGAACTGATTACATTGCGTGCTTAGAATGCATGTGGGCATCTTCGAGTAAATAAATGTTACCGCTACTAGAATAACACTGTCTTAAATATTACAGAAACACAACCTGATACCCATGGGTTTTGGCAATTAAACAAGGTTAACTGCTGGCATACCATTGTTTCCATATCATTGTGCTTCTGATTGGTGCTTATTACAATCTGCGGTCCTAATTCTGCCCTACAAATGTGGGTTGTGCAAATTGTGCTTTAAATATTTTCCTTAGTTCTTTTAGCGCATCAGTGTCTATAACCTGATCTAGTGCATGAGGAATTTCCCAGTTGACACTATTATATTGATTTATCCAGTCTGTGCTTTGTCTCGAACAATATGTGCCATTGTTAATGCTTAAATGCACTCAATTGTTAACTTTGCCGTATGTCCCTTCTGGAGGTCTGTAGTACTTTGGAAATGTCAGCAGTTGTATCATGTTGAAAGCATACTTTCTGCATTTGATATTCTTCAGCACATTCTCTATGCGGCATCCTTCTCTGGGAAGAGGAAAAAAAAAGCACAACTTCATGAGACAGGATGTACAGAAATAGCTTTTATTTATTAATTGCTGTGTTGCAGTCTTTAAGTAAAAATAACAAGAATTCAGCTATACATATTTTCTCAGTTTTTTTTCACAAGTGATGATACATCTTACATGTTAAAATCCAAAGGCCAGACACATATTACAAATGCCTTCAGAATTGCCACCTAAAATCCACACTACCTAGGTTACCTTTCTTACTGTGTGGGCTTATTTAATAAAATATAAAGGGAAATCATGTGCAGTAGCCCATAGCAACCCAACTGTGGTTTTCCCTAGCGTAAAGCAGAAAGAACAATTGGAGCTGATTTCTGATTGGTTGCTAGGGGCTGCTACATTTGGGGCGATAAAATAAACCATAATGCATACAAGTAACCAACTTCATACTAAGCTTTAATATGTGTGCTAAAATTAACACTGCCAATAGTTTGTTTTTACAGGTAACAATAACCTATTTTTTATTCAACAAGGGAAAAAAAAGATTAGTTCAACCATTTACAATCTACTGCAGACAACAAGAGGGACCCAATCCGAGAGAAAGGTACTACTGCTGTCAGCAAGTCAAAGATGCAATTTGCATTTGAATGCTGTAAAAAGTATGTAGTATGCTTCAGGGTTTGGGTATCCAAAGTAATGACCAGGATTGTCTTTTATGTTACCATAGACCTCAAATGGCACTCTCATCAGACTGATATCAAAGGGAAAAAGTTGGGTTGGGTATTCAACAATCTGTCTGAACATTCACATATAGACATCAGTATTTAACCCACCATGAATCTGCATGCACATATTGAAGATGACCAGTTAGTCCACTGATCTATTCAGCGTGAGATTCACTGATCCACATAGCACCATCCTCTATATGGTGCTATATATATGTCATCTATTATCATATTGTGGTTTAAAGTTAACATGAATAGTGTGTATTGCACCACATTGTAAAATGAGTCCCATGGGTTTTTCAATGTATTGTGACTTCTAAAAGTATCCTCACGCTAATACATTAATAAATATAATCCTATATACCAAACCTCTGTGACTCTCAAATATAAGGCATTTATTGAATCTGGCCATAAAGATTTATAGATAAAATTTAACCTCTATTTTATATCTGATCTTTCAATACTAATATGTAGAATTCATCTGAAGCTCTCTAACTAGGTTACTATTATTTTCTTAGAAAAAGTTATTTTACAAAGAGTAGTGCATATTGACATAAAGTACAAAAATTGTTTGCACTTTTCTAGATCAATGTTTTCAAGGGAAAGAGAAAGATGAATAGGATTTAGGAGATAAAAAAAAAAGTTCTAGCAAACTAAAACAGTGATACGAACATGTTAAACTGGTCACAAAACAGAACAGAGCTTTGTCAACAGGACTCCCAAGTCAATAAATACTCAATCCATTACACAGCTGTCATTAGTATGGCAGATGAGACATACTGGCAACATAAGTTTAAGCTAAAAGAACACGCTTAGCCCTTAAAATATCCTCAAAAGTATGTTGCCTAAACCACTGGAGGAAGCTGCTTTAGGTTTTGATATAATATTCATTAATCTGCAGCATACAGCATAATCAATCATTTTGAACCTGCGGTGTCTGAAATGTCTCCATGCTATATGTTTCTCCCTGTACTGCATAGTTCTGTTGTATCTTAACTGAAAACAGGTGAAAGTAAACCCATCACAACTATTTCTATTATGCGATTGTCAGAGTTCATAGCTCACTTGCGATTCAAATTCTGATTCTAAAGAATTACTATGCAAGTCCACCTTTTCCAACAAGGAGGTGTTGAACGGTCTACTTGCACTTGTTTTAAAGAGAAGCTGCTATAAAAATCATCAGCTGTATGCATAAACCCTTTTAAATAGCTTTTTTTGTGTGCAGAGCTCTACTTTGGTGTATGTTATGGCTAGTTGTGGTACTGTAATGAAGGACTAATAAGGAGGTCCCAATTCCTTATAAAACAAAAGCTGCCATCTCATCCTCATGTATTTAGCTAAACAGCTGACTACATCATTGTGCTGACATGACAGGAATAATTAAAAAAAGCTCTTATAAGCAACATATCTGCAACAGAGGAGTGGATTTTTACAGCAAAAAAACAATTAAAATAGTACAGTCCTCCGTATGGGCAAATAACACTGTTAATGATATAGACATTGTGCAACCTGATGGCTTTACTAGTCAATAATGAGAAGTAGTTAGCACAATTAACTTGTTTTTGGAATGCCAGTGATCTTACCTTAAATGTAATAGCATAGCGCCTTTCCGACATACTGTATATACGTTTTTATATTTGACTTCTAAGACTTTTATACATAGGGGGCTTTGTTTCATGGGCTCAACCTCTGTATATTACTTTGACAGCCCAAAGATTCTACAATGTTATTGTGATTTACAAGGCTCCAATGAGCTCAAGTTTTTTTTGTTCCAAAATACCTGATATAAAAGTGAACTGCTTTAATAAAAAAGAAACAAAAACAAATGTCAATGTGGAATTATGGTATAGCCAACAATATTGGTAATGGAGGTATGAGAGATCCTTGATAACAGCAAGTAATCCCACTACATGCCCCAATTTACAGATCCTGTAAATTGTGAACAATGTCCAACCTCACCAGTTGGAAAGCCAGTTGAGCTGGCTTTGGCTAATCCTGGAGTTGTGGCTATAATCCAGGCCACAATTGCACTGTATACAATCCTGCTTGGTGTTCCTAAATTACAGACAAATATTTAGTTATTTTATTAGTGGTTGGAAAGTCAGTGAATTAGGTTAATACAATTCCCCCAGTGAGTGGTTTGTGGCAAGATGATCGCAGTGTACATAGTATATGTTTTAAGCACTGGTCTTTATAGCTTATTTTGTAGATGTTCTTGTTAAAGTAACCATGTTGACAATATTAAATTGAAAAAAAAAAACGTATCTGCTAAGAAGAATATAAATACTTATCTCTCCTGTTGCCTGGCTGCCAAGGATCGACCCCCACAAAGTCTGCTGGGAAACTGACACTTTCAGGGGTGTCAATCTCCTTTTTCCTCTGCAGTGCACAGTAGTGTATGGAGGCCAGTGGGAGGAATCAGAGAGAACTACCGAGAACAGAGGACATCCACATTCCCTGGAAGTGTCCGTCTCTCAGCAGGTTTTAGGGGACTATTCCTCTGCAATGGAGAAACAGCACATGTGCAGCAGAAGGGAGAGTTATTTAAACTCATCTTTGCAGGTAACAACTTTCTTTTCAAACTAACATTGCAAACAGCGTTGCTTTAAGTAAACTCTTTGAACACAGCCCTGTTTTCTTCAATAAAAGAACATTGTGCCGTTGATCTGACAAGGATCATTATATTGACAAAGCTTTCAACTAAGTAGGCAAAGAAATGCAGATAAGTTCTATGATCAAACCGAGGCACCCAAATGTCATATATACTATCTTCCTTCCGTCTTTTGAAAAGATTTGATTACATTTTCCCAATATACTGCTATAACTCCATAAACACATACATAAAAAAATGCATGAAAAATGGATTATAGTTGAAAGGGCACATTATTGAGGTTAGAGTACAAAGAATCATAAATATATTTTACAAACTAAAGAACATTGTTCTTGTTAAAATGAACAGAAGATTAAGTGCATATTATTGATATTTGGCTAATAGCAATGCAAGACTGAGGATAAGCCACACAACCAACAAGTGTGAGCTGACAAGAAGCAGAGCAACAGGATAGAAGTGGCGGGAGGTTGGCTTGTTATCTGTTACACAGCCTTTTTCTGGATCATCCGACTCATTCAGAATTCCCTGGGCTTGTCCGCTGTTAGACAGGAGAAGTTAGGAACAAACAAAATAGTGTTACAGGAAAGTTAGTACATGGATTTCAAGCAAGCCAAGACAAAAACACAACATGCAAAGGGTAGAGAAGAAAAGCCATGTATTTGCTACAGGGAGCTTCCTATGCAACCTAACTCACAACAGAAACTAGAAGCCAGTCAAAAAGTAGAAAACATTTTTAATGAGGAAGGGAGGACACACATGAAGGTATCAATAGTTATTTCCCTAGATAGCAAAAAAAAACAAAAAAGTGCAAGCAACATGGTTACTTATTGTGCATCACATGTACTGCTATGAATTGAAGAAATAGCAGTCCTATGACTGCGTGAATAACTAATGGTTTGGTGAAATATTTTTCAATTATCAGAAGAGATGAATAGAGATATAATGAAAAAGCACTTAACTGCATTCCAGGCAGTCATAGTGGACCCCCCCCCCCCAATATGAACAGCAGTACATGTATGTTTTAGGCGATTGTGGATCATTTAAACGTCTGGTCATTCCATTACCCGTATGAATGCAAGTGTAATTTTAATGTGCTTGTATGTTGACTTCCTAAGATGCTCCCCTAACCCCCTCAACAACATGCTAGTTAACTTTTTAAATAAAGCTTTTCTGTTTTCATGACATACCTATTTTTCTGTACTTTCCTATACAATGCAGTGAGATTATAACTGGTAATAGAGGTCAGCAGGGAGCTGTATATAGCTTACTGAAAGCATCACAATGTCCTGTCTTAGTAGTCCTCTCAAGAACCGCCACCCCATATGCAAGCAGTGGGCTCTTGGGAGAAGGTATGCAGATATCAAAATGCTTTGAGGGATTGGTGTCTGACTGAATGAGTGGGCATTCCTTAGTCACTGCATTTACATGTAGACTGCTCTAGGTATTACTCACATGCGATGATGAACCTCCATGATTGGAAGAACTGAAATCCAATGAATTAAAAGGATAGGCCAGGGACAGTAAAGCAGAGAAGGAAAAGGCAAATTGATGCTGTATTTCCTCCAGCCAATAAATTAGGTGGGCTATCTAACTTGCTGAAGCTTCTGATGCACATTGTGAGAAGCACACATTGTGTAGAAAAATCTGAATAAGCACTTCCAGTACAGGAGAGAAGTCTGTACAGTTGTGCAAGACTGAAGGCAAGATTGGAGTTCAGTTTTAACTCCAGTAAAAAAAAATACCCTTGCAGTGGGCCTCTCTGCATGTTAAGGGTTTAATGCTCATTAGCTATAGGGGATAAAGAATAAGGTGTAATAGGTACTTTACTCCTCGCTCCTCCATTCTCGCTTTTTGACATAAGATACAGGGCTATTGGCCCTGCACTGTACCTTTACAATCACTTTAACCCTTGAAGTGGGGGTGGGGTGGTGCTGTAGGAGTAATTTTTTGTAATTTTACTTTAATTCATGCAGTGCATTTAGAGTCCAGGCAGTGAGTTTAAAAATCATATCTCCAATATTATTGGAAAAGTACCACCCAAAGAAAGGTATTAACTTCTCATAATGGGCACTGCCCTGAGTGTTATTTGTTTTCTAACTTTTTATTCTTTCATATAGTGCTTACATTGTTTTCAGAAATTCAGAGAACATTGTGAACCATTCACATCATTCTTGCTGGATCTTATAATCCCAGGTTGCTACAGCAAATGTAGAGTTAAAGAACAAACCTACACAAATGTACTTGTAGGTTAATTGTCCATAACCGTTTTGGGATTGAGGGAGGAAATTAAATTGAAATACTTTTTGAAACTAAGTGCAAATATAATGGTAACCAACTCCATGCAAGTGCTGTGATGGGAAACTAACCCAGGACCACTGTAGTGGAAAACCAATTGCTAACCATCAAGTATCTGCACCAGCCAATATTTGATGAATGTACACTGCTGGCTGAATTAATAAACTATTAGAAATAACAAAAAGTTTTGATCAAATTCAGTACCAAAAGGCTGAACAATAAAAAGAGCGGGAAGAGAAAAAAATCTCTTCAGATGATTACAAATACAGCTAATAATGCATTAAACAATGTGTATTTCTATGTTGATGTCAGGTCTTCCGAAACACAAAATATGCAAACCCTGAGCTAAAAAAATAAAATTATAAGGGGTTTACAATATATACTGAAAGTGTTTTGACTTAGATATTTTGTGTTAGCTAATCTTTTTCCATTTTGCTCTGACATTATTCATCAAGAAGACCTCTATTTTCCATGGTTTACCTGCAAAGAAACACACTACCAGGAAAGCAAAGAAATGCTGATATGGCAGATTTAGAGCAAGTGTAAATCATAATAAATGGATATCTTCACAGCTTCTGGTTCCTCTCCTAATCCAATTTGCATTTGATAAGGAAATTCTTCTGCTATAAGAGGTACTGAAAGCGGGTCTTCATTCATATCGCAATGTTATAAAAAAAAAAAATACGCTTTGAAAGTATTGTTTTCCAGTGTCACGGCATTCATTTTTAAATTTAGGCTTTAAACTATATGCAATATTTACGGTTTAAACGTTATATAACAAAGGATGGCCTTATATAAAAAATAACAACCAATAAGCTTTGCTCAACCTAACCATTAATTCATTGTTGTTTATGGTTGTTTTCAAAGCTATACCTTTGCTTTACAGGTCACTCACAATAAGGTGCTAAGGTCACCCAGGCAGCAAACACTAGCTAGCTAGCTGTGTTGGTGAACAAATCTTCTAAAGGTTTGCAAAACACATTTTTATTATATTCATAATTTTTCCTCATGGCAGTATGTTAATTTACAAAACATAACCTTTCCAATGCACAAACTTTTGATTTTTACAAGTAGGGGTACAGGGTAAAGTCCTGCTATTTTTAAGCTGGATAATAAGCTTTTCCCTTTTTAAAAGAACCTAGCATTATAATCATATTAACCTATTCCCGACCAGCCGCCGCTGTTATACTGAAGCGGCTCACTGGGTTGGGATAGCAGACACGTGCCCGCTGCACAGCGGGGGTGCCGATGCTCGTGGACGACGGTCGCGATGACCACCGGCCACGAGCGATCGTGAGCAGGAGACACAGAACAGGGACGTGTGTGTAAACACACACGTCCCTGTTCTGTTCTGAGAGGAGTGACAGATCGTGTGTTCCTATTAGCTAGGAACCACGATCCGTCACTTCCTCTAGTCAGTCCCCTCCCCCTTCAGTTAGAACCACCTCCCAGGGAACACAGTTAACCCCTTCCCTGCCAGTGACATTTTTTCAGTAATCAATGCATTTTTGTAGCATTGATCGCTGTATTAATGCCAATGGTCCCAAAAATGTGTCAAAATTGTCCGATGTGTCCGCCATAATGTCACAGTTATGACAAAAAACGCAGATCGCCGCCACTACTAATAAAAAAAAAAAAAAAATTTTATAAATCTATCCCCTATTTTGTAGACACTATAACCAATCAATATATGTTTATTGCGATTTTTTAACCAAAAATATGTAGGAGAATAAATATCGACCTAAACTGAGAAAATATTTGCTTTTTAAAAAAAAAAAAAAATTGGGATATTTATTATAGCAAAAAGTACAAAATATTGTTTTTTCTTCAAAATTGTCACTCTTTTTTTGTTTATAGCGCAAAAAATATAAACCGCAGAGGCAATCAAATACCACCAAAAGAAAGCTCTATTTGTGGGAAAAAAAGGACATTAATATTGTTTGGGTGCAATGTCGCATGACCGCGCAATTGTCAGTTAAAATGACGCAGTGGCGAATCGCAGAAAGTGCTCTGGTCAGGAAGGGGGTAAATTGTTCCGGGGCTGAAGTGGTTAAAAATTATCTGTAAATAATATCTCATTTTGAATTAGTATAATTATATACCTCTAGCCAGTCAATATACAGTAATTCTTGTGTTCCCCATAAAAATGCAATGCTGAATTGCTGTACTTACATGTTCATATAGATAATTAAAGCTTACTTACTTAAAGCAGCCCTCTCAGTCTTTATTCATTCTAACTCACATTCATACATAAACATACTAGGGCCAATTTAGATACAAATTATTTATCTTCTTTTTTTTTACAAGGTGGTTTTGGTGTTACCACAAGAAGCTAGTGACAGGGTCGTTTTTGAAAGGGGATTTTTTTTCTATCATCAAATGCCCTTTTTGCATTGGTGTCAGTACCAATATAAAATACATTTTCAATGATGTTAGAGTCCTACTAAAACCAATGAAAGAGGGGGCATTTGTATATCACAGTCTCACTATGGGACTCTGGAACAAAGCCCCTTCTTGTATTGGTTCTGGGAATGATTGATAAATTCTTTATTGGCATCAGTGTGTTACTTACCTCCTATAAGTCAGTTCTGTCCTAAACTCCAGGCAGTGCTAAGGACTGTTTTATTGGCAGCAGGGGAGGATTGGAAAATGTTAGCCTGGGGGGCCAAACACAATCAATTGGCTCCTTCACACATATGGACCAACATGGAGGACTTATGGATGTGAAAACATGCCAAAGCAATTTGTAAAGTGCGAAGAATTACATTTACTAGGGAATGGGAAATTTACAGTCCAGCATACATAATGTGACATTGTAAAATATGTGTGTAGCACCCTTCTAGGTAGGTGCTAGAAGAGAGTATAGTTTTTGGTATTTCTGCTTACCAGGAAGATGGTCAGGTAAAAATTAGAGTGACACAGAGGAAGGGAAACTATGGGCATCAGTCAGATGGACTCAGCACCTCTTCCTCCCAACTTGTGGGTCTGACTAGGATAGGCAAGAGTCAGTACCCTGGTAATTGAGTGGGACTGATTCTATTGCTAGTCATATGGTTCTCAAATGTGAAATGTGTCCAGTTAGTCAGACTAGGATGTTGTTCTGTTTTATCCATCCAAGAAATATTACAGGACGACAAGTCAAGAGTTGCCCTTAGGGAGCTGGATACATCTGCAATCTCTATGTGACGATTAGCAATAGGGATTGGTAAAGTGAGAAAGTCGCCTCTGAGGAGAGGACAGTCTGACTGTAAATATATAGGGTGAGTGATGCTATATACTTGTGTTTATTTTCTTTGCAAGCCTGCAAGAAATCTTCATGCCTCAGTGGAGGTTGTCCTCAGTCCATTTGTATATATAATAATATTTTGTACATATGTAAAAATATTATGTGTAGCATAGTTAGTTAGGGGTGTTCAGCCATTTCCCCGTCGCGTCGATCAGTTTGTTTGGTGGGGGGTGCACTAACATTGTGCACCTGGCAAAAATGGTCTTTAAAAATAATGTAAATATTTGTACAGCAGATGTCTATATTTTTCTACGTAATTTATTGTGCTAACTGGCCACATATGGGGTATGCCCCATGGCCCTGTACATATGTAATTTCCCTTCCCCCCCCCCCCTTTCCAAGTTTGTGGGATACTCTGTGTATATTTTTGTAAAGGTATTTTTGTAGGGGTGGATGCCCGAAGCCAATGAAGACATGGCTTGTTTTGGTGGGGGGTGGATGTAGCACCCTCCTAGGTAGGTGCTAGAATAGAGTATAGTTTTTGGTCTTTCTGCCTACCGGGGACCAGGATCTATTGGTTAGGTCTACGCATTGTGCTTAAGTGCAGCTCAGCTTGTTTGACTGTCCCTCACTGGTCCAATAGGGAGGCATATTGGACAGTGGGAGGGGACCTGACAAGTGAGTGCATAGGCTCTGTTACAGTCCTGGCCATTGGCAGAGGAAAAGTGCTGCATTGCATGCTGGGATACTGTATTTAAAGCCCGGGCACATGTGCTCAGGGTTAATTGAGGAGGGGGAATAGAGACCAGGAGGGAGGGGATGGCTGCCCTCTCCTCTGCGGAGGTGGCCGTGTGGCCCTGGATTGTCGACCCAGGGGCCTAGAGAGAGAGAGAAGCTGAACCCAGAGGTCCTGCAGAGCTGACTGGAAGGGAGACACCAGGAAGGATCTGATTCTGCCTACTGTGAGTACAGATCTGTGTCTTTGGGGCCTGTCAAGTGAGGGGTACCCCCTTCAGCTTAAGAGTCAGTGGATGGGTGTCAGTAAAGGGGATGCCAGAGAGTGTCCTGAAGATAATGTAGTGCATCAGGTCTGCTGCTAGTGAGAGCAAGAAGACTTAATTCTTCCATACATGTGGCTGTATGGTTAAAGCGTTGTGACTGCTTCTACTAATAATCTGGTGAGGATGGAGTATTCCACTAATCCCTTCTCCTATCCACGTCCCAAAATAAATACCCTGGACTGGTCATTAAGTAGCGAGCAACCGGGAGAAGGGTGGGACAAGCAGGAACCCCTAGCAACCATGTGGGAACCCTTAGCATCCATCTGCTGGTAACCAGAGAGAAGACTAAGAAGTCAACACTCAGCAAGTTCTATGGGGACAGTGCTGTATGTGTATAGGCCACATACACTGTGAAACAATTCCCAATGGAAGAGGGAGGGAGGAGGGGGTTGGTCCCCGTCTGAAGCTTGTTCATTGCATCTTCACAGAGGAATCGGAGCTATTAAGCAGTAGGAAGAGGACAGAGCATCGCTGGTCAGAAGATTTCTACAGAATCCAGCTGCCTACACAACATGGGATAGACTTCACTACTGGTAAGCTACGTCACAAAAATTATAGAAAAGATTGTTTTGGCTAAACTTAAGCTTTAAAGAGTCATCCCTACCCAAAATAGTAGCTTACTCACCAGTAAATACAAACCCCTTTTCTTCTATTTTTAATTACCCCACAAGTCTGTTTCATAAAACATATATTTTTCTTGTAAGGCCTAATGCACACTCCTTTCCTCCTGGCAGCAGTGTTTTGGCAGAAAAAACCCCTTGCTCTTGTAAAGTCGTGTAACACATTTAGGCTCATCAAGCGCTTGGATGTTAATTCATTACAATGGCCATAGTAATAATGTATTCTGGCCATTGAAATGAAATAACACTCAAGCATGAGAGATGAAGCTCTGATGACTTCCATCATCCAATCATGGGTATTCTTTGCAATGTGAATTTTTGCCATATTCACTAAGCCAAGAGAAAAAATGTTTTTTGCAAAATGAACAGCCTATTTGCTTTTATCAAATAAACCCTACTGCGAGCATGTTTACCTGGAGATAGCCCCATCCTCCTTAGAGGCACACTAACACACCAGATCACTAGGCACATTCAAGGCAGCTAATAACCCCTCAGTGTCTACTTCAAATCCAACAAAGCAAAATTGTCACCTGTTTAGATAAATCTATAACTAGCAAAAAAAGAAAAACTTGAACATGGATAGGTGAAGTAAACAATACAAAAAAATCCCAGAACACTCTCCAAATAGTCAGCACAAAACATCTAATAAAACTGCTTCCAACATTTAAGATGATGTGGAAGAAAAAAAAGTTTTACACTTGGTAGGGAAACAGTTGGCATAACAGCACCATAGGTGTGAGCAGCCTATTGCATTAGGGTGTGCTCCCTAAAGCTCAAACACACGTGCCTTTCTCTGCAGCCTCAGCTGCATAGAGCAGTGAATGAATGGGAAGTGCTCTGTGCTGAGTGGCATCCTGTTCATGTACAAACTGAAGCATAGTAAACACATTTTACTATGCTTCAGTTATGAATGGACACAATGAGCAAGTGTGATCACTGTGTTCATTTAGAAAATTATGTATTTACTAGACCCCCCCCCGCCGATCTCCATACTAAAACATTCCACGGAGCAACCTGGGGGTGGGGGGGGGTGGGTAGGGAGACAAGGGAAACCAGCAGCACTGCAGGGCAGGGGAGGCAACAAGGGGAAGGAGCCTGGGAAGTAGGGGGAATCAGCAACGCACATAGTGATTAGAGTGTGCCTAAGCACACATGGCACACCCCCTGTGCACGCCTATGAACAGCACACATCCTAAATAATTCCAGCAACATGTAATACATATATTATTTTGGTATTTTTCTGTGAATAATTACATTTAGTGATGTTTGGTCTGTATCTATGGTTTATTTCCTATACTCAGTTTGTTTTAATTTAAATGTTCTTCTTAGACAGAAATCCTTTTGTTGTTTGTAGTTATTCCAATAAAATGAAACATATCTAGTAGTATATTGCTCTCATAAATCATCTCAGTCAGATCTACACAGTGTTAACAGGACTATAGAGACCAAAATGAAAAATGATAAGAGCTGTCAACATGACTATAGTAAACACATTTTAAACTGTAATTCTTCCTTTGTGTGAGTTTTCTGGACTAAATGCATTATAATACACTACAAGTTTCACCAATATAAATGTTTGCTTCATTTTTGTTCTATTTTTTCTATCTCTAAAAGATATCCCTGTCTGTCCTGTTTTTCAGATAGTGAAAGCTTTATTTCCATTCGCGAGGCTATCCTATTTGTTTTGTTTAATTTTATTAATCGAAGACAAGCTATTTTTTCTTTGTGGTTAGTAAACTATGTGGCCATACTCCTGTGCCTCTTTTTTCTTTCTTTATCATGATAAGAAATATGTTGTGCTGTTCCTTTAAATCATCCACATTATTGTCAAATATTTCAAATCACCATGAATAACTGAAAATGAAAAAAATAATAAATATACAAAAATAATAAATATACAAAAATAATAAATATATAAAAACCACAAATAGCTTGTAAATACTACTGAGCGTGTGTCAGGGGACTTAGCAAGCATTAACCACAAAAAGCCAGGTGTAGCATGACAGCGTGCTATGGTGTAAATTTGGGTGTGGCCATAATATCTGAGTTTTACGTGTGTGGTTTGATATACTACAAGTTAAAGACTTGCAAAGGATTGAATGATATGGTGTTCTGAACAACAGCGATCTCTTGGTTTCACACTCACAAAGATGATGTCATAGAGGTAAATGTTGTAATATACAGGTAAGTGTGGCAATATGTGGGCAACACAATTATAGTGCACTGGCAACTGTGACAAAATGTAGGTGAACTGCTGGCAATTGTAATAATACTTGTCCAGCAGACTTTCAATATATGGGTAACAAATGAGCCATTATTACTGTATCCCCCAAGTAGCATTATTAATTTATTTCACTTTCAATGTTGCAATATAATATCCATAAGTCAGCACTACAGTATTTTATCCCGGAACCGTGTTCTTTAAAGTGACACCTGCATTTCCTGTAAAGCCTGTTGCACCCTACCTCTAAAATAGGTTCAGCTTCACTTCAAGGCAAGGAGGCCTAGGATGTAAGGATCTCCATACAGACACAGGGTTTAATCTGAAAACTTACATGGGTATTTGCTGACACCACTTCAGTACTATTACTTTAGGGACTTTTTAGGTGAGAATAGGTTCATTTAAAAATCAAATCTGGGGACTTCTAACAAGGTAGCATGACCTGTGACACAAGAAGAAAGCTTAGGGCATTGTTGCAAATTACAGAACTGGATCCAAATAAAATAATCCATCAGATTGTCTGATATGAGAAACAGAACTACTTCTTATAAATAAGCCCCAGCACACTCAAGTACAATATTCTAAGGGAGAAATATATTGAGTAATAACTATCTGAACAAACTTGGAAATAATGGAAAAAAGCAAATGCATTCTATCTAGGTAGACACAGCTGTGCCTCCAGCTTGGAAACCAGGTCCTCTGAGGTTTAAAAGTGGTTTTAGAAATAAAGGGGAAAAAAAAATCAAGATTTTGGACCACTTTTCTGTTTGGCAGCCAAATCATGGTGTGATGTGTAAGTACATCAGCATGCTGCAAGCAATGCTTGTCCCCACTGTTCTCTGTTCAGGAGGAGAAAGTGCTGATACAGTTTTCTCTGTAATTCATGGCATTTCTTTATAATTATATTGATCTGCATGCCTGCTGAGGATCACAGGACAGATCATTATTTCCCCTACAAGACCTAACAAATTATTTTTTTTTTTGTATATGTGCTTGACTACAGCATTTCGTGACTTGCAAGAGCAAATAACTTAAGCATTCAAATGAAACTGAAAACTTAAATCCCTCTAATTGTCAAGATACACAAGGAACATTTATTTAAAGGTTGCTGGAAGACAGGTTTTTTTATGAAGAGTCATTAGGCAGTGTTATAACTTTCTTGTATGTCAATAAAGAACTTGGTGTTCTGAAGAAAAGTTAGCTAATTTGCGGGAAAAAAATAGAAACAAAAATATAAATGAAACCTGTGAAAATTGCAAGAGCGTATGTTGAAGACAGAATAAAGTGAATGTACAAAACAGAATGACCTTGAAGAACATTCTAGGCAATTTTTCAGTAGCCTTATCTCTTATGCCCCTTACACACAATTGGACTTTACAACAAAATCGTGGAATTTTGTTCAAAGGTTGTTGGCTCCAAAACAAATGTTGGCCAACAATTACGAACGCGGGAATGTGGTGACGTGCAACACGTAGGACTAGACAAGAAAAAGGAAGTTCAATAGCCAGTGCAGCTCCTTCTGCTTGATTCCGAGCTTGCGTGAACTTTTGTGCGTCGGACTTGTGTACACACGATTGGAAATCCTGACAACAATGTTGAGAGCCTGCTAGCCAACATTTGTTGGCGGAAAGTCCAGAAACAAATGTTCGATGGAGCATACACACGGTCGGACTTTCAGCCAACAAGCTCACATCCAACATTTGTTGTCGGAAAATCCAGTGGTGTGTGCGGGACATTACATTGTTTGTAGTGCATTTGTTTTTATACAGCACCTTGCAAGATAAACATGGCTGTCAGCAACCTTAGACATGGTTTTTTAGCAGATGTTTAGTACATGTATGCATAGTATATCCACCATAAATATGAAACGACATAAAGGTTGCTTAACCTACTCAATACATTATTTCACAGCACTGTTAACACTGTGCTTTATTTTTCATACTTTGTATGGGTTCAGTGTGAATTGCTGTCTCCTGTCATAATTAACTTTAGCTCTAGAGCTGATGACGTTTTGGGAATAGTTTTCTAACATTTTCCTGTCTATGAAAGAAACGTGTAATAAGTTTCTGAGCTGCCCACCTAAACAGAAAAAAAGTAAATATGCTACACATAGTGATTAAATGAGGCATGTAACAAAATTTGAAAAATTGTAGCTTTGCAATTTCACATTTTGTTATATGCAAGAACTTTGCTATTTCCACTTACCTACAACTTCCTATTTCTAAGGCTCTAAACTCCAAGAAGGACCATGGTCTTCAGCAGTTGGCTCCTTCTACTGCTATATAGATATATGTATTTGCGTTTTAAAACATGTTTATTGATTTGTCTCACAGAGCCTACCCAAAATTGCTCTGAGAGCCAGGTTATATTGAATACTTCCCATTCTTAATTTTTGCATCACATTCTTACCTTACCTTACCTCTTATCTTACCTATTCCCATTCCCTATTCCCTAATACTTCCCATTCTTAATTTTTGCATCACATTCTTACCTTACCTTACCTTACCTCTTATCTTACCTATTCTTAAACATTCAAAATAATGTGCAAATAATATGATATCAGCTAGTGTTATGCTAGTAAGATTTTTCAATGGCATATAACTTCTTAAGAACATGCTTATTTAGTGATCAAATATAATATATAAAAAAAAAAATCCTACTGAAATTTTTGTAGACCACTTTTCTGTGCATACAATAAATTATGTGCCAATCCAATCATTCACCACTTGCAACAAACTGTTCAAAACTTTAGTACTTATTCTCCTTCTGAGTGCCACCCCACACTTCCCCCTGTGAAAAAAACACTCACCAGAGTTTGCGACCCCTAAATTTAATAAGAAGGTCTCAATGCGCTTCTTCTGCTATTCCAACTCCAGGTGATCTCCTTACTGTGTAATACTGTTTATTTCATTAAAAGCAAACAATTAAATTGTGCACTTACAATAAGGGGTACCGATTTCATAGGCACCTTTAAAAATCGCCTCTAATGCCGCGTACACACGGGCGGACTTTCGACCGGACTAGTCCGACAGACTTTCGACAGACTTTTGAATGAACGGACTTTTGAACGAACGGACTTGCCTACACACGATTACACCAAGGTCCGACGGATTTGTACATGAT
This sequence comes from Aquarana catesbeiana, assembly GCF_042186555.1. Lineage (NCBI taxonomy): Eukaryota > Metazoa > Chordata > Amphibia > Anura > Ranidae > Aquarana > Aquarana catesbeiana. The sequence goes on from NC_133324.1 coordinate 722,473,555, forward strand.
GACGTACGACCGAACTAAAATAAGGAAGTTGATAGCCGGTAGCCAGTAGCTGCCCTAGCGTGGGTTTTTGTCCGTCGGACTAGTATACAGATGAGCGGATTTTTCGACCGGACTCGAGTCAAAGATTTGAAACATGTTTTACATGCTCAGTTAAGGGTCTTGGATGGATTGAATAAGGGGACCCACGCCGTTTTATTCTTTTACTTTTTTTTAATGGCGGCTCTTCTTTTGTTTGCATTTTTGCTTTCAGCAGGAAGTCCTGCTGACAGCAGATGAGTCAGGTTGTTGGAACGTCGGCGGGTGTCAGTTCCTTAACAACCAGCAACTTTGAACTCTGAACATGTTTCAAATCTAAAGTCCGTCAGATTTTTGACCGAAAAAGTCCTCTGCAGGTCCGATGGAGCCCATACACGGTCGGATTGTCCGCCGGATTCGGTCCGTCGGACCAGTCCGGCCGAAAAGTCCACCCGTGTGTACGCGGCATTAGAGTGTTTTTTCACAGGGGAAAGTGTGGAGTGAGAAGGAGAATAAGCATTAAAGTTTTTGACACTTTGTTGCAAGTGGTGATACTGGTTTGGTACAGGGTTCATTGTATGCACAGATGAGTGGTCTTCATGAATTTCAGTTGGACCTTATATATACTAAATTTGGTCACTTAGTAGGTACTGCTAAATGTGACAGTTCAGCTCAGAGTTGCTGGTTGTTAAGGAACCGACACCCGCCGGCGTTCCAACAACCTGACTCATCCGCTGTCAGCAGGACTTCCCGCTAAAAGCAAAATGCAAACAAAAGAAGAGCTGGCATTAAATAAAAAAAGTAAAAGAAAAAAACGGCGTGGGTCCCCTTATTCAATCCATCCAAGACCCTTAACTGAGCATGTAGCCTGGCAGGCCAGGAAGGGGGGGAATGAGCAAGCAACCCCCTCCTGAATCATACCAGGCCACAAGCCCTGAACATGAATGGGGTGCTTTGGGGGCTCCCCCAGAGCACCTTGTCCCCATGTTGACGATCGTCGACCGATGCATGCTGGGTCGATGACATCACAGTGGGGCGGGGTCACCCAGCGAAGTCACCAGGTGCCCCCTAATTTATTTTTAGTTTATTGAGCGGCAGGTGGGAAGTGAAGCTATCGTTCGGCGGGAGCCAAGCATCGGACCCTTTTTTTTTTTTGCGGGTTGGCAGCCAGCATTTATCATGTTTGATGCTTCCTGAAACAAGGGTCTGGTAAATATTTAGAGAGGGGACCTTATGCCAGGTTCTTTTTTCTTTTGGCGTGAGGTTCCCCCCAAATCCATACCAGACCAGAAGGGCGTTTGGCCCGAGGGGCGCTTTTAAAAAAAATGTTTTTAATGCTGGCTCTTCTTTTGTTTATACTCTGCTGTCAGCGGGTAATCCCGCTGACAGCAGATAAGATATGGTGGTTAGCACGCCGGCGGGTGGTGGCTCCTTAACAACCATCTATTCACTGGTTGTTAACCTCCCTGGCGGTATGATTATTTCTGATTTTAGGTGCTGAAAGCAGTACAATTATTTTGCATGGAAATTTGGCGTTTTATATTGTAGGTCTGTAAATCTTAACAATAACACACTTAAATCTGTCCAAACCAGAGTCTAGTAGATATCCCGGGTATGATAAAGTTTGAAACACAAAAACATAAATTATAATATAATAAATAAAAATAAATAATTAAAAAAATTTTTTAAAAATAGTAATAAAATAAATTTCCCCACAATTCACTATCGCTCAATTCTGCAAGTGTTCTAATTTACTATCGCTGTTTTCTAGCTGGTCTAAAGCCACTTTTGACGTAAAGGGACACTTTTTGATTGCTATGGACAATCTCCAGTTTCCAGGCAGAAAGAACAGTGTATATCATGTAAAACTGCATGCAGGGCATGGGCCAGAGCACTGGGGACAAAAGGGATGTGAAATCATTTCATACAGTACTGTAATCTGTAAGATTACAGTACTGTATGTGTTATGATTTTGACAGTTTTTTGAATTTGCCGCCAGGCTCCGCCCCCGTGCGTCGCGCCGCTCGCAGGGAACGGAGCCTGGCACGGAGAGGCTTCGGAGGAGGACGGAGCCCTCGGACACTGCGGGGGACATCGCAGGATCCCGGGGACAAGGTAAGTAACGCCGCCCCAGGATCCTGCAATGCGATCCCGAGTGTGGCTCGGGGTTACCGCTAATGGTACTGAATTTTAACCCCGAGTCACACTCGGGAAAACCGCCAGGGAGGCTATGGACTCTGCAGGTGCCGCCTTCATAATCAGCTAGTTTGTTAAATACCGCATAGCTAGACCAACCCTTATTTAACAAATGTTTTTCTTCACTTTTTTTTTTTTTATGAATAGATTAGTTTAATGTGGTATTCACAAAGCGTTTCCTTTTTGTGGTAAATACTGTATAAAACTGTATTAAATTGACCTTTTTCATATTGCATGAGACTTCATGTTAAATGTGTCATGTGACCCAAATATCTCATGCAATATCATTTTGTGAATCGACCCCTTTATAATGATGTTAAAAGAGCGTTGTAAACTTCCGTGAACTAAAAGCGCTTGCTAAATCAAGTGATGACAAAAAACTCATACAATGTGCAATCACAATGTGCAAATGATTATAGTGAAACAACAAAAATTGTCGTGTATACAACCATCCATAAGTACGTAGTGATTATATTAGACTTCTTTAGCCAAGAACAAAAGTGCTTGTTCTCTGTTGCAATCCCATAAGATAGTGATAATAGTAAGAAATGCTCCCAAAACGTTAAGTTAGCACACACGGTGCAGTGTATTGGGCTTTAGGTGGAATGCACACTTACACACCTGGGCCTTCCAAGCCTTTCTATGGTTGATCGGATACTAACAAATGTTTTACAGGAAGGGTTTGCATCAATCCTGTTTGGAAATTGTACCTGTTTTTTAAACTTTTAAAAATAAAGAGCAAATACTTTTTTACGCTATGCGGAGCCCATTTTCATTCTGATTCTTACTAGGTTAACCCTTGGATTACAGATCGCAGGAAGGAGACTATGATACATAGCTGGTTCGTGGATTCTCTGGTCATTGAGACCGCTAAGCTCATTTGACCTCACTTATCGTACGATATTAAGGGTAAATAACATTTGGTGAGTAGGGATCTTCACCTTACTTTTGAGTCGCTTTGGGAGCACTTTTTACTAATTCACTACTTTGTGGGATTACAACAGAGAACAAGCACTTTTCTTCTTGGCTAAAGAAGTCTAATATAATCACTACGAACTTATAAATTGTTGTATACACATGACAATTTTTGTTGTTTCACAATAATCATTTGCACCTTGTGATTGCACATATTATGTGAATTTTCGTCATCACTTGATTTAGCAAGCGCTGTTTGTTCACAGAAGTTTTGATTTTTGTGACACCACCATCCATTATCAATCACATGTTTTGAAACAGCTGCTGCACTTAACACTTTAGGATATTGTTATATAAGGTTTATTACTCTAGGAGCGAGTGTTTACCCATTACATAAAATGAGTAGAATCTATTTACCTTAAAGCATGTTTCATATCCCTGAACTGAAGTATTGCAATGGCCTATTTGGTTTAAACAATTTTTTTTTTAAAGTTGGGGTTGGAAATGGTTGTATATACTGGTTGCAATAATTCCTCTCCTCTCCAAAATAAGTTTATTTCAGTCTGTCAGCACACAGGGAAGGAAATACTGTACTGAAGTCTCTTGTGTATTGAGCTACTTGGCTAAGAACACTTGAAACATGCTATCATGTTTTACCCCTAAAGGGGCTAAACTCAGAACATCTGGCTTCAAACATTCTGTTACCATTAAGAACAGAGTCCCATGAAAAGTTTAGGATTCTGAGGAATCAAAATGATGTCATTTTTGTAATTACTGTGAAAAGCTGTTTTGGCCAGTCATTGGGTAAATAACAAATTATATCAACTGAGACTTTAAATACATGATGCAACAGAGGTAAAATTTCTGCATAATAATGGTATAGGACACGAACAATTGCAATAACTGTAAAGTTATTAAGCCTGGGAATTTGTTAGAACATAATTTATGTTATTGGCAGCACTTGTGGGTAGCATTGCACAGGCTACAGAGAAAGTCTGTGTCTATATCTTAAGAAGCCTGTGTTCCTTCTTGCAGCACAGAAATATTTTATGCCACATAGTCAGGTTTAAAGCTGAGCTCCAGCCTCCCTCTTCTACTGAATCATAATTCCTAGTTGGCTTTGTAACACTCAATTTCAGTGGCAGCTGCTCCTCTTCAAGTCTGCATGGTGCCCAGTTTCATCCCAACTGCTTCCCAGTGGGCTTGGTTGTCCAATACAAGGGCATGTCCCAATCATGTCAATAGCATTATTATTGACTTAATTGGGATTGACTTAATTGGGACATTTCACTTTCTCCCTTAGCCAGTGCTAGGAAAAGGGTACTCAGCAGGTCACGTACGACTATTTAAAGGTACTACATTTCCATGAGGAATGCTTGAGACTTGCGAAATGGCAGTTGGGACCCAGTACAGGTGGTTCCAATCCTTACTAGTGATTTTCTATTTTGGGAGCGTCACATATCTAGAATACTTGTAAATGTCCATAGAATCTTTACTAAATTAGGAAACATGACAATCATAAGCTTAAGTATCTATTAGAAAGGTTTCATCAAAGTATGCAAAATTTAAAATATATGGGAGAGCAGGCAGAGAGAGAAGGAAAGATCAGTTTGATTACATTAAGGCACATTACTGGCTGCTTGAGAAATAACTAAAACCAAAAACTGTGGGTAACACAAAAAAAAAGCTGTAGTGTTACAAACCCTCTGATAGCCCTTGAATTGAAGTTAAACATAATGATAAATGAGGATACATACCATAAAACTGTAGGCTAAATTCTCTTCCTGGGTTGCAGTTTTGGCCCAAACTAAAAAAAGCACCAATGCATAGCAGGGCACAACATCACTGAACAGTGATATAGCCACCACCTCTGGGACTTAATGTCCCAGCATCCACTGGTGCTGTGCTGATCTCAACTTATGGTTGCACTGCAGTCCTACACATAATAAAGATGGTCCTGAGACATGTCTTGTGGATGGAGGGAGAGTAGGGTAAAGATCAGTCATCATTTTAGAAATATGAAAGAGCAGATGGATACCGCACTACACTGTAGGTTTTTATTTTGCACTATACACCATTATAAAAAACACACACAAATTCTGCACTGCAGTAGGTGGGTCTTAACTGAAGTGAGTTGTGCCCGGAGTCTGGCTTTAAATGGCTCTGTGAAAACCCTGGCTTTCATTATTCACACTGATTTTAAAGCTATTGTCTGAGAATATGTCAGCATATTTAAAGTTGTTAACAAGTGAATGGGCCTCACCTGAATGAGCCCTAACTTTTCACCCTAAACTGTTGTTTGGATACTATAGATTACTGCACACAATTTCTCCTTGTAAGATGTTACAGAACAAATAAATCTGTTTACTGTGGTATTCCCACGGTCCCTCCAAATTATACTGTAGATGTATGAGAACAGGATACAGTGAATGTCAAGGGACCACTGATTAGCTTTTAGGATGGAATAAAGTTTCAGGCTGGGTTCACACATATGCAAATTGGATGCAGGTTTCTTCGCATCCAATTCGCATGACAGGCGAGTGTGACCGACTCTCATTGGAGACGGTTCACACAGGTCTGGGGCAGCCACGGTCTGCATTTAAAAAGGGTCCTGTGCGTCTTTGGGTCCAACTGGGGTGTGAATTCAGGCAAAAAATTCAGACCTGATTCGCACTTGAATCGGTGAACAGGGAAGCACCGGACCCCAGGCACGAACTCGCGGTCGCATATGCGTAAACCCGTCCTCAAGGTCTATTCCTATTGATGCATAAAGCTGCTTGCTACTGTAGGCGATTCATTAAAGAACAACTAAATGCAATTTTTTTCTTTACATTTGGATAGAATGTTGAGGGGTTAGAATTCGTTAGGGAGATTCACTCTCTATAATTATCCTCATCTCCAATCTGATCAGAATAATGTGAAATGAAAGTGAGGGCAAATCCCAATAATGAGTGGCAACCAGAGGAGGAATAGAAAGGAAATCTTCCATTGGGGACACTTGTTCCCGTGACAACTAAGAGAGAGTTTCTCTCACATTCTAATGATATCCTCTTACTTCCTGTTGAGTCTACAGGATGGGAAGTGAAAGGAAATCTCCCTAATTCTACAGCATTCTTTAAGACTTAATAGAGGGTAGCAAAAATGTCCTCCTGGGACTGACTGAAGGCATCAATGTGAATACAAACAAAGATGTTCAAACTACTACACATGCTGTACATACCTTCTCATGCAGTCAAGAGCCCGGACAAAGAAGTCTTTGTGAAGATCATGTTCGTCTCTCAAGATTGAGCACTGCTCCAGCGTCACCGACATAGAAGTTCGGTCTTTCGCACTTTTACAGCAAGTAAATCTAACTCCATTCATTTTCCGGCAGATCTGTGGAGGAAAATATTTTGTCTTTACTTTCTGTTACATACATAAAACTATGTAATCTATTTGTTGCAAATGTATACAAAATCATCACATCCAGTTACTGTATGCTGGTTGTGACATTAGCAACAAAACTTTAAATCTGGCGCTCTAGTTGGGCCTTTTTTGTTTTAGTTGCAATGAACCAATTACAACACACTTTCCATGCACATAGAATACATCTGCCTCAACTTATATGACTTTTGAGAGAACTACAGAGAATAACAGACACAAAGGCTAACTACTGTATTTACTAACCTACCCAAGCTTATTCTCTGAAGCTGTAACTCCTAGAAATCAGTTTTCAGTTCACTTTACGTCCAGAATATGTGCATATTTAGTTATCTTAGTCATTACCAAAAAGTAACACATAAAAAATAATGCAATGTGTCCAAACAAAATATTTGCAAATCATGCCCAGCTTGATAATTTCAATATTTTGTATACTGTACAAATTGGTCAGTACATTCAAATTCAAATATAAGGTAGTGAGTTTTGACTTAAAATAGAATGGAGTACATAAGACCTTCGAGATCTTGCCACAGTGTGTAAGTACCCACAGCATTTTTGCACATTATAGCACACTATTACCCTCTAAGGCTCCTTATTCCAGTGAATCGATGTATTGCATTGTGAGGGTGTTTCACTATAAGGTTCTGGAGTGAAACTGAACAAATGTGTTGGAGGCGTGGCGTAGGACACGCTGACTGATCTCTCCGCCATATCTCCTGCAAATCTATCCTGATGTATCCTGCCTGCATACCTGACACCGTACCTTTTCAACGCACATCTCAGAGGGTATAGTAAACTAGTAGCCTTTCTCCGGTACCTGTCTTGCCTGTCGGCGATATGTCCAGGAGGGGTAAAGATAAGACAGCAGCGTCAGACCAAGCTGGCCAAGATGGCGCCATGCTGCCCCGCACGGCTAAGGAAGCTGCACAGCGACTGTTTGCTAAAGCAAACCTTAAAGTGCATCCTGCTTTTCCTGCTACACCACTTACCAAGCTCTCCACACTGGGGGTAACTATCCTTAATGCGGAAGACCCAGAACCAGGCTGAGCAGATGACCCTGAGGAATCAGCCATGTGGGACACTGTTAGTACCCCAGCCATTTTAGCTACTAATCAGGAGCCTGACATGGAGAGCCTAGATGACCCTGAACCCACACTCTGGGAAACCTTTGCAGCAGTAACCTCATGCAATCACACCTTGCATTCCCTGACATATGAAATTAAGGGGGTGAAACTTGAAATAACTTTGGTCAGGCAAGACATGCAGAAGTTGAAGATGATATGGCTTCATTACAGCGTGAAGTGCACCACGTGCTATCCCTGACCTCTGCTCATGCCGCCAATCTAGAAAACATGGAAAATAGACTGAGAAGTAACAATGTCCGGGCTGTGGGAATTCAAGAGGGGGCTGAAGGGAAGAACCATGTGGTATTTATCGAGCACTGGCTGACAGAAACATTTGGCAGGCATTCCTTCTCGCAGATATTTTATGTGGAGAGGGCCCATAGGGTCCCAGCAAGACCATACCGCACAGGCGAAACACCAAGACCCTTCTTGTTTAAATTACTGAACTTTAAAGACAGAGATACTATCCTGCACCTGGCTAGAACTAAAGGAGAAGCAATGAAACTGTATAATACTCAGATCTCTTTTTATCCTGATTTCTCAGCAGAGTTACAATGCCGCAGGGTTAAGTTTACAGAAGTCAAGTAACGGCTGCAACGCTTTGATGTTACCTATGCCATGCTCTACCCGTCCAGGCTGAGGGTAGCAGCCAACAACGAAACCCACTTTTTCGATAACCCGAATGCTGTTGCTGACTGGTTGGATCGTGTGGAACCTACTCTGAGAAGGATGGCGGTGACCTAAATCTAAACCATTCCCCTTTAGGATGAGATGCTTTATGATTGCGGATATCTACCTTGCTTACACTGCAGGCCTTGGATCTTATGGAACTCATGTTAATTTGTTTAAGTTACAACCACTATTATTAGTGGACCATCAAGTTCCTTCGGATTACTGGTTTCGCCAGAGACGTTGGGGCCCCCATGCATACCTGTCCTGCGAGGACTCACTGTTTTTGTTCCCTTCAAGGATTCAAGGATGCTTTTCTTCTTTTTTTCCCCCCGTTGTTGTTTTTTTATTTTTCTATATGGGTTGTGGCTCCAAGTTCAGGTAATCTTGAGTCCCTCCAGCCCATGTCCATCCCATGGAAGACTACATTGGAACTTTATGTGGTATACTGCACTGCACTATCTTTACATATCCACACAGACTGCCTATCTATGTGACACTACTGTCTGCTATGTGGTGTCCCTCCGGGAACCTAACTGCCATGGCTTCCTCTCACATATGGGGACAGCCTCGGGCCCATTGCTACTAACTTCCTTATTGCTTTGTATATTTGGGTATTGCTATGCTCTAGTTGCCTTGAAGGTGGGATTCTATCCTTCCCTATCTATGCCATTGCTGCTGACCGGATACTATAGCGGTTAAATATGATTTGATATCATGGAATGTACGGGGGTTGAGCGATGGAGTGAAACGGGTGGCACTGTTTACTGCACTGAAACCATTCCTCAATGCAGTGGTGTGTTTACAGGAAACTCATCTGCAATCTAACACTGTATCATCGCTTCAACACCAAGGCTTTTTAACACAGTTTCACTCCATCCATACCGCCTATTCCTGGGGGGTTAGCATTCTTGTTTCCAATAATGTCCCTTTTCATTTGATACAATCCCAGGTCGATACCCAAGGCCGATATATATTCTTGCTGTGTAAACTTGCAGGGGTGTATTATAGCTAATGTATATATGCCTCCACCCTTCTCTCCCGAGTGTCTGATTTACCTTGCCCAATTTATGGCTTCCCACTCTAATGTACCCATATGGGCTGTGGGAGATTTTAACAATCTTCTGGATAAAAGCAAAGATAAATTCATACCACAGGGGGTTGTACCCACAGTTTCGGTAGGCTCCACCTTATTTGCCAGACTGGTTTCAGAACTAGGGTTGTATGATGTGTGGAGGAATAGACACCCGGGCGGGAAATGTTATATTTGTTATTCTGCTTCACATAGGGGTTTATCACGCATAGACCCATGCTTGAGTAATCCTCAGGCAGTGTCTATGGTGCACCTGGTTGAAAACTTTCCAAGGACGATCTCTGACCACTCACTGATGAGAGTACAAATCTCTATTGCGGGAGCCGCCGGTACTAATTTATGGAAAGTCAATCCCTTTTGGTTTAATCTCTTTCAAGCAGCAGACCCACTGCCTGTGAAGATTCAAACCTTTCTTCACTACAATAGGGGCTCTGCTGAACAGGGAGTGGTTTGGGACACTCTTAAGCCGCACATACGAGGCCTTATAATCCGACAGATTTCTAACATTAAGACAGCTACCAGGGAGTGGGGAAATTTGGTGCTTACTGAGGCACAAAAAGCGGAAGAACACTATATTATGAATCCCTTGCCTATTTCAGCGAGAGGATGGCTTGCGGCGCAGGCATTGCACCGACAGGTCACCTTCACCACAGCTGAAAACAAGCGATTTTTCACACAGCAGAAATATTTTGAGGAAGGGGAAAACACTGGCCACTTGCTGGTGGTGATTTCTCGGGCACAGCAGAAAACAGGATGTAAGTCAAATCTTATGGGTTTTCAGTACTTATTTTATGGAGCTATGAATCCAAGGCTACTCCCATGGAGAATGAGCTTGTACACGTCTTGGATCAGTGCACTTTGCCGACACTGTCTGCAAAGGATCGTAAACTGCTAAATGAACCCATCACCATTGAAGAACTAACTGAGGCTGTTGCCACTATGGCTAACAGTAAGTCCCCAGGGACCGGGGGATTGCCCGCGGAGTTGTATAAACGCTATAGCGAATCCCTTTTACCTACGCTTTTGGCAACTCTGAATGATGCAGTTCGCAGGGGTGCATTACTGGCTTCTATGAGAGAGGCCATCATAGTGGTGTTGCCCAAGCCACATAAGGACCCCTTGTTGCCTGATTCTTACAGACCGATCTCACTGATAAACATGGACATCAAACTCTTGGCCAGAGTCCTAACCACACACTTGGCAAAGGTGGTGCCTGGGCTGATACACCTTGACCAATCAGGCTTCACTCCTGCTCGGTCAATAGCATTGAATGTCAGATAGCTATTTCTAAGCATACAGCTACCGGTAGATAACCCAGGCAATAGGGCAGTGTTCTCACTTAACGCTGCCAAAGTGGAGATACCTATGGGCGGTCCTGTGCAAATTTACAATTGGGAAATCCTTTCTTGCCTGGATTCAATTGCTATATATGGCTCCTAGCGCTCAAATGCGCATTAACGGGGTGTTATCTGAGGCTTTCCCATTACATAGAGGGACTAGGCAGGGATGCCTGCTGTCCCCCTTGCTCTTTGCCCTGGCGCTGGAAACTCTGGCGGCCATGGTGAGAGCACCCACTGAGGTGGTGGGCTTCCATAGAGGGGAGAGAGTAGACAAACTCTCCCTCTTTGCTGATGACACCCTGTTATACCTTGGAGATACCATGGGGTCCCTTGTAGCTGTCATGCGACTTATTGAACTATTTGGGAGGTATTCAGGCTTTGCCATTAACTGGCATAAGTCTTCGCTATTGCCATTGGATCCTTTACCTGGCCCTCTCCCTAAAATAACTTCACAGGTAGATGTGGTTACTTCATTTAAGTATTTGGGGATTACTGTGGCAAGGGAGGCTGGAGATTATATGGCGCTGAACCTAAACCCATCCTGCAAAAATTCAAGCAAAAGTGCACTAGTTGGTGTAGATTGCCCCTTTCTGTTACAGGCAGGGCCAACCTCATTAAAATGGTCTGGGCCCCCCAGTTGCTGTATGTTTCCCAAACGTATGGATCCCAAAATATAGTTTTGACCGTATAGACTCACAGTACAGGGAATTGCTTTGGAAATATGGTGTAGCGAGGATCAAACTGACTACCTTACAATATCCCAAAGATCAGGGAGGGATGGCGGTTCCTCATTCTCTCACATACTTTATGGCCGCCCAGTTGCAGCATTTGACTGGCTGGGACCTCCCTATGGTGACGGACCCCTCAAGAACCTTACTGATACAATCCTTAGTGGAGTTCTCGGCCTTGTCTCAGCTGGAAATGGTCCTGCCAGAATTACCTTCCCACTGCCCCACGGTACAGTTGTTGTTAAAACTATGGATAGAACTAAAGCGCAGGTTGGGTCTTACTGGCTTTCACCTGTGTACACCTATATAGTGTAATAGATCCTACAGAGAAGTGGCAAAACTTGGAAATTGTTCAACCTGGATAACTGCTGGAATTAAATACTTATCATAACTTTTTGTGGGGCAAGAAGTGAAATCCTTTGACCAACTGTGTATAGAATTCCACTTACTCCTTAATAGATACTATTTGTACATGCAACTGCGTCATGCCCTCAGGGTTCAGAGTAGGACATCTAGGTTACAGGTTGAAGATTCTACATTCCTTCAGGATATTTTCTCCACCTCTGGTAAGAAGGGGATTTTATCTAGGATATATGCACTGTTGTTGTCGTATATTCAAGCCCCGGATTTGTTACCTTGTAGAGAGAAGTGGCAGATGGATGTGGGCCCCTGGGATGGAGCTACATGAGAACAGATTTTGGTTAATGGCCCCCCAGTCCTTCATCATGCATACCGTACAGCGGATTCTCTTATATGCCCGAAGTGCCAAGCACATGAAGGCACTCTAATTCATATTCTTTGGCGATGCCCCAAACTGGTGAGATATTGGCAAGATGTGATTCAAATGATAAATAATATATATCAGGTTCAACTTGACTTCAACCCAGTTACGTGTCTGTTGGGTGGACTGATGGAGGACCTTTACCGTCCGTCCACTCATATAGCGCTCTTCAGGCTGCTGTACTTAGCTAGGAAGCTGATAGCGAGATACTGGCTGTCTCCACGTACCCCTACCTGTAGGTAATGGATAAAGCAGGTAAATCATATTCTGATACGGGAAAAAAATACGTACCTTCATAGAAATGCTCCTCAGAAATTTAAAAACATATGGCAAGAATGGTGTAGCTCCTTCTCAGCTCATACTTACCAGGCTACTCCAAACTTGAGGGGGCCCTGTATGGCTATACAGAGCGTAGAGAAGTCAATGGGCAGAATTAGGATGAATACTTTATAGGCACTGGATGTGTGCACTGGAAGAGTTTTGACTTAAACCCTTTTTATTTTCTTTACCGTTATGTGTTCTGTTTACGTGAGGTTTAGTTTCTTATTGTACTCACCACTGTTTGGAAAGTGTAGACTCTATGCAAATAAGTTCATCCTTCATGTAGAGTAAAATGTACTTCTGAATATCTAATAATTGCCTATGTAATCTATACTTGAATGTTTGTAATCTATATTTTCTTCTACAATAAATTTTTTTTCTCTGATTTAGAACAAATGTGGTAGGATTCAAACCCTTGGCAGGTGACATGACTCACCCCGAGGCATGGAGTCTAAGTGACAATTTGGTCTTATCCGTAACACCTCACAAGGAGTAAAGGATTGGTGACCCTAGTGAGCCCGGGCTAATTTTGCAAGATGACACCAGGTCATAGCCCCAAGAATTGCCCTGCCAAGGAGTCACAGGAACAATGTGACTGCACTGTGGAGACAAGGTAACGATATGGAGGAAGACCAGAGTTCAAGAAGAAGTTAAGGCAGACAGCAGGCAAGAGAACAGTCAGTGTCCTGGTATAGATCAAGGCAGGTGGCAGGCAGGAAACATAAGCAGAGTCAAACAATCCAGGTCAGTAACAAGCAAAGCAAAACAACAGTAATCTCACACACTAGGCTGACAAGAAGACACAGGTGTTTACCCTCCTTGGCCTTGGTGCACAGGGACATATGCCAATCAAGCTAATATATGCACACTTCAATGTTCGCATATCTATGCTTACTCGTGCAACCAGCAATAACCAAAAGGCCATGAACCACAGTGCCACACGTGGACAGGATGAGCCAGGTCCCTCAATGAACAGACACAAACCTTGGAGGTATTGCAACCTTGCTTTCGAATGCCCTTGTGGCTGGATTTCTTTGCATGAGCATGATAGAATGCCCCGATCAGTCTAGTTACATGGACATTACTTGAAGGTTCTCATGAATTCTCCTCTGAGCCAACCCCTTTCTACATGTTGTATATTGAAAATGCCCTGCCAACTGTCTGGAATCTATAATCGTATCCACCTCAAAGTCTTCATTGCCATCCACCAGGACCTACCAGGAAACAGACCTAAAGATACTGTTTTCAGTCAAAACACTTCAAAAAATTGGGTTGAGTCTGTAAGCAGGAGCGTGGCTGCCAACTGGATTGATGAGCCTTTGGATAGGGACTGAGCCAATAAATCTAGGACCTGACTTCTTAGAATGACACTGTAACCTCTAGTTGTAATTAGCCACACAAATCCACCTGGTTTAAAAAAAGTTTCTCCCTTCCCCATCTGACCCTAGTTTGGCTTTGGATTGGGTCTCGAACAATAACCAAAGCTTCTTCAAGTTCAGGGCTAAAAACCTGATCATGCACATCAGGAACGGTAGATTCCAAAGAATAATTTTCGTCAAAACCAGATGAAATCTGTAGTTGGCAAAAAAAAGTAACAGAGCATGGAGCATTTTTGTACATAAAGCGATGCCCAATTTTCCTGAGCTGCCAAAAAAAAAAAGCACCTAACCTTTTGGTTCCAGGTTTTAATCCGTTCTTTCAGCTTGACCGTTGGTTTGAGAATGGTACCTTGAAAATTAAAAATAGATCTGAAATGGCCTACAGATTTCATGCCAAACTTCAAGACCAACTCGAAAATGTTTTGATATGGGTGAAAATTAAGATTTCGCCCAGGTACACAACCAGAAGCACATTGATAAAGTTTCTTAAGAGGCAGTTGAATTGAGGTAATTGAATAAATAATGGAATGTTGCAGGGGCATTACAGAGCCCAAAAGGCATCATCAAGAATTCAAGGTGGCATAACCTGGTGTGAAAGGCTGTCTTCCATGCATCCACCTCCCAGATTCTTAATAGATTATAACAAGTCTAACTTACTAATGATTTTCATCATTATTACAAATCTCAGGTCACCTTGTTGAGGGCCCAGCAGTTTAAACTGGGACGAAGGGAGGGGTTCTTGTCAATGTACATCTTAAGAATGACCAGCTCTGGTTCAGTTAGGGCAAACATCTGACCAAGCAGAATCTTAGCATTGGGTAGAAGATGAATTGAGCAGGCACAGATGTGGTGTGGTGGGGGAGAATCTTCCTTTTTTTAATCAAAAAACAGCCAGAACTGTCCACAGTAGTACAAATACGGTCTTTGACTTGTGTGTACGAACCCAGCAAATCATGTCTACACTTAAAATGTTACTAAACCCAGGACCCTGCATTCACTATATCTGGTCTCCCACAGTACACCTAACATGAAAATGCAATTATTTTAGTAAATATAAACTACTAAAATACCTTTTCTCATCAGCAATATATAGCAGTCTTGTGACTTCTATCAGTGTCCAGTCGAGCACTGGTTTAAGCTTGTAGGAGGAGTTTTCATTCTCCTATGACTGTCCTATGAGGCTGCATGACCCCTGATTATTTTTCTGGACAGTGCTGACTGGCCCTGTGCTGATCACATGCACCCCACTCGCCCCCCAAAAGAAAACTCTCTAGCAATACACACCAAACTGAGCATGTGCAGAGTGCCTCCAAGGAGATGGAGGGGGCAATAAAAGGATCAAAGAAGACAGGATCAAACAGTCTTTACATAATGCAGAGGGTTAATCCCTTAGGTTCCACAATGAGTATAACAAGCATGCGCTTTACTGCATAACACTTTAAAGTGGTAGTAAACTCTCCCCCTACATTCCTTCTTTTTTTTTAAATAATCCAGTATATAAACGCATTCTCACATATTCAGCATTAAAATTAACTTCTATTCTTATGTTTCTTACTTTTTTTTGCCATTTTAAAATCTTCCTTCCCGGGATAAGCCAGAGTAATTTCAAATATTGAGTTCTGACTCCGTCCTGCAATTTACTTCCGCCCTTTCGCTAAGTCCTTTCTGTAGTCTTGTGCATGCGGATATGGCAGTTGCGGCATACATCTTAATGGATTGACAGCACAAAGTTTGCTATATATCTGGTTAAACATGCGCATGCGCTTTGCTACAAGCAAAAGGAGCAAGTAAAATGACATGTAAATACATCAATTTGAACTGTTTTTATTGAGGATTGATATGTGTTATTGGGGAGTGTTTACTACCACTTTAAGCTTGCAACCGCCATAGCCAAAAGCACATGATTTGACAGACTGCACTTTAACAGAATAGAATAGGCTCATAGATGAATGCGAAGGGAACCCTGAGGGTACTGTAACAAAATGGAACTGTTTTGAGGGTGAATACCACAAAACCACCAGTTGAATGTAGGGGTGTAAGCACTGAAGTTGCCAACCTGTGATTTTTCTATACTGAAAACTGACGCAATCCTTGTTAATTAGAACCCTATGCCAGTTTCTCTTTTACTTAGAGAGACCTGAAATAGATCTATCTGCTTAGTTATGTGGTGTAGACCACTACCACCAATTGCCTGCCCCATTATAATGGAGAAGCAACTTTTGTCAACTTTACCATTGTGCTCATTTGGAGCACAACTGTATCATTGTGTCAGAATATATTTGAGCCCCTGTTCAACCGAGCCTGCAGCAGCAAAGGAAAATACAACCACCCCCCGGAGCACACACAAAAACCCAACCACAACAAAAAAACGGCATAAGAGACACAGCTATAAAGCTTACACAGCTATAATAAAGCAACATGGTAAATATGAAATGGCACGAACATTAGAAATACACACGTCAGGAAATTTACTAAAACTGGTGCACACTGAATCTGGTGCAGCTGTGCGTAGTAAACAATTAGCTTCTAACTTCACCGTGTTCAATTAATCTTTCACAATAAAACCTAAAATCTGAAGGTTCGTGTCCAGCAGTGAGGGGCAAGCAATGAGGGCAGCCACGCTTGACAGGCAGTCCAAGCATTGAACTACCAGCACATTCTGACACATTTTGCCATAACAGCATCATCAGAGGGGTGTCTCTTCACATGTGGCTGTCCTTACTTCTTCTCCCTCTCTGCTAGACACAAACACCCATCTTATCAGCCAGATTCTGCAGATTCAGTTGACCATATGCTACTACAGACATATTGGATTACACACTGCAAGATTGTTTCTGTTATTCCATTCATACTAGACGTGTACTGTATGTTTCAAAGCTAATGCTATTACCAAGTATACATATATATATTTTGCTTTGCAGCTCTATACGATTCCAATCATATGGCAATGTGATGGCAATACAAAACTGTACAATAAACAAAAAAATTATAACTGCGCACTTGTGCAAATATAAACAAATGTGAAAGTGAAAATTAAAGCTGCAAACATGCAAGAGCACCATAAATATATTGAACAAAAAAATAAAATTATAAACATAAAGCCCACAGAAAGTCCCAATCAGTGTATCCATGATGTAGTGCTCCTAAGGTAAAATTCAACACCCAAAGCGTGTCATCAGCAACAAACGGCACCCAAACTGTGGTATAGTATCTGCTTCCCAGATCCCCATGACTCTTTCTCAAGAGAAGTCATGTACTGCATAAAAACTCTCTCCAACGCCGCCGATCTCTAGTCCCAACAATCTTTTTCCCTGCAGGTCAACCACTGAGCAGACCAATCACAATTCCACATAAGGGTATCCATGTAAAGAAAACGAAGAAGCACTTCTCTATAGTGTTAAAAAAGACTAAAAAAGCATTTATTATGATGAGCAAATACACTCACAATAAGTTAAAATGATATGCACATATACAAATCACCATGCCAGCAAGGGCCCTTCAGTCCCGGGTACGCAATGTCTGCACAAGGCTCTGCCTGACACATTTCGTCATCAAGGGGACATCTTCTACGGGCTATGGACGCCGTTCCACATTGCGGCATATAAATACACCAGCCGAGCATTCAAGCCTTGTTCTCTCCATATACAAAAAATTGCACCCCAGTTTGTGGTGTAAATACACATTTTGTGTGTTTCAAGTGGAAATGTATTTTCCACTATTGCTTCAGCTACGGTCAATATTTTCTAGACCCAGGATGAAACAGATTCCAACTGCTTGGATACAAGTGGATAAAACCTCTGAGGCGTAAATTTATCTGCAGTTAGATTGACCGGGTTTTTGTGCAATATCTGGGCATTCGCTCTACAATTAACTGGACCTTTATTATAATTTGAGGTACTCACATAGCGATGTCAATTTACACAATGCTTCACATATACAGTACGTTGTACATTCACATCAGTCCCTGCCCTCGAGGAGCTTACAATCTAAGGTCCCTAACTCACATTCATACATACTAGGGTCAATTTAGATCTAATTAACCACTTCCTGACTGTTGCACGACGATGTACGTCGGCAGAATGGCACGGACAGGCAAATGGGTGTACAGGTACATCCCTTTAAATATGCCGCCGTGCCATTGCGTGCGCGCCGGCCGGGGCCTCCGTGAGTCGGATCGCGAGTCAGACGGACTTGATCACTGTGGGGATACCCACGATCATCTCACGGGGAGGAAGAATGGGAAGACGCTAATGTAAACAAGCATCTCCCCGTTCTGCCTAGTGACAGTGTCACTGATCTCTGCTCCCTGTGATTGGAGCAGAGATCAGTGATGTGTCACACACAGCCACGCCCCCCCACAGTTAGAAATACGCCCCCAGGGCACACTTAACCCCTACACTGCCACCTAGTGGTTAACCCCTTCACTGCCAGTGTCATTTACACAGGAATCAGTGCATTTGTATAGCACTGATTGCTGTATAAATGACAATGGTCCCAAAAATGTGTCAAAATTGTCTGATGTGTCTGCCATAATGTCACAGTCATGATAAAAATCGATGATCGCCGCCATTTCTAGTAAAAAAAAAAAATTATTAATAAAAATGCCATAAAACTATCCCCTATTTTGTAAACGCTATAACTTTTGCGCAAACCAATCAATAATCGTTTATTGCGAATTTTTTTTACCAAAAATATGTAGAAGAATATGTCTCGGTCTAAACTGAGGAAAAAAAATGTATATAGCGCAAAAAATAAAAACCGCAGGGGTGATCAAATACCACCAAAAGAAAGCTCTATTTGTGGGGAAAAAAAGGACATCAATTTTGTTTGGGAGCCACGTCGCACAACCAAGTAATTGTCAGTTAAAATGACGCAGTGCCGAATCGCAAAAAGTGCTCTGGTCTTTGGCCAGCAAAATGGTCCAGGGCTTAAGCGGTTAACCTACCAGCATGTCTTTGGATTGTAGGAGGAAACCGGAGTACCCGGAGGAAACCCACGCAAGCACAGGCAGAACATGCAAACTCTAGGCAGGTAGTGTCATGGTTTGCTTTGCTATGGTGATTTGATATACATCAATAACAGAAGTTTAAAATGCATGTAAGCAAATGTTGTCCAGTTTAGAGAACTTTCATGTTTTTGTAATAGCAGTTTGAGACATTTATTGAAAACAATTGTGAACAAGTTTTGTCCAACATAGAGTGACGTTATTTTGAATGTTTCAAATTGTCTGGCCATCCTTACAGAGTAGAGATCATTGTAGTATGCAATCAGTTCAAGATTCTGAAAAAAAAACTTTTTTATGGGCATGCAACAGCCACATAGTTTTGAGGTTGAGATTTAGGAAGTGTTAGGATATTGTGAGCAGACCAACGCTAATATTTTATTTACACATTTATTTTTTCTTGTGTGTTTGTACTGTATTGTTGCATGATGTTCTTTTAGGGTGATTGGATGTATTAATAAATATTTGAATGTATTAATAAAGTGTAGAATTCTTTTAGACATATGGTTTATAGTGGAGTGACCTTGTAAACGTTTGTGAATTTATTTATTGAACTAGTTTAGGCAATGAGCCCCCACTACATAACAATGTTGAAAAATTGATAACTGCTCAGCGGGTTTCATTGCTCCTTGTGTAGTAGCACATAAATTCCCCAGCACACACTCCAGCTAAGCACAGCAAACTGTTTTATTAATTTTTTTGTGCTGACTGGCTAGAGACACTGTGCTGGTTACCGTATTTATCGGCGTATAACACGCACCGGCGTATAACACGCACCCCAATTTAGGAGGGAATTTTAAGGAAAAAAAAACTTTTAGGAGGGAAGTTGAAGGGAAAAAAACTTACATTTAAATGCCGATCATTGCAGCCTTCTCAGTGCAGCCTTGCCCCAGTGCAGCCATGTCAGTGCAGCCATGTCAGTGCAGCCATGTCAGTGCAGCCTTCCCCAGTGCAGCCTTGTCAGTGCAGCCTTCCCCAGTGTAGCCTTGTCAGTGCAGCCATGTCAGTGCAGCCTTCCCCAGTGCAGCCTTGTCAGTGCAGCCATGTCAGTGCAGCCATGTCAGTGCAGCCATGTCAGTGCAGCCTTCTCAGTGCAGCCTTCCCCAGTGCAGCCTTCCCCAGTGCAGCCTTGCCCCAGTGCAGCCTTCCCCAGTGCAGCCTTGTCCCCAGTGCAGGCTTCGATCCCCTGTCCCTGCTTTGTGGGCTTCAAAATCGCCGACCGCGATTTGAAAATGGCGCCGCCGGCGCCGAAATACACAGAGCCGGTCCTCGGCTCTTTCCGGCGGCTCTCGTTCACTTTCGGTTCCACTCGTAGTCCCGAGCGGAGCTATCCGAGTAGGTTCGGATAGCTCCGCTCGGGACTACGAGTGGAGCCGAAAGTAAACGAGAGCCGCCGGAAAGAGCCGAGGACCGGCTCTGTGTATTTCGGCGCCGGCGGCGCCATTTTCAAATCGCGGTCGGCGATTTTGACACTTTGACAGCTCGGGATCGCAGGGGATCGGCGTATAACACGCACCTGCGACTTTCCCCTGATTTTAAGGGGAAAAACGTGCGTGT
Organism: Aquarana catesbeiana; assembly: GCF_042186555.1. Taxonomy (NCBI): domain Eukaryota; kingdom Metazoa; phylum Chordata; class Amphibia; order Anura; family Ranidae; genus Aquarana; species Aquarana catesbeiana. The sequence goes on from NC_133324.1 coordinate 722,494,095, forward strand.
TATACGCCGATAAATACGGTAATTTTGACATTTAGAGCAGATAAAATAATTATTGAGCATGTCACCGTTTTTCTAGGTAAATACATTTCTAAAGGTAAATTTTCATCACATGTCGGTAACAACCCGTGCAATCCTACATACAAAGAAACCAAAACAAATAAGTTCAGAAATTAATTTAGGTTTAATAATCCTCCTGTATGGAGAAACTAGTCGCATGCATTGCTCAGGTCTGATTTTGGCCCATTCTTCTACACAGTCTTCAAATCTTGAAGGTTCCGGGGGCTTCTTTTATAATCTTCTGATCTTTAGTTCTTTCTATAGATCTTCTATTGGATTCAAGTCAGGGGATTGGCTGGGCCATTCTAACAGCTTTATTTTCATTCTTTGAAACCAATTTGGCTTTGTGTTTGGGATCATTGTTTTGCTGAAATGTTCACCCTTGTTTAATCTTCATCATCCTGGTAGATGGCAGCATATTTTTATCAAGAATGTCTTGGTACATTTTTCCATTCATCATTCCTTCAATTAAATAAAGTTTGCCAGTACCGTTTGCTAAAAAACAGCCCCATACCATGATGTTCCCACCTCCAAACTTCACTGTTGGTATTGGGGTGTTTTTGGGGTGATGGGCAGTGCCATTTGACCTCCAAACATGTTGTGTATTATGGAATCCAAAGAGCTTAATTTTAATTTCCTCTGACCAGACTATATTCTCCCAGTATTTCACAGGCTTGTCTAAATGTTGTGCAACAAAGATTAAATGAGCTTCAATATGCTTTTTCTTCAGCAATGGAGTCTTGCATGGTGAGCGTGCATACAGGCCATGTCCGTTGAGTGCATTACTTGCTTTCTTTGTAACAATTGTACCTGCTAATTCCAGGTCTTTCTGAAGCTCTCAACAAGTGGTCCTTGGCTCTTAGACAACTCTTCTAATGCCGCGTACACACGGGCGGACTTTTTGATGGACTAGGTCCGGTGGACTTTTCGACGGACTTTACGATGGACTTTCCAATGAACAGACTTGCCTGCACACGATCAACCAAAGTCTGACGGATTGTACGTGATGACGTACGACCGGACTAAAATAAGGAAGTTCACGGCCAGTAGCCAATAGCTGCCCTAGCATCGGTTTTTGTCCGTCGGACTAGCATACAGACGAGTAGACTTTTAGACCGGACCCGAGTCCGTCGTAAAGATTAGAAACATGTTTCATTTCTAGGTCTGTCGAACTTTTGGGGAAAAAAAGTCCGCTGGAGCCCACACACGATCGAATTGTCCGATGGTGTCTGGTCCGCCGGACCAACTCTGCCGTAAAGTCCGCTCGTGTGTACGCGGCATGATACATCTTTTCACTCATCTGTCAGAAGTCTTGTGAGGAGCACCTGGTCATGGCCAGTTTATGGTGAAATTATGTTCTTTCCACTTCCGGATAATGGCCCCAACAGTGCTCACTGGAACATTCAGAAGTTTAGAAATCCTTCTGTAACCAATGCTATCAGTATGTTTTGCAACAATAAGGTTGCAAAGGTCTTAAGAGAGCTCACTGCTTTTACCCTTCATGGGATGTTTCTTTTGTGACACCTTGGTAATGAGACACCTTTTTATAGGCCATCAGTTGAGATTGAACCAGCTGATATTAATTTGCACTGACAAGGGGCAGGATTTCTTTCTAATTACTGATAGATTTCAGCTGGTGTCTTGGCTTTCCATGCCTTTTTGCACCTCCCTTTCTTCATGTATAGAGAAAAAGGGCGCAAATGGCAAATCTATGCTTATAGCGTGCCACATCCAGTAATCAAGAAAGAGAAGTATTTCCCCTGGGTGGACTTTTAAGGCACCAAATAACATCAATTTGTACAAGTATAGAAAGTATTGTAGTAACAAAATAGTTTTTTATTTATAATTAAACATGATTAAAAATACAATTAAACATTAAATATTGATTTATCTAGACAAAATCATCAGCTAATGTCACCGTACTGAAAGAACCTCCTTACACCCAACGCGTTTCGGGGTACAATTAAATCCTTCTTCAGGGATACGTGAAAAAGAGAAATTTATCTATAGCATAATTGAAAACAAATACAGTCAATTTCACAAGTAGAGAATTGTAATCATGGTACAAAAGACACCAAACATTTCAAGAGTCTACTTACATAGTATTGAACTATGATGATTTTCAATATTTAATTGTGTAATGTTAAAAATGTGGATACATAACATGAAAGACTGTGCCGGTGTTGTTGCTATCTCAAGGCATGTGGGCTTCAAATAAAGCAAATAGAAAGTCTAAAGAGCAGACTTGGTATTATGGCTGTCATCCCCGAGGAGAGATATCTCCTCGGGGATAAAAAGGTTCTTTCAGTACGGTGACATCAGCTGATGATTTTGTCTAGATAAATCAATATTTCGTGTTTAATTGTATTTTTAATCATTTTTAATTATAAATAAAAAACTCTATTGTTACTACAATACTTTCTATACTTGTACAAATTGATACTATTTGGTGCCTTAAAGGTCCACCCAGGGGAAATCCTTCTCTTTCCCTTTCTTCATGTGTTCAATACTTTTTCCCTGTGTCATTTCATTTTACTACACATAGCTTAATTTCTGAACGTATACGTTTTGGTTTCTTTGTATGTATGGATTGTTATCGACATGTAGTGAAAATTTCATGTCAGTAGCACCTTTAGAAATATAACTACCTAGAAACCGCTGTGTGCATTTTTATGTACTGTATATATACACATACACAACAATTGTGAGAAAAAGTGATTATACCTTGTGGAAATCGTTACCTTTTCCACATATTTCAACAGGCAAACATTAGATTTTTATTCAGTCCCTACAGGTAAAGGTGATATACTTGCATAAAAACACAAGGAACATTTGCCTTTAAAATAATGTATTCAGTAAAGGCTCAGAAGCTAGTATTGTCCCCTTTAGCAAAAACTACTTCTTGTAAGTGTTTTTCATAACTGCAAATAGTTTCTGACACCAACTCAGTGAAGTTTTTGACTACTCTTCCACAAAAAAATAGATGATTGTTACATTCACAGCTTTATAAATACACCCCTGTAAGATCTTTGCCATCTTGATATGTTTATCAAGCTTTTATAAAATTGTTTAAATCTTATTTACTAGAGTAGATCTTGCTGATATAAGTACAAATTAAAAAAACGTACAAATTAAAAAAGCAAAGGACCTGTAATTTGAAGAGATTATTATTTGGCATTAACCTTGCTGTTTTCTGCCGTAAACTGACATAACCAATAGGGAGTTGGAAACTTCTTTGGAAAGTTGTGTCTGGCTAAAGAATCATCCCCTGTAGGTAATTACCTTTAAATGGTGTTAAGCAGCTTAGTTCAGTCATTGCTAGACCATTTAATTTAATCTCAAGGATTACATTGTAGCAGATACAACAGCAGCACAAAATTAACACAAAGCAGTTCAACGTATTTAGGAATATGACTTAATCACAAGCAATTTGTTGGACAGTTAGCATCAATAAAAAAGTGGGCTGAGCTTCTAAAAAAGGTTAGAACGTATTAAGTAATACACAAGATTACAAACTGGACTGTATGTAGCAGGTGTGTGTAACAAAAACGGTAATGTAAATCTATTCAGGTAGCATTAAACCCAAATTGAGAACACATTTAGTCACAAATTAGTCATTACTTAAACTGAAATAAATCTGCAAATGCAGATGGGTGGAAAGTTCATACACAACCAAATTAGATTGGATTCAGGGGTGGACTAGCCCATCAGAGCACCCGAGGACCCACCGGTGAGCCCCAAGTATGTAGGGCAAAAACAGCTGTCATCAGCCCCGATTATTGTTATTACTGATGTGATTTCTCTACAAAAACGGCACTGCAAGCTGTAATAGAAAGCTAGCTAGGCTGTCACAGTGCCTGGATTCTTCTCTGTGACCACAGTCCACCCAACTCCATAATGTTGCTGAAAGGGCCTTTCAGCAGCATCAGAAAAGTGGGTGAGCTGCAATCACAGAGAGCAAGCCAAGCTCTGTAATTGACAGCCGAGCAAGCTGCATCCATAGCAGGTACAAGTGGATTGCACTAAGCTCTGTGAAAGATGAATGCTAGCTTTGCCATGCTCAACAAACTAGAAAAGTGACCACAGTACATAAGGACACCTACAGTATCTCACAAAAGTGAGTACACCCCTCCCATTTTTGTAAATATATTATTATATCTTTTTATGTGACAATATTGAAGAAATTATACTTTGCTACATTGTAAACTAGTGAGTGTACAGCTTGTATAACAGTCTAAATTTGCTGTCCCCTCAAAATATCTCAACACACAGCCATTAATGTCTAAACCACTGGCAACAAAAATAAGTAAACCCCTAAGTGAAATTGTCCAAATTGGGCCCAAAGTATCAATATTTTGTGTGGCCACCATTAGTTTTCAGCACTGCCTGAACCCTCTTGATCATGGAGATCACCAGAGCTTCACAGGTTGTCATTGGAGTCCTCTTTCACTCCTCCATGACGACATCACAGAGCTGGTGGATGTTAGAGATAATGCGCTCCTCCACCTTCCGTTTGAGGATGCCCCACAGATGCTCAACAGGCTTTACGTCTGTAGACATGCTTGGCCAGTCCATCAGCTTTACCCTCAACTTCTTTAGCAAGGCAGTGGTCGTCTTGGAGGTGTGTTTGGGCTTGTTATCATGTTGGAATACTGCCCTGCGGCCCAGTCTCTGAAAGGAGGGGATCATGCTCTGCTTCAGTACGTCACACTACATGTTGGCATTCATGGTTCCCTCAATGAACTGTAGCTCCCCAGTGCCAGCAACACTCATGCAGCCCCAGACCATGACACTCCCACCACCATGCTTGACTGTAGGCAAGACACACTTGTCTTTGTACTCCTCACCTGTTTGCCGCCACACACGCTTGACACCATCTGAACCAAATAAGTTTATCCTGGTCTCATCAGACCACAGGACATGGTTCCAGTAGTCCATGTCCTTAGTCTTCTTGTCTTCAGCAAACTCCGGGCTTTCTAGCGCATCATCTTTAGAAGAGGCTTCCTTCTGGGATGACAGCCATGCAGACCAATTTGATGCAGTGTGCGGTGTGTGGTCTGAGCACTGACAGGCTAACCCCCGCCACCCCTTCAACCTCTGCAGCAATGCTGGCAGCACTTATACGACTATTTCCCAAAGACAACTTTTGGATATGACACTGAGCATGTGCACTCAACTTCATTGGTAGACCATGGCGTGGCCTGTTCTGAGTTGAACCTGTCCTGTTCAACCGCTGTATGGTCTTGGCCACCATGCTGCAGCTCAGTTTCAGGGTCTTGGCAATCTTCTGATAGCCTAGGCCATCTTTATGTAGAGCAACAATTCTTTTTTTCAGATCCTCAGAGAGTTCTTTGCCATGAGGTGCCATGTTGAACTTCCAGGGACCAGTATGAGAGAGTGAGAGCGATGACACCAAATTCAACACACCTGCTCCCCGATTACACCTGAGACCTTGTAACACTAACGAGTCACATGACACCGGGGAGGGAAAATGGTTAATTGGGCCCAATTGGACATTTTCACTTAGGGGTGTACTCACTTTTTTTGCCAGCGGTTTAGACATTAATAACTGTGTGTTGAGTTATTTTGGGGGGACGGCAAATTTACACTGTTATACAAGTTGTACACTCACTACTTTACATTGTAGCAAAGTGTAATTTCTTCATTGTTGTCACATGAAAAGATATAATTAAATATTTACAAAAATGGGAGGGGTGTACCCACTTTTGTGAGAAACTGTATATATTTAAACAACTGTTTGTATTCACACCTACTGTTATCGGAAATCTGATGATGGATTTTATTTAAACATATTTCTACTGAAAACAATTGTCCCTCCCTTCTGGAGAAACTAACATCCCATCAAATCATATGCAGCTCCCAAGGTATAAAGCATCTGAGTATGAGTGAACGTGAAGCTTCCTGATGACGTCAGACAATGAAATGTAGTACGCAGAGGCATAGTTTACCGGTCACGTCACTTCCGGGTCCCTGCTTTCCGTTTTTCACTGATTGACCAGTGGAATGCACGCCAGCTCTAGAGCATGAGCAGAGCGGCAGCACTCCCTCAAAACAAGGGAGTGCACTCTACAATGTAAGCAACTTTTTACTTGTTTTATACTTGCAAGTAATAAACAATATCACACTATATCAGTTACCTTTTTCATATTATGCGGTGGTATGGTGCAGATGAGGAGAGTTGCTTAGGACCCCCAACAGGTGCAAGAAGATCCCAAAGGAGATATACCAACCCAGTCCTTTTTTTATCTTCTTTTAGTTAAAGGGGTCATAGCTATCTGGTGAGAGTACAATTGGGTGAATAAGTAATTGCTGGTGATGGCTTACAACAGTATTTCACATTATAGAATGAAGGAATCCATTGATATAGAAGACTTTTTATGAACTTTAATTATAAGGACCTTTTTTTCATTGTCACTATCTAGATTGATTGTTTTACTGCACTTTGTACTTTATTGTCAACTGTTCCATAGTATATGATTAGTATTTGCATCTTAGCCCCCCTCATGACTATATTGGTCCCTCCCTTCTGCCTTCCTTTGGTGGGCCCCAGTGTCCTGGTTTGCCCTTGTTAGATTTATATACAAACTTATGGAGAAGATATGCTATGGCAACCAATCAGAAATCAGTTTCTAAAAGTGAACTTTAATATATATATATATATATATATATATATATATATATATATATATATATATATATATATGTAAGGTTTGCTAAAATGTTTTGCTTTTAAATAACAGCTACATATACTTAAATGTGTGAATCAATGGATATCCTGTTTTCAGCACCAAGATAATGGAGTGTACCTAGTAGCCTTCAGTGAAAATATTTTGGCTGTATACTTCTACAGAGATCAATTTAATACGATGTGACATAGGTTAGGGATGAAGACGTCTTATTAATGACAAAATGCATCATGGAGTGGCCCACCAGTGATGTCATCACGCATGCCTGATCGCTTACCAATGGTAGTGTTTGAAGCCGACTGATTACAATTAGATTTTAGGGTTTTAGTGTTGGAAGCTAGGTTAAAGCAGACCCTGCAACATGAAAGTTCTGCTTCTTTTGTAGCCTATTCCTCCCCTCAACCCAAAATAGAAGCATTGAGTTATAAAAAAAAAAAAATGGAAAATATACTCACCCATATTCCCATATTCTATCTGCTCCCTGTAGATAAGGATTACACCACAAAGCCTTCTTACCGGTTGCTGAAAAACCTGTGGTTTCCAAATCTTACAAGAAATTGCTTTAAGCCTCATTCACACCTAGCCTTTGAAATGCAAATTTTTTGTATGTTTTTATTTTGACACGCATAGGGCAGCCCACAAATTTCAATGTTTTACTGCTTATGTTGTGTGTTTTTGCACACATCAAATGTGTTTTTGCCAAAAACAAATAATGGCACCACAAGCATGATGTACGTTTTTTGTGTGTTCCAGGAATGTGCATGGAAACGCATGCTTCTCAACATTTTCAATGGAATGTGAATCAATGGATATCCTGTTTTCAGCACCAAGATAATGGAGTGTACCTAGTAGCCTTCAGTGAAAATATTTTGGCTGTATACTTCTACAGAGATCAATTTAATACGATGTGACATAGGTTAGGGATGAAGACGTCTTATTAATGACAAAATGCATCATGAAGTGGCCCACCAGTGATGTCATCACGCATGCCTGATCGCTTACCAATGGTAGTGTTTGAAGCCGACTGATTACAATTAGATTTTAGGGTTTTAGTGTTGGAAGCTAGGTTAAAGCAGACCCTGCAACATGAAAGTTCTGCTTCTTTTGTAGCCTATTCCTCCCCTCAACCCAAAATAGAAGCATTGAGTTATAAAAAAAAAAAAAGGAAAATATACTCACCCATATTCCCATATTCTATCTGCTCCCTGTAGATAAGGATTACACCACAAAGCCTTCTTACCGGTTGCTGAAAAACCTGTGGTTTCCAAATCTTACAAGAAATTGCTTTAAGCCTCATTCACACCTAGCCTTTGAAATGCAAATTTTTTGTATGTTTTTATTTTGACACGCATAGGGCAGCCCACAAATTTCAATGTTTTACTGCTTATGTTGTGTGTTTTTGCACACATCAAATGTGTTTTTGCCAAAAACAAATAATGGCACCACAAGCATGATGTACGTTTTTTGTGTGTTCCAGGAATGTGCATGGAAACGCATGCTTCTCAACATTTTCAATGGAATGTGAATCAATGGATATCCTGTTTTCAGCACCAAGATAATGGAGTGTACCTAGTAGCCTTCAGTGAAAATATTTTGGCTGTATACTTCTACAGAGATCAATTTAATACGATGTGACATAGGTTAGGGATGAAGACGTCTTATTAATGACAAAATGCATCATGGAGTGGCCCACCAGTGATGTCATCACGCATGCCTGATCGCTTACCAATGGTAGTGTTTGAAGCCGACTGATTACAATTAGATTTTAGGGTTTTAGTGTTGGAAGCTAGGTTAAAGCAGACCCTGCAACATGAAAGTTCTGCTTCTTTTGTAGCCTATTCCTCCCCTCAACCCAAAATAGAAGCATTGAGTTATAAAAAAAAAAAAAAGGAAAATATACTCACCCATATTCCCATATTCTATCTGCTCCCTGTAGATAAGGATTACACCACAAAGCCTTCTTACCGGTTGCTGAAAAACCTGTGGTTTCCAAATCTTACAAGAAATTGCTTTAAGCCTCATTCACACCTAGCCTTTGAAATGCAAATTTTTTGTATGTTTTTATTTTGACACGCATAGGGCAGCCCACAAATTTCAATGTTTTACTGCTTATGTTGTGTGTTTTTGCACACATCAAATGTGTTTTTGCCAAAAACAAATAATGGCACCACAAGCATGATGTACGTTTTTTGTGTGTTCCAGGAATGTGCATGGAAACGCATGCTTCTCAACATTTTCCTGAATGTGCATATGTGAATGGAGCCTTAGAGCTGTGCAGGAGTGACTTCTCATAAGTTTTGTGATCCTCAACTTATCCAGGATCCTACAAAGGGGCAAAGTCATGTCACCTTTGCGTAGGCAAGCTCACCGGGGGTTAAGTTATGGGTTATGTATGAAGGGCAGGTAGGGTCTGGGTAGCAGGAAGGATTATTGTTACAGTCTCCTTAACAGGAACAGGCAACAGGTTTGTTTTAGTTTTATAGCAAATGTCCCATATTGTGGCCTACAGTGCTGCGAAAACGAACGTGCTGTAAAACATGCAATGGAAAATTAACAAGTCAATAGTCTATATATATATATATATATCTTTTAAAATGTCTATGAAATGCTTACAGCCAAGAAGCATTTTATTTTCAGAAAAACGCTTTCCATAATTATTTAATTACTGAAATTATTTCGTTGAAAAAGGTTTTAATTTTTTGCATTCATAATTATTGTATCTTAGTTATCTCTTGTATATTTGTCTTCTCCTTCATTCATCACTCTTTTAAATGATATATTTATCTATATACTGTATATCTTCTTTTTCTTTTTTTTCTTTACAGATGAAGAGACATTTAATGTTGTGTAAAAATTCAACAATGTACTTCTCTGTCTGACAAAATGTCCTTTTGCAAAGAGAGAGTCCACAGTGATTTATTCAGGACTCATGACAAGACAGTAGAGAATAATTCCTCCAGGCACTATAGACTTTTTGAATCAGCAGACTGAAACTCAGTTAGGGAAAAATGGTGTTGTAGCTCCATAAGAAATGACTGATTTGGCAGTTGATCAAGTTGCAGACACTACCAGAGGGACATGTATACAATGCTGTGATTAATGTACTTGCTAAAAACAACTGGCAATGTGTGAGACTCAGAATTGTCAGTTTACCAAAATACTTGGAAAATGCAGGCCATAGGTCATATATTTTAGAGGAAAATAATTTGTTTGAACACACTGTACACATTTTCAATAAATGCTGATAAATTCAATCTGGAAGTGACTTATCAAAGGAAACTACAATGAAAAGTAAATGAATTGCCCATTGCAGCCAATCCTATCCCATCTGCCATTTGTCTAGTGCAGGAATGAAAGAATCATTAATTGCTATGAGCAACACAGAGGGCCTGATTAACCAATGTGTGGTGAACTACAGGAAATTAATTTATGGGCAAGATAGACCCTTTTTTTTAATTCCCTGAAAAGAATCAGATATTTAAGTTCATCTCACATCTAATAATGAGGCCTACATATGATCTCTTTCAGACATTTTTGATTAAAACCACTGGAAAAAACCCAAGGCAAGGCTGAATCAAACAATTAATGTGCTTTTCACACAACAGAAATTTTTGATAATTATTTGCCTTACATAATAATAAAAAGATAAGCCCGAAGCAAATAAATAAGCGTAGGGCTGGCATGACTAGGTAGCAGGGCCATTAGGACACACAAGATTAATCCAGTATTTTTGGATTCACTTTTCTGACTGGGATTTGGTACAGTAGGGTTTTGCAGACTAGGGAAAGGAAGGGTCAAGAGTTAGGTGGTCAGTCAGATGTCATCAGACGAAGAAGCAATTTCCCAATCTCCCTCCCCTGGAATGGATGGCTGGCAATGGACTGTTGTAGTGGTTATAAATAATATAATAATAAATGATAATAGCGATATGGCATAGTGGGGAACATCTATGGTATGGGGTCCTTGGTAAGATGCCAGTTAACCAAGGTTTAACTGAGCATTGGGCATATGGGTATCTGCGTTGGAAGGTGGAGAGTTTGGGATCGTCCTCGAGTCGGTGAGTTGGGGCTGGGGACCTTGTGTGGTCACGCAGATACACAATCAATTTGGGGTCCTTTCACTGCCTTCACAGACCAGCAACCTGCTTTAGTACTTATCTGTGAGATCATTATTTTTGTAAATAAAATGTGTTTTATGGTTATTTGTTAATAAATGGCCAGTACGGCCAATTTTATTCCAAAAAAGGTGTATTGCATTATTTACTATCGGGTATAACAAACAAAGGGAATAGTAGTGGTAAGGTGCAGTTTGCATCTGTTTTACCATAGTCAAGTCTTTACTATAGAAATGCAACTTGAAAGAAGAATAAGCACATTTTTAGCCTACTCCAGTTTATTAAATAGCCCTGAATTTACAAAGCCTTTATTTAAATTGGGCCTTAACACAAAAAGAAATGATTTGCTATTTTATAGTGAACATTTAGAAATATTAATTTTGTCTAAGCAGTATCTTGAAAAATCGACCCTTTGCTTTGAAATTCACCTGACAAATAGCAGTCCCCTTTTTGTTCCTAAAGCTTTATACCTGTATATCTGCAGTGAGAGATCATGTAATGCACTGTGCCTCTCATTGCTAGTCTAAAGAGATTCGCTGTTGTCATTACTGTGCTGCTCACTGCTCTTCTTTCTGGGGAGCAAGCAGCAGTACAAACATCAACATGCTTCTGCTTCATTCATGAAATTGTGTTTTTTTCAGTTCTCCTGTTGTTTCTTGATCATTCAACCCAGCAGTCATCAGATCAGCAGTTTTCACCTCTGACAGGAGCGCTCTGCTCCTCAACCAAAATGGCCACCCCCACACAGAAGACATAGTAAGTCAAAATGGCTGAAAAAGCTGCTACAGGGAGACCACAGGCTATACTGGTGAGTAGTCCTTTGCCCTCTGCTTACTATTTTCAAACACAGCTTTTTACAGTTTAGGTCCTCTTTAGCATGAATTCTTAGTTTTATCTTATGATCATTTTAAGATTAAATTCATATGTATTGCTTTCGTGCGGATCCTTTTCCTCATAGACACCTCAGTAAACACCTTACAGTAACCCATTGTAAACACCAACTTCATCTAGCCATATTACAAGGAGCAAAAATCCATGCAATAATATTTGTGAACCAACTTTTACACCTAACAAATATCATAGAAAAACAATTATACCATACAAGCAGCAGATTTCATAACTAAAAAAAATGTATAAATCATAACATAATGCCCAAGCATAAAAGAACTCCACATTTCTGTAAAATGTATGCTATTTTGTTTGATGTGTAAATGTGTAAAAAAGAAAAAGTTGACTCCCATAGAAACCCAAATTTTCTGTGCAGTAAGGATGAAAATTGGAAAAATCCAGAATAACTTTTAGGCGACCTATACTGACTTGCAAATATGTGGTGGCCAGTGTATCCTGAAACTTGCTGTCCCAACAGCAGCTAGAGGACCACAGCAACATTACTTCATTATGCATTTCTACCAGGAAAAGATAAAGATTAACTTTGGCTAAAACGTTTTTTGGTTATAACAGGTTTAACAGTGCTGTCAATACAGAAAACAGTTGGCAGGCCTAATTGCAGTCACACGCTAATTGACAAGCTATAGGTTTTTAAATCAGTCATGCTTCCTGCAGCATTCGTTTCATTCCACTATAGTGCAAGCAGACACAACCTACATGAGAGTGGCGATGCTATTATGAATCTAGGAGCAGCGAGTGCACTGTGGTTACCATGCAATCACAGGAAGATGCATTAGGTGGTCGATCACTTCCGCCGTGCATCCCCCTCCTCCTAGGCGTCCAATAGGATCGCCTGGCCTTTCAGCAAATCGGGAAACGGGTATCAGACCCACGCTTCCCGACTGGCGGAGATGCGATTTAATGTTAGAAAAGCAAATATTCATTTGCTTTTCTAACACACCTGGGTGGGCTCCGAACACAATGCTCTGCGCCCGAGGCCACCCTGTTTTGGAGCCTATTAGAGCTAATCAGGTGCTTCAAAAAAACACCCCTGATGCTGCAAATCATGAGCCCGGCATCCTGAAAGGGGTCGGATGCATGAATAGGGGGTGGCGGCAGCAGCCATGGATAGATTTATGCTATGCATGAATATATCCATTACTTATATAGGGGGTGGCGTGGATAGAGGGGGCGGCGCCCGTGCACCCTTAATGGATGGGCCGCCCATGACTAGCAGGCTCGACAGGTTTTTGGGAACTTTTTAGGGGGATCAAGAGAAAACTTTAGATGCAGATACACTTATAATGAAGTGCTGAAGTGCTGCAGCACACATTTTTTTATTGGGAGTCAGTAGTTATACTTTAATTTATTAGGGAGAGAATTATCAGACATAAATAACGCCTAGCATTTCTTAACAGAAAAGTTTCTCAAAGGAGATTTTCAACAGCTAAGAAATCCAATTTTGAGTATTAGGACAGCTTTAGCCTTTCACCTGCCAGAGGGAAGTGGTACAGTATTAACTAGGTATGGCATGTATGGCAGGGCATCTGTTTTATTACAGAAGCACTGTGAATTTAACAGTAAAAAAATACTAATTAAAAAAAAAAGTAACAATCTTAGGCGGGAGTATATTAGCATGAAGTCATTAAAAATAATTACATTTTAATAATTGATTAGTTGTAAAGTAGTAAGTCTGTACTTTAAACTTTATAAACTTTGAATTAGCAATTTCATTTATTGTTCATCTCCCCAGAAGCTTTATCCTTAACAGGGGTATCATCAGCATTTGATTATTATTTTTTTTTTTTTTTTCAGTATCTGTAAAATGTATTAAGGTGCTTTCATTTGTACATTTAACTGTAACACCCAGGTGGAAACCTGATATTTAGCTAGGTTATGCAGTCAGAAGCAAATTGTGCAGGGAACACTGGAGAAGTGACTCTATGGAGTTTCCTACTGGTACCACTAACTGCAATACCATAATAGGTAGAACACCACCAGATTGGGCAGCATGATGGCAAAGTGGTTAGCACTTCTGCCTAGCAGCACTAGGGTCATTGGTTCAAATCACAACCACAGCACTGACTGCCTGGATTTTCATCCCACGCTCCAAAGACATGCTGATGGGTTAATTGGTTCCTGTCTAAATTGGCCCTAGTGTAGGTATGCATGTGAGTCAGTGACCTTTGATTGTAAGCTCCTTGAGAGTAGGGACTCATGTGAATGTGTAATAAATATGTAAAGCACTGCATAAATTGACGGCGCTATATACTGTAGGTTCAAGTAATAAATAGATTTGATTTTTACAAGAGACCACTTCACTTACTAATGTACTATGACTAGAGGTTGTAACATTCCCATTCTATTCAAAATTAAACTATTTAGATGGTAGTGACCACAGAATAAATGTTATGAGCCCCAGCCTTCTTGCCATTGGGCCCCTTATAGATCCTTCAACTGTCCCGTTTTCTCAGATTCTTTTTGGAAAGGCCATCAGTTTGAGCAACCTCTGACTCCATATGACCACTGATGTCAATCTAAAAAACTGATATGACATACACTTCCCCTCACATACAAATTAGTGATTTCAGTTCCATTTTCCATTTTCTAGATCAATAGGAAGCGGATCTCAAATACTTTTATCTCTTACAACTCAAAATAAACTACTCTTTCTTATCCTCTGTAAGCAATGGGCACCATAGATCTGGACTCCCGCCAGAGGTGGTTCTGGCCAGCTCAGTAGATTGCTTTAAGAAAGGCCTGGATTCAATCCTAAATGTACATAATATAACTGGGTACTGACATTTATAGGTAAAGTTGATCCAGGGAAAATCCGATTGCCTCTTGGGGGATCAGGAAGGAATTTTTTCCCCTGCTGTAGCAAATTGGAGCATGCACTCCTGGGGTTTTTTGCCTTCCTCTGGATCAACTGTGGGTATAGATTTGGATATATTGGATTGTACGATATTTATTATTTCATTTATTTATTTTTTTTTTTTTATGGTTGAACTGGATGGACTTGTGTCTTTTTTCAACCTGACTGACTAACTATAAAAAAATTGTTACCTGGTGGTATCTTACCCCCTAATTGCTACAGTCCATCTATCAATCTGTACTGGAGACAAGGGTGAGATGCAACTCAGCACAAGAAATAATACATATTTTTTGGTCTTGCCCTGCCCTCCAGATTTTCTGGACAAAAGTCCACATACTTGTCCAAAAATTCATGGACCGCCCCCATCCCAAAAGAATCAGGCCTTTTTCTCCTCCATCATAACCATATTCCATTTAAGGCGTATAAAACCTGCATTCCGGCATTTTGGAAATCCCCCTTTCCACCTTCCATTCAATAGCTGCACCACACAGAGGATATAAATGTAGCGCTACTCCCGCAGGAGCCGCTGATGAATTCTGGTTATCTCCCACCCAGCAGAGCCAGGCACATTTCTTTCTCAATCACTCCTGAGACAAGAAGCAGTCCTTGCAGCTTTGTTTTTTTTATTTAGGGGAATTAAACTGGGATGGGGAAGGGTTATTATGGGATTCCCATTTGATCAGTAGAAATTCTTCGTGTACACAATTATATGCATCCTTTAGATCAAGCTTCAGCTATGTAGTTCAAGGGCTTGCCTGATTTGATACAAATTGAATGGATTGTTCAGGTGGGTCTTCCTATTATACAGTTTTGGTTAATCTAAAGGAAATTGTACAGAGATTGCACAATCAGATTCCATAGTGTATGGCACTTCATAATAGCACATTGGAGGGAGTGTATGCAAAGACACCCAGCTGTCATTGTTGTTGTGTAAACACATTCCTTTTTACTTTAAGGCCCCATTCACACCTAGCCTAGTAGAAGCATACATTTTTTGGGACATTTTTCCCATGACATGCTTAAAACAGCCCATTCATTTCAATGGCCTGCCCTACCTGTGCATGCAGAAAAGTAGCTCAGAGGACATTTTGGCAAGCTGTGGTTACTGTTCGTTTTTCTGCATTTGTCTAGTGTTTTTTCACGTGGCAAAATGCGTGTTTGCTTCTGTGTTTGGGTTGGTGTTCACAATGAATGCCACCGAAAATGCAACTAGTTCATTTTAGATGTATAAAGGTGTCCATACACTATACCATCTGATTGTACAATCTCCTTTAGATTTACCAAAACTATATAATAGGAGGACACACTTATCTATCAAATTGCTCTGTATGCAACCAGGCTTGCTGTTGCATTTCATAGTTAATGGTAGATCTAAAGGAGATTGTACAATCATATATATATATATATAGTATGTATAGTGTATGGTGAGCTTTACAGACTTCCAGGGACACACTTCTCCTGTTTCCAGTGCCACAGCTCTGCTCCACATAGACATTATGTGATCACTCAGCTCCTGCACACTTTTCCAAATGAGCCATCTATGCAAAAAGAAGGTAAGGTATAAAACAATCGATCAGCAGAGGAAAACACTGGGTATGTACTCAGTGAGAATGGTGCTCACTGATAATGACTGCATTTAATTACAGAGGTAAGTGGAAGCAATCTCCTGGAGGGGGGGGGGGGACAGATGCAGTGTGTGTGTGTTAATGAGGTCAGCAGCTGAAGTACTTCCTTCTAATGGCTTTCAGGTCCCAAAGAACACATACCAGGAAGACACTGGAGGTTGAAGTAATGCCTCCCCTAGAATACAGGGAAAGCTTTTTCTTTTCTGTAACAAAGGTATAGTAATGGTATAGTGATACATAAGGAAGCTGGCATTTAGAAAAAAGTGAACTTAGGTTTTAATTCTGAGTCACTGACTTACCTAAAAACTTTCCTTGGCCTGCCCCGTCATCTTCCCCACCTCAACCCCTTACTACCCCTCCTTCCTTCTCCTCCCCTTCACATTCTTGAACCAAGGTCTTGACTCTCTTCATCTGTCCCCTCCCTTCCCCTAGACCCCCCCCTTCATCTCATACCATTCCCCCATTACCCGACCCTTCAGTTAGAATGATCCTACTCCCCATCTCCCTCCCCGTTTTCCATTGTTTTTGTCCCAAACTTCCAAGCCTCTTTATTTCCCTCCCTATATAAGAGGAGACTGTGAACTGACTGGAACTTTGAATGGAGTTCCACTTTAACAGTTACTAGTTTTATTACATATGCATCCAAAAATTACCTGTCTGTGATTGGCTATTAACACTGTGAAAATTATTTTAACATAAAGTATATATTTATTAAACAGAATGACTAGTACAAAGATAATACAGCTATACTAATGTTACAGTAGTGCTTGTTTGTTGCATTTAACTGATCATTTTCAAGATTAAAAATGTTAATATTTTTGTGAATTATTTATGTAAAACCATGTTTCCAGGTCATTACAGTGGTCACTGCAGTCAATTTATAAGGAATTGTTTATAGTCCATTCTTGAAAATTGCAATTAGAATCATTTCAGCATTCCTTAATGTGGCAACAAATCTAACTGCAATTAACAAAATTTTATGCCTGAGTGCCAGAACATATTAAACAAATCTCAATTTCCATGACAGTTTAAGGACTACCTGAGCACAGCATTCACTGTGCTTACAATTAAGTGCATTTTACTTCTGGTATCTTAACGGTGTACAAAGGTCACTCATAATGACCCAGAAAAGATCATTTTAGTAAACAAAACAACATTGGTATGCTTTTGCAATTGATCTTTGTTTTCTTTACTAGACATTAGATGTTGTAGCTGTACCCCCCCCCCCCCCCCCTTGGATGGGCAAGGAAATTTATGGCATGCCCAGTGGAACAAACAATTGTAGGAATATATAGCAATCAGTTTTAGGATTGTATAGCAATCAATTGGGACAGTTATATACACTTTGCTACTCCAGTCTCCTCCAGCACAACTCTTGCTTGCAGACTGTTACTCTCTCTCTCCCTCTCTCCATCACATCTCTTATATCTCAGGCACAGCTAGCACATGTTTAGGGCTGACGCTCACTCAGCCAGGCCCCAGCAACCACCATTTGCGCTCAGGGACCGCAGGCCCATTTAATGTAGCAAAAAAATAGTAATAGGAAGTTTTTAGTGCTAGCTGTCCTAGGTGGACTACTGCTCCCAGTAAGTCCTCTTCAGGCCCTGCCAGCCCTCCTGGCTGCAGCTGCCCGACTCCACTGCCTGTGACATTGCAATCCTCACTGGCTCCACACCCAGCTCTGACTGTTTCCTCTCAGTCCTCTCTGGCATGCCTCTCCAGTCCCCCCCCGACTGCCCATGTCACGCACCAGCCCTCCTGGCTGCAACCGGTGGTTCCCTCCTAAAGACTTGCCCAGCAGTACTAGCTCCTGCTGTCCACTCTGACTCCTTTCTGTGCCTCCTGTTCATATGCTTCACAAGTTCTTGAAGGGCTTTTTCCTGCACCTGAGTCCCAGGCCCAAGGTCACACCCCCCCCCCCCCAGACTGGAGAGCTTCCTCAAAGGCCCAGACAGCCTAGTACTCCATCCTCAGTTCTTCCATCCGACAACTCCTCCCCAGCTGGGCTGACCCTGGGTTTTTCAAGAAGGCCTGCCTCCTGCCAATCCTAGTTGGGGATTGGTCAGGGCTTCATGAGATACCCCAGACAGCTCCACCTCTCTTCTCTTCCTCTAGAATCCTCTAGAAGCAAGAGGAAGGTAACAGTGGAGTGATGCTGTCTGTTAGTCACAGCTACTACTCTGAGCCACTTCCAGCCCACACAGATCAAAACAAACAGGTCTAGCTTCCAGCTAGGCATGCCTAAATTTGCCTGTACTACAAAAATCCTAACTTCTAGCACCTACCTAAGTAGAGGGTGCTACAAAGTGATTTGAATTCGGATGGTGATCATGAGATTGAGACTAAAAGTAAACTTAAAATATTTTAGTTTTATTACATGTGCATCCAAAAATTACCTGTCTGTGATTGGCTATTAACACTGTGAAAATTAAAGTATATATTTATTAAACAGAATGACTAGTACAAAGGATAATACAGCTATACTAATGTTACAGTAGTGCTTGTTTGTTGCATTTAACTGATCATTTTCAAGATTAAAAAAAAAAAATGGCCTTCATTATGTATGCTATGTTAATATTTTTGTGAATTATTTATGTAAAACCATGTTTCCAGGTCATTACAGTGGTCACTGCAGTCAATTTATAAGGAATTGTTTTATAGTCCATTCTTGAAAATTGCAATTAGAATCATTTCAGCATACCTTAATGTGGCAACAAATCTAACTGCAATTAACAAAATTTTATGCCTGAGTGCCAGAACATATTAAACAAATCTCAATTTCCATGACAGTTTAAGGACTACCTAATTTAGTTTCACTAGTTGTAGACAAAGGCTGGTAGCCTTTAATTCAGGGGTGTCAAACTCGATTTCATAACGGTCCATATCAGCATTATGGTTGCCCTCAAAGGGCCAGTTGTACCTGTAGGACTAGATTTCCAGAGCACCCCCCCCCACACACATCACTTTAATAGCCCCTCCCCACCATCAGAAGTCAAGAGTCCCCCACCCTCCCGTACATCACATTGCACCCCCCTTACCTTGTGCTACTGCAAAGCTGAAAAGCAGAAAGTACAGAGTCTGGAGGAGGACCAGCAGATGGTTGTCGGAGTCTGCTGAATGCTGAGATTAGGGGAGGTAGAGACGAGGGGGTGCTACAGCTGCACAGAGAGGTGCTGAATCTGTAGGAGGAATACTGCCATCCTCTCTGCTGCTGACTGCTGAGAAGAGGAGGGGCCAAGACGAGCCTCCGCATGGCTGCAGGATCTGGCAGAAGAGTTGTGTCCTCCTCTCTGCTGCCGACTGCTAGGACAAGGTGTGGGGGGAGACGAAGGGGGTACCGCAGCTGCATGAAAGATGTGAGGGCCACGTGAAATGGCCTGAAGGGCCAAATTCAGCCCCCGGGCCTTGTGTTTGACACATGTGCTTTAATGCATTACAAAATATGTATTTACCCTTTGTATCACATGAAAGACTGAAAGGGACCTACCAGCCCTTCTTCGGTCACTTTCTTAACCTGCAAAGCACAAATGTTATTCCTGCCCTTGTCCTTGCAGGCCCCTGTGTTGCACATGCATATAATAAATATACTTTGTTACACCACACTTAAAATGCTTGATATTCTCCCTAACACTTAAACATAAAGCTATGTGATGATATATAGACATATAAGACTTACAGTAGCTGCCAGCCACATGATTTCTACATTCTTTCTTTTTTTGGCATGAGTGTTTTGGTGAAGATTTTCTAGGAGTTCTTTCAGGTCACTTTGATCATGGAATAACTGTGGACCTAAAAAAAAAAAGCAAACATTTAACACTTTTGTACACACAAACTAAATCAAGATGTACAAAAGCTACACAAAAAAAAGAGACAAACTAAAAAAAAAAAAAGAGTGGTTATCCCTGTGTTAGTGTAAAATAGCCATTTTTAAAAACAAATTTCTAACACATACACATTTTTGGGCAGAAAATAAATCACAAACTAATGGGTGCCATTTTGTTTTTTACACATTAGCTAGAGATATGCAGCATTATGATGACAAATGCAACAAATATGGACCTGTTATTGCCCTTTAAAACTTTTAACATTTATAATGTAGCCTACATACATAAAATGTACTGTGTTATACCCATATAATTATTATAATATCCAAATGTGAACCTAACCTGTATGCTTCAAATCAACAATGAAAGAGTGCTAACCAGATGGGCAATTTGTTTGGTCATATTAACTTAACATTCAAATTGGAGATGATATTTTCTTAAAGTGGAATAAAGTCCACAGACTGATTCTATGGTGCACAGACAGAGATGGTTTGTCACCTCCTTCCCCAGCTTCCTGCCATGTCCCTTCTTACAACCATCACATAAGATGTGCAAAATCCTGACATTTCGTTTTATTTTATAGTGCAGTGACAAAAAAAATCAGTTCACTTGCAAGGAAAGTATAGTTTATGTTGTATGTATTGAACAACTTGTCTTTCTAGGCTGCCAGAGGTCTGACATACTGTATAAAGTTAGCCATCAAGGCTGCATCACAGTTGTCTGAACATGGCTTTTTGTCCCTCTTACCTCAACTACCATTCACATTACATTGGCCCTAAACATGAAAATGGCAGAAGTACATTTCTTTTAGCCCACTGCAACCAATCAGTGTGTCCCACATACTGAAGCTATGATAAAGATACAGACAAGGGATACATGAGTTTTCTTTATTCATTTAAAGCAGATGATTTGAATGTAGAAAACTTGCAGTATATAGAGGAAATACAAAAAATACTAAAAAAAAAACTTTGCTAACAAGGTTTTACAAAGTCATTGTCTTTCTGCAAAGGCAGCAGCTCTAAACGGTTAGAAAATGTCTGTGAATGGAAAAGCTCCTGCTGCTATTTGTATAAATCGCTGCTTTGGTTTCTTATCTTGTACAATCTTTCATTTGCAACCCAGTGCAAAAGGATTTGTGGTGAGATACCCATTTAAAGGAAACATTTTGGTTCTTCAGAAGTTTGCATCTTCTCACTGCGAAGAGCCACTTATGAAGAAACCTTTAGAACTTACATAGGCATTAATGAAATATTAAAAACGTGTCTCTGCTAGAAACAGCATTTTAGACCAACACTTTTAGATATTTTATCTACATTTTAAAAGCCTTTGTCACAGATAGCAAAGAAATAGATAAACGGGATACGCTGGATTTAGCAGGTTCCAAATCGGACAATCTGCAAACAACAGTTCATACAAAGCCATGTAAAACTGTGACTAGAAGGAAAACAAGACTGTATGTTAAAAGCTAGTTTACTGCCCCTGAGACTAGACATTTATGAGCAAACTCCCCATTTGTTGGCTGCAAAGCCAGTTCATGTGCTTGGCCTAAGTGTCCCAGGCTTTCACACACATGTAGATCAAGTACTTGGAGAGATAACTACTAAAGAAAGAAAGTTTTGGAGGGACAAAACGGCTTTTCGGGAAGGAAAACCCTATTGTTGGCAGCAGAAAAATACACAGATACAACAGCAAAAGAAAAACAATAACTTTAGGACATATAATAGTGATAAAGGTTCTAACTCATCTCCCAATTCCCTATCCTCTTCATTCTCACAGATGTCACAGGAACACAAGGCACCTCAGAAACAAAAGTGGCGCTCCCCGGGAACAGGAGCCCAAAACCGAGAAAAAAAAAACACTTTACGGAATCTACGGTTTAGACACAGTATACTTCATTGGTGGCAGGATCTGATCAGACACAAATGTCAAGTAATGCACATGTGGTCCCTCTGGGCAAGACAAACACACTTCTAGCACAACTTCTAAAACCAACTCATCAAACTCTAAGGAACCATCTGGGGAAATGGCCACGGATGATCTCTTAGAGAATCAATAACACTTGACAACACTATTAGGGAAGGGGTGACCTCCGAGGACCAGCTGAGTGTCAATTTGTCAGATTATAGCTTGTCTGCTGATGAGACTCAACTGCTATGTAAAGGACTAACCTTTTGTCCAGACTCGGACTTGGACACATTAGAAATCATAAAGGATTTGCAACTATTTTCGAGAAAATTGATCCTTCAAAGTTTAAATGCTAAACGTACCCAATCAAGCCAACATCACAGGAAAAGAAGGCCCTGGATGACCTGATCTCTCAATTAGAGGAACAGGAAAACAGGGACCTGATAGATCAGGTTGATATTGAGGCTCTATTGAATGAACAAGGGGCCACGCATATTAATAAGATTGCAGGTATCTCTACCCTGAAAAAGAAATTTCAAAAAATACCCGTCTCCTGGTCTTAACCCCAATTTGGGGGCATTCCTTGCCATGACGACACAAGAGATTAAAACAAACCTCATCCCAAGATAATCTTTTACAAATCTAAAAAGAAGCATTAAATACCCTGACAAACCAACACCAGCTCACTATCAAACCATCTGATAAAGGGGGGTAATACTGTAGTCATGAATAATAGTCAGTATAAAACCATGTGCATGAAAATCCTCCAAAACAAAGATTGGCAATTGAAAAATTTGATCAAAAATTCTACCTATTGGTAGATAATGCATGTTTAAACAATATCATAAACAAGCAGACGTGGGACTATATACGGCCACCCTAGGATCCCAACTTTTTATAGCTTACAGAACTTGGAGGGCCTCCATATACCATAATGATGATGCCCTGCTGGTTACAGTGGATATTGAAGCACTGTACAGTCCCATCCAGCACCAGCAGGGGATAAAAGTTATCAAATACTTTCTATCCCAATCCCATAGGGATGACAAAGATTTTCATGAATTCATTTTATCTTCTCTTGAATTAATTTTGTCAATTTTGACACATACGCGTGTTCTCTGAGGAAGAGGTTAAACCCTGAAACATGTAATCGTATACAGCTCAAGCTCCAGCACCTGCTGTGATACTCATCACATCCCCTGCTCTGATCCATTTGATCCATCAGGCTTTGCCGATGTCTGACTGCGGTCAGAGCATGTGACGTGGCCTGGAAGGAGTCCTGTGGTGTCCGGACACCTTGCAACTCAGCTTCGTTCCTGCTGCCCCTCCAGCATCCATCGCTGGTCTCACCGGCGGCTGCAGCGGCTCTGCCATCTTTCACTCTGGTCATACAGTGATCGTGCTTCCTGGATCTGTGGCCAGCCTTTGCCCTCCCTGATGTAGCCCAGCTTTGGTTATGGTCACTGCTCCCAGCTGTTGGAAAGTGTTTTCAGGCTTCACATTTTTGGTCTGCAGCCCCCTCTGTCCACAGCCCTCACAGAAGCGGGACAACCATTTCTCCACCATCTTTGGCTCCATTGCTGGCACTATCACAGTGAGTTTGGCCATTCTGACGCTTTTTCCCATTTTGTACTGTGAATTGGTTACATGTTTTATCAGCAATAAATTGTTTTAAGTTTCACATGGATTCCATATCCAATTGATTCCTTGCCACCTCCTGGATCTGCGCTTCCCAATTCTGTTGTTTTTGTCTGTTTCTCATTTGGACATCTGAGTGCAGTAGCAGCAGTCCAGTGTGACTTTTATAATTAAATTGGCTCCTCAGACTTTTCCAGTCTGAACATTTGCATGTCTGAGCATTGTACCATTCACCTTGTGTGGTAGGTGCCCTCGAACATGGGAGGGGTGCTTATTCAATATGTTCTATTGTGTGTCTGTATCACCATATTTTTGTTTTCTTTACCTATTAGACAAGTTGTTGAACATATATTCTCCTGTATAAATACCCCTGATGAAAGGCGTGGACCTGAAATGCGTCGGGTACCGAATACTTTTTTCGGACAACAGGAGAGAAATTGGACAATATATGTATATTTATGCACTTTGAAATGTCTACAATGACTATGCAATTTGCTCTTGTTCTATGTTGTTTTATAGATCATCACCTGTGTGAGTGACCACATTTTTAAAATATTTTTTTTTTTTCCCAAATATATATTTTATTAGTTTTCAATAGAAAAGAGAGGGGCAGAGCCCACAACATACCACAGTGGTATATAACAAAAGGGGGTCGCAGCCTCCCGACATTGCATTATAGTAGTACATGTAATACATCTAGGCATGTAGCATTATCATATCTTTAAATATATATATATGGGTATCTTTGTTTCTCTGAGTTAGAATCCTAGTATGATATGAGAGTATAAATACCCTAGTCAGGAGGCAGCCACCAGAAAAAAAAAAAAAAAAGAGATAGAAGAAAAAGTAATAGATAGGGGGGAAAAGAAGTAAGAAGAAGAAACAAGAGAGGGAGGTGGTAAGACAAGGGGGGGGTGGGGGGTATTAGGCATTCAGATACGTGAATCTCTGTTTACGATGATTACTGTAGGTTGTCGATCAGTATGAAATGGTAGGGTTTTAGCTCCTAAGGAGGGATTTACCCTCTTCTGAATACTTGAATATATTCCAATGAGTCCATGTTTTCCGATAGGTTTCCTGTCTATCTTGAGCTGTCATTATCAAGTCTTCCATTTTATTTATGTCTTCTACTTTTCTCAACCACATTGCTGTGGTTGGTGGGGATTGCTGTTTCCACAACATGGGAATACAGGATTTGGCTGCATTTGTTAAGTGTCTCAGTAGAGATTTCTTATAGGTTTTGATTGGTATGGAAGAAATGTGGAGTAGAAAAAATGCCGGGTCATTTGGGATTTGGAAGTCAGTGAATTTTTGGGAAATGGTACGAACTGCAGTCCAGAAAGTTGTCAACATAGGACATGACCAAAACATGTGTAGAAGCGTTCCCTCTTCCTGGTGACAGCGCCAGCAATACTTTGAAGTGTCAGGAAAAATGATATGTAATCGACTTGGTGTTAGGTACCACCTTGTCAGGATCTTATAATTCGTCTCTTGGACTTTAGTGCATATTGAGGACTTAAGGGAGAGACTAATCATGTTTTGTTTCTGGACTGTTGTAAAAGTGCGTTGGAGGTCTGTTTTCCACGTCATAATGCATGGTAATCTGGGTGGCTGGGGTGGGGTGTTCAATAGGCTGTACATCTTGGATAGGGTCTGCGGCAATGGCTCTGTGTCTTTACAACATTCTTCAAACGTGGTCAAAGGCCTGGTGTAATTTTGAGGGTTTGGGAAGGTTTGGAGAAAGTGGTGAATTCGTGCTGCATCCCAAAACAGAAGTTTAAACGGACCTACTGGGTCCAATAGTTCTGAGATGGAGGGCCATTTATTTTGTTGCACAAATTGTGACGCTAAAACACAATTGGATCTTCTCAAGGTCTGAAATTGCGAAGAGGAGAGTCCAGGAAAGAACTTGGGGTTACCTAGAATCGGGGTTAAAGGTGATGTTTTGGTAGTTAGAGAGGTGTGTAAGGTAGCTTGAATGCACTGTCTTATGGTGTTTCCGATGATACGGTGGGATTTCAATTCTGCAGGGAGAGAGTCACTACACCATATCGCAGATCGTAGGGGTATAGTGGTTTGGTGTTGTTCTAATTGTGCCCACAACTTATAGTCCCTATGACGGCACCAATAAAGAACCCTACCTAGGTGAGTAGCTTGGTAGTACTTCCTTACGTCTGGTAGCGCTAGGCCGCCGTAATGTTTTGGTGTGGATAGTTGAGATCTTGGGATGCGAGGCTTTTTATGAGCCCAAACAAAATGGGTGAAAAGGGCTTGTACTTGTTTGAAATATATGGGAGGTATCTTAATCGGTAGGGCCTGGAAGAGGTATAAGAATTTTGGGAGTATACTCATTTTGAGTAAATTGCACCTCCCAAACCAGGAGTGTAACCCTTTATTCCAATTTTCTAGCAATTTCCTGATCTTAGCTAGGAGGGGGGGGAGTTGCTCTCATAGATGTGAGACAGATCTGGTGGTATTTTCGTGCCTAAATAAGTCAGGGCGGAAGACGTCCATTTAAATTTAAAATTCGATAGTAAATTTAGAAGATTATGGGCCTGTAGTGATATCCCCATTGCTTCCGATTTGGAAAAATGTATTTTAAGGTTTGATAATTTCCCGTATATCTCGAATTCTGCGAGTAGATTCGGTAGGGACACTCCTGGGTTGGTTAGCGAAAAGAGCAGGTCGTCTGCATAGGCCGAGATCTTGTGTTGCATAGGACCAATTGATATCCCCTGAATGTCGGGGTTCAATCTAATTTTGGATAGAAAGGGTTCCAGGGAGGGGGAGATGGGCGGAGCCTAGCGGAGCAGACATGCATTGTTAGAGCTCCGCACCGCTGAGGAGAGAAGAGAAGGACAAAGCGGAGCCTGCAGGCTCAAAAGGTATCCATTTGAACCTTTTTGCCCCAGGGAACAAACTGTGAAAGTTTGGGCAGCAAATATGATACTGGGGGAAACCGTGGCAGAAATAAAAATCACCTCACAAAGAGCTCACAGGCACTCACTGCAACTAAAGCAGCTCCAGTCACCTCACAATATACAGCATCAGGGCGCTCTCACAGACAGAAAATGTCACAGCAAGACTCTCCATTTGAGTCAGATACAGAACAAATCCTCTCACAAACTTCTCCACAAGCCTCCTCAGCATCCCCAGTAATATTATTACAATTTGAAAAGATGCTTCATAAGGCTTTAAAACAAACCTCAGACCAAATAACAAAAAGCCTAACCAAAGAAATAAGAGAGCTGGGAAACCGCACCGCAGCCCTAGAAATAAAAATGGATGAAATTGAAATTACAACCCAAGTAAATATAACAGAATTGAAACAATTAAAAGAAGAGAATTTAATACTTCAAACTAAGCTTGAAGATTACGAAAATAGAGCCAGACGTTCAAACTTGCGCATAAGGGGAATACCTGAAACTGTGACAGACCTGCAATCTACTATTACTGCTCTATTACAAGAACTAAAGCCAGATATCCCTATTGAACGTTTAGAACTGGACAGAGTACACAGAGCCCTCACAGCCAAAAAGAAAGATGGACCCCCACGTGATATAATCACAAAATTTCATTATTACAGAACGAAAGAACAAATACTAATTGCTGCAAGAGAAAAAAAGGAACTTAATTTTCAAGGACACAATTATCAAATTTTTGCTGACCTATCCCAACTTACTATTACTAAAAGACGATCCATGAAACCCCAACTAATGGAACTGCAATGCCACAACATTATGTATCAATGGGGCTTCCCCTTTTCAGTCAGATTTAACTACCAAGGTACAATTTACAGAAGCAGATCAGCAGATGAACTACAACAAACCCTTTTAAAATTAAATCTGACAGAACCCACAAGCAGCAACTCTCCCACACGCAGAAGAATGGCATCATCTTCACCTTCAGGCAGCACTCAGAAAATTTCAGAACAAAATGGGAATCATCATTCTCACAAAAGAGGCCGTTATGCCACATCATCCATGGACCAAGAAGATTCAATGGACTGACATCCTAATTCCTGATATCTCTTCATTTATTATACTAAGAGATGGTTCTCTATAAAAAACCTGTATTTATAACTGAATGTAACTGCATTCTGATAGTCACACACTGTGTGGGATCATGTTACATTCCAGTTATATTTCTTATTACTTCTGATTCATATAGCCTTAGAATATATAAGTGAAATAAGGAAATTCTTGTTCAGTTATATATTATCAGGTAATAACAATAGATTTATTACTTTTTAGGACAAATATGTTCAATAATCCAGAAGTAATGGAAGCTTTTTCTTTCTTTTCTTAAAACAAATATATTATTACCTAACTAGTTCCTAGAATTATGTTTTTGTTTATTCTAATCTGAAGCAATACAACCTCAATTTTATGAGTTAACATATCTAAACAGTTACATATGAATAAAATATGTAATTGTTTACTCTAAAAGGGTTAAAATCCCAAAATAATTCAAACTATCTTCATCAATACCAAAGTTATTAACAGTACCTTTCTAACTGAATTATTTCGCCTAGGGCAAGACTAACCATATACAACCACCCTGGAATAAATAATTTCAACAAAAACTATATTCTGCACTCCAATTAATGAAACATCATTTTGATGTCTTTTGACATAGCACTTCTCTCCTGTAAGCGGAAGATCCGTGTACCCCCATTAGCCCTCCTCATTCTCCCAACCATATTATGTGGGAGTGTGACGAAGGCACTTATTCCCCTGAGAGAGATATTTATTCTCTTTCACGGGTAAATTGTGATTACTTGCAAAAAATAATTTATGCAATGTATCATCTAATCTCATATGTTTTTTGTTTACTCTTTACTCCAGAATTCACTGGTTTCTTTTCTATCTATTCATCTCTTCAGTCCACACAGGTTGATCTGCGCAGTCAGCTCTGCATAACAAAAAGTAAGTCAAAACTATTTGATCTGTTGCCATGGCACCACTGAATATACTTTCCCTGAATGTTCAGGGAATAAATGTCCCTCAAAAAAGGACCAAAGCCTTCCGTACTTTCCATAACAAGAAGGCTCACATAGTATGCCTCCAAGAAACACACTTCACCAAAGATTCTACTCCAAAATATATTTCTCCTTTTTATCAACAAATTTACACGGCTTCTGCCTGTACCAAGCAAAGGGGAACTCTAATTGCATTTCACCGATCCACACCATTTACCTTATCATCAGAAATTAAAGACCCAGAAGGTAGATACCTGATACTCATGGGTTATATAATGGATACAGCAATCACGGTGATTTCCTACTACGCTCCTTACAAACAACCTACACCATTCCTCTCACATATATTACAAGTGATTAATACACACAAAATAGGAACAGTGATAATGTGCGGGGATTCGAACCAGGTCCTCCTCCCATTTCTAGATAAATCACCTTTTACACCATCCAAAATAACCTCTAGATTACCTTTTTCTCAACTTCTTTCCAAATACAATCTGGTAGATTCGTGGAGAGAAAGTAACCCAATGAAAAAGAAATTCACTTATTTCTCGCACCCTCATCAAACCTTCACCAGAATAGATCATATTTTTCTAACAATAGGAATGATACCAGAAATTATTGCATCAGATATAATTCCGATTCCGTGGTCTGACCATAATGCAGTATACACTACTATAGCCTCAGCCATACCAAAAGCGCATGACCCAATGTGGTACTTACCGGACATAATGCTCAAACACCCACTACATCAGATGGCCATTGAACAAGCTTTAAAAGAATACATATCAATTAATAATACAACAGACATCTCCCCAATAACACTGTGGGAAGCTCATAAGCCTGTCTTACGTGGTACAATACAAAGACAAATGGCACTATTTAAACAGGAACGCAAAAATCTAGCAAAAAAACTAGAACTCAATTTTAATGCAGCCTACATATCATTTCAAGATAATCCATCTCAGAGTACAAAATCTCATCTGGAAAAATCTAGATTGGAAAACTGAGTCAGTTGATAAATCCCTCAAACGCTCCAAACACAATTTCTACATGAATACAAACAAACCAGGTACATATTTGGCTCGGGCATTAAATTCAACTAACAAATCTTTCAAACCAATACGTTTGAAATTATCAAAAAATGTTTACACTTGTAATCCAGTTAAAATAGTCCATAAATTTCACTCACATCTCGCAACTTTATATAAGACAAACAATGAATTTAATCCTACAGAGGCTGAATCCTTCTTCTCAAAAATAACCTTACCTGAGTTATCTCAGAATCAAAAAAGCAGTTTGGATGAGCCTATAACTATAGATGAAGTTGCTAACGCCATAAAAGACCTAAAACTTAACAAAAGACCAGGCCCAGACGGCTACTCGGCTTTATACTATAAAACATTCTCAGAAATACTCTCTCCCATTCTCACTGAAACTTTTAACAAACTTCTAGATGGACATTCTTTTCGGCAAGAAACACTAATGGCAATTGTTTGTATGATCCCAAAACCCCTTTCTGATGATACTTCCTGTGTGAATTATCGGTCTATCTCTCTGTTAAACCTCGATATTAAATTATTAGCAAAAATAATAGCAAAACGCCTCAATAGCATTATAGGAAAATTAATACATAGAGATCAAGTAGGCTTCATGCCAAATAGACAGGCAGGCGATAATATACGCAGGGCAGTGTTATTGGCACATATTGCTAAAAAACGGAAAATCCCTTTATGTTTTCTATCTCTCGATATTAAGAGGGCATTTGACACAGTATCCTGGCAATATATGCAATATTCATTACAAAAATGGGGTTTTGGACCCCACTTTTTAACATGGATCAAAGCATTATATAATAAACCCAAAGCCTATATAAAATATGCTGGATACAAATCTGAAGCCTTTAATATCGAAAGAGGTACCCGACAGGGTTGCCCATTATCTCCCTTATTATTTGCCCTTATACTCGAACCCATGGCCCAATACATCAGAACAAACCAAACTATAACTGGCATTGAAGTAGGAGGTATTACACACAAATTATGTATATTTGCAGACGATATATTACTTTTTCTATCATCACCACAGGTCTCTGGTCCTAACTTAATACCAGCTCTTGATGGATTTGCAGCCCTATCCGGCCTTATGATTAATCCTAAGAAATGCCTAGTGCTTAATATTTCACTCACAAACATGGAATTGATCCCGGCTAGGGCTGCACTCCCATTCACATGGGCAGAAAAATCAATCCCATATCTTGGAATTCATTTAACAGCATCTCATTCTGACTTATTCTCAACCAATTATCCTCCTGTATTAAGACAGATCACAAATCTAATAAAACAATGGTCGCAACTTCCTTTATCCTGGATAGGGAAGATTAATGCAATCAAAATGACTATTCTACCCAAATTGCTTTATCTATTCAGAGTCCTCCCTATTCCAATTCCTTCCTATTTTTTGAGAATAGTACAAAAAAGAGCAACTTCGTTTATATGGGGCTCTTCTAAACCACGTATACCTATACACACACTACATCTTCCCAAAAATAAAGGAGGCCTGGGATACCCTAATTTTACTAACTACTACAGAGCAGCACATTTAGCCAGTCTGTCCAAATACCATGCAAAACAGGAAATCCCATTATGGGTATTTATAGAGGCTTCAGAAAATGACCCTCTATTAATATCAAATTTATTATGGCTTGATCCTAAAGACCGCTTTAAAATTCATAATCCCATAACTAAACACTTCTTATCTCTCTGGGATAAACTAAAAACCAAATATCAGTTACAATCTCCACACAATCCTCTCCTTTCTTTTATCAGAAATCCGGCCTTTTATCCGGCATGGATCTACCCAAATTCTTTTAAAGCTTGGACAACATCAGGCATTCAGACACTAAATGACTTCATAGCATCTAAATCATTCCTTTCATTCCCATCGCTTAGAGAAAAATATGATCTACCAAACTCTGAGATATTTAGATATCTCCAAATCAAAAATTTCTATACACCATTCCTAAAGGGGGATACACCATTATGCCAATTATCCATTTTTGAATCAATCTGTACAAAAGATCCATTTGCTAAAGGTACAATTTCATCACTTTATAATCAATTATATGGAGTAGCAAATCTTAATAGACCCTCTTACGTTCAGAGGTGGGAGGAGGACCTGGGACGAACTTTAGAAGACACGGACTGGTCTAACATATGGCTCACATCTAAGTCATCTTCACCCAACATCTTAGCACTGGAGACAAATTATAAAGTCCTAACTCGCTGGTACCTTGTACCCGCTAGAGTGGCAAAATATTCACCTAATACCTCAGCTCTTTGTTTTCGAGGATGCCCAGAAATAGGCACATATTTACACATATGGTGGGCGTGCCCAGTAATCCAAACCTTCTGGAAGGAAGTCTTCGTGATTGCATCTAAAATATTTAAAAAAATAATACAACCAGATCCATATTTAACTTTACTTAATCTAAAACCGGAATGGTTAACACTCTCTCAATTCAAACTTATGATCCCACTAATAACGGCTGCAAAACAAACAGTGGCCAAGGCATGGAAATCTCCTACATTGGTACTAGCAGAAACAATTCACAGAA
This sequence comes from Aquarana catesbeiana, assembly GCF_042186555.1. Taxonomy (NCBI): domain Eukaryota; kingdom Metazoa; phylum Chordata; class Amphibia; order Anura; family Ranidae; genus Aquarana; species Aquarana catesbeiana. The sequence continues at coordinate 722,526,325 of NC_133324.1, forward strand.
TGAATAATACAATGTCCCATGCCAAGATGGTAGCCATCGATCAAAATCAAATTCCAAAATTTGAAAAAATTTGGCATCTTTGGATAAAACAACAGTTCCTGTCAAACTTCAATCACTCTGTCCTGTTGCCATGGTAACAGATTAAATGACTTACAGAGACACCCACTCTAAGGCTTCAAAGAGAACTAAAAAGAATAATAAACTGATGAGCGGGACAACCTTGTGGACCATACCTCTACCTTTCAACCCTTTTTCTTCTTTCTCTTTCCTTTTCTCCACCTTACGATTAAAGCTCATTATCAGAATTTATTTGACCTATATACACTCTACTTGTAAACAATATGTATAGTAGGTATAAATCATTTAAATACCTACAAAAGTAACTAAGGAAATGATATATATATCTTTAATTTAGGTTTACGTGAACCCAATGTTTAATATTTGAAATTTCATGATATTTACCTATATAAACCCTACTGTAAAACAATGAGCTTACTTTATAGATCCTTGTAAACTTACTTTATGTATCTTTATAACATTGTATACGCAATAAACTTCTTTTGACAAGGAAAGGGTTCCAGGGAGAGAGCAAATAGGAGCGGGGAAAGTGGGCATCCCTGTCTCGTCCCATTTGTTATTGGGAAGGGGTCCGATAGGACTCCATTGGCCTTTACTCGGGCTGTTGGGTTTGAATATATTCTGGCTATTCGGATAAGCATCACCTCTCCCAGGCCGATGTGTCTGAGCACCGCAAACATAAATGGCCAGCTTACCCGGTCAAACGCTTTTTCAGCGTCTGTATTGAGAAAAATACATGGGATTTTCTGAGACTTAGCGACATAAAGTAGATTTAGCACCTTTGTAGTGCTATCTCTGGCCTCCCGAGATGGGATGAAGCCTACCTGGTCTAGGTGCATGATTTGCTGGAGGTGCTGCGCTAGCCGAACAGCCAGAATTTTAGTGAATATCTTTAAATCAAGATTTAATAATGATATGGGTCTGTAACTGCTACATGCTGCCGGGTCTTTTCCTTCCTTATGGATTACTGAAATGTGAGCACCTAGTGTTTCTCTAGCAAATGCTCCGTCAACACCGACCCTGTTGAATAGTGTGACTAAGTGAGGTCCTAGTGTCGGGAGAAGAGTTTTATAATATTGTAGTGTATAACCGTCAGGGCCCGTTGCTTTACCTGGCTTCATTGTCCCTATAGCTTTTTGAATTTCTATCAAAGTTATAGGGGAGTCTAAATCTTCCTTAATTTCCTGGGTAAGGGATGGCATTTGAGATGATGTGATGTAGTTCTCTATCTCAGGCGAGGGGGAAACTACTTGTGGCAGGTTGTATAGATTGGAGTAAAAATGGTTGAACTCTTTTGTGATTAGTGCTGGCAGGACTTCTTTTTTCCCTCTCGTCGTGACGATATGTGGGATGTATGTAGATTATTTGTGGTCTCTAACCATCTTTGCTAAAAGTTTCCCACACTTATCTCCTGACTCATATGTCTGTTTGCGACAAAACTGTAAGGCCGCTTTAGCTCTATAGAGTAAGAGATCAGTGATTTGTCGTCTGAGAACTGTCAGTGCAGTTTCTGAGGACTGCGTGGGGGCATGTTTGTGTCTGGCTTCAGAAATAGCAAGATCCTTTAGAAGTTGGGAGAGTTGTTTATTTCTTTCTCGCTTAATTCTTGCACCATGTGTGATGAGGATTCCTCTGATGACTACTTTGTGGGCTTCCCACAAAATCCCAGGGTCACAGTATGGTTGGTCATTTTCCTGAAAGTATAAATTTAGCGCTCTGGTCACGTCTGTCAGCACTTCTGGGTCTTGTAAGAGACTTTCATTAAGACGCCAGAAACGGTGTCTGGGAGAAGAAATGTCCGACAAAGTGTAGGTCAGGAAGATAGGCGCATGGTCAGACCACGTTCTATTGCCTATGGAGGTCTGTTCTACTGCATGTAGCTGACTGTGTGGGATCAAGAAATAATCTATTCTGGTATATACCTGGTGCAAGTGTGAATAAAATGTGTAGTCGCGTTCTCCCGAGTGCTGTAAGCGCCAGATATCAATTCATTGTGATTTGTGTAATGTTTTTGCTATTTTTTTGAGTTGATTTGGTTGGATCGAAGATTTAGAGAGGTGTCTACAGATGGGATCAATGGGGTGTTAAAGTCTCCTCCCATAATTAGCTGTCCTTCCTTAAAGTCGTCTAGTTTCTCCAAAGTGTCTCGGATAAAATTGGCCTGCTGCTCATTAGGGGCATATAGTGCTGCTAGCGTTACTTTTACAGTACTTATGAGGCCTTTAAGGAAAACATATCTTCCTGATGGGTCTATCATAGAGCTCAGAAGGTGCCATGGGGTTTTACTGGATATTAATATGGACACTCCTTTGGATTTGGCAGTCGGGTTTGTAGAGTGATAAGTCATCGGGAATAGTTTACATTGTAGATACGGTGATTTGTTCGTTTTAAAGTGCGTCTCTTGAATAAAGGCTATGTCTGTGCGAGTCCGCTTCAGGTCATCTATCAGTATGCGTTTCTTCTCAGGCGTATTAAGCCCCTTTGCATTGAGAGATATCACTTTGATATTATTGAATGCCATGTTGTTACGGGACAGGAAGGGAGGGAAGGGTAGGTTCGGGTATGAGGGAGAAAAAAAAAAGGGGGGGGAGGGGGAGGAAGTAGAGAAAGAGAAGTAAGTAAAGGAAGAATATACTTAGTAGAGGGATACGAGGTAGAGGCAAGGCCTAATGTCTCGCCCAACTCGACTCCCTGGTATTGTCCTTTGCATAAGACTCCCAGGGGGCAGAGTTGCGCCCTCTAAGAGGATATGCTAACCTAATTGGGAGAGGAATAGGACACGGCTCAAAAGCTGAGTCTCCCGTCCCCCCTCCCATCCCAGCACATCTGGAATGTGTAGAAAGAATATTTCGTATAACTTCATAAGTAAAATAATAAACCAAAAATATAATAACTTGAATGGGTATGTATTTGCGAATCTCATGTGCTAGTTTCTTGATCACCACCCCCTACTTCTCTGACTCTGAGTGTACATTCTGCTATTCTCAAGAGCATTCTGAGAAGTGGACCCCTTACTGTGGTGTCAAGTCATGTTTATTGAAGTAACACATCTCCAAAACTCGGCATCTCAGCAAGTGTGGTATGATAAAACTGAAAACCCAACAGCTTAACAGATATATTTAAACCCAAACATAACAATACCGTGCACCCCACTTCAAAAATGATGGCATGTCTTTCAAACCTAGTTAGTATGTCTTCAGATCATTCTCATCGGGTCTCCACCAAACAGGAATTAACAGATCCGTCAGGTAATGTATCTGGGCAAGGCTCTATGGTATGCGGCTTCAGCTGATCTCCACGAAAGGAGAAGGTACAAAAAACTCCACACTTGACATCTCCACTACCCCATCTCCTGTTTCTGTAGTATGTCCTCTGATAAATGTTTCCAGGGTAGTATCTGGAGTAGCCGTGAAATATCTGTTAAAGTGGATGGATAGAAACCCCTGAGGTTTCCATTCTAGTGAGTACCTGTGATTGAAAGAGACCTCCTGGGTATATACCGTCTCTTTCTCCAGCTTACATCTCAAATTATATTGAACGCTTTAAGGGTATCATGCGGGTTAATCATGAGTGGTCACTGCACTGATAAGTACGGAAGTCTTGCTAATTGGTGTAAAGAGTGGCCTCTTTCTTTATGTAGTAGAGTTCAGAAAATCCCTATTCCCTCCGACAATACAGAGGGGCAAGTGATGTCGGGTGAACGGCATTAGTAATCTAAGCAAAACGAGGTAAATATCACCACTTTGGGCATTATTCAGCCTGAATCAAATTCGTCTTAAAGGGGTTGTAAAGGTAAATTTTTTTTTTCTTAAAAATAACAAACATGTTATACTTACCTTCACTGTGCAGCTCGTTCTGCACAGAGTGGCCCCAAACCTGGTCTTCTGGGGTCCCTCGGCGGCTGTTTCAGCTCCTCCCCGCAAGCATTAACCACCTTAATGCGAGCTCCCTTGCATGGTGGTTAGTGCTTGCGGGCGCGCTCCCGTGATACAGCCGGCGGCTATAGCCGCTCACTGTATCACTCGGCCCCGCCCCCCAGCGCGCCGCGTCATTGGATGTGATTGACAGCAGCGCGAGCCAATGGCTGCGCTGCTTCCAATCCATCCACTGTAGCCAATCAGCGGCCAGGGTGAGCAGAGGAATAGATGTCAGGAACACGAAGCTGACATAGAATGCATTAAGGTGAAAAAATGTTTACCTTTACAACCCCTTTAAGGGATGCATACTTCAAGACTCACGTGCATCTTCTTGTGATGGCGCTCTGGGTCGACGACGATTCCTCTGTTGCCTGGGCGGCAGGTTCTCCCCCAGTCTCGGTGTATTCATGCGTCCTGGTGGTCGCTGCAGGGGGGCGAGCCAGTTGGGCACATCAATAGGATCCGTGTCCAGGAAGGAGAACAGGGCTGGCAAAGCATCTGGTTTACGTAATATGAAGAATCTCTGTTCCTTCCTGAATGTGACCGAAAGGGGATATCCCCAGCGTTATGTGGCTCCTCTGTGCCGGGCTAGATCCAGTAAAGGTTTCATGATCGCTTGTCTCTGCAGAATAGCGCGGGAGAGGTCAGGAAATATTTTAACAGTCATACCATCTAGTTCTGGGTCTTCCGCTTCCCAGGCTTTGCGTAAAATTTGTTCCTTGTGTGTATAATGGTGCAATCTACAGATTACATCGTGCGGTCTCAGAGGATCAGTCGGTTTAGGGCCCAATGTTCGGTGAATCCTATCGATTTTCACTCGATCTGGAAGATCTACACCGGGTATATTGCGGAAAATGGAGATCGCTGTATCCGCCAGGTCCTCGGGACCAGTAGCCTCCAGCAGTCCCTGAATCCGCAGGTTATTTCTGCGGCTTCGGTCCTCCTTCTCTTCCATGTGGAGCTGTTGGTCTTGCAGGGTTTCCGCCTGAGTGTCTTGGACCCCTTCTACAACTGCCACTCTCCGCTCCAGGGCTGCTAGGGAGGACTCCCCCGTCTCAACCCTGGTGGTGAGTGCCTGGACCTCCGTCTTTATCACGCTCATTTCTTTGCGGTGAGCGGTTTCCACTGTCTCTATGAGGGCCGCTATGTCTGCTTTAGTGGGGAGTGCCTGCAGGAGCGAGCGTAACTCCGCCGCCATTCCGAGAGATCGTGAGGGGGGTTGTGACGGCTTACCATAGTCGGAGCGAAGATCCGCAGGGAAGCCCGTGTAGGTGTCGGTCAACAGCGCCTCCATATCAGTCGATGGGGAGTTTTGTGGAGTCTGTCTCTCAGTATGCTCACCATGCACTGACGCCATTTTAATTTCCGGGGAACCGAGCAAGGAGAGACAAAAAAGTCTTTCAATTTCGCCCGATGTCGGAGGTTGAGGAGTAGATTTAGGTGGTTTGTTGGTTTTCCTTGCTGCCTTCCTTCTGGAGGAGTACATATTCTGAAAAATGGACTGAAATAGCTGGGATAGGGGAAAGACGGATGGGAGCCCAGCTAAAACATGTCTCTAGTCAGCCATGTCCAGGCCACGCCCCCGAAGTTGCAATTTTAACACTTGTCACAGGATAAAGATAGTCTGTCCATCCTTGGGGGTCACGGTCCGGCCGGCCAGAGTGATCCAGCCTCCAGGGGTGGCTAAACGGTCGCAGAGCTTAAAATATTTTTCAATAAACATTGGTTTTATATAACTTTGGAGGTGTTGCTGGGGAAATTTCATTTTTTTCTTTTACCTAGGGATATGGCAACCACGTTTTGGTATGGTAGAAACATTACAATTAAAAATAATTAAGAACAAAAACAGGCTTTCAGATATTTTTATATAAAGGAATATGCTTATTAATGGTGGGGAGGGGCTTTAAGGAATAGGAGAAAAAAAAAATGAAAGAGAAGATCTGACTGGTTGCTTTAGACAAAAAAGACATTTATTTCTTGTGAACCAATCTAGATTGGATTAAATGCTTCCTTTCATACTTACAGTCAGGGGAGGTTTTATCTGTACACAGCCTATAATACTCTTCCAAATGTTCAACATTCTCTTGGTTAATACTTTCTTGCAAAGATGTGTCACCAAACCTGCAATATACACATTTATTAAAAAAATAAAAATAAAAAACCATATATTAAATATTTAGCTGAAAAAAATCCAAATGTCCCGGAAAACTATGCTAAAAACAGAACAATTCATGCTAAAATCTGTCAAGCAATGAATTGACTTGCCAAATCAATTTCTGCCTGGAAGCGTCATATATTTGCAATGAGCTCATATTAGATTATTCTCTTTTCAGAGAACACTGCTCAACACTCTACTAGTTCATTCACCTGTCTGGTAGCTTATTAACTGAAAGATATTTGATAAGTAAATGTCATCAAAGGGCAAGCCTGGTCACAGGTACAGGAGAGTGGTTGGCGGTTTAGGCATTAATCCAGTCATCAAATGATTGTTTAATGATTGCATAAACTGCTTGTTCATTTTGCCTGAGCAGAAAGTGTGCAAGAAACCCCTGTCTCAGAACTTACCTTGGGAAAACCACCACAGATAGCTAACAGAAAGCAGGCTATTTTCAGAGAATTTAATTAGAACATTAGGTCATATAAAATTGATTAGTGCAAATATACTGTATGCAGGCTTATTTAAAGAGAAATAGTCACCAGTTTGCTCACCTGAAGAGTAAAAAGCCAATAGTGTAGAATGGCACAGCCCTATCCAATTCCTTGTTTGCTCTGCATAAAAGGATGGTGAAATCCTGGATACAAATGAGACTGACTGAGATATTTAACCTCATGCTGCTTTCAGGGCTGTGAAGATGAATGTAGGATCCTTACCAGTGATGTCACTGTCTCAGAACCAACATGAGGCCAACTCTCCCAAATGGGCCTCTTCCCACATTTTAGTTTGCATCACATGGTTTATACAATAAGCCCTGGTTCACACAGGGGCGAATTGTCAAGCGACTTAGCCGCCTGACAAGTCGCGTCCTGTTCTGTACTACGGAACCGTTCTAATAGGAGCGACACAAGTCGCTCCGACTTAGAAAAAGGTTCCTGTACTATTTTTGGGGCGACTTTAGGCGACTTGCATTGACTTCTATAGAGAAGTTGTTTTGCAAGTCACCGCTGAAGTCGTGTGCAGGTCGCCTCGGTGAGTCGACCTGCAAGTCGTGTTGCCCCCGTGTGAACCGGCAGTAAGTCCCCTACATACAAAACATTCAACTTGCAAACTTTCAAAGGACGTGTGTTCACATAACCACTGTAAAGCTAGGTACACACTCCTCTTTTTTTCCGTTCAACCCAGCGGGATGAACAAAAGAAAACTGACAGATCTCCGTACCAATACAAGCAATGTTGGTGCAGAGATCTCGCGAGCTGTGCCTGTGTGTTCTGACAAGGGAGCTTCACCCCACCAGAACACACTGACCAACACTCGCAGCATTTGTCTGCAAGCGCTGAGCTTTGCTGGACTTCAGAACAAATTGAACTTACAAACAAGCTCATGGAACGGAACTTGTTCAGAAATAGGGGACTTACTGTATTCCCTATATGGCTGTCCTGGTATCCCACTGGCCCATAACAAACATAAAAAAGACACTTTTACTTATAAATGCTTTACAGTTTTTTGTCAAAAACGCTATTTTCTAAAACAGTCCCAATAGCTAACAGACTGTTAAAATTTGATAGACAATGATGTTACATAGTTAATTAGGTTGAAAAAGACAAATCCCTCTAGTTCAGTCAAAAGAAAAAAATATATAAATAGAAAACCTCAATATATACTCTATTACCAAAAGTATTGGGACACCTGCCTTTACATGCATATCAACTTTAATGGCATCCCAGTCTTTGTCAGTAGGGTTCAATATTGAGTTGGCCCACCCTTTGTAGCTATAACAGCTTCAACTCTTCTGGGAAGGCTGTCCACAAGGTTTAGGAGTGTCTATGGGATGGTTTGACCATTCTTCCAGAAGTGCATTTCTGAGGTCAAGCACTGATGTTGGTCGAGGCCTGGCTCACAGTCTCCACTCTAATTCAACTCAATATTGAACCCTACGAACTAAGACTGGGATCTTAGTCTTAATAGGCATCTTTAAACAATGCAAAGCATGCTAAAGAACATTACAATGAATGAGATCTTACTCTTACTGTTTTCTTGCAGCTTCATACTTCAACAGTGCCAAAACCTTTTTTTTACCTGGAGCGTCTCCTTAAAGCTCGACAACTAATTACATTCTGTAAAGTGATCAAACATTATCCCGGAACAATGTCTCACCTTTCTGCTATGGTTTGCTGCTCATTAATTCCAATATTAAAAAGCACTGGGTAAACATTAAGCGGCTTTCCGTCTTTGATCTGTTGTGGAAGAAGCTCAAACATTTTTGTCGGAAGTTTGACCTCCACTTCGTAGTGCTCTCTAAAATCAAATTCAAACCACCATCAATTACTTTTCCCAAAACTAATAATTATATTACCAACTGTACATGCAAACATCTTTAAATTCTCATTTATACTTATTTTAACATGGCAATGTAAAAACACAAAATGCAGAAATCCAGGCCATAGACATATCACACTAGGATGTGTGGGATATTTTTTTTTTTTTTTATTTCCATGATATTAACACTCAAAAAAGTGTGAACTTTAATATAAGGGAAAATAGCAGACATAGAGAAACCAATCAACTTAGGTTAACTCAAGGGAAACATATTTTTTTAATCATGGCCTTTTTAGTTATCCATTAATATATGTTAATTAGAATACACACAGTAGGAAAGCGATTATGTATACTACACTCCAAGCATCAGGAGAACCCTTAGGAATGAAAACTGGCTATGATGTTGTGGACCTCACAAGGGTTGATGCAGAGTCCTGATTTTGCTTCTTGTGGCCTTAGGTACTACACTGTGTGCACAATTATTAGGCAAGTTTTATTTATGAGGATTCATTTAATTATTGAACAACTGCAGTGCTCTCGGTCAATCCAAAATGTTAATAAACCTGAATATTTAACCACTTCAGCCCCGGAAGATTTGGCTGCTCAATGACCAGGCCATTTTTTGCGATTCGGCACTGCGTCGTTTTAACTGACAATTGCGCAGTCGTGCAACGCTGTACCCAAACAAAATTGACGTCCTTTTTTTTCCCACAAATAGAGCTTTCTTTTGGTGGTATTTGATCATCTCTGCAATTTTTATTTGTTGCGCTATAAACAAAAAAATAGCGACAATTTTGAAAAAAAAACACAATAATTTGTACTTTTTGCTATAATAACTATCCCCATTTTTTTCTTTTTAAAAACAAATATTTTCCTCAATATGTATTCTTCTACATATTTTTTTCAATAAAAATCCCAATAAGCATATATTGATTGGTTTGCGCAAAAGTTATAGCGTCTACAAAATAGGGGATAGATTTATGGCATTTTTATTATTTTTTATTTTCTTTTTTACTAGTAATGGTGGCGATCTGCGATTTTTATTGGGACTGCAACATTATGGCGGACACATCGGACACTTTTGAAACATTTTTTAAATCAGTGACAATTATACAGCAATCAGTGCTATAAAAATGCACTAGGGGGCGATCAAGGGGTTAACTGTATTCCCTGACTGTGTGTTCTAACTGTGGGGGGAGGGGACTGACTATAGGAGATGAAAGATCGTGGTTCCTAGCTATTAGGAACTCACAATCTGCCTCTCCTCCCAGAACAGGTATTTGTGTGTTTACACACAAATGTCCCTGTTCCGCCTCTCGCGACTGCCGGCCACAAGCAGCGGCACCCCCGAAATGCGGTGGGCATGCGTGTGTGCACCTGCTATGCCGCCTAAAAGAGCCGACGTACAGCTACGACGGATCGTGGGATTGTGCCGGCCTGCCACAGTATAATGACGGCGGCTGGCCGGCAAGTGGTTAAAGGGTTTGTAAACCCTCGTGGTTTTTCACCTTAATGCATTCTATGCATTAAGGTGAAAACACTTCTATAGTGCAGCACCCCAGAACCCCCCCCCCTTTTACTTACCTGAGCCCGGTCTTTCTAGTGACAAGAACTAGCCCAGCAGCTCCAGCCGGTGTTTCAGGTCCTAAATAGATGGATTTATAGCAGTGGAGCCATTGACGTGGGGGGCGGGGCTGAGTCCTGCTGTCTGTGTCAATAGATGCAGCAGCAGGACATGGGAATGTGACCGCATGAGTACCCCGAGAGGGAGCGTTTCTCCAACGAGGCACGCAAGAAGAGGAGGAGCCAGGAGCACCACTGAGTGACCGCAGAAGAGGAGGATCGGGGCCACTCTGTGCAAAACCAACTGCACAGAGGAGGTAAGTATGACATGTTTATTAATTAAAAAGAAAAAAAAAACAAAAAACCAAAGGTTTAGTTAACCTTTAAAAAATGTAAAAGTGAGGTTTTGGCTTTCTTAGGAGAATATCTATGTGTGTACAATTATTGGGCAACTATTAGCCTAGATTTACACTTGTGCGATGCAGAAACCAGCGCGATTACAGCGCCGGTTCCCGCTTCGTATCTCTCCCGCAGGCAGTTCACACTGCCCTCTGCGAACTGCTGCGGGTGTCAATACATTGTTAGATTGCAGTGCAAACTTTACCTGCATTTTTTTTGCTGCAAATCTAATGTGAGTTCAGCCATACAACTGTATGGCTAAACTCGCATCGCACAGGCATTGCATGTGACCGGCACCTGCGGTGCGGTTGCAAATCATATGCGATGTTTGAGATTGCATATGTGTGAACCTAGACTCAGTGTGCAGAATAATTATGCAACTAAATGAAAAACTAAAATTTTCCAAGTTATTTCCTCACCTAAGTTTCCGTTGGTTATTGGTTATCCTTGGTTACAGAGGCACAACCCCTCTTTTGATTGGCTCCGTGCTGAGGTTCTCTCCTGCTCGCTACAATGCATAAAGACATGCTTCCAAAAGGTAGCCAAGGTCCTGTTAACCTCTTCATTCTCCTCCCTGCCAGAGGAGTACCGCGATTTTAGCAATGTCTTTGACAAAGGTCAAGCCGGTAGTTTGCCTCCACACCGGCCATATGATTGCACAATTGATCTTCAACCTGGTGCCATACCCCCTTGTGGCCGGATTTACCCTTTGTCGGTCTTGGAGGATAAGGCCATGGAGGAGTATGTTGCAGACGCACTTTCTCAAGGTTTCATCCACAAATCCTCATCCCCTGATAATGCTGGTTTCTTCTTCATGAAGAAGAAGAGTGGTGAACTGAGACCTTGTATTGATTATAGGGGTCTCAATCGTTTCACAATTAAGAATGCCTATCCGATTCTGCTGATTACGGAGTTATTTGACCGCCTCAAGGGAGCAACGGTTTTCACAAAGCTTGATTTGAGAGGGGCATACAATCTCGTGAGGATTAAGCAGGGCGACGAGTGGAAAACTGGTGGAAAACTGCGTTTAATACCAGAACAGGCCATTATGAGTACCCAGTAATGCCTTTTGGCCTTTGTAACGCCCAGCAGTTTTCCAGGAATTCATTAACGATGTCCTCCAAGATTTGTTGCAGTTATGTGTGGTAGTTAATCTCGCTGATATCCTCATATTTTCCAAGTCCCTGGAGAGTCACCACACAGATGTCTGTCATGTGCTTCAGAAACTAAGAGAGAACAATCTCTATTGTAAATTGTAGTAGTGCGAGTTCCATAGTGAACAGGGTAAATTCCTGGGTTATGTCATTTCCACTGCTGGTTTTTCGATGGACCCAGAGAAACTTTCTGCAGTTGTACAGTGGCCCCAACCCGTGGGTTTACATCCTCTGTAGCGTTTCCTGGGCTTTGCCAACTATTATCAGAAGTTTATTCGTAACTTCTCATCTCTGGTCAAGCCCCTGACTGATATGACCAGAAAGGACGGTAACCCACAGAGTTGGTCTCAGGAGTCCATTAAGGCCTTTGAGATTCTCAAGGCTGCCTTTGTTTCTGCTCCTGTGTTGGCACCTCCTGATCCTATGTTACCTTTTATCCTTGAGGTTGATGCTTCTGAGACTGGAGTTGGTGCCCTTCTGCCTTAACGTCCTACCTCTGAGAGCACTTTGCACCCTTGTGGCTACCTTTCCAAGAAATTGTCACCTGCGGAGTGCAATTACGAGATTGGTGACAGAGTGCTGTTGGCGATCATTTTAGCCTTGAAACAATGGAGACATCTCCTCGAAGGTACCACTGTGCCGGTTCTCATTTTTATCGACCATAAGAATCTCACATTCTTGTCTGAGGCTAAATGCCTCTCTCCCAGAAGGGCGCGATGGGCTATTTCCTTGTCACGTTTCAATTACATTGTCTCATTCTTACCCGGTACTAAGAATGTAAGGGCTGACGTCTTGTCACAACAATTTTCCTCCACTTCCAATTTGGAGTCAGTTCCGGTTCCTGTGATTCCTCCTGATCGTATTCTGGCTACGGTTCACACCAGTCTCACTTCTCCTTTGGGTGACAAAACTCTTGCTGCTCAGGTCCATGCTCCTCCTGAGAAACCTCGTGACCGCTGCTTTGTCCCAGAGAGTCTCTGTACTGCCGTGCTCCAGACTTACCATTCTCCCAAGGCTGCTTGTAAACCTGGGAAGAATCAACTCTTTGGGGCCATTTCTCAACAATTCTGGTGGCCTAGTCTACATACTGATGTAACCACCTTCGTAGCTGCCTGTTCCGTGTGTGCTTTACAGTAAGACTCCATACCCAATGTAGAGAGGCCTGGACCCACCTGTCTATGGATTTAATTGTGGAGTTACCCAACTCCCAGGGCAACACAGTTATCCTTATGGTGGTTGACTGGTCCTCAAAAATGTCTCATTGTATTCCACTTAAGAAGTTGCCCACTTCTAAGGAACTGGCTTCCCTTTTTGCTCGGGAGATCTTTCTCTTAAATGGGCTACCCAAGGTTATTGTCTCGGACAGGGGTAGTCAGTTTGTGTCCCGGTTCTGGCGAGCCTTTTGTGCACAGTTGGGAATTCAGCTTGATTTTTCCTCTGCGTATCACCCGCAGTCTAATGGGGCCACAGAACGAGCCAATCAGTGCGTGGAGCAATTCCTACGTTGCTATATTTCTGACCATCATAACAACTGGTCAGACCTATTACCGTGGGCAGAGTTTGCTCACAATAGTGCCTTGAATTTTGCTTCTCGATTGGCCCAGTTTATAACGAACTATGGTTTCCAACCTTCCATGCTTCCTGACTCATTTGTTCCGCAGAGTATTCCTGCATTAGAGGAACATCTCCATGGTCTTCATTCCACTTGGGCACAAGTCCAGGAGGCTTTGCGACATGCTAATGATAGGTACAGACTCCATGCTGACGGCAGATGCCTGCCCGTGCCTTCCTGCCAGGTTGAGGACAGGGTCTGGCTGTCATCTCGCAACCTCTGACTTCGTGTTCCCTCACTGAAGTTCACACCTCGGTTTATTGAGCCTTTCTGTATTCTTCGCAGGGTTAGTTGGAGTTAAAAAATCATTTTAAGCCTACGGACCGCAATGCGTACATACCCCTCGGGAGTTGCCACCATCTTCAATGGTTGTGTAACATTCCCAAGGGGCAATTTGTGCGGATTAGGCGGAACTGTCGCATGAACATCACTACCTGGAACAATCTGAGATTTTGTCTGCCCGTTTTGTCCAAAAGGGTTATAACAAAACCGATATTGATAAACATATTGAGACCGTTCGAAGTTTAGAGAGAAAGACATTGGTTTCCAATGGCCCCAGGGCCAAACGTGATGGTACGGGCAATATTAGAATGATTTTGGACTACAATGTTCAATATAAAAAATTCGAAAAAATAGTCCGAAAATATTGGCCCATTCTCAAACAGGACAAAACTTTGGGCCCTGTACTCCCGGAATACCCTCTGTTTGTCTATAAGAGGGCACCGTCCTTAAGAGATAAATTGGCTCCTGGGGTAATTGACCCACCTCTCCCTCGTGTAAACAGGATTTCGAACATTATGACTGGTTTTTATGCATGTGGGCGATGCCCACCATGTAAACAAACCAAGGGCAATATCAAAAAACGTAAAGAGTTTGTAGCCACAGCCACAAAAAAGGTTTATCAAATTAGGGATTTCATTACATGTTCGACATCAGGAGTCGTTTATATCATGCAATGCGAATGTGGCCTACAATATGTGGGTAGAACATCCAGGTCCCTTCATATTCGTATTGGTGAACATATCACCAATATCAAGAAGGGCCTGGATTCTCACAATGTTTCTAAACATTTTAAACTCTTTCACAAACGCAGCCCTGTTAAACTAAAGTTTTGGGGAGTGGAAAAAGTAACACCCCATTGGAGGGGCGGCAATTTCATAAGACAATTGAGCCGCCGTGAGTCTTTTTGGATATATGAAACACATGTGGGAGTACCTACGGGGCTCAATGTTGAGTTTGATTTGAATTGTTTTATTTCTGACCGTTAGTTTTTTTTTTTTTTTTTTTTTTTCTCTATATTTTTTATGTTTTAGGAGGTTTAGTCAATTGGGGTCTGATATATTTGGGAGATTGTAAAAGGTGGCCGTAGTGACTAATTAAGATTATTTTTAAATTATTTTTAAATAGTTTTTTACTATTTTTAGTAATATTTTTTAGGAAGTCCTTTATTGGACACCTATTTAGGTATTTTTGTTTCCTATCCGGTTACATTTTTAAATATTGTGTGCATTTTTGATGCCTTATGTGGGGTCATCATTGGTGACTATATACCATGTAGGCATTAACATTAACTTTTAATTTTAGGGAGCCTTAGGCCAGGCTGGTTCCCAGGAGACTCTTCTTTATGATGTAGGATGGGTACCGATAAGCCTGTTATGTTATTAATTCACCTTTGAATGATATTTGATCTCCGGCAGTGATGTGGTGTACACCCAGCCCACTCTGTTTTGGCTGCTGTGACAACCACACACGCCGGAGGCTGTATGTTTACCCCGCCTCTGGGAAGGCGGTATAATGTGAGGATGACTGGCGTGAGTTTTGCCGCTTTGCGGACGTAACGCCGGATCACCATGGTTACAGGTAAACATATCTTAGCTCTGTTTACGTCTTTTCGAGGTGGGAGGTATCTTCTGAGGTGCGTGGTCATGTGATCCGCCGTAACGCCGTCATGCCGCCGCGCTGTCGCGGCGTAATGACCATTATGGAGATACAGCCTATCTAACTCCTCCCATGTCCGAGTGGTGCGCTCTGATAGGACGCTTACCGCTCGTTTCTCTTTACTACACAGTCGGATTGCCATACAGGTTCCTCGCTGTATGACGCGCTTCAGTGATCGCTATGGCAACCTTTCTGGATATACACTTCCTACTAGTGAGTGGTGCGTCCTGATTGGATGCCTACCGCTCGTTCTCTAATTACACAGGTGAGTGTGATAAGGGGCTATCTATTTAAACTTTAGTGGCATTTCGATACTCCATTATCGCTGAGGAAGTCCTATGGACGATACGCGTGCGGGAGTTCATCTTAATGTCACTACGGCTACCTTACCAGCTTTGCTGTTACCAGTTTTCTAATGCTTGATATCCTAGCACTTGGATTAAGTGCTATCTATGTGAGTACCCGTCTTTAATAAATGATACCTTTTATAAGTCATACAGAGAGCACTAGATTTTTTCTTTGTATTATATGTTGCTGCGGGAGAGTTACAAGGCTTATCTGCGGAGTCCGAGAGGTGCCCAGCTTCCATCTACAAGTTTACCATTACCACCAGAGGTGGTGAAAGCTCTCATGACCTTTCTGTTAGTTCAGGGGTCTATTAAGCAAGGTGAGCAGTTTGGCTAAACAAATGGTGTGAACACGGACCAAGGATCACCTTAAACTTTTGCATGAAGCACCCTTTATCACCAGTGACGTCTGTGTGCCTCTTTATCTACATGTGTTTCAATTCACGAACATATGAACTTTATTGAACTTTTTTATTTAGTGATTGTTTTTAGTTATTAATTTTAGCGCTGCACTTATTAATTTACATAGTTCAAAAGGGTTTATATATTTGCCTTTAGTGTTCAGCTGCTGTGATTAGTCATTAAGTTTTGCGCTGACTGTTTGTTTCTGATTGGTTACCTGTTTATATAATATATTCCAGCCTAGCAGCAATACTAATGGAGATCTTTCAATATATAGAAAAAAGAGAAATCAAACTGGGAGAGATTTTTTCTAATAATCATAATCCGGAGGAGGCTAATACCTTATCTTTCGGGTTTAGAAAACTAGGGTATCTGTTTGAGAAAAAAGTAAAAACTTGGTGGGATATAGTAACGTTTGAACAATATCTTACTGCGAAGCTGATCCCTAGAAGACTCAGATGGGAGGTACCTCCCAATGATGGCCTCATGGATGATTACTCTATAAAGGAATGGGGGGATTTTTTTACCAAGAAAGGCCTAGAATTAATTGATTTTCTGCTATCACGGAAACGGCGGAAAATGATTCTTCTTGAAACTCAGATTGCAGAACTTAAGAGTTCCATTGAGTCCCATAAAGAGTCTGAAGAATTTCTTAGACTTTCAGCGGAGTTGAAAAATAAGCTCATAAAATGGGACTATGAAACTCAAAATAAAAAGAAGAAGAAATATATAAGAGATACAGATGATTTTGGGAGAGGGAATATCTACAAATGGCAGAATAAACCTGTTGACGCCCCTACTAATCAGCCAGTGTTGTGTCCCACATCTTTGGAACCCCCCCAAACTCCTCTTGATGACCACAAAGGGGAGGGGATTGTCCACTATGATCAGTGTGATTATACCAGCACCCCAACCCCCTCTCGAGGTAATTTATTCAAAACTGTATATAACAAGAGAGGTAAGAATAAAAAGGGCAGGGGCACTAGGCGGGATGTATATGAGTCTCCGTTTAGACAGTACCCTTGGAATCCACCTTATACCAATGATGATGTTTACTATCATCAAGATTCCTATCATCAAGGTACAGACCGAAACTGGGGACTTAATGATGTTCGGCCTTATAACCAGCATTACACTAACTCCTCAAATACCCCTTTTAACAGAGGGAGAGAATCTCAGTCTTATGGACATCCGGTACATACCCAAAATAGGTTTGCACCATTACAGAGTTCTGGCCCCAGAAGAGGAGGGGATTTTCACAGGACCCAGAGGGGGATGGGGAGGGGAGCTCCGTCCATCCCACCCAAACCAGGGGGAGGGTGGAACGGTCCCCCGCCACCTCCCAATCTAGACAACGGTCCAAGGAAAATAAAACTCTTAGAGGAAGGAGAGGAGGCAGGCGAACTCAAAAGA
Source organism: Aquarana catesbeiana (assembly GCF_042186555.1). Lineage (NCBI taxonomy): Eukaryota > Metazoa > Chordata > Amphibia > Anura > Ranidae > Aquarana > Aquarana catesbeiana. The sequence continues at coordinate 722,543,622 of NC_133324.1, forward strand.
GTCAGACCACAATAGGGGCGGGTATCTACAACCTGAGTGGCTCTCCCCTAAGTGAAGATGAGATGAAGGTTCTAGATAAGGGCCTCAAATATGCCCCCATTCGAAACCTAAATAAATTCCAGACCTACATAGGATTACAAAAATTCATTAGAAGCTTGAATATTAAGAAGTACCATCTTTCTAACCCTGTAACACGTACTTTATCAAACGATTCCAAACCATTGGGTACCCATTCGTCTCTCCGCAACAAATCGGTCTTTAATCCCCCTAATCGTGACACTAAGTTTTTGGAAGTTTTCAAAAACATGGTGACTAGAGATCTCGATACACTTAAGATCCGGAAGGCACAAGATCCATCTTATGTCAAAAGGGGCATTGAGTCCCTTTTGGAACGGAAGGATCTCGTAATACGCCCAGCGGACAAGGGGGGTGGCCTGGTTGTTCTTAGTAAAACCTATTACAATAACGAGATGGAGAACATGCTTAAAGACTATAGTACCTATGTTTTACTTAGTAAAGACCCGATGTTTGAGTTTAAAGAGGAATTACACTTTCTTGTAGAAAGAGGTAAACATATTGGAGTCCTTAACAAAAAAGAAGCTTCTTATTTAGATCCACTTTTTTGCCGTACCCCTATCATTTACTGTTTACCCAAACTACATAAAAATAGTACCAATCCACCTGGCCGTCCTATAGTCAATGGTATAGACTCAGTCTCTTCTAGACTGGGTCAATACATTGACTCTTTTTTACAACCTTTGGTTACGGGAACTCGTTCCTTTATCAAAGATACTAAACACATTATCCAAATTTTAGAAACCCTTTCCTTTTCTTCTTCTTGTTTGTTAATAACAGCGGACGTCAGTTCCCTCTATACGATTATCAGTCATGAAGATGCGTTAGCATCAGTTCGATGGGCTTTTAGAACATCGGATCTGACCAGAAGACATAAAAACTATATCTCAGATTGTTTAAAGTTTTGTTTATCAAAAAATTATTTTTGGTACAATAAACGTTTTTTTCTCCAAACCAGGGGAGTTGCGATGGGTGCCCGCTTCGCTCCCAGTGTTGCCAATCTGTTTATGGCACACTGGGAGGAAGAGTCTATCTATAAGAACACACCCCCTGAACTTATATGTTACCAACGTTATATTGACGACATCATTATGGTGTGGGATGGGAATAGATCGAACTTGGATACCTTTATGCGAAAACTTGATGAGAACAATAGAAATATTGTTCTCTCCTGGAATATAGACAAAGTTCACGTTACTTTTTTGGATTTAGACATTTTTTTGAAAGATAATCAGTTGGAGTTAAAAAATCATTTTAAGCCTACGGACCGCAATGCGTACATACCCCTCGGGAGTTGCCACCATCTTCAATGGTTGTGTAACATTCCCAAGGGGCAATTTGTGCGGATTAGGCGGAACTGTACGCATGAACATCACTACCTGGAACAATCTGAGATTTTGTCTGCCCGTTTTGTCCAAAAGGGTTATAACAAAACCGATATTGATAAACATATTGAGACCGTTCGAAGTTTAGAGAGAAAGACATTGGTTTCCAATGGCCCCAGGGCCAAACGTGATGGTACGGGCAATATTAGAATGATTTTGGACTACAATGTTCAATATAAAAAATTCGAAAAAATAGTCCGAAAATATTGGCCCATTCTCAAACAGGACAAAACTTTGGGCCCTGTACTCCCGGAATACCCTCTGTTTGTCTATAAGAGGGCACCGTCCTTAAGAGATAAATTGGCTCCTGGGGTAATTGACCCACCTCTCCCTCGTGTAAACAGGATTTCGAACATTATGACTGGTTTTTATGCATGTGGGCGATGCCCACCATGTAAACAAACCAAGGGCAATATCAAAAAACGTAAAGAGTTTGTAGCCACAGCCACAAAAAAGGTTTATCAAATTAGGGATTTCATTACATGTTCGACATCAGGAGTCGTTTATATCATGCAATGCGAATGTGGCCTACAATATGTGGGTAGAACATCCAGGTCCCTTCATATTCGTATTGGTGAACATATCACCAATATCAAGAAGGGCCTGGATTCTCACAATGTTTCTAAACATTTTAAACTCTTTCACAAACGCAGCCCTGTTAAACTAAAGTTTTGGGGAGTGGAAAAAGTAACACCCCATTGGAGGGGCGGCAATTTCATAAGACAATTGAGCCGCTGTGAGTCTTTTTGGATATATGAAACACATGTGGGAGTACCTACGGGGCTCAATGTTGAGTTTGATTTGAATTGTTTTATTTCTGACCGTTAGTTTTTTTTTTTTTTTTTTTTTTTCTCTATATTTTTTATGTTTTAGGAGGTTTAGTCAATTGGGGTCTGATATATTTGGGAGATTGTAAAAGGTGGCCGTAGTGACTAATTAAGATTATTTTTAAATTATTTTTAAATAGTTTTTTACTATTTTTAGTAATATTTTTTAGGAAGTCCTTTATTGGACACCTATTTAGGTATTTTTGTTTCCTATCCGGTTACATTTTTAAATATTGTGTGCATTTTTGATGCCTTATGTGGGGTCATCATTGGTGACTATATACCATGTAGGCATTAACATTAACTTTTAATTTTAGGGAGCCTTAGGCCAGGCTGGTTCCCAGGAGACTCTTCTTTATGATGTAGGATGGGTACCGATAAGCCTGTTATGTTATTAATTCACCTTTGAATGATATTTGATCTCCGGCAGTGATGTGGTGTACACCCAGCCCACTCTGTTTTGGCTGCTGTGACAACCACACACGCCGGAGGCTGTATGTTTACCCCGCCTCTGGGAAGGCGGTATAATGTGAGGATGACTGGCGTGAGTTTTGCCGCTTTGCGGACGTAACGCCGGATCACCATGGTTACAGGTAAACATATCTTAGCTCTGTTTACGTCTTTTCGAGGTGGGAGGTATCTTCTGAGGTGCGTGGTCATGTGATCCGCCGTAACGCCGTCATGCCGCCGCGCTGTCGCGGCGTAATGACCATTATGGAGATACAGCCTATCTAACTCCTCCCATGTCCGAGTGGTGCGCTCTGATAGGACGCTTACCGCTCGTTTCTCTTTACTACACAGTCGGATTGCCATACAGGTTCCTCGCTGTATGACGCGCTTCAGTGATCGCTATGGCAACCTTTCTGGATATACACTTCCTACTAGTGAGTGGTGCGTCCTGATTGGATGCCTACCGCTCGTTCTCTAATTACACAGGTGAGTGTGATAAGGGGCTATCTATTTAAACTTTAGTGGCATTTCGATACTCCATTATCGCTGAGGAAGTCCTATGGACGATACGCGTGCGGGAGTTCATCTTAATGTCACTACGGCTACCTTACCAGCTTTGCTGTTACCAGTTTTCTAATGCTTGATATCCTAGCACTTGGATTAAGTGCTATCTATGTGAGTACCTGTCTTTAATAAATGATACCTTTTATAAGTCATACAGAGAGCACTAGATTTTTTCTTTGGATTATATGTTGCTGCGGGAGAGTTACAAGGCTTATCTGCGGAGTCCGAGAGGTGCCCAGCTTCCATCTACAAGTTTACCATTACCACCAGAGGTGGTGAAAGCTCTCATGACCTTTCTGTTAGTTCAGGGGTCTATTAAGCAAGGTGAGCAGTTTGGCTAAACAAATGGTGTGAGCACGGACCAAGGATCACCTTAAACTTTTGCATGAAGCACCCTTTATCACCAGTGACGTCTGTGTGCCTCTTTATCTACATGTGTTTCAATTCACGAACATATGAACTTTATTGAACTTTTTTATTTAGTGATTGTTTTTAGTTATTAATTTTAGCGCTGCACTTATTAATTTACTTAACCCAGTGGCTTACGCATTAGACCTTCCTTCGAACATGCGTATTTGAATGTATTTTATGTCTCCTTATTAAAACCTTTCTCTGCAACCACTTTACCACCTCGGTACCACGTCCTCACCCTGTACAGGTTGAGAACCAAGAGGAGTATGAAGTTCAGTTCATTGTTGACTCCCATAGGTTCCGTGGGCGCATACAGTACCTGGTGCATTGGAAGGGGTACGGTCCGGAGGAACGCTCTTGGGTCTCATCCTCAGACGTACATGCCCCTGTCCTTCTCCGTGATTTCCATAGACATTTTCCCTCTAAGCCTGGTGGTCCTCCGAGGGGGCGGGTTGTTGAGCAGGGGGTACTGTCAGGGCTGAGCACAGCACTTCCTTCTCTGATTTGGCCACTCAGCTGTCAGCTAATTGCAGCTCCAATCTCTCCACAGGTACTCAGCTGTTAATGATATCCTGCTCGTCCTGCCTACTTAAGCCGTTCAGCCCAGAGGCTCTCTGCCTTCATCTTAGTCAACATCATAGAGACACTCTCCTGCATTCCTGTTTAAAGACTTGCTTGGCTGACATCCCTTCTGGCTCCAGATCCTGCTTACTGTTTTACTACGCTCATCTACGGCTCCCTAACGTTTGGCTTGTCTGACTATCTGTTCCGGTTCCTGAACTCTGCTATGTTTTGCTACACTTGTTCTATTTACTTTTATTAATAAACAAGTGTGATTTAACTGTACTTCTGTCTCGGTCTGATTTCATGGTTTCTGACAATATAGTTTCTTCACAGGAAGTGCCACTTCTTAGGCTACAGACAGAAATCCTGCATTAACCTGTGCAGTGCAATGCTACATGGCTCAGGTATGGACACAAACAGAAACATCTGACATATGAGCATTTACTCTAATATAGGCTCTGCATACAGAGCAACACAGAACACCATGAAAACGATCAAGGAAAATATTATGCAGGTGAAAAACACAAGGTGCAGGTAAGGAAGGTTTATAAAGCTTTTGAGCTTACCTGCTTAATTCAAAATAGAACACAAAATATGCCCCGCCTTGCCTTTCTAAACATACCTGCCTGCCGAACTTGTGTCCAGTTAAAAAAAAAAACATAACATATACATGCATGTACTCATGTCTGTCCTACAGTGCTTTGCTAAAGAATATTTTCAAAATATGCTCTGCAGTGTATTTGACCATTGGTTAACCGTTCTACCAGGCTCCAATTAAAATGAAGCCTTGGACTGCACTTTTCTAATAATGAATGGGACATAGTATTTACATTGCACTCCTAATAATTTTTACAGTTCCATCAAGTAACCACCTGACCTTTGAGGGTGCTAACCTTAAACGTCATGCGTATTAGCCTTAAATCTATAGATTTACGGTTGCAAGAAATATACCTGTTAGCACACTCTTCATATATAATAACCATAGCGCATTTTTTACTTCTACATATATAAAGGTTTACAAGATTGACACAACTTTCACCCAAGATGCACATACCGTATTTATTGACGTATACCACACACCTTCATTTTAAGAGGGAAGTTTCAGGAAAAAAACTAAAATTTTAAATGTAGAAATTTGAAGCAAAATAAGGGTCAGTGCTCATCAATGCAGCTCTATTAGTGCCCATATGCAGCCTCACCAGTGCCCATATGCAGCCTCACTAGTGCCCATTAATGCAGCCTGATCAATGTCTATCTGCAGCCTCACAATTGCCCATCAATGCAGCTTGATCAATGCCCATATGCAGCCTCATAATTGCCCATCAATGCAGCTTGATCAATGCCCATCTGTAGCCTCACAATTGCCCATCAATGCAGCCTGATCAATGCCCATCTGCAGCCTCATAATTGCCCATCAATGCAGCTTGATCAATGCCCATCTGTAGCCTCACAATTGCCCATCAATGCAGCCTGATCAATGCCCATCTGCAGCCTCACAATTCCTCATCAATGCAGCTTGATCTATGCCCATCAGAAGCCTCAAAATTCCTCATCAATGCAGCTTGATCAATGCCCATCTACAGCCTCACAATTGCCCATCAATGCAGCTTGAACAATGCCAATCTGCAGCCTCACCGTTACCATCAATGCAGCTTAATCAATGCCCATAAGCAGCCTCACAATTGCCCATCAATGCAGCTTGATCAATGCCCATCTGCAGCTTCACAGGTGCCATCAATTCAGCTTGATTAATGCTCATCTGCAGCCTCACAGGTGCCATCAATGCAGCCTGATCAATGCCCATCAGCAGCCTTACAATTGCCCATCGATGCAGCTTGATCAATGCCCATCTGCAGCCTCACAGGTGCCATCAATGCAGCCTGAAAAGTGCCCATCTGCACCCTCACCTCAGATTTCTGTTGCCTCGGAGGGGACAGAGAGGGGAACTGCACAATTGCCATCAGACTACATACAGCGAGAATCTAATGTTTACTCAGCGGCCTCTGTAATACAAAGTCCCGCCTCCTGGACCGGCTTCTTTGATAGACAGAACAGTGGTCCAATGCCAGCTCAGGAGATGGGACACACTATTACAGAGGCCACCGAGTAAACAGGAGATTCTTGCTGTATGTAATCTGACAGCACTTGTTCTACCCCCTCCCTGTCCCCTCCGAGGCAGCCCAAATTGAAGTATAGGCGTATAACAGACGCACACTATTTGCACCCGATTTTCAGGGTGAAAAAGTGCGAGCTATACGCCGATAAATACGGTAATTAGATTTAGTTTGAAGATTGTAAGAATCTTGGGTGAAAATTGTGTTAATATTGTGTGAAAACATTTATAGACACCATACAGGTATTTGCATATATTTAAAGTGGTTGTAAACCCTGGACATGAAACATAAATAAGGCATATATCCCTCTATAGTGTGTACTTGTCTCAATATAGAGCATTGTGTGTGTATCATTTCTGTCTGCTACTTCATTCCTCTGCTATCAGCATGAATCACTTCTGACAAGTTTTCCTGACACCAAAATAAAAAAAGGTAAAAGGGGAGGGAGCTCCAGCACACACCTTGTGATTGAACTCTGTTCACCTTGACAGGAACTCTGTTCCTGTGTGCTGTGTGAAAATGGGGGGGTGTCCCTTCCCTCCAATCAGCTCTCAGAAGTCACCTCACTGAGCTCTGCAGTGTGTAACTTCAGCTCTCCACCCTGCTTTCTGAAAAGTCAGACAAGCTTTATAAATGTTGGACTTTGAACAGCTGTAGAAGAGAGAGCGCTACAGATAAATATATCTGTGTATCACCTAGGGCCAGTCACTTCAATCAGTATATGTATGGGTTTACAACCACTTTCATTTTCGATAAAAAAAACAAACGAGAATAAATTAATAACGTAAATAATTGAAAAACTTCTTCTTCTGGCTTAGGGCAATCCCCTCTCATTTATCATACAACTTTGTTCTGAACTTTATTCATAAATGAAAATGTCAAGCCTTATAAATGGAATTAATTATCCCGACATGAGCTACAGACAAGATGCAAGGATATAACTCATGATTTAATATTATGGAATTGATTGTGGCAATATTGGCATCACAAAGTATTATAACACTAATTAGTTGTGAAATCTAATACACTTTAAAAAAACAAAATGTTTTCCTAATCTAATTTCTGAAGATGTGAGAAAGATTGTTTCTGCTACAGACAAAGCTTACCGTCTTCCAGTCACAATGGGCAGAAAGTCATCTGATTTGGCCTCTGTTATTTTAAAAACTGTATGCTTCAGATCTGAAATACCAACAGCCATGTCTTCCAGCATCCCAATTTCTTCACCTAGATATAACATGGATAGGAAAAGTGTTATACATGTGAAATGTCTTCAAGTATGATATTGTTTGTCTTATTTTAAAGAGAACTCCAGGCAACAAGTAAACTTGGTACATGTTATTTGGGATGGATCTCTTTGGAATGTAACCTAGTAGCTCCAAAACTTTTAACCAACATTTCTTTGCTCAACATGCCATGCTTTCTGGGATCAAAGAATAAACCATGTCTTTTGTTCACCTGGTAAAGTCTTAATTTCATTATGTATCTCTAGACAAAACCTTATTTTCAGTTTTTGGAGAGAGATTGGGAAAGCGATAGACCTTCTGTCATGTTTTTATTGCTTTATATGTCCCTATTTTAGAGTTCTATTCCTCTATTTACTGGAGATCACTATCACTGAAACAGATAGTGAAGGTAAATGCAATATTTTACAGTTGCCCCTAAATCAAGAGAGAGGAAAAATCTTGTATTAGGGATACTTGTTCTGGGGCAACTGTCTACGATGGGAATTCTTGTACTTCTGGGAGCTTTCCAGTAACTTCTCATTGAGTCTTTGGGATAAGAAGTAAAGGGAAATTTAGCCAATGGTAGCTCTGGCTAAACATACACTTCAACCTGAAGTTTCAAGCTAACTTATCTCCACTAACAAATTTGCTTTGTAACCAAAACTCTCCAGTCATTTGCAAAATAAGAGAGTAGCTGGTGGATAAATATTCGCCCAAAAAAACAACTATATTGCTTTAAACTCCACTATCCAAGCATTTTCCAATTTCTCAGGATCATCATAACCTTTAAATGAGTGGATAACTAAAGAATAATACATTCAGTAATACTACCACAATTATAATTATCTTTCTGGTAACACAAGAGACAAAGCCATAAGTGGCTGATATATTCTATTTATTATCATATTTTCTCACTTTCAGTGGTATTAAACCTAAAAGCAAACATGCATTATATTGCAGCTTACCAATTCTTAGAACCACTTACCATTTAAAAAAAGAAAACAAATGCAAAACTGCAATATATTACATTTTTGGTTTTGGGTTTCATACCGCTTTAAAGCTGTAAAGTGTAACTAAAATTTTTTTTTTTTCTTATGCCGCGTACACACGACCGGACTTTCCGTCAGAGTAGACTCTGACAGTCTTTCCAACGGAGTTCCGATGGAGTTCCGCTGAAACGGACTTGCCTACACATGATCACACCAAAGTCCGTTCGTTTAGAACGCAATGACATACGACGGGACTAGAAAAAGGAAGTTCAATAGCTAGTAGTCAATAGCTGCCCTTGCGTCGTTTTTGGTCCGTCGGACTAGCATACAGACGAATGGTTTTCCTGATAGGAATTGAGTCCGTCGGAAAGATTTGAAACATGTTCTATTTCTAGATTCGTCAGAATTCTAGAAAGAAAATGCCCGTTGAAGCCCACACATGATCGGAATGATTCTGTCGGACCTTTTCTGACGGAAAGTCCGGTCGTGTGTACGTGGCATAACAGTATTTTGGATAGAGTAAGGTAGAGTTTTAACGCCTGTCAGTTTTATTTTTTTGCCACCTATGTCCCATAGGCAAGATGTCTCTTAATTTTCCTGTCCCATAGCCAAAACAGGCAGTGAGAGGAAATCCCCTCCAAAGAGAATCCTTGGGTGCCACAAAACAACAATAAAAAGAAAAGGGCGCACCCTGATGAAATTTTGGATGATGGACTTTGTAGGCATACCACAAGTATATTAAAAATATATTTATTACAAAAATAGAATCAAAAACAATTACATAAAAATTTCATATATTCCAAAAATGTGCCAAAGAGCGTAAATAACACACCATCTACATACATAAAGAGTATTATTTGATCAACTGCCTGAAGGTCTAATCAAGTCAATCGGTACTGCCAGAAAACCGTGAGGTACCGATCTGGCAGTACCGATGGACTTGATTAGACCTTCAGGCAGTCGACCCCACTTGCTATGACATGCGTTTACCTAATTCACATTTGTGAGTACATTTATTGTTGTTTTTTTCTTGAAATACATTATAATTGGGTAATGTGCCAGGTAGATGCTCCCTTTTCTTTTTATTGTTGTTTTTCAGTCTGAGGATACCCACTGTCCTGAGAGGGCAACAAGACCATTGGTGCTAAGAAGTAGTGTACCCCTAGGTCAACCACTGCGGGTGCAGGAGAATGTTTGTTTTTAAATCCTGGGGTACAACCAGAACCAGTGTTCCCATTAAAAGATTTCCTCTCTACTACTTTTCTGGTGTCAACCCAAAAATATATTTTTTCCCACTTTAATTTGATGATAACAGTAAACAGGACAAATAGAGAGGGTGGATCTCCCTAACAGGGTCACAGAAAGCAATAAAAATGAACAGGTGTTCTTATCCCTCTCCACTGTATCCAAAATATAAAAAAAAGTTTTCCCTTTAGTTACACTTTGAGTGTTAAGGGTTTGCTTTAATGATTAGTGTTAGGGTTGGGGAAGGTAAGTGCTAAGGGATATGTTAAGGAATGTGTTTAGGGTCGGTTGTTAGGTATTCAGGGGTATGAGTGTAAAGGATGTTTAATAGTTGGGGGGGTACTTTTGTATAGGTATTACGTTAAATCAGTGAAATTTAGGGACTTTACATAATACACACTAGTTCTTGGCTCTGGGAACATCGTGCTAAAAATACCAGGGCAGTATTCCTTGCACAAAGAGCAAATGTACCAACAACACCAAGGAAGAAGAGTACATGTAACATAAAACTAGGTTTTTCTGCCCCATTCACACAACGCTGCTGTGAGAAAAATAAAAAAGGTAAACGACCATCACAACGCTCTTTGCTGGACCTTACACAGACACTAACCTATACAGCAAAATGTTAAGTTTTCCCATGCAGGCTAGTGTGAACAATCCCTTAATGCTAATGATATTTGGGAGATATTGTAATTGTTCTATATCAGACTTAAGCCCGGTACACACGGTCGGATTTTCCGACGGAAAATGTGTGATAGGACCTTGTTGTCGGAAATTCCAACCATGTGTGGGCTCCATCACACATTTTCCATCGGAATTTCCGACACACAAAGTTTTAGAGCTTGCTATAAAATTTTCCGACAACAAAAGCCGTTGTCGGAAATTCCGATCGTGTGTACACAAATCCGACGCACAAAGGGCCACGCATGCTCAGAATAAATTAAGAGACAAAACCTATTGGCTACTGCCCCGTTTATAGTCCCGACGTATGTGTTTTACGTCACCACGTTCAGAACAATCAGATTTTCCGACAACTTTGTGTGACCGTGTGTATGCAAGACAAGTTTGAGCCAACATCCGTCGGAAAAAATCCATGGATTTTGTTGTCGGAATTTCCGATCAATGTCCAATCGTGTGTACGGGGCAATAGAGGTTGCTAAAGGAGGTATGTGTGTGTGTGGGCAAAAAGGAGATATTTGCCAGCACACCATAGATCAACAAAGTAGCATCCGAATGGATTGTTTATTGCATGATCACATCACAAGAACAGTGCAACATCACGCAGGACCCCCTTCGTCAGGCATGTGTCTTCCAGCATGACAATGACCCAAAACATACCGCCAAGGCAAAAAAGGAGTGGCTCAATAAGAAGCACATTAAGGTCATGGAGTGGCCTACCCAGTCTCCAGATCTTAATCCTATAGAAAATTTATTGAGGGAGCTGAAACTTTGAGTTGCCAAGAGACCTTAACCACTTCCCATCCGGCCAATTCTGACACTGTGCTCCTACATGTAAAAATCATCATTTTTTTTCTAGAAAATTACTCAGAACCTCCAAACATTATATATGTTTTTTTTCATTTTTATCAGAGACCCTAGGGAATAAAATGGTGGCTGTGTGGGGATTTTAAAAAACAAAACAGTAATGTTAGCCCAATTTTTTTGTATAATGTGAAAGATTATGTTACGCAGAGTAAATAGATACCTAACATGTTATGCTTTAAAATTGCGCACACTCGTGGAATGGCGCCAAACTTTGGCACTTAAAAATCTCCATAGGCAACGCTTTAAAACATTTCACAGGTTACCTGTTTAGAGTTACAGAGGAGTTCTAGGGCTAGAATTGTTACTCCCATTCCAACATTTGCAGCGATACTTCACATGTGTGGTTTGAACGCCGTTTACATATGTGGGCACGACGTATTATGCATTTGCTTCTGTGTGCAAGCACGCGGGGACGGGGGAGCTTAAATTTTTTTTTTTATTATTGTTTATTTTATTAGAATTTTTTAATTTTTACACTTTCCCTTTGATTTGTAATTTTTTTTATCACTTCTATTCCTATTACAAAGAATGTAAACATCCCTTGTAATAGGAATGTAACAGTTCCTCTTTATAGAGATGTGGGGTCAATCTCTCCTCCAGGCAGGAAAGACCGAGATCAAAAGAAAAAATAAACGATCTCAGCCTTTCCAGCCGAGTCCCCGGTGTTTACTTCTGCTGGGCCAGACGTGACGTCATAACAACATGCCCAGGCCTCTGAAGGTCATAGAGATTGCCGGGGACCATCTGTCCTTGGAAATCTCTATGCTCAACTTTCGGCGCCAGTGTATTCCTTCTCTGGTTCGCCGATTGCACAGGCGAGCCAGTGAAGCACCGGAGGGTAGCGGGAGGAGAGGTTGTGAAGCAGCTGAACTGCCACTATGATTGTTCTTATGGTGCTGGGAATCACCAGCCGAAAAAGATGATATCTGGATGATGCCTGTAGCTGCACAAGTCCACAATGTCACATGTCGTACCTTGGGCGGGAAGTAGAAGAGTGGACCAAAATCCCTCCTGAGAGGTTTGCAAACCTGGTCACCAACTACAAGAAACTTCTTACCTCATACTAAGTCATGTTTTGTTTGGGGATCAAATCCTTATTTTACTCACTGAACTGGAACTTTATAGCATTTTTTTGTTTGTGTTTTTCTGGATTTTTGGTTGATATTCTGTCTCTAGCATTTAAAATACACCTATGATAAAATATCAAATATTTATTTTCCCCACTGTATGGATGACACTACAATAAATTTAGAAATTAAGAGGGAGACCGATGCTAGTCTCTGTGTCCATCAGGATTTACTGGTACCACATCCTTTGATTTTGTACAGACAGTGAAGACAACAATCCCTAGCAGAACAAAGTAAGAAAAATAATAATGTTGCAAATGCACATATTGCTAGTATTTACAAATAATAGCAACCCCAAATGTTCATGTAGAGGAGCTGCATAATAATGTTTACAACTCTAATGCGTATAGCTCAATTCCCGTTTTTTGTTCACAATTTTATTTTAATTACTGCCAGTTTTCCCTGAAGAAGAAGGCTTTGTCCCGCAAAACGCATTGAAAAAGCTTTTAGGCAGCTTCTCTCTATGGAAATTTGGGGTTTGCTATTTGTAAATACTGGCAATATGTGCATTTGCAGCATTATCATTTTACTTACTTTGTTCTGGTAGGGATTTTTGTCTTCACTGTCTGTATAATAGAAGGATGTGGTACCAGTAAATCCTGACAAACACAGAGACTGGCATCATGCGGTCTCCCCCTTAATTTCTAAATTTATTGTAGTGTCACATTTTGCATAGTGTTTTGATTTTAATATAAAACTTTTTAATATTGGTAGAAATAAAAGTTTATATATTTACATAACTGTGATGTGGTACCTTCAAAATCCTATTTCATTTTGCTTTAGTTGTTTTGTCTTGGGTGACACTACAGTTGACTCAGAAAGGGCAGAGCATGAACCAGAGAACACTCAACCCTACACTGTTTAATTCAACTCCTATCCAGGGCCATTGACGTAAGTTCCTTTCTGAGTGTTCCTGCTCATGAGCACTTGAAATGCATGATATGTCTATTTATGCTTAGCATAGAATGATCACCTCGTCTAGACTACATTATAGGTACCCATATACAAAGGCCTCATCGTCTGTACCCATGATAAAAAAATGTAAAAAATCAAAACCTTCATAGTTTTTGCATTGCCTTTAAAAATCACACCCTCATAAAATTGCATTACATTCCTTCACTGTGGTCATTAGTACAAAATTCGCTATCTTTTTTTTTCTTTACTGCACTTCGCTATACTAGTTTCCTAACAAACCCATTTGTTCACATAACTTGAATTACTTCTTCTTAGTTTATAAGCTATTCTAAGGAGCTTTTTTTGTGAACTACAATACCTATAAGTACGGAGTTTTCCCCAGAATGGAGTAGGTTCAGGGTATAATCTTCTGCTCATGGTGCTTCAGATGGCATTTAGAGTGATTTGTATATAAAGCCAGCTATGCGAGAGGGTCCAGCCGTGTGTTAATCATGGATGTTTGCATTCATCATTCATTTAATATGTTCTGCATGCAAAGAGGGGACGTGCAGAACACTGAGCTAGTTGGACACGTTTCAGCTGACTGATTTACAGCTCACTTCAGGCTGCCGAGGTTGATGACTGATTTTCATAGCTGCTGGTTGAGTGGGTAAATCACAGCTGCAATAGCTTTAAGCAGGTATAAGAATCTAGCAAATTATGCATCCTTGTTCTTTAAGTGGCTGTGCATGGCTTCTGAAGCAAGAGAGCCATAATAATTATTCCAGGAAAGAAATTACTCAGTATGTTGTGAGCAGTTAAGAGATTATCGCTTACTGATTACCAAACCCAACAGGGAAGAATTGTCATTTTGCATGGTTAATTAATTTGGGCTCAGAGTCAAAAGCTATAGATTTGTTCATAAACTAATGCAAATAACTTCTCTATTTAGAAGAAATATTGGTGTTAAAGACGTTCCATAACAAAATGCCACTGTTTAAGTAGATCTTTTTTACTACAGCTCCGTAAGCATGCAAATGGCAACACATGTTGATTTTCATTGGGCGTAAATTCAAATTTCAATTGACTCTTCACATGGGTGTAAGTCCAGGTTCTTAATTGACTATTCAGATGCATTTTCACCCTCCTACCTTAGTTCTGCTTCCAGACTTCTTAAAGTGTAAGCAAACTCCCCTATTATTTTCAGCCAAGGAAGCTGCCATCTTCGCCTCTGTTTAAGATACAACTGCCATGATGTTGCACATGTGATCAGTTATGACACCAGCCATTGGTTTGAAAGTTTGGTTGAGAGCACAACCAATGAGAGTGTTACATTTCCGTCACATGTTTTATGGATGGGTTTACTTCTGCTTTAACTGGGAAAAAAATGCATATACTAGTTCCAAGACATTCTAATTCTAAAGCTAGCCACATGTGACTTTTTGATTATTGTTGTCAGGCAACTCAGTGACTACATCTGATAGGTTGCAGTCATTGTTTAGGCAACAATTACCCACCAGGTTTATTTGAGCCTGGTAATGGAATAGCCACTTACGTCTTGAGCTGGTGTAATTGGCCAAAACTTGAGCCACCTATGGAAAGCTTTAGTCATCCCAACAAATGCCTTCAGGCACAATCCAACATTAAGGCCTTATGCACACAAAGTTTAGCAAACCAAAAGCCTTTCCTCTTGACAGTAGCGTTTTGCCAGAAATAACGCCTGTCGCTTGAAAAAGTGTGTAACACATTAAGGCGTGTTTAGGTGCATTTACAGGTACTAAGTGCTTGCGCTTTAATTTATTTCATTGGTCAGACTAAATAATTTATTCTGGCCATTGAAATTAACTAATACTCAAGCGATAAACACGCCTAGCATTAACACACATTTACAAGCGTCAAATGTTTTTTCTGCTTCTAAAAGCCCCTGCTACTAAATGCTGCTAAAAGCCTATGTGTGCATGGACACATAAGCTAATATGCATGGAACTTTAGAGGCAGAAAAGAAAATGCCTGATGACCCTAGAAGCAGCTACAAATACATCCTGTATGAGGCTTAAGGCTTGGTTTACACTGCTGCAATGTGATTTTGATGAGATTTTCAGTGGGATTTTGTAATAGATACTACTTTGGTACAACTTTGCATATTCTATGGGGCAAAATCATACTGTGAATTGCATCAAAGTATCACAGGTACCTTCTCCAAAATCGCCTCATGCTGAGTTGCATTAATGAGAATGGGCACCATTGGATATAATGCGTTTTACCTTGTCATGCAACTCTGCACGCCTCATGCCGCATCAGAAGTCACATTAGTGTGAACAAGCACTTAAAAACTATTCTTTAAGTTGATTATTAAAATAATCCCTTGCGAGAAGTTCACCGTCTATGCCTAACACAGACATTAGCGGGTAGTCAGTTATTCAGTCACCTGAGGGCAATCAACTAGCCAAGCACTCTCTTAACTTACAAGTTCTTTGAAGAAAAAAGGGAAACACAGAGGCTGGTGACAGCTAATCAGTGGGGTAAGGCATTTAAACCTTTCTGGTTTGGACAGGGATTGTCACAGCTGAAAATGGTCATAGGACCCAAAGAGTTGGGGAAACAAATGCAAATGGTAATAGACATATGAATTGGTTAATGACTGGTTAAATCAAAGAAGATAATAAATAGATAGGCCTTAATAGGTGGATTTTGATAGAATGTCTAACTATTTTGAAGATGAAGCTATATCTAACAGGAAGGGGAGTGTAGAATTATAGAAAAAGGTTGCCTGAGAAAATATTGTAGTTTCTGGAAGACAAAGTCATGAGTGAGCAACATGTTTAGTAGGTCTGGGTAGGTAGGTAAAGCAGAGAAGATAGATTAGAGAGTATTATGAGATGAGCTCATAAATAAGGATGACCATAAGTTGTAATGTGTTTCCAAAGCAAAGTATACAGTAGTGGCTTGAAAGTGAAAGGATTGGCTAAGAGAGGTGGCAGATGAAGAATGGAAAGATGGGGTATGAATAAATCATACGGTAATGATAGAGACTAGAGCTGACTATTATGTTGGAGAAAAAACAAACTGGAAGAAATCACAGTATTTGGAAATTAAGTGAAAAAATGTGTGCTATCTACATCAGATATAGGGTTGCCACCTGTCCAGGATTCACCCGGACAGTTCAGGTTTTGAATCGTGTGTCCGGGTTTCAGGCAGACTGAAACCCGGACACATTACTCAGACCGGGCTGTAGCTCCCCAAGTAACCAACATAGTCACACACAAATCTGTTGCCACCCGGGAGCTGCGGGCAGCTGTCTGTGGGTAGTTTCGGCATCACTGGGGGGCAGGGCGATGATGTCAGCAAGAGCAATTTGACCCTCTATCTGCACCGCGTTACTGCTCTCCTTGGGGAATCCAAAGGTGTCCCAGGCTGCTAAAGAGTTCGGGTTTCGCTTAAAGAAAAGGTGGCAACCCTAATCAGATACCTTAATGACATTTTACACAAAGCTATAGGAGACCCACAGTAGGTATAGCAACAAAATAAAAGAGCAGATGTAGTACACAAGAACAAACTTATGCATAAATATAGGCTCCCAATGCCCAGTTAAATTAGTCACAGTATGGAATTTTTAGCGACTTAACCTAGTGTGTATATATTCACATGTACATGTATTTAATATGGAACCAGGGCCGGGGGCAGTATTTTATCGTGGGGGGGGGGGCACACATAGCAAGCTGCACCCTCCTCAAGCTTGTCAGCAGCCTTTGCAGGGCATGACAGAGAATGTAAGCCCTACTTAGCCCTGGTTCAGTTTGATGCGAATTGGCATGAAATTTGACATGTCAAAATTATTCAAAACAGTGCGCAGTCGCATTTGCGGTGCCGCACCAATTCCCAAAAGTAGTTTCTGTACTACTTTTGGTGATTTCGGGGTGAGATTTCCATTGACATCTGTGCAGAAACCCGCACAAATGTCTCTGAAATCACCCCCGAAATCAGGACTGAAATGCAGGAATGAAATTGTGTGAGTTCAGCTGAACTTGCACGATTTTATTCCCCCAGTCATTGTGAACCAGGGCTTAAGGACAGTTCCTGTTTCTACACAGCACGTGGCCAAGCCCATCTGTGCCTGCCTACTTTTTCAGGACTGCAGTGAATTTTCTACTGGGGGGGGCTATATTGTTTGCGTGTGAGAGGGGGTCATTGGGCTGCACTGTTTGTATGTGAGAGGGGGGCTGCATGGATTGTATTTGGAAAGGCAGCATTATTTGCATGAGGGGGAATTCATTGTATGTAAGTGTGAGGAGGGGGGCTCCACTGTATATATGTGTGAAGAAGGGGGCTGCATTGTATGCATGTGTGAGGAAGGGGAGCTGCATTGCATACAGTATATGAGAGGGGGGCAGGGGACTGCATTGTATATATATATATTTGAGGAGGGAGCTGCATTCTAAATAAAGGGGTGGTTGCATTGTATGTTGGAATGGAGGATGGACTGTATATGTGTGAAGGGTGGGGGCTGAATGGTGTGCATGTGTGACGGGGCTGCATTGTATGCAAGTCTAAGAATGAGGGCAGGGGGCTGCATCATATGCATGTGTGAATGGGGACAGGGGGCTGCATTACTGTGTGTGTGAGTTTAAAGGCTAAGTTCACCTTTTCTTTCTAAATTTCAGCTCCTCTATGTACCAATATAGCATTAATGTACTTATTTTGCAAAAATAAAACAGCTTTCCATTAATTCTACACGGCTTACCGAACTCTCTTCATAGCTGTATAAAAACACTGCTCGATTACTTATGCCTTACTTTCTGGACAGACTTTAGGTCATGACACGGGAAGGAGTTGACCAGCTGAGGGTAGATGATGCAGGGTGTGTGCTAATGAGATCAGTGTTAGTAGTAGTGGAAGAGGGTTGTAGGTAGGTTGCCTACTCTTGGTTAGTTAGTCTACCGGCTGCCCAGGTTGGCAGGAAGGGGTTAATGCTCATGCCGCCTTTTCTTGTGTGTTTGCGGTTTTCCCACTGGGGTCCAGCCACCTTTCTGGGAAGAGGCCCGGATCCTGGGGGGGAACCTTAGAACAGGCTTGAGAGGCATGTATGAAGACTTCGAATTATGTCCTAAAAAGCTCACCGGAATGCCGACTTATCGCAATACTCCTAGGACATGAACTACTTTGTTCGAGCTATGACTAATTTGTACTTTTTCCAAAGATGTTAAACCAGCACAGGTAACCAGGGGCGGCCACAGTTACATTTAGTTAGGGCTCATTTACACTTGCTTCGGCTTCAACACACATTAACGGCTAGTTTACATGTGCTTCAAAACAAGGCTTCGGACAGGTTTTGTTAAAGCTCTCTGAATGCTAGTCAAAGCCCATCACTAAATAAAATGGTTAGCTTACAGTCCTGTTTACACCTGCTTTTGCTTTGCTTCAAAAATTATACCCCATGTAGCTTTAGTGGAGTTTCAAAGCATCTTCAAAGCCTCCATAGAAGTCTGTGGCAAAGCTCACTTGAAGCCCCACGGAAGCCTCACCAAAGCCTCATCGAAGTTCCACTAAAGCCTCATTGAAGAACCAAGCAAAAGCAAGGTGTAAACAGGACTGTAATCTAACCATTTTATTTAGTGACAGGGGCTTTGACTGGCATTCAGAGAGCTTTAACAAAGCGTGTCCCAAGCCATGTTTTGAAGCAAGTGTAAACTAGCCCTTAGGGAAAGGACTTTGTCGCATATTGCGCATGTTCTGCCTAATGTTCAGTAAAGTTGTTTACTCTGCTCAGCCTGGTCTGAAGTTACTCAAGGGGTGCATGTGGGGTCCTGGCATATCTTTATAAGGAACCTGGTTTTGGACTAGCACATTGGGGTCTATAAAACACCACTACAACAAAAGGTTAACTTGCAATCAAGTTGCTATGAGTAACCAGAAGGAAGAACAGCAACCCATTTGATGGCATGGTACCAGATTAGGTGACAGGTTCTCTGGTAGGGAGGGGAGGGTCGACATTCGGCTCCCTTACTAGCCGTTCGTATTAGAGCAACGGAGACCTAATACATGGTCACTTGCTACAAAATGAAAATAGTTAATTGGAGCATGTATGGGGGGGGGGCACAGTGGTGTAGTGGATAGCACTTTCGCCTAGCAGTAAGAAGGGTCGCTGGTTTGAATCCCAACCATGACACTACCTGCCTGGAGTTTGCATGTTCTCCCTGTGCTTGCGTGGGTTTCCCCAGGGTACTCCGGTTTCCTCTCACAAGACCAAACGCATGCTGGTAGGTTAATTGGATCCTGTCTAAAAATTGTCCCTAGTATGTATGAATGCGAGTTAGGGACCTTAGATTGTAAGCTCCTTGAGGGTAGGGATTGATGTGAATGTACAATACATATGTAAAGCGCTGCGTAAATTGACGGCACTATAAAAGTAACTGAAATAAATAAATAAATGTATGAGGCCCATGTGCTCGGCAGGACCCCATGCTGTAACTGGAAGTGAGGTAACAGAGATACGCTGACTGATGGAGCGGACATAGGCTCTGTATGTCCCTCCTAATGCAACACATACACCTGTTTAGTGAGGGAGACGAGGGATGACATTTTGTAGGAATTACGCAAAAAAGACTACACACAAGTGGCTCATCTCTGAGTTGGGGGACTGCCTTAATGTTTGACTTTTCACATGACTGTGGCCCTCGCCTGGTCCCAGGCATTGGTGAGCATGACTTTGGGCAAAGTGTTTCCCCTGTGCTGGGACAAGAGAACCTGTTCGTCGTCTGGCATAGCCTAAAGAACCCACCTCGGAGTAGGCCTTCTGTGTGACCCACATTTGGCGCCCAACAAGTTAATGGGGAACAATGAGGATGTGACAAACAACACCACTCTACCCTTGTTGTGGAGGGAGAATTTGGAAAGGGTGGTTTCATTTTAGCAGGAGGTTTACATGAGGTAAGGAGGGTTGCTTTTTTTTCTTATTCCTGAATGTCAACACTCTGCTGTGTTTAGTGCTCCTGTCCTCTGCATTCTATACTGGAAGTGCAGCAAGTCTGGACTGTGCAACATACTACACATCATACAGAGTGTAGCAGTCAAGATTTGTACCATGCTGTGTACATTACATTTTCCTACTTTGTGATATACAGAGTACACACACCTTCCTACTGTATATTACATACCTATGGCCACTGCACTCTGTACACTAAACTCTATGTTACAGGCTGCACTGAAGCACAGAACATATAGCAGGAAGATCTCACATCATCACTGCACACTTCTGAGTTCATGTGAGACCTGACTGGTAGACTCAGAACTGTGCAGTAAGGCTGAGACCAACAGGAAAGTAGCTGGGAGCCAAATCCAAGCTGTTAAGATGATTAGGCATGCACATCAGGTGGAGGGGAGGTGCAGTTTGGTATTTTCACCCTGGGCACTGGATGACCTTGTACCAGTACTGTATGAAATCATTGTAAAATGATATGATTTCATATGAATCACTAGTATGTACCATTTACTCATCTTCAGCAACTGCTGTGACAAAGAGTGGAAACAAACTTTCTGGAGTGAGAAAGAGAGTAGCTTGACCAAGTTGTGCAAGTGGAAGCGGCATCATTTAGGAGGTGTGCTGGACATAATAAAAGAGAGGAATAACTCAAGTTCTAATAATATTACTTCATAATTAAATGCAGAGCTTGTAATAAAGCCATGTGGCACTGTTGACAACTAAGAATATGGATGGCCATAAACAGCAGAAGGCAGTCAAATATGTCTGTATGTTCTAGACACTGCATCTGCCGTTCCACCTACCCATAACTTCACACATTTTTTTTTCACATGTCATGAACTGATAAGTCTGTTATCATTTTAACCATTTCAAGTCTAACCATATAATGGTTTATAAATGTAAATTGTGGCAATACTTACTATATGTGCTCAGCAGACTTTCATATTGCACTAGTAACCCCACTGTGTGGAGCTGCTGTAGAAAGCCCTGATTGTGTAAACTTGAATGCAGCTTAACTATAAATCCACAGATCAATCCTGCAAGCTGAAAGACGACAAGAAAACAAAAAGGAATCTTGAGTGGAGTTATTCAATTTTTCAAAGAACTTGTAATAAATGAGTACACCTGTAAGTGTGGCATTTCGAATGCACTATGGCTGCCTACAGACCAGCAATACTCTTGCAAAGAATGACAGATGGTGGGAGATCTGCTCACCCTTGGAGACTGGTGGGAATGACAAGGTTTGATACAACTCAAGTAACTCTGCAGTAGTGCGCAGTAAAAAAATTGTTGTTCCTCTTTCAATTGAGAATAGGGAATCATTAGTTTCTGGCCCTTAAAAAAATCAACAGGTTATAAAAGCCTCTGTAAACTTCCAAAACGTACAAGTTCAAGTCCTGCACTGCCTGATCGTTTACTATAATTATCACATTATTTGTATTATTTGAAAAAAGAGATGTTGTTTGACCAGCCTTAGAATATTATCTATAAATCACCCTTTCTTTTTACAAATACTGTGGGCAAAAATCAACATACATCAAGTTTCATCAAAAGGGATCTGACCAGTAGTAAACAGACTGACATAGCTAGGTAGGTAAATTGCTAGGTGAAGTATTCTGTCACAACCCTGCAGAACCTAAACTGTCGCATTCACTGATGTAACTTCTTAAAATTGAATAAGTGGTTAAGGGCTCCAGCCCTTTGCGCGTCAATATTATTCCCTGTGCTTATTAAATTACCTGTAAAACTGTCGGGGGAAATGGAAATGTACTTGGGAAATGTATCTCTTGGTGACAGGTTAAAACAAGACAGTCAACAATATACAATAGTGTACCAGATGTTCTATTCAAGCCACTTGCTTCAATTTCTAAAACCTTCTAACTTCAACTACACCTTTCTGATATACAGTAAACAGTTTAGTGTTGTAAAGCCAGATAGTGATCCTGTGCAGTTATGTTTATCTGTGTGGTTTTAAATGCTCTTCTTCTCTTTATTTTAAATAACAAAGATTCTAGTTACATGAACTTTCCATACATTTCTAAAATAATCATATACACAATGATCCGTTAAAATGTAAATGACAGTTAAAATGTAGATGACAATGCAGCTCCTGCCCAGTGCCTCAGTACCAGTCTAATATTCATCTGTCCCCAGTCGGGTGGGTGATCACTGTACACTCTCCAATGAATCAGCCAGATTGAATTGACAGTGCAGAGTGAGTGCATAGACTCAGCCCAGAAAACTTTTTGGCGAGTTGTCTGGAATATGTCACTGAATCTATCGGGGACAGCCGAGTATAAAGCTGGTAGGGGTGGGTGAAGACAGGAAGAGCTACAATATAAGTGTACCAAACAAGACTAACAGTGACTCATTCCTCATTACACAGCTTCATCTAGGATTTTATTAGACCAGGGGTGTCAAATTAAATTTCATCCTGGGCCCCATCAGCATTATGGTTGCCCTCAAAGGAGCGGTTGTACATGTAAGACTATATAAATGTATCTATTCTTTATGATCTTAAATAATTGCCTTTGCATTTGATTATTACTGGTTTTAGTAATAACGTAGGGGTTAAGCTGTGAAGAGCATGTGTAGACTGGCACGAAGCCCACTCACAACCCTGTAGCAGATTATGCAAGTCAGAAAAGGAGGGTTACACACCGCTGGTATCATCCATAAGAAACTTTATTGGAGACAGAACATGGTTCTGCCATGGTGTTCTGTCTGAGCAATCTCCAATAAAGTTTCTTGTGGATGGTACCAGCAGTGTGCAACCCTCCTGTTCAACTGGCATGGAATTGTACTATTCTCACAATAATTTTTAGGCAGGTGTCCAGAGCACCTCCACTCTGCTGCCAACTGCTAAGAGTAGGGGGCGTGAGGTTGAGACCAGCCTTTCTGTGGCTGCACAGAGAAGTGCAGGACTTGGCAGATCAGTTTTGTCCTCTTCTCTACTGGCAACTGCTGAAACAGGCAGGTTCGGAGACGAGAGGGGTGCTGC
Organism: Aquarana catesbeiana; assembly: GCF_042186555.1. NCBI lineage: Eukaryota > Metazoa > Chordata > Amphibia > Anura > Ranidae > Aquarana > Aquarana catesbeiana. The sequence goes on from NC_133324.1 coordinate 722,567,015, forward strand.
AGCTTCAGGAGAGGTTCGAGGGCCACATAAAAATGGCCTGGTGGGCCAAAATCAGCCAATGGGCCTTGTGTATTAGACAAAGGTAGCATGCATACAGCCAGCATCTTTTGTGCTGTCCCTTTGGCCTACCCATAGTGCTCTGGTAATACTTTGTACATACAATATATATAAAAATATATTATATATAAAAAGTACAAAAAAACTAAAATAAAACTGAGCCAAAACCTTTCTCTTTGACTTGCTGGTTGTCTGCGGTTGTCTGTTTCTCAGTTTGAAATAATAGACCTGCTGTTTCAATTGTTTGATTGCCCCTTCCAGTACCTTATGAGTAGGTGTGTGTATGCACTGCCAAGTATCTCGTGTGAACTTACGGCTTGGCTGAAAACCACGTCTCTTCTGAATGTGAGGCGCAGGCACTGGGGCAAAGCACATGCCAGCTCTTGCAGCACAACAAAAGTCATTGAAGTCTTCGCCTTCTCCACAACTTCTGCTACACAGTCTTTTAGTGTAATTATCAGAGGGTAGAGCTGTTCATACCAGTCTTCTGCACGATAGGAAAAAATACAGTGATCAAAGTAAACAGAAAGAGAACACCATGAAAGAAGTGCCTGCTGCCATGCTGAGAAAACACTGAATACATAAAAAATAATATGCAAACTCGCCCCTCATAGACATCACATTCCCTGAATTTGTTAGAGTCTGCCATTAGCTGGCGCCTGCCAGTCACACTCACCACTGAATATTGACAGGCTTAAAAAACGCCAGCTGTTCACAAAATTTCTTTCTCAGTTAGAAAGCAGATGTGAGCTGTGGACCAAGAGAAGATCGTACCGTCACAATTACAATAATTACCGTTCATATTAGTGAGCCGTGGCACATATGCTGGCAGCACAGACCTGCTTGATAACTGGTATACAAACTCTAACCAAAGAGATACAATTCTGTTACACAGTTTTTTTTTCAAGCTGCCTCCTAACTGAATAATCCACAGAGAGTCATGAATCAATATGAATCTGCAAACTTCAAAACCAGTAGAATATTCACATGGCATCTGTGTAGTCAACTAAGGTAAAATTCTTTTTGGAATCGCACATGGTGCAGGTAACCTTTCCTTCCCATGGGAGGAAATTAGGTTCCCCCTCCTTCAAAGTCCAATCCTTTTAAGTGAGCATAAAATGAACTGATGTTTTTTTTTGTTCTAGGGTCTTCTTTTCTAGAAAGAGAGGGATCACATGATCCCCATCTGCACTTCTCAGCATAAGGGTGATCCAGATTTAACTCCTGAGGTCAATGACGCCTAGATGCCCAGACCAAATATAGCAGTCTCAGTATGCTTTGCTACATTCACAATAACTGTATGACTAATCTTCTGACCTATATGTGTATTTAGAGATATATAAGGAAAATGCACAGGCAATGCTCCTATATTTAAAAACATAGATGAATGCACTCTAAGCACAGAGAAGCATGCCTGCAAATGGTAATTTACAGATTACGGTGGAGAAGGGGTTAAGTGGTAGTAGCGCTTTACAGAAGAAAGGGTTTAGGCCTAATTTACACTTGAGGTTGGGGGAAGGGCAGTAAAAACAGGCAGCTGAGCCACATTTTCACCACCTCCCTAAGCTTCAAATGCAGCCATATGGGGGTATAAACATGGAAGTATCCCCCCCCATCACATTTAATGGGTAGTAAAGCCTGCCCAATATGCCCCTATTTATTAACCGCTTCAGCCCCCGAAGATTTTTCCCCCTTCCTGACCAGAGCATTTTTTGCGATTCGGCACTGCGTCGCTTTAACTGACAATTGCACAGTCGTGCGACGTTGCACCCAAACAAAATTGATGTCCTTTTTTTCCCACAAATAAAGCCTTCTTTTGGTGGTATTTGATCACCTCCGCGGTTTTTATTTTTTGCGCCATAAACAAAAAAAGAACGACAAATTTGAAAAAAACGCAAGATTTTTTACTTTTTGCTATAATAAATATCCCCCCAAAAATATATAAAAAAACTGTTTTTTTTCCTCAGTTCTTCTACATATTTTTGGTAAAAAAAAAAATGCAATAAGCGTATATTGATTGGTTTGCGTTATAGCGTCTACAAAATAGGGGATAGTTTTATGGCATTTTTATTATAATTTTTTTTACTAGTAATGGCGTTGATCTGTGATTTTTATTGGGACTGCGACATTATGGCGGACACGTCGGACAATTTTGACACATTTTTGGGACCATTGGCATTTATACAGCGATCAGTGCTATAAAAATGCATTGATTACTGTATAAATGTCACTGGCAGGGAAGGGGTTAACACTAGGGGGGCGATCAAGGGGTTAATTGTGTTCCCTAGTGTGTGTTCTAACTGAAGGGGGGCTGTTCATACTCTGTATGAACAGACGATCTGTCTCTTCTCCCCTCAGAGAACCGTGTGCCCCGAGCGATCGCGGGAGCCCGGCGGTGATCGCGACCGCCAGGCACTCGCATCGGCTCCCTGGGCGAGCAGGGGGCACGCGCGCGCCCCTAGTGTACAAATAAGGAAGAAACATAACATGACGGTGATTCTTGCAGCCGAGCCATGTTGCTGCAGTACAACTGCGGCGGCTGGTCGGCAAGTGGTTAAAAAAGTACACAAGTCAAGTATACACAAAATGATCCCATTGCATTCAGTGGGCAATACAGCCTGCTGCAAGTGATCAATTTAATGGACATGCCAATGCACATATTGCAGACTTTCAGGAGTTATAGTAGAACTATAGGCAAAACTCTTTTCTTTATTTTGGAAACAGTGTAAGGGAAGATTATAACACCTGTCAGTTTTTTTTTTTTTTTTTTGCCATCGGCGTCCCATTGCGGAGATTTCCCTTCACTTTCTGTCCCATAGCCAAACAGGAAGTGAGAGGAAATCCCTGCAAATTAGGGGAATTCCTTGGGGCCCCCCAGATCACCAGAACTAGTGTCCCCATTGGAAAATTTCTCCTCTATTACTTTTCCGGGGACAACACGCAATTTGGGATGTTCTTTTACTTTCACTTTCTATGATAATGGTAAACAGGACAAATAGAGAGGGTGCATTTCCCTAACGGGGGCACAGACAACAATAAATAAATAAATAAATAAACAAATAAACAAATAAAACTGATAGGTGTTCTAATCCCTCTCCACTTTGTTCAAATCTAAAAAAAAGTTTTGTCCTCATCTCTATTTAAACAGGAGGTGGGAAGCTGATATAATGCTTCCTCACATCGTTTTAGGGATGAGCGTAAAGGTCACAGTGACTCCTGGGGGGTAACCCCATACCCCCCTGAGATTACCTTACATCATTGGTGCAGAATAGAACAAATTAGGTGCTGTGCTGCTTCTCATTCTGACCAGGGTTCAGTCATGAGAAGAAACTCAACACAGCAATATGAAGAAAGCAAACATAGCTGGACTAACATTTTGAATAAGGATTTGTTACAAATACGTAGTGTTTTTTTACCCCCCAAAAATTATATATCGCAGTTTACTAATCCTTCAATGTGGTGGCTGCATTTGTTTTATTTTCCCCCCCTTAATTTTCACTTGGTGATCCAGCCAGTGATGCAAAAGGTCTATAAAAAGAAAACTAGTGCAGACACCATATCTATGAATTATAATTAATACTTTAACGCTTGAATCTCAGGGGTCACCTGTAACAGGCATGTAAGGCCTTGTTGAAAAGGTCAGGGAATCATCATAATCATTAAACTTCAGCAAAACAACATATTTGGACAAAGGTAAACTGTACATATATTAGTAAAATTATAAATGCATTTCATTTTTCTAGTTGGCTTCTTTATAATGTGTTTCCTGCTGCATGTATGAATCAGAAACTCTCTTATGACGTTATGTCATGTCATTCAGGGGGTGCCAGCTCATGTGATGTGATGGCAAAGACTTAATTCTGTAATTAATCTATGTTTAAAGCTGAACTATGGGCAACTTAAAGAAAACAATCAATACAGTTATACCTGTAATTAATTGTATTTTATTGTATCTTGTAAAAGTCCTGTATTTGTCTTGATATGAGCCTCGTATGTTGATTGTACAGCATCTCACAGACTGGAAGACGGGGGCCAACACAAGAAGCCAACCAGCTTGGGCTGCATTTTCAAGCAATGAGAGGGAAAATGCTGACAGTAGGAGAGAGTAGAGAAGGAAGAAGCGTGACCTAATTAATCAGCTGCTACTCTTTTGCTGTCTAGCCAGCAGCTTGGGATCAGGGAGACCAGAGTGTGTTGCAAACCTGCAGTATATAAAAACCAAAAGAACAACCTGGCTGTGCTGTGTTGCATAGCACTAGGACTTTATGATCTCAGGGCTTGCTGGAAAAAATGAAAGTCCTTTGACATATGTTTTCTGGAATTCAGCCTTAATTTGTACTTCTTTATTCCCTCAAAAAAAAAAAAATTACTGCCCAATGTAAATTGGGGAACTTACAATAACTGTATATGGCATATTCCTCAAAAGCTTCCATTAATTGCTGCTTATTGCAATCTTCTGGAAAAAAGAAATCTAATTATTTTATATTTTAATATGTTTATTAAAGTGCCGCTATTCACAGAGAACAAATTATATGCACATTATAGAAGAATTTATGTAATCAAAATGGTTCATTGCGCATAAAATGCTTAAATTATTTGCCAAGAGATGGCTTTGAACAAAAAAGGCAGGGGCGAAAACCAATATCATTTCTGAAAAAGAAAATTGTAATTGGGACATTATCTGCTTCTTTTTCAGAGTTCCTTCACCGAGGAAGCATTTAAGGTTATGTACAAAGGCAACACAAAGTGCAGCAATTATGTGCACAGTGAGATAGTAACCAACAGAATAAATCTCAACTCATCTGACTACATTGAATTCGAATTTGCTTATTACGAGAGAAGAAAGGGAAATGAAAACATGAAAAAGAAAGGGAAGAGAAACAGAAAAGGGAAAGGAAAGGAAAAGAGGGAATGAAAGAAAAGCAAAAAGAAAAGGAAAAGGAGAGAAGTGGAAAAGAAATGAAAAGGGTAAAAAGGAAAGGGAATAGGGCAATGAAAGAAAAAGAAAAGTAACTTGGAAAACTGGAAAAAAAATGAATAGGATAGCAAAAGAAAAATGAAATGGGAAAGAAAAGAAAATAAGGGAATAAGAAAATGAAAGAAAAGAGAATGGAAGAAAAAGGGAAAAGCAAGGAAAGAGGAAAGGCTGGGAAAGGGAGAAACGAGAAAAGAGGAAAAAGAATAAAAGGGGAAAGAGAAAAGGGAGAAAAAGAAAAAAAAAAAAGAAAGGAAAATGAAGACTTCTTCTGATTACTATATTATTACTATAAGCCTGTAATCTAGATCATATTTACACTGGCTACAATCTTTACTGTAAAAAATATACTGTTTTTAATAAGCAGTTAGAGAGTATCAAAACAATGTCTTCATGTGCACAGAAAATTACAAGTTATACTTTTTTTTTTAAATCAAGAAACACTAGTAAGAATATTTACATCAAGCTGATCTGTTTCTCCAAATGACTTACATTTCCATTTAAATAAGCCTGTATATTACATAAACCGCCAATAGGTGGCAGTAAATTACTATTTGTGCTACAAATCTAATTTGTTCTGCTAAAGTCCCTTATCAATCCTTATTTGTTGTTTTTTGGTGCATTTGGATTCATTGCAGTGAAGACATTGATAAAAGAATTATGAGATTAAAAGCTGTGAATCCCATACTCCCCACTGATGTAACATGTATGGATCTCCCTGAAATAATTTGCTTTATATATACCATTCTGTGAATGAGGGATGTAGCTACGTCGAGTAAGTGATACCGAGTTAAGAAACCCTGAAAATGGTGCTGGTGCTGGAAATGTGTCATTACTTTCTCCTGCATAGCCGCTTACATTTATTATAGTAATTATCATTTAAATAAACATCTTAAAAAAAAAAAGGAAATGTTACGTCTATCCTTCCCTTTGGCTCACACCACTTGTTGCTGGAGAGATTGAGCATGGGTAAACTTACCTGATCTATCCCAGCTCCCTGTATAGTGGGCCTGGGAGACTGAGAATGTCTATTTTGGTCTACATTGGTTCCAGATACTCTGTCTATGTAGAACCAATGTAGACGAAAGTTCTCTCTTACCTCCCTTGCTCCTTTGTAACCAATACACTATTCAGCCCTTGCTACCAGGGGTGTAGGCTAAAGCCTTTCAACTCAGGCATAAAATCCATCCAATGCCTAGCAGACTGTGGATTTTTGAAGATTTGAGAACAAGAAAAGACCTGGCTAAAAAACTATTTTATTTTTATCTACAAATTAAACATTGCTTTTGCAATAAATGCCCATCTCTTACGTTAGAACATTCCACATCTTTTAAAGTCTAAGTCCACCTTTTTTTTCTAAAATCCAGCTCCCCTATGTTCAAATATACCATTAATCATAGCTCCCAACTGTCCCTGATTTTGGGAGACTATCCCTGATTTGGAACAATGTCCCTCTGTCCCCCATTTAGATCTGATCTATATAGTTGTATAAAAAATGCAATTTTTATCTTTCAAAAAGTGTTTCCCAGTACTAAACCTTTTATTCAAATTCTAAATTGCTGCATTTGTAAATTTCAATATAAAGGAATAGTAATGATAAAAATAAGCATGGGTGGGTTTAACTATTATTTTTTTTGTATAATTAAGGGAGTGTGACGGGGGGGTGGGTCCTATGCCTACATACTTTTGCTAATAGGGGTCCCTCGCTCCCATCTCAAAAAGTTGGGAGGCATGCCATTAATGTACCTTGGTTGTAGAAAAATACAAGCTTTCTTTGATTTTGAGAACAAGGCTTTACCTTAGCTCTTGCTACATTTCTTAGAAAGCTTCAGAGACTCCCTGGTATAGATTTGAGACAGAGAAACCAGTAAGGCTAAAGCTGGCCATACACCATACAATTTTCCTGTTCAATTTTCTTTAGATTTACCTTCAACTATGTAGTACAAGGGCCTACCTGATTGCATCCAAATTGAAAGTGTTTAGGTTTGACCTCCTATTATATGGTTTTGGTAAATCTAAAGGAAAGTTGAACAGGAAAATTGAATAGTGTATGGCCAGCCTTAGGAAAGAGTTTACCAGCTGACCTCATTAGCACCCATTACCTACGTTTTCACAGCATCCCCGGCATTTCTCCACACGTGCATTTGCCTAGCTTCCCCTGCATTCCTTCAGAAGGGCTCAGGCTGCATGCTAAACTCCCTGGGGCCACATGCAGCCCATGGGACACCCCTGATGTAGTGCAAGGGCCTGCCTGCTTGGGTACAGAGTGATTGGATAGATTGCGTGCCCTCCTATTATATAGTTTTGGTAAATCTAAAGGTGATTGTACAGATATTGTACAATAAGATTGTATAGTGTATGGCCACATTTACACATTTAAAATGATCTAGATGCGCTTTCAGTGTCATGAATTAACAGTACATCAAACACAGAAGCAAACACACATTTTGCCACGTGAAAAAACAGGTGACAAACACAGTAAAAAACATGAAACTTGCACCATGTCAAAACGTCCCATGAGCTACTTTGCCACGTTTAGTGCAGCCAGTTGAAATAGAGGGGTTGCTCTATGTGTGTCACTGGAATAACAAGCCAAAAAACATGCGCTCCCACTACTCTAGGTCTGAATGAGGCCTGAAAGTGAAATTGGTGCATTTACACAAGAGCAATGATGCTCCATTCACATATGTGTGTTTCCAAACGCATGGCAAACTGCACAGAAAATGCACGCTTTGCCATCTGTTTCAAAAACGCTGAAAATGTGCATCGTGTTGTGTTGTCATCACATGTTAAAAAGCACCCCAAGTGCGGCAGACGCACCAAAAACTGCAGTAACGCACCATGCTCTGCTCCAAAAAAGTTCTTGATCTGCTCTGGGGCGATTGTTACGTGTAGGGCAGCCCATTTAAGTGAATGGGCTGCCCTATGCACGATGAGTGAAAATGCTCCAAAACACCCAAAACAAATGCATGTGGGAATGTGAGTTTTCGCTATGTAAACAAGGCCTGACAACTGAGTGTCTCTGTCCACTCCCTCCTATGTACTTGTATAAAGATGGCCATACACTATGCAATCTGATTGTACAAACTCTGTACAATTTTCTTTAGATTTACCAGAACTATGGAATAGGAGGACCCACCTGAACAACCCATTCAATTTGTATCAAATATTACATAGCTGATGGTAGAGCTAAAGGAGATTGTACAATCAAATTGTATAGGAAGTGGGTGGAAGGTGGTATTGTATTGAGGTAGGTGTGATCCAGAGTGGTGAACACACCCTATCACACCCTCTTCTGTGATGCAACAAGTGACTGCTTTTGGGAGATGGCCTACAGGAAGTACTGGTAAATGCTGAGAGACAATGTACAGGAAGTGAATGCTGGGAGACAATCTACAGGAAGTGAGGGAATCTGAAAATCATTTTAAAAACTCAAATAAACTGACAAGATTTTAAACCTCCTGTGGACAAGGTAAAGGAGAAAAAAAGCACATTGGGGTGGCTGGGTCAAAAATGACATTGGAAAACACTTCTATTTATTATGAAAAGTGAAATTCTGCCTGAAAAGGTGAACTTATCCTTTAAAACAGTATTGCCCTGTACACACAGTCGGATTTTCTGACGGAAAATGTGTGATAGGACCTTGTTGTCGGAAATTTCGACCGTGTGTGGGCTCCATCACACATTTTCCATCGGAATTTCCGACACACAAAGTTTGAGAGCTTGCTATAAAATTTTCCGACAACAAAATCCGTTGTCGGAAATTCCGATCGTGTGTACACAAATCCAACGCACTAAGTGCCACACATGCTCAGAATAAATTAAGAGACGAAAGCTATTGGCTATTGCCCCGTTTATAGTCCTGACGTACGTGTTTTACGTCACCGCATTTAGATCGATCGGATTTTCTGACAAATTTGTGTGACCGTGTGTATGCAAGACAAGTTTGAGCCAACATCTGTCGGAAAAAATCCATGGATTTTGTTGTGGGAATGTCCGATCAATGTCCGATCGTGTGTACAGGGCATAAGTGTCCTTCCCAACCTCACATGATCTTGACCCTATATAAACTACTCCATGATACAATCTCACTAACATACCAATGAATAATCCCTTTCTCTGGTGGGATAGAATCTAGGAGGCCACCCCCAAGACTTCACAAGACTGGTTTGGTATAAGGCAGGCCATACATGGGTCGAATTTTCGAAATAATTTTCTTTCGAAAATCCTATCTAAGAATTTTCGTTTGTATTTCGCACCATTAGTGGGCTGCAGCAACAGACGATTTTTGTGCGGCCATCGAATTTGAGTAGTCGGACATGTTGGAAATTTTTTGAAAAACAAACGATTTTCTAATTAATGATGGGAGAATCGTGCGAGAAATGTAATCGAAAAAAAATGCACACGTGCAAGAAAAGAAAATTCCCGGAAAGAAAATAATATTCCCAGCCACAAAAATTCTTTTCTGTAGCAACATGAGGTGAAATTGAAGGCTTGGTTGGCTGAATTTCAAAATCAATGGTGGCACCATTGGATCACAAAACACACACATTTTCTGATTTTCAAAAGAAAATTCTTTTGAAATTCGACCATGTATGGCCAGCCTAAGTCTCCTAAAATTTCTCAGTATCAAGATGTGCGGGAGGCATGAATAATCAGTGGGCACCCTCATTGTTATATTCTGGTTATGCTTACTGATCCGGTCCTTCTGGGAAAAAGTATTAGATGTATTATCTCAGGTAATGATAGTCATAACCCGTTTTAGACTCAATACATTGCCCTTAGGCTCCCATTGCCAGGTATATTGAAAACTTAAAAAACAGGCTACTGGTATACTCCATGTTCTCTATTGCAGTTGCCCCAACCCAGACACACTTACTGGATACAGTTATGGAAATTAGAAAAGTTGTAACATCTGGCTGTCAAAATCTGGGCTAGACTGCAAACATTTTCTCATATATGAGTATCAGGGGCTAATGCCGCGTATACACGACTGGATTTTCCGTCAGAATAGACTCCGACGGTCTTTCCGGCAGAGTTCCGACGGAGTTCTGCTGAAACGGACTTGCCTACACACGATCAAACCAAAGTCCGATCGTTTAGAACGCGATGACATACGACGGGACTAGAAAGGGGAAGTTCAATAGCCAGTAGCCAATAGCTGCCCTTGCGTCGTTTTTGGTCCGTCGGGACAGCATACAGACGAGCAGTTTTATCGATAGGAACTGATTCCGTCAGAAAGATTTGAAACATGTTCTATTTCTAGGTCTGTCAGAGTTTTAGAAAGAAAAAGCCCACACACGATCGGAATGTCCGACGGAATGATTCTGTCGGCCCTTTTCTGCCGGAAAGTCCAGTTGTGTGTACGCGGCATAAATCACACTATGGCCTTCCCACTCTTCTCCACTAAATATTCTGATCATTTACATTTAACCTATATTTTTAAAATAAAGAATTGATTGTTTTACTTTATGAGCTCTTTTAGTTCACACTTTTATTTCTCCCTTTCCTTACCATTTACCACTTTCTTCATCATATACAATCTCTTTCCCTTTGATTACAGGTTAACATTACAGAATGTAACACACAACCTTACAGATATTACCCGCAAGAAAACTCGGTGAAAGTGATCTAAACATTTCATGTCTACTTAGAGGGTCCACTGGAGTATTTCCTCTCTTGGCAGAGCGATTTCACAAAAATGTCTGTATTAATTATAAGCGTTGAATTGTCTACCTTGCTATACTGATACACTATCAGTTGTACAATTTACATATTGGCTTACTGCCATTGTATTCATTTACTTTGTTAAAACTTGTAAACTTCAATAAAAAAACACAATTACAAAAAAGCTAACCTCCAAGAAATTTTTTCCCCCCAATTTTGCTCTGCTTCAAATGAGTTAGCTCTAATGAATGGTAATCCTAGGTGGCTTGTTGGTCTGTAGGGTACAAATGATATTGTCTATGACAACAGATACTAGTGTCATTGTGCTTCTTCCAGTGCTGCAACCGAGAATTCCGACTCTACAGTGTAGAGATTGTGATGTGTAACCATCCCCTTGTCAATTCACAAGCCTTACATTCTATTTACTGAATGGAACAGCAAGGATCTTGTAGTTTATATCTTTCCCTCTTCTCCCCCTGTCAATTCACAGGATGTCTTGTATTCTGTGAATACAAGGCTTTCTGAGAATGGATGTGGGGAGATGAGGGAACATCTACACAAAAGGATTCCTGCAATGTATGGGAGCCAGAACTCTTATGCCGCGTACACACGATCCGACATTCCGACAACTAAATCCTGGATTTATTTCTGACGGAAGTTGGCTCAAACTTGTCTTGCATACACACGGTCGCACAAATGTTGTCGGAAATTCCAAACGTCAAGAACGCGGTGACATACAACGCGTACGACGAGTCGAGAAAAATGAAGTTTAATAGCCAGTGCAGCTTTTCTGCTTGATTTCGAGCATGCGTGGAATTTTGTGCGTCGGAATTGTCTACACACGCTCGGAATTTCCGATAACGAATTTTGTTGTCGGAAAATTTGAGAATCAGCTCTCAAATTTTTGTTGTTGGAAATTCCGACAAAAAATGTCCAATGGAGCATACACAAGGTCGGAATTTCCAACAACAAGCTCCCATCGAACATGTGTTGTCAGAAATTCCAATCGCCTGTACGCAGCATAAGAGATGACATTAACATTGGACAATAAAGTAATTTTATCCCTCTTCTTCCAAGTGACAGCAGCCTTCAGCAAATAAAGTGAGTGCGAGTCTCCTCAATGGGTACACCGAAAGCAATACAAACCCAAATAAATGATGTACAAAGAACAAAGCAAATACTTATCTCTCTCTTTGCCAGTGCCGCTGAATGTTGGTTTGATGAAGAGATATTGACAGCCAAAGTCTCTTCAAAAACATGTCCCTTGCTAAACACTGTGGTTCCTCCTGCCAACCATTCCAAAAAGCCATTTCTGTGCCCTGCAAGTATGTGGGGATCAGCAGGAGGAACCACTGAATGCAGCGAGGGATCCAGAGATTGACACTACAAAAAATACCTGCTTCTGAAGAAACTTTGGGCAGCACTTCATGTTCATCAGAGCAGCATTTGGTGGTGTGGGCAACATAAATAGTGTTTATTTTGTTCTTTGCAGTTACATATTTCACAAGCAGTTTTATTTAAGAGATACTTTACTTGCACATTAAAATAATAATTTCAGTACTAGACAGGGTTGTGTGGATCCACTATATAAAACTGTTGTCTCTATGGCAGACATTTTTTATTATAAACAGGAGTGCTCAGATGGTGGTTAGATGGTTACAGTATCAGAAGCTCATGAGTACGAACCACTGTGTTACATTCTGATAAAAAGCACTGTCACTCCACCTAAAGCTTCCATTTTAGTGTAAGTAGTTTTTGAGGGTTAAACACTATTCTCATGCAGGTTTTCTAGAGGTGGTATACCACCCACTACAGCCCTGCTCTATCTGCTTGCCAAGGTGACTTACTCCTTTTGTTGTTGATTTTTTGATACTATAAAACTAGGAAGACAAGGCCAAGCCAGCTGCATCAAAGGGGTGTCATGTCACTGTCGGGGTCCACGCTATGAGAATTATTTAGATGATTAGTCCATTAGCAACTACACCTAGCTAATACAGTGGGGACGGAAAGTATTCAGACCCCCATAAATGTTTCACTCTTTGCTATATTGCAGCCATTTGCTAAAATCATTTAAGTTCATTTTTTCCCTCATTAATGTACTCACAGCACCCCATATTGACAGAAAAACACAGAATTGTTGACATTTTTTCAGATTTATTAAAAAAGAAAAACTTAAATATCACATGGTTCTAAGTATTCAGACCCTTTGCTGTGACACTCATATATTTAACTTAGGTGCTGTCCATTTCTTCTGATCATCCTTGAGATGGTTCTACACCTTCATTTGAGTCCAGCTGTGTTTGATTATACTGATTGGACTTGATTAGGAAAACCACACACCTGTGTTTATAAGACCTTACAGCTCATAGTGCATGTCAGAGCAAATGAGAATCATGAGGTCAAAGGAACAGCCTGAGGAGCTCAGAGACAGAATTGTGGCAAGGCACAGATCTGGCCAAGGTAACAAAAAAATTTCTGCTGCACTTAAGATTCCTAAGAGCACAGTGGCCTCCATAATCCTTAAATGGAAGATGTTTGGGATGACCAGAACCCTTCCTAGAGCTGTCCATTCGGCCAAACTGAGCTATCGGGGGAGAAGTGCCTTGGTGAGAGAGGTAAAGAAGAACCCAAAGATCACTGTGGCTGAGCTCCAGAGATACAGTCGGGAGATGGGAGAAAGTTGTAGAAAGTCAACCATCACTGCAGCCCTCCACCAGTTGGGGCTTTATGAGTAGAAATAGTTACCACCGCTCCGGACAAGCCAGGCTGAAATCTCTTTTCCTCCACAGCAAAGAAAAGGAGAGAGCCCCAGGTGCTGGCAATTGCTGGTACAAGTATAATCGTATAGTATAAAGTATAACGAGCGTGAAACGCGTTAGCGGCTAAGCTGTACCACTCCAGCGGTGTCATGTATTTAATTATTCCATGTTTTGAATAAAGGAGATTTTATTTGCCTATCCCGGCATACTACGTTTATATGCATTGCTTTCTTTAGAAAAGAAGTGCTTACAATTTAAGCTGCTTTTTCTATTGCCCTCTCCTCTCTGTCCTGCAAAGGACCGGACATGCCAAGCGTTGAATGTGTGGCCCCGCAAACTTGCACTTACAATACATGAACAAATCACGCTCTAGCAGCTCAGCATTCTGTGAGAGTGAAAGAGAATGAACCGCACATGCATGGGTAAGGAACAAGGTGTGGAGTGCTTGTTTGTGTGTTTCTAGGGCCAGGCATTCAACACTCAGTACTTCCTGCTATCTAAAGGATAGAGATGATAGGGCAATGGAATAAGCAGCTTAAAAAGTAAACTTTATTTTACATAAAGGAGCACTGCATATTAAAGAGGAACTCCAGTCTCCCTCCAAAAAATGTGAATTGATCAGCTACAAGTACTGTAGCTGCTGACTTTTAATATAAGGACACTTACTTGTCCAGGTACCCAGCGCTGTCCTCACCAGAGCCAATTCTTCAATTGTCTTCAAGTCCAGGCACCGGTATTTTAAGTAAGTGAAACTGTCAGTCATATCACTTCAGCTTCACATCTGGCTTCCCACTGCATATGCGTGAAGCCCCCTATGCTTTGTGAATGGTCCCACAGTCTTCTGAGACCTGTGATGTGTCCCAGAAGGCTGTGTGTGTGGGGGGTACCCTCTCCCTCCCAAAAATAGCAATTGCTTAAGGTGGGGGAGATGCAGACAAGCGGAAGTACCACTTTAATGTACTGAGGCTACTGTGATATACAGGGATGTTTTTGGCAAACATCATGAAAGGTGATTACACCTTTTAAAATATGATCAAGAATAAAAGGTAAGGTTTCTGCTGCCATTTCTAAAGCATCTGAGCATTGCTAGTCTTTGTGAAATGCAAGGAGATACAATGTGATACATCATTTTCTATCAAAAGACTGGTCCTTCTTGAATGCTGCCTATAGCATGAGTGCCTCTAGGAAAAGCTATTGTATTCATCCCCACCTTCTCCTTATAAGCAGACATGTTCTATTCATTACAGCTTGTGATGTTTTTAGGATATCTTACCATTTATGTGCGACTTGATGAGATCTTCATCTGAAGAAACCACTTTGTCTTCTTTTGTGCTGTCCTCTTTTTCAAGTAGCCTGTCTGTCATGGCAATAATGCAGTTAAGGCTCTTTCCTACGTTGGCCCACACCCTATCCTGAAAAGAACATAAGCATCACAACACACACACTGGCACAATACCTACACAGTGAACAAGCGAGAGAAACATAATGCACATTGTCAGATTGACGTCTTAAAAGCTATTTTTAAATGTAATAAAGAAGAATGTTAAGAGAGAAAATGAGACTTTCACAACTACGAAAACGTAACAAAATCAATACTATGATTTCAAAAATCCTGTTCAGACAAAAAAACAGAATATACTCTGAAGTGAGGAGCTTCCAAAATAACTAAGGCAGGCCATAGATTATGCCATTTTCTTGATTGATTCCCCCATGAACAGTCAGTTGATGGGGGAATCCTACTCGTTGAGCTATTGTGTTCTCCCATTTGGGGGGTGTGGGGCGACCGCCCTGCCGGGAGAACACAATAATTATTGCTAGCAGTTATAGCCACAGGAAATAATGGCATGCTAAAAATCTGAGATGCTGTTTGTACCCAAATAGATTGATGGATCGACTGGGGTACAATTAGGCTGCCCACATATGGACCGCATCTCAGTCGGTCCCTGCTGCAGCGGCCAAGATTCAGTTCATCTATGGCCGGCTTAATTGTTCACAAATTAACTTTATTGCAACTTTATTCTCTCCATTACCTGATTCTCCAACAAACTGGGTGTCCTTGAGCACCTCTCCATTACATCATGATGAGTGACAGCACAGCTCAGCAGTAGAGCAGAGCCAGCTTCCTTTGCATCTATGGAGTTTGAGTCTTAGTTCCTGATGTAGACCAGCTCAGGTAAAAACAAGCTAAAAACTAAAATGATACTCCCTCACTATCACTAAGAGTGAAGAAAAAAAAAATATAACTGCTGCAAACACTGACTGGCTAATCCATGGCCAGTTGGATATGAGAAAAATAACAAAGTATAGTGCTACGTTGTTAGACGTCAATAATAAACGGATAAGGGTATTTGACAATCCTAAAGGAAATGCATCATGCACAACAACAAAAACTGTGTGAATAATTGAGTAGTTCCTTCAGTCTGTATGTGCGTAATGTGAACCCTTCACAACAAAAACTAAAAATGCACAGGTGATATAGAACGGTCTTGGTACAAAAAAGTAATCAATGCCTGCTGATAGTGAACATGCAAATAATAACATGACTGAATAAATTCCTAATGTGACAAAACTGAAGTACATAACACATAAGTCAATAAATAATGAATGGTGGGGACATATATGAACAAGTCCTAAATAAAACTGGTGGAGATGATGTTAGGTGATAGGTCCTTTCACTGTGCAGAAAAAAGGGGGGTAAGTGATGGGTGTCTCTTCTCACAGTGCAGTGACACCTATGTGCTGATCGGCCTCTCACCTTACTGCTGTAAGGTAACAGCATAAGTGAATGATGCTAATAATCCAATGGCTCCTAGTGATCCTCCTGTGGTTAGCCCAGTTGATGGCTTTCTTAGATGAGTGATTCCGGCTCCCTCTAGGGTTCCTTCTCTCTATTGGCCCAGTTGGTGGCTCTTTATGATAGATGTAGACTCTTCTATGATGGTCTGGTGATCTGAGAGTCTTTCTCAGGCTCCCCCATGTGGTATATAGAAGAAGAGGATCCCAGATAGTATATAATTGTTTTTTATAAAAAATATATTAAATTAGAAACGGCTCATTTACTCACATTTACCAAGATAAAATACAGCATATAATCCATGGGCAGCGAGCTTGTATTCCCATGTCACTTCCGGCGTGCCTGTCAATCAGTCCCGACACGTAGCGTCACGCCCACGTGACTTTATCAGGGGATGATACAGTCATCATTCATTTACTTTAGGATTGTCACTTACCCTTATCCGTTTATTATTGACTTCTAACAGCACAGCACTATACATTGTTATTTTTAAAAACATGCTAAGACTGTAAAGCTAAAATGGATGAGTTATTTGCCATGAGGTCACTTGAGTTTTAATGTTTGGTGAATTTTCCATTCGCTGCTTTAAAAGTAAAGCCCTTAATTTTAGCCATGTGACTTATTTGGGCAATTTACTGGCTTTCACTGCTGAAAATAACAGTTGTTATACAAAATTATTTTGATAGCTTAGTGGCTGTGGAGGACTGGTCACCCATAAGAAAAAAATCCAAATTCCAAGTGTTTACTAGTTAAAATGCAAGTCTGATTCCCCGTGAAGGGTTGTACAGTTCTGAAAATTATAAAGGACTGTGAACTCTTTTTAAATGTAAATTTTCCTAACCTAAAATGCTAGATAATAAGAAGCCATATTGAGTAGAATGTCTACCACCTTAGTGGCCCACAAGGGGGTTAAGGGCTTTTGTAAGCAAGAAGACCTAAGATCGGGATTTGTTCCTCTAATCACATCCTAGCTTTAGCACCACTACTCTGGGCCCGCAGACTACAATACAAACATTACAGGCCATGTATTTCTGTCCTAAACTGGTACTTCAAAATAAAAGGGTGCTTTAACACTGTCCATTTATGATACTGTATTAGGTTTAGAAAAACACCAGAATACAATTACAGGAATAATAATAGAAAAACTGTATACGTTACATTCTATGTACGCCTATAATTAAATGTGTACCAGCCATATTGAAAAAAAAGACAACTGTAAGCATTTCATATAAAATTAAAGCCTCATTAGAATTCCCCTTCCCAGAATCCAGCTTAGGTGCTTTGGTTTTACACTAGGTTCAGGACTGTAAATAACTCGGAAACACAAGTTAAAGATGGCAGCTCATTAGAGTCTGGAGAAGAATTGATTTCTAGGTTATTTGTAGTGTATAATTTAGAGCTTTGGTTTCCTGCGCTAGCCATTGGGGATCTGGAGCAGGCAAGGTTTAGGGCTATCGCTGCTTAATGAAGCACAAGTGGGTCAGTCACATTGACTGAGCTGGTTTGCTGAACAATAAAATAGAAAAGAGGGAACAGCTAGGAACAAACTGTAACTGAAGAATACAAGTGGCAGAAAACAATATAAGATGACAGTGTTATTTTTTGGGGGGGAAGGTCAGGTACTGTTTCAGTTCAACTCCTACTAGAATGTATTTAACCACTTCAGCCCTGGGAAGATTTGGCTGCTCAATGACCAGGCCATTTTTTGCAATACGGTACTGCGTCACTTTAACTGACAATTGCGCGGTCGTGCCACGCTGTACCCAAACAAAATTGACGTCCTTTTTTTCCCACAAATAAAGCCTTTTTTGGTTTGATCACCTCTGCGGTTTTTATTTTTTATGCTATAAACAAAAGAGGAGTGACAATTTTGAAAAAAAAACACAATATCTGTTACTTTTTGCTATAATAAATATCCCAAATTTTAAAAAACAAAACAAAATTTTCCCTCATTTTAGGCCGATATGTATTCTTCTACATATTTTTGGTAAAAAAAAAAAATTGTATATTGATTGGTTTGCGCAAAAGTTATAGCAGCTACAAAATACAGGATAGATTTATGGCATTTTTATTATTTATTTTTTTACTAGTAATGGTGGCGATCAGCGATTTTTATCGGGACTGCAATATTGTGGCGGACAAATTGCACACTTTTGACACATTTTTAGGACCAGTGAAATTTATACAGTGAGCAGTGCTATACAATGCACTGATTACTGTATAAATGACACTGGCGGGGAAGGGGTTAACAATAGGGGTGATCAAGGGGTTAACTGTGTTCCCTAGGTGTGTTCTAACTGTAGGGGGGATGGGACTGCCTAGGGGAAGAGAGAGGTCGGTGTTCATACATAGTATGAACACACAATCTGTCTCTACTCCCCTGAAAGAACCAGGATTTGTGTGTTTACACACACACACATCCCTGTTCTCGTTCTGTAATGAGCAATCGCGGGTGCCCGGAGGTCATCGCGCCCGCCGGGCACTCACATTGCTCCAGGGACACGCATCGGGCGCACTGCTGGAGGCATCTTAAAGAGCTGACGTGCAGCTACGACGGTTCGCGTAGGGGAGCCAACCTACCATAGTATAACTGCGGCGACTGGTCTGGAAACAGTTAATAAGCAATGTTCTATTGCAACAACATTTCCTATCCTACCTGAAAAAGAAATCTTAAAAACACTTGGCTTTTTGAATGTAGACAAACTGTCACTGAAGTGTTGGACTAAGGTATGGCTTCAGATTTATCTTAACCACACTTTAGCACAACAGTTGAAACCATTTCACACAAACAGCTTGTAAGTCATAAGCCTAGTACACACAATCAGAAAATCATACGGAAAATACCGCTTTCCAAGCAATCGTATGATAATCTGATAATCTTAGTACACAGCTTTTGAGAGCTGATCAGGACAGGTCGTGCAAAAAGGGGCGCCCCCCTTGCCCCAAAGCACCAACCCCCCCCATGTTGAGGGCATACGGCCTGGTACGGTTCAGGAGGGGGGGCACTCGCTCGTCCCCACCCCCTTTCCCGACCGACTGGGCTGTATGCTCGGATAAGGGTCTGGTATGGATTTTGAGGGGGACCCCCACGCCGTTTTTCAGCTCAGGGGTTCCCCTTAAAATCCATACCAGACCGAAGGGCCTGGTATGCCCTTGGAGGGGAACCCATGCCGTTTTTTTATTTAAAATTTGGCGTGGAGTTCCCCCTCAAGATTCATACCAAACAGTGCCTGGCATTGACCTGGCACTTTGGCCAATCAGGAAGCAGGTCTGACGTCCTGCCTCCTGATTGGCAGGGAGGAAGGTTAGGGTGAAAATAGAGAAAATTAATACGCTATCATCACACAATTGGGTGGGATCAGGGCGCACTCTCTGCACCCTAAGCCCACCCTATTTTGAAGCCTATTAGAGCCTCTGGCTCTAATTGGGTGCTTCAAAAAGTTTTCTTCAGTTTTTATTAGTCTTTTTTAAAGCTGAGTTCTACCCAGAATTTTTTTTTTTTAAAAGGTAATTTGTTCTATTAAACAATTTTAAATAATCCATGTTATTAATGAAATCGCTGCTCAATTCCCATTTTTAATAGTGCTTACTTTTTATTTCTTCTCTGCAGAGCACTTCCATCTGTAGTATGGGCATGTGAAGCCCACTGGCATTCTCTTCCTGGATATGGTGATGTTGGATACCCAGCATGCACCTCCCATTCTCGTGCGTGCGCCGTTTGCACAGGGAAAGGATTATTGTTGTTGCCATAACAACAGTCGGTGAAGGAGGAAGTGCCTGCCCCGCATAATTTCCGGTCTCTAAACAACACGATTCTAGCCTTTGGCGCTGCCTACTGACTCCTGGGAAAGATGACACACATCTCCCAGGAGCACAGGCGCCAAGGGATATGACGTCAATCACCGCGGACCCGGAAATGGCAGAATAGAAGGGACCCCATAACAACAGTGGTTACTGAGTGAGTAAAAAAATATATATTATATATATCCAAATGTTGTTGCTCAAGGAGAATGCTATGGATTTATGTAAAGTTAATTTTATGGGTGGAACTCCTCTTTAAGGTTGACATACACATAGATATAATTGTTTGATTATAATTCATCACAAGGAAATGACTAATTTGCCTGAAATGCATATCAGCATCTCATTGGTAATATTATTTCAATGAACTCTAAATTGCTACTGCTAAATCACCAAAGAACAACGACTTGTCGCAGAGAATTTACAACTCTTCAGATCACAGCAGTGGTGTCCTTGGGTATCTTTATGTATTCATTTCCTTCCATATATACTGAAACTTTTGTACAAGTTCAACACGTATGACCAGCTCTAATCAGATGAGAAGGTTAAATACCAAAGTGATGTTATTACCTGCCAGAAATTATACATACACTGCATAGAACACTGCCCTAAACAAAGGCAAGTTACTGGTGACATACTATTGGACTCAGCCCTTGATCTTTTTAAACAACCTGTAAGCGACATGCAAAAGGCTTTGCAAGTAAGCCATGCCCTTTTGCTGATAGCATAAAGATATTTAATACTTCATGGAAATATGTGTGACACGTAAAGCTAGTTTGCAAAAAAAGGAAATCAGGTATTAGGAATTTTCAAAGGAAAAAAAATGCTAGTTTAAAACACTGGAGGTACAAGTCTGCCTACAATTACTAAAGAGCAGGAGACAAGAGAGGTTTTATTCCAAGGAAATTCAAAATGAGAGAACAGTACATCCAGACAGTTGGCAGTGCTAGCAAAATTCTTGGATGCATCAGTAATGGGATTACTACCTGAAGGTCAAAGTTAATGATTTTCCAGTACACCACTTTAGTTGGGCCTCACCTGGAATATTGTATGTGGTTGTTAAGAGCTTACTAACACAGAAATACTGAAGGATATTAATAAAATAAAGCAAATCCAAGTAGTGCTTATCAAAACAGTTAAAAAAAAATCGTCAATTTATAGTTTTTCTGTCGAATTTCTTACTGTAACCCATTAAAAGTATTTGATCCAGGTTTCTACATTACAGATGACAGTTCCATAAAAAAGGGGTAGTGATGAGAAACGCCATACAAAAATATGCTACAGTATATATGTACTAATCTTAGGATTTTTTGTTATAAACACATTTTCTAAAGGTCATATGCATAAAATAAAAAGGAAAAAAAATCCCAGCATAAACAAAATGATGATTCTGTAAATACAGAGATATAAAAAAAATGACCAATTAACTGCAATCATTTTCCTACTAAAAACATGTGTCAACCAAATGCACAGCGTAAGAGCTATTAAAGCCATGCAGAGGGAGGAAATCTCCCTGTGTGGCTTAACTTCACTTGCTCTGATGAATCACACCATCTTCAATTACCATCGCTAAAATTAGTCCAGTATTATTCATGCTGGGCTTTAAAACAATGTTTCTCTGAGGTAATATTAGTTTTCCCAATTATATCGGAGTTAAACAGTTATCTTTGCAGTTCAAAACTCAGTTTGCTTTTGACTTTCTGACCATATTAGCCATTTATAGAATGAAAATGTCTTATTGGCAGTTTGCAGACATTGGACAGTCATAGGATGCTGGAAATGTGACTTTGATAAAAACTTTGCTTTACATTTCCCATAGAAAGATAAGCATATGTGTTTCTAAGCTTTTGAACATGCATACAGTATGTATTTGTTTTTGTCTCTATACTAACAAAGGATCAGCTAAAAAAAAAACAGTTCGTCCAGTAGCCACACTAGCCATTCAACAACAGTGGTCAAATAAATTTTGCCATGAATTTTAGACACCCCAGTTGTCTTCCAGTACTGACCAAAAGTGTGTGTAGGCGTGTTGGTTGGTGCTGATCAGGAGTCGATTGCCAGTGAGGGTTTTACATAGTTAGGCTGAAGTCCATCTAGTTCAACCAATGGAAAAAAAATCTATACCCTACAGGGTAATATGATTACATTTCACCGAGTTTGGGATCGATGGGTTTCCCAATTCCACCTGAGGGACATTGACCATCGCCTTCTAGAAATTTGATGTGTGCTGAGATTTTTAACAGGGGCTCTTCCTCCCCTTTTTACCTCCACAACAACTTTTATGGCCTGTACACACGACCAGTTTTCCCGTCGGAATAAACTCTGAAGGTTTTTCCAATGGAATTCCGCTCAAGCTGTCTTGAATACACACGGTCACACCAAATTCTGACCGTCCAGAACGTGGTGACGTACAACACGTACGACGGAACTAGAAAAAGGAAGTTCAATAGCCAGTATCTAATAGCTTCCATCTCGTACTTGCTTCAAAGCATGTGTCGTTTTTGGTAGGTCGGAACAGCATACAGACGAGCGGTTTTCCCGAATTTTCGGCGGAAAAAGTCAGATGGAGCATACACGCGATCGGAATATACGATGAAAAGCTCCCGTCTGACATTTTCTGTCGGACATTCCGCTTGTGTGTACACGGCATTAGCTTTAATTTCCTGGATCATCACTCTCTGGAGGTATTACATTTAACTGTTAATATCCAGTTATATTTTGTGGATTTACGAATGCATCCATCTTCTTTTTTAAACAATTAACTGAGCTGGCCAGGACTAGTTCATGAGGGAGTCTATTCTACATTTCCCCAGCTCTTACTGTGAAAAAGCCTTTCCGTATGTAAAGGTTAAGCCTCTTTTTCTCCAGAAGAAAAGAGTGTCCCTTTATCCTCTGATTTGTCCATAATGAGTAACTCCAATGAACGCAGTTCACTATATGGACCATTTATGTATTCACACACGGTGATCATATACCCCTTAATCACCACTTCTCAAAGGAGAATATATTTAGTTCAGATAATCTTTCTTCATAATTGAGCCCCTCCATGTCCATTGTCAGTTTGTGAACTGATGCACAAAACTGAACTGCATATTCCACATGAGGACTTACTAATGCTTTGTATAGGGACAACATTATGTATCTCCCTCTGGAGTCTATACCTCTTTTAACACAAAAATCTTGCTAGCTTTAGAAGCTGCAGCTTGGCATTGCATGCTATTATTACGTTTATGATCTACCAGAATGCCCAGATCCTTCTTCACTATTGACTCCCCCAGTTGTACTCCCCCTAGTATGTATGATGCATGCATATTTATAGCCCCCAAGTCCATAACTTTACATTTATCAACAAAAAAAAACAAAAAACGATTGCCTCATAGTTGCCCAATCAATAAATACATTGAGGTTGGCTTGTAATTTGGGCCATCCTATAGGGACGTAATTCCACTACCTACCTGTAGCTTGGTGTCATTTGAAAACACAGAAATGGTACGTCCAATCCTAAACTCTATATCATTTTTATAAATAGGTTAAAAAGTAAGGTTCACAATACTGAGACTTGGAGTACACCACTAATAACCGTAGACCATGCAAAATACAAATCAATAATCACTACTTTCTGAATTTGGTCTTTGACATTTACAAAAATAATGGCTTAGCAGTAAAGTAAATGCGTTTTGAGGGGGTATGTGTAATATGTGACTGTGCATTGAAACAATATTCAATAAATAATATAAATAATAATTATATGTAAATCCTAACAATGGATATCTCTTATTTGCTCCTTTGTGTTTTGCCAAGTATATCATTAAAAGCATTTAGTCATATCAATTCCATAAGTTAAAAAAATACAAGTTGATTCTGCCAGAAATCCAGTGCCGCCCTGCATCTTGCATTCTTCTCCCAAGTATTTCTATCGGCTCTGCTTAGTTTGTCTCTGTAAACTACAGTATGTCTGTCCCCATGTTAGCATTGTCACCCAAGGAGCATTGTCACCCAAGGAAAGGAAATGTGTTCCTGGCAGGATCATCAGGTGAAGATAAATTTAATAAACCTGCAAAAAGGAAACCAATGCAGCTATGACATCTAATCATTGTTAGGCTGCACTATATTACATTTTTGTTCTCGAGTTTAGATACCCATTAAGTCCTTAAATGGGTTAGGATGTCTGAAGTGGTGCAGGTAGCTCTTTTAAGTTAGAGTTTGCACTCAAGAAACTAAGGTTATATTAAGGGTAGCAAGCTATAGACATACTAGTATAGCGAGCACATCATCTATATCCTACACTCAAAACCACAAATACATTTTTGCTAAAGCGCTACTGCCTCATTGGTTCTGTTCAGCAAAAGAGCACAAATATGTAATGCTGTTTACATTCCTCCAAAGCATCATTACAGCAGATTATAACACACCAACAATAGGTACAACTTGGACTTAAAGTCCTTATCCCATTATCCATATAGGAAGATGAATGAGGGGTACTTACCCATTCTTCCTCATCATATTCAGAGTGATGAGGTATAGAATCTTGTCTTGTTATAGGATTCACAGGCTCCTGACCCTGAAGATCATTCTCATCAGTGCTTATCTTCGGGTCTGTGAGCTTCTTATTTGCACAGCCTGGCCGAGCAGTGTACAGTGCCAGAAGAGCATTGCTTACCAGCTGGTCCTTAAATGAATGGACAAATAACTCTGTCTGTAGTGTGAAAAAAAAAGAAAAAGAAAATAGCATCTTATGTCAAGTGTGGGCTTCAGCAAATATTTACTCAGTTCCGTCACACTTATTTCCATGCCAAATGCTTTATTAACTAGTTTGAATCCTGCACACACACAGAAAAAACAAGAGTCCCCATCGTAAAACTTCATTTGTGGTCAAGTGAAATGGCTATGTTTCAGTGTACTGTTTACGATGAAGTCAGGGCTCATAACTTAAGAAAGAAAAATAGATGTAAAATCATTTTGCTTTAAAGACAGCCATTAACATTTCACTTAACAGTTTTACTACCCAGATGGGATTGTATAAACTGTCATATGGCTTGAAATAAAACGTCGGTCTGAAAATTATCTAAAGGAACAGAAATATGCATTTGATTGCAGTGTGCTATTATAAAGGAGGGGGCGGATTTAATTGGGCTATGATAAAAGGTATTTCATTATAGATCACTGTAATGATAAATAGCCTCATTTTATAAATATGCTGTTAGATATGGTAGATATTGTACACCTCTGTAGATATAGTAACTTTACACTCCAATGCAAAGGTATCTTAGTATAGATGATCTCCATAAAGAGATTCCTAAAAGCACAGGATATTAATTTGACCATAACCACATATAGAGCCTTCTGTTTCCTCTCCCAAAGTATGATTATAAAATCATTGACTAAATCAATATATGGTTGTTACATTTTCATAATGCATCAAAATTTGATTGCATTATCATATTATCACAAATGTAGAATGAATCAACATATGGCTGCGATATCACTATACTGAAGCACAGAATGAATCAAAATGACACGGATTTAATGCAGAAAGAAGTTTATTCATGCAGTTTATCATTTTGGTAAAGGAGTACCTTTGGCCCTTGCAACCGGAGAGCATTATAGCCGTGTGTGCAAGTTGATCAGTAACCATTCATTTGATGGTTGATAAGTCATTTTAAATGATGATGAATACATTATGTTAAAGGAAACCTACAATGGCAGAAACAAAGACTGCTATTGAAGACATCTTCATCTAAAGACTGGTGATCATCCTTACTACATAAGAATGCTCTGGCTCACTTACCAAGGACAGGTATGATATTAAGGGCTGCTGTCCTGACTCTGATCTTCATACTTCAGATGGGTGAGCAGAACAGCCAAACAACTACCATTTTCAGAGGGAAATCAGCTATAGTATCCATTTTTGCAGTGTGCTGTTAATAGATACTGCCATCAGGGAATACTTTTTTAATGAAGGGGTATAATCCGTGACTAACAATGTTTAGGTAGGTAGTAGGTGTCAAATTAACATTTTTATGAATGGCAGGACCCAAGGTTTCTCAGCAGAACATTGCCCAAAGCACTAGCTTATCTTCTCCCTATCGGCATAATGGTGCCATCTTCTCCCCAGGTAAGCAATGTATATGTACCCAGCAATCCACATACTGTAATGGAAAAGAAAACATGATTCATCAGACCAGGCCACCTTTTTCTATTTCTCCGTGGTCTAGTTATGATACTTGCGTGCCCATTGCAGGCACTTCTGACTGTGAACACTGGTCAGTATGGATACCCTGACTGGTCTGCAGTGACACAGCCCCATACACAACAAACTGCGATGCCCATTTTTTCTGCTTTCAGCACATCAACTTCATGAACAACATGTTTACTTGCTGCCTAATATATCCCACTGACTTTCAGGTGCCATTGTAAGGAGAAAACCAATGTTATTCACTTAATCTCTTAGTTTTCATACAGTTATGGCTGACCAATGTATTTCACCCATTGCCTTGTCCTCCTGCTCCCCAATCCCATGCCTCCATTTTACAAAAACACATCACTGTAGGCCAGCATCTCTTCCAGGTTCCCTTTGCTGGCCCACTGATGATGGTCGCACAAAATCTTGTGCATGTACATTAATCCTCCACTGATGACGTAGCACCAAAAGACATATACATAGCAATAAATTAATTAAGGATATCTTGCCATTCTCCATGAATTCTTTCATTCATTGCCATGTAATTGCGCCTTTCCTCACATGACATATCTTCTTTGATAAAAGCAAAGCCTAACTGCAAGATTTTCTGAGAGTTAACAAAATATTGCAAGATCTTGCAGCTTTGTAATGAGATCTCCTGGGAAGGCAGTAGTTACATTGTCTTCCCAGGGGACACCAATGTGGCCAGGGCTACCTCGCCACTGCCTAGAACAGTGTTTTTCAACTCCAGTCCTCAAGGCGCCCCAACAGGTCATGTTTTCAGGCTTTCCATTATTTTGCACAGGTGATTTGATCAGTTTCACTGCCTTCGTAATTACCACAGCTGTTTCATCTGAGGGAAATCCTGAAAACATGACCTGTTGGGGTGCCTTGAGGACTGGAGTTGGCACTGGCCTAGAAGAACCCAGAGGTCCTAAAGAAGGAAAAAGAAAGTGGATGATTGTAGAACAGCATGCTTAGTAGGGGCTTGGTTATTTGGAGGGAAAATGTCCACTCTAATAACTCTCAGAGCTTAAAAGAGGAACTGCAAGAGACATAACTCAAACAAAGCACCTAGAAGAATAAGATGCACAAAAAATGGAAACCTATTGCAAAAACATCAGTACCTTACTTTTCCTTACTGGCTATTTGTAAAGGAGTGGGAGAAAAACATAATAATATGCAAATCCCATTCATGGTCAAAATTGCCACAAATTTCTAGTGGGTCAGTGCCTACTGCAGGAAAGTAGAAGGAAACTGTAGCAAACCTGAGCCAGACTTATGATATGACAAAAGTAACGATACTCCACTATTAAACGAGTGCCTGTTTAAAGGTCCCTCCATACAAGTGTATATACAGTATCTCACAAAAGTGAGTACACCCCTCACATTTTTGTAAATATTTTATTATATCTTTTCATGTGACAACACTGAAGAAATGCCACTTTGCTACGATGTAAAGTAGTGAGTGTACAGCTTGTATAACAGTGTAAATTTGCTGTCCCCTCAAAATAACTCAACACAAAGCCATTAATGTCTAAACTGCTGGCAACAAAAAGTGAGTACACCCCTAAGTGAAAATGTCCAAATTGGGCCCAATTAGCCATTTTCCCTCCCCGGTGTCATGTGACTTGTTAGTGGCACAAGGTCTCAGGTGTGAATGGGGAGCAGGTGTGTTAAATTTGATGTTATCACTCTCACTCTCTCATACTGGTCACTGGAAGTTCAACGTGGCACTTCATGGCAAAGAACTCACTGAGGATCTGAAAAAAAGATTTGTTGCTCTACATAAAGATGGCCTAGGCCAGTGATGGCGAACTTTGGCACCCCAGATGTTTTGGAACTACATTTCCCATGATGCTCATGCACTCTGCAGTGTAGTTGAGCATCATGGGAAATGTAGTTCCAAAACATCTAGGGTGCCAAGGTTTCGCCACCACTGGCCTAGGCTATAAGTGGATTGCCAAGGCCCTGAATCTGAGCTGCAGCACGGTGGCCAAAACTATACAGTGGTTGAACAGGACATGTTCCACTCAGAACAGGCCTAGCCATGGTCTACCAAAGATGTTGAGTGCACATGCTTAGCGTCATATGAAAAAGTTGTCTTTGGGAAACAGACATATGAGTGCTGCCAGCATTGCTGCAGAGGTTGAAGGGGTGGGGGGTCAGCCTGTCAGTGCTCAGACCATACGCCACACACTGCATCGAATTGGTCTGCATTGGCTGTCGTCCCAAAAGAAAGCCTCTTCCAAAGATGATGCACAAGAAAGCCCACAGTTTGCTAAAGACAAGCAGACTAAGGACATGGATTACTGGAACCATGTCCTGTGGTCTGATGAGACCAAGTTAAACTTATTTGGTTCAGATGGTGTCAAGCGTGTGTGGCGGCAACCAGGTGAGGAGTACAAAGACAAGCGTGTTTTGCCTACAATCAAGCATGGTGGTGGGAGTGTCATGATCTGGGGCTGCATGAGTGCTATCAGCACTGGAGAGCTACAGTTCACTGGGGGAACCATGAATGCCAAAATGTACTGTGACATACTGTAGCAGAGCATGATCCCCTCCCCTTGGAGACTGGGCTGCAGGGCAGTATTCCAACATGATAACGACCCCAAACACACCTTCAAGACGACCACTGCCTTGCTAAAGAAGCTGAGGATAAAGGTGATGGACTGGTCAAGCATGTCTTCAGACCTAAACCCTATTGAGCATCTGTGGGGCATCCTAAAAACGGAAGGTGGAGGAGCGCAAGGTCTTTAACATCCACCAGCTCCGTGATGTCATCATGGAGGAGTGGAAGAGGACTCCAGTAGCAACCTGTGAATCTCTGGTGAACTCCATGCAACACAGGCTGGAGTGGATAGCAGTGGTAATAGCTGTGAGACGCTGTGAGAGGCTGAGAGAGGGGGATGATGACGCTGGGAAAGTACACAGAATGCCTCTCTCTCGCTCGCTCGTGCATGAGATAAGGGAATTACCTGTCACTCACAGCAAGGGGGAGAAACGGACATATATTTTTCTATCTGACCATTTTTATCTCACTGAAAAAAGATAAGAGGACTGCTCAGAGCTTGATTAATTCTTTGTAGCAAGACTGGACACAGATGACATGAAATCCTACACTGTACAAGGTGCAAGCCTTAATTAAAAAAAAACAAATTCGGGTTTACATCCACTTTAAATCACTATACTCTACTGAAATCTTTTAAAAAAAAACATAATCCTGATTCTGCTACTTGTTTGTATACAAATGTGTATATATATTATAAATTTAAATGAAAGCTTTTTTAAATCTGAATTTAATAAAGTGTAGTGCGTTTATAACAGTACAATAAATTCTCAAAGCTGTAATTATTTAATATGCGTTTGTTAGCTTATGATAATTTTCACATGAAAATGCTCAATTCACAAAAATAAATATAGCATTGATGTAGTTTAATTCCGTTGCGCATAAAACGAACAGCTGTTGAAAGCCTGTATTTCTCATGAATCACAATTTTTTCACCACCTCAAATCATGCCTTTTCCTACTCTCCTAAATAGACACATTAGAAAATCTTTTAACATCAGCCAATAGAACAGTATTTTTATGAGCCAAAATGTGCAATAATCCTGTGAAGTCACTTATTATACAAAATACTACAAAAATGATAATGTAATGTGATAGTAATATACACTATTTTGTCAAAAGTATTGGGACGTTTGCTTTTACATGCACATGAACTTTAATGGCATCTCAGTCTTGGTCCGCAGGGTTCAATATTGCATTAGCCCATGCTTTAGAGCTATAACAGCTTTAACTCTTCTGGGAAGGCTGTCCACAAAGTTTAGGAGTGTGTCTATGGGAATGTTTGACCATACTTCCAGAAGGACATTTGTTAAGTCACACACCAATTCATCCCCAAGGTGTTCTATCGGGTTGAGGTCAGGACTCTGTGCAGGCCAGTCAAGTTCCCCCACCCCAAACTCGTTCATTCATGTCTTTATGGACCTTGCTTTGTGCACTTGTGTGCAGTCATGTTGGAATAGGAAGGGGCCATCCCCAAACTGTTCCCACATAGTTGGGAGCATGAAATTGTCCAAAATGTCTTGGTGTGCTGACACCATCCAGAGTTTCCTTCACTGGAACTAAGGGGCCAAGCAGAACCCCTGAAAAACAACTCCACACCATAATCCTCACTCCACCAAATGATGTGGACCAGTGCACAAAGCAAGGTCCATAAAGACATAGATGAGTGAGTTTGGGGTGGAAGAACTTGACTGGCCTGACCTCAACCAGACAGAATGCCTTTGAAATTAATTAGAGCAGAGACTGTGAACCAGGCCTTCTCGTCCACATCAGTGCCTGACCTCACAAATGCGCTTCTGGAAGAATGGTCAAACATTCCCATAGGCACACTCCTAAACCTTGTCTACAGCGTTCCCAGAAGAGTTGAAGCTGGTATAGCTGCAAAGGGTGGGCCAACTCAATATTGAACCCTACAGACTAAGACTGGGATGCCATTAAAGTTTGTGTGTGTATAAAGGCAGGTTTCACAATACTTTTGACACTATAGTGTGTGTGTGTGTTTATATATACAGTGGGGATGGAAAGTATTCAGGCCCCCTTAAATTTTTCACTCTTTGTTATAAATGCAGCCATTTGCTAAAATCATTTAGGTTCATTTTTTTCCTCATTAATGTACACACAGCACCCCATATTGACAGAAAAACACAGAATTGTTGACATTTTTGCAGATTTATTAAAAAAGAAAAACTGAAATATCACATTGTCCTAAGTATTCAGACCCTTTGCTCAGTATTTAGTAGAAGCATCCTTTTGATTTAATACAGTCATGAGTCTTTTTGGGAAAGATGCAACAAGTTTTTCACACCTGATTTGGGGATCCTCTGCCATTCCTCTTTGCAGATCCTCTCCAGTCCTGTCAGGTTGGATGGTAAACGTTGGTGGACAGCCATTTTTAGGTCTCTCCAGAGATGCTCAATTGGGTTTAAGTCAGGGCTCTGGCTGGGCCATTCAAGAACAGTCACAGAGTTGTTGTGTGACTCCATTATTTTAGCTGTGTGCTTAGGGTCATTGTCTTGTTGGAAGGTAAACCTTCGGCCCAGTCTGAGGTCCTGAGCCCTCTGGAGGAGGATATCCCTGTACTTGGCCGGATTCATCTTTCCCTCGTTTGCAACCAGTCGTCCTGTCCCTGCAGCTGAAAAACACTCCCAGAGCATGATGCTGCCATCACCATGCTTCACTGTTGGGACTGTATTGGACAGGTGATGAGCAATGCCTGGTTTTCTCCACACATACTGCTTAGAATTAAGGCCAAAAAGTTCTATCTTGGTCTCATCAGACCAGAGAATCTTATTTCTCACCATCTTGGAGTCCTTCAGGTGTTTTTTAGCAAACGTCATGCAGGGTTTCATGTGTCTTGCACTGAGGAGAGGCTTCCGTCGGGCCACTCTGCCATAAAGCCCCGACTGGTGGAGGGCTGCAATGATGGTTGACTTTCTACAACTTTCTCCCATCTCCCGACTGCATCTCTGGAGCTCAGCCACAATGGTCTTTGGGTTCTTCTTTACCTCTCTCACCAAGGCTCTTCTCCCCCAATAGCTCAGGAACCTTAAGTGCAGCAGAAATTTTTTTGTAACCTTGGCCAGATCTGTGCTTTGCCACAATTCTGTCTCTAAGCTCCTCAGGCAGTTCCTTTTGACCTCATGATTCTCATTTGCTCTGATATGCACTGTGAGTTGTAAGGTCTTATATAGACAGGTGTGTGGCTTTCCTAATCAAGTCCAATCAGTATAATCAAACACAGCTGGACTCAAATGAAGGTGTAGAACCATCTAAAGGATGATCAGAAGAAATGGACAGCACCTGAGTTAAATAGATGACTGTCACAGCAAAGGGTCTGAATACTTAGGACCATGTGATATTTCAGTTTTTCTTTTTTAATAAATCAGCAAAAATGTCAACAGTTCTGTGTTTTTCTGTCAATATGGGGTGCTGTGTGTACATTAATGAGGAAAAAAATGAACTTAAATGATTTTAGCAAATGGCTGCAATATAACAAAGAGTGAAAAATTTAAGGGGGTCTGAATACTTTCTGTCCCCACTGTGTATATGTATATATATATATATATATATATATATATATATATATATATAAAAACACACAGCGTATACTTTATATATAGGGAAGGGAAAAAAGTATTTGATCCCCTGTTGATTTTGTCTATAATTTTAATGGTAGGTTTATTTTAACAGTGAGAGACAGAATAACAACAATAAAATACAGAAAAACCCATTTCAAAATAGTTATAAATTGATTTGCATTTTAGTGAGTGAAATAAATATTTGACCCCTTCGCAAAACATGACTTAGTACTTGGTGGCAAAACCCTTGCTGGCATTTACAGACGTTTCTTGTAGTTGGCCACCAGGTTTGCAGACATCTCAGGAGGGATTTTGTCCCACTTCTCTTTGCAGATCCTCTCCAAGTCATTAAGGTTTCGAGGCTGACGTTTGGTAACTCGAACCTTCAGTTCCCTCCCAATATTTTCTATGGGATTAAGCTCTGGCTAGGCCACTCCAGGACCCTAATGTGCTTCTTCTTGAGCCACTCCTTTGTTGCCTTGGCTGTGTGTTTTGGGGTCATTGTCATGCTGGAATACCCATCCACGATCCATGTTCAATGCCCTGGCTGAGAGAAGGAGGTTCTCACCTAAGATTTGACAGTAAATGGCCCCCCGTCCATTGTCCCTTTGATGCGGTGAAGTTGTCCTGTCCCCCCCATAATGTTTCCACCTCCATGTTTGACATTGGTGATGGTATTCTTGGGGTCATAGGCAGCATTCCTCCTTCTCCAGTTGAGTTGATGTCAAAGAGCTTGATTTTGGTCTCATTTGACCACAACAATTTCACCCAGTTTAGGCGGCCCTGTACATGTGCTTTCTTGAGCAGGGGGACCTTGCGGGCGCTGCAGGTTTTAAGTTCTTCATTGTGTAGCATGTTATCAATTATTTTCTTGGCGACTATGGTCCCAGCTGCCTTGAGCTCATTGGCAAAATTCTCCCGTGTAGTTCTGGGCTGATTCCTCACCGTTCTTATGATCACTTAAACTCCACAAGGTGAGATCTTGCATGGAGCCCCAAACCGAGGGAGATTGACAGTTATTTTGTGTTTCTTCCATTTGTGAATAATCGCACTAACTGTTGTCACCCTCTCACCAAGCTGCTTGCCGATGGTCTTGTAGCCCATTCTAGCCTTGTGTAGGTCTACAATTCTGTCCCTGACATCATTGGACAGCTCTTTGGTCTTGGACATGGTGGAGAGATTGGAATCTGATTGATTGCTTCTGTGGACAGGTATAATATAAACAGGTAACAAGCTGAGATTAGGAGTCAATAATGAGAAACGGGCTGTTTGAAAGACTTTTGAGGTTACACTATGTACTCTACAGAGTAATTCTGTACTGAGCAGGGATGTTTTTGGTTAAAACATGATCTAGTTATCTCACCTTTTCCCAATAGTTGTATGTAATGAGAAGTAACTACTACATAAAAGACACACTTTCTGCTGAAAAGACTTTTGGAACGTAACGACGAATGGAACGTAACGAATTAATAATAATAAATAATAATAATAAAAACGTTTTATTATTATTTATTGTTATTAATTTGTTATGTTCCATTCGTTAAGATGCGGCATTCATTATTTTGGATAATTCATAACTTCGGATAAATTTGTATTCATTACATTCACTAACAGCCAAATTTGAAAGGAAATTCCAATACCTATAATTTAATAGTCAGGCATTATTATGTTTATTAGGAATTTCGTTCTTATTTTCAAATTTTCGGATTTTCGAATTTGCGAATTTCAATCATAACTAGCAACCCGGAAAAAAAAAGCACAAAAAAACAAATGAAACAAAAATGAACACATTTTTCGGCAGTGCATATGTCTACTAAACAGTATGTTCACTAGGCTATAGCAACACCGAATTTAGTATTATACAACTAAATTAGAATAAACCTGGCACAAAATCAGTGATAAATAATGGCATTAGAAAACAATAACAGCAATGATAATCAATACTGTGATAAGTCCTCTGTAAACAGTAGCATTTTAGAGTGCACTATAACTGAATGGCAGCAATGGAATTTAAAACTCCCTAAAGAGCTACCTCTTATTATGGACAGTAGGCAAAGTTCTTGTGAAACAGGTGCGTGAGCAGTTTTTAGCCCTAGTTCTTCAGCCAGCTAGAATTGGGGCCCAGTCTTTACAGTGGTGCATATGAATATAGTCCCAGTAAAGGCTGCATGCAGAAAATAATGCTGCTAGTTAGATGGCTAATCCCTAAGTGCTCAGTCTCTGCTAACAGCAATTGGTTAATGGCAACAGTATCCTCTCACCAGTCCCAGCGATACAGCTGATTTGTTCAGATGAAAGCTCACTTCTAGATCTGCCTCAAGGGACTCTGGTCCTCCACACATGGCTGCAGGCGTGTAGCAGGTTGATGTGCACACAGGAGCAGCAATGTGCACACCTTGGTCTCCTTATAGCCAAAATAGAAGTCCTTTATTATTTAGCCTGTAAAAATACATCTCTCACTCTCTTTATACCTGGCTTGCATTAGGAATTGTAGTTCCCCCACAGCCCTACCTTGTGCTTACCCGAGCCTGATCTCGATCCAGCTGTGTGCTGGAGAGCAGCGGCTCTCTCTGCTCTCTCCCTCCTCACTGGACATGGAGGAAGCAGCGGGAATCATTGCCTCCTGCTGCTATCAACCACAGCCAGTGAGGAGGGAGCGGGGGGCGGGGCCGAGTCACACTGTGTGCATCAATGGACACACAGAGCCTGACTTGGGATCATTTCCACACAAGTGCCGCCACCAGTGGGGGGACCCCAGAAGAAGAGGATCAGGGCTGCTCTGTACAAGACCATTGCACAAAGCAGGCAAGTATAACATGTCTGTTATTTTAAAAATAAAAAAACTGTTTCCATTACAAATCACTTTAATACCATCCATAAAATCCTGACATGAAGGTTATAGGACAGAATACAAAGTGCATAAACACAACATTAAGAAAGTTAGGAAATTCTGCATATATAGCACTTGTTCTGTATTCAAGGCCCTTTTATTTAACTATAATGTATTTTTAATGGACAGCAAGCTTAAACATAAATTTTTGCATATTGACATTTCCCTTGGTTATTGAAAGGCAATAGTGATTCACTGCAACCTGCTTTGAATTGTGTCAGGCCTTGAACTCTTTCCAAGCTGTACATATCCACTAGCTCTCATAGCATTGTAGAGGTATGGGGCTTCACAGGCCATCTGTCTACATAGACTTCTTTTCTTCTGAATCCAAATCGTGCTTGCCTAGTTTCTAAGGGAATAACTTTCCAAGCAGTTGCTGTTCTTTTAAGTTAGTCCCAATAAATGTCAAAATCAAAAACAATGTAAATAAATAATGTGCTTGAAGCATTACGCAAGTTAAAGACACCTGCTCTGCCTGCCATGGTGTAGCTCCAGCTTAGACTTAAGACTCCATATGAAAGGATGTATCAAAGATGTGTATGAAAATCCTCCTCTCATTCATTCTTTTGAAAGATTTCTTTATTTTTTTATGGTTAAAAATGTCCAGTGGATCAGCTGCAGCTAAATTTTAAGATGAAACATCAGCAGTCCTCAGTGCTGGACATCTAAAAGCTTCACCTTGGTGTTTCTAGGGTACTAAAAGCCTAGGGGCATGTCTAGTCACTCAGAAAAGGCAGACATTGTCAAATGTGAGCGTGGTTTAAAAGGGAGAAGGGAAACAGCACCTGCATTTCTAAGCTTAAACCAACTGCAAACAGCACCTTTTTTTTTCAACATTTATTCGTTTTCAAACCTCTTTTTTTAAAATGATTGTGACAGAAGTCACATTTTGAACATGTGCTTTTTTGCACAGTGTCCACCTCTAGATGTTGAAGCCTTTCTTCAACTCTTCTTTTAGTTACATTTCCTTTCTAAGCTTGCCAAAAAAAACATTTTCTGCCTGTGTCACAGAGCCTTACAGGTGCATAGCACTGACATGTTATTAAACACCTTGAATAGCACCTGGATAATCCTCCAGGGAAAAGGTTAACAAGCTGTGCTTAGCTGTTAGATGTCTGCTGATTAAGAGGCAGCAGAGCGGTTGATTATTTAGAAATTTTTTTTTTTTCTCTTTTGAGTAGCACATCTTTTTAATGTATGCAATATTTGGGAGTCTATTTACATGCAGGGATATTTTGTTTAATTTAATGTTGAATTCGCATTTTTGTTATATTATGTACGTTTATACATTGTAAAGTTGGGAGTTGTTTAGCTCAAGTGTAGAGCCCGCTAGCGAGAACAGTCCACACAAAATAGTTCCATTTCAGGGCTTGTTGGCCCACTTTTATTAACGAAAAAGAAAATGTCTAGGATTACCCATGCAGGGGTTTTCAATCTTCACACAAAGATTAAATATCCACACCAAACAATGGTAGACTCCTGGCTTATACTGTACATACAGCCATGCTGATCAGGCCTTCAACTTCAGGCCTTTGTCTGTTTCCCACAGACCATTCCCTATGTCAGCCCATATAGACAACAGCCCCTCGCTGCCCTGACCCTCAGGCTTGGGTCTTTGGCTTCTCCAAGTGCACACATGCACTCTCTGACTTCTCTCTTGCAAGCCTTGACTCCTCGAGAGGGTGGAGCCTAGGAACATGGTCAGGTGTCTACAAATAGCCCAGCACACACCTGACCAGTGTGCTGGAGATTCTCAAAATCAGGACCCAGGACTGGGGATTTCATCACACCCGGATTTCTAAGAAATCCCAGGCCTCCAGGTCCCAAAGTGGACTTTTCTGAGAAATTAGGAAACTGAAATACCAGTTTCCTCCCAAATACGCAAATCACCTGGAGCCCCTAAACCTGCTGGGTTGAGAATCCTGCATCATTACCCTGGTGGGATACCACACTGCCACATATACCCCCCCCCACTTGTTTCGACCCAGGAGTGGGTGGAAAACACAAGTACAATCTACTCATTTTAGCCCCTCTGATGCATCTATCACCTGCAGGGGTCCAAACCTGTCTGACTTCATTTTCAAAGGGAGGTCACTCTCTCGTGAGGTCACTTCCCCTGTGCCCCCTGCTACTCTTACTTGGGCCCTACAAAGACGTACACATGCCTTTTTAAGAGTGCGCTTCCAAAAGCACTGTCTTTCTATTTCCCTTGGGTCTACACTAGCCACCTTGCCAGTAGGGAGTTTACTAATCTTGGTACCTTTAACATGAGGCAGACATCTAAGCTTTAAGGGTCTGATACCATTAAAGTTATGAAGTGCTCCCTCAATTTACACTAAACCACCCTTTTCTCTTTACTTGATTTAGAAGGAACCACATTTTTAAACACTGGTTTAGTAATAAGGGAGGGCTCTTTTATTGGGCTGACACAGGTCCCTCTCTGCGGGCACCCTCTTACTGTCTAAACTTAGCGTCACTTGTTTCCTCACGTACACTGCATGCTTCATTTTGTCAGTTTCATCACTAACATCTTCATATGACTGCAGCATCATTCTAGTCTCTCTCTGAAGGACTTCCCGACTGTCTTGCCATTCTGAGGTTTTTAGGTCGTGTGACACCTTTAAAGATTTCAACTCTTTATTCCAGTATTCTTTCTGGTGCTTCCTAAATTGTGAAAGTACTTTACTCTGATTACTCCTCTGAACCTGAAGGGGGCCTACTACTACTACATTGTTAACCTCTGCTGTGTCTGCCATGTCATTCCCCATCTCATTACAATTATCAGGGTTAGCTGCAACCATATCAACTTGACCATCAGGTCTACCATTACTTTTTTGTCACCCACAGCAACAAAACCATCAAAAACCACAAGGGCACTACCCTTTTCATTATGGTCAAAATTAATTTCACCAGTGTTTGGCAGGGTAGTGTCTGAAGAGGAATCACACACAGCAGAGTTGTTGTCTCCCATGGCAACTTCACTATCCACCAACTCTACTGGCCCATGACTCTCTTCCAGCAACTGTCCTGACAATTGACCATCGCTAAATTCCATATTCTGGTTTGTGAACCCAATCACTTCATTTGCACTTGTGCCATCAGGCACTTCCACCAACACCAGCTTGTTTGGCAGGATATCACTCGTTACCACATCATTAGGCTCTTTGTGGATCACAGACATGACCTCTTCTGTGCATTTGCCCTTACTTGGTGCCTCCATCTTGTGAGCGACATCATCTGCAGTAGCAAGTGCACCCTTGCATATAAGATGTTCTGCAGGTCCTTCATCTGGCACTGCAGAAATCATGTCTGCTCCACTCTTACCAACGGAGGCCTTTTCCAACAAAGCCAAAAGGCTTTTTGCCCATCTGTCCCAGTCTGTTATCTCTGCGCTCCAATCAGAGGTACCACGCAGTACCGTTTTAACTGCATAAGGAGACCCAGAGGGACAGAGTGGCTCAGCAACAGACACATTGCACATGTCACTTTGATTCAAACCAGACTGTGGCAATACATTTTTAACCATAGCAGGCTGCAATACCACACTCTCACCACCTTGCTCTAGTGGTGCTTCATTAAACTCTTGAACATCTTCACACCTGTCATTGCCAGACTGCATTAACCTATTTCCATCATGAGTATTTTCAAACATAACAGTTTTAGTATTTAACATTTTGTTATCACTGGGTTCAGGTACCCTCTTATTTAGAGCGGCTCCATAGTTGTCCCGGGCAACCTCCAGCTCCAAAACGCAGAGCTCCCTGGGGGTTTCTAGGGACACCTCTATGACCTTTGTCACAATTGCTAGGGGAGATAGCACATCTTTAACCGCATTCACAGCAAATGTTTTTATCTCTAGTGAGCTGCACTAGCCAATGAGCAACTGGACCATCAGCTTTAGCAAACACAATATTAGCAGTTTTAAACATCCCAATGTCACATTCAAGTTTAATACTTGCCTCCCCACTGGACAGGGAACTGCAGCAAGGCAAGTCCTTTTCCACGCACACAGTGGATCCCCCTTTTGGGGTCACTTCTACTCCAGTGTGCACAGTCACATAGTCTCTTCCATGCATTTACTAGCAACAGTGTTACCCATCACTGTAACAGGGGTTGCCATGTTCACTTGATTACGTTGTTTATCCTTAGTCGCACTTACACTGGCCAACTCTCCCTGATGGCCATGGGATGAAACTGCAGCAGCCTTTCTGACTCCTTAGCACCCCTTGCAGGCACAACAGGTACTTCCTCACTATTGCCAGAGGTGACTGCAAACACTTTTGAACAAGAATCTGGGCTCGCAGACAAAGTAGCAATATCTGAAGCCATATTCCACAACCTAGGACAAGAAAAGATCCTATGTCCCAGTTGACCACATTCCAAACATGGTACATTTCTGCACATATCTTAGTGGGACACAGCTTCACATATCCACTGTAGCTCCTCCTTCTGGTTGACCCTAGATCTCTTGTTTCTAAGGGAGATGGTACTCTTCCAGCTGTACTTTGCTGACTCTCCCAAACACAACGACTTTGCTTTCCTTGAAGCATTGTTACTTTTAACTTGTCACGATCCTCTGTAGGCAATACTTTTCTCACGTGGTCCCCAGACTTGACATCACTGCCGTTTCTATGGGCAACCACATACCTCTCCAACTTCCGGTCAGCCTGTCGGTCACTCCTGGCTTTCAAATCAGGCTTCCCAAACACTGTTGCAGAACTTTGGCCATGTCACTTTGTACTGGAACCTGTGATAAAGGGCACTTGTAGACAGCATGCCCCCACTCACTGCACCGCAAACAGCATTCTGGCCTCAGAGCCTTGACAGGGCCTCCAACACTGCATCCTCTTTCAAACTTAGGACTTTGCACCTTGATAGCTGGCCTACTTGCACCAGCATTGCCAGGGGCAACAGCATGCACTTACCCTTTAACTGAAGTTGGTGCAGCAAAAAACAGTCTGCAATACCCCCCGGCTGTCTCGTGCACACAAACACAGTTCATTCAACAGATGAACTTACTATTTTTTCAGAGATCTCCAGTTCTGCCTGCATCCTCCACCACTTGTAAAGTTGGGGGATGTTTAGCTCAAGAGTAGTGCCCACTAGCGAGAACAGTCCACACAAAATAATTCCATTTCAGGGCTTGTTGGCCCACTTTTATTAATGAAAAAGAAAATGTTCATCCAGGATTACCCACGCAGGGGTTTTCAATCTTCACACAAAGATTAAATATAAACACCAAACAATGGTAGACTCAGCCTCCTGGCTTATACTGTACATACAGCCATGCTGAGCAGGCCTTCAATGTCAGGCCTTTGTTTCCCACAGAACATTTCCTTGTCAGTCCATATAGACAGCAGCCCCTCGCTGCTCTGACCCTCAGGCTTGGGTCTCTGGCTTCTCCCAATGTACACATGCACTCTCTGGCTTCTCCCTTACAAGCCTGGACTCCTCAAGAGGGAGCCCAGAAGCATGGTCAGGTGTCTACAAATAGCCCAGCACACACCTGACCAGTCAGTACAAAATCAGGACCCAGGACTGCGGATTTCATCCCACCCGGATCTCTATGAAATCCCTGGGCTCCAGGTCCCAAAGTGGACTTTTCTAAGAAATACGCAAATCCCCTGGAGCCCCTCAACCTGCCGAGTTGAGAATCCTGCGTCATTACACTGGTGGGGTACCACACTGCCACAACATTTTATATAATATATGTTTAAAAATGGAGAAAGCTCCTACCAGGATATGCCAGAGAGCTAAACCTTTACATCAACAACTGATTTAGTCTGTAAGTGGTTTGCTGTGAATTACTGATAAAAAAGTAAATAGAGCGGAAAAACTTTTGTGCATTGATAATATATAATTGAAACAAAACTGCTTGGAGGACATCAGCTCCCAACCTGCTTCCGTTTATAAATCCCATACATTTATTTGGTCACCTAAACTCTCATGACCCCGAGACTTTGTTTAAATCCTGGGACAGTCCCATGGGATTTGAGATTATTGGCAGTCTGAAGGAGGGGTAGGTGCTGTTCCAGTTAGGGGTGCACACTAACACTCTAAAAAGAATGATTTCAATACACTGCAAACCACAAAGTGACTACTACACTCTCAGTAGGGATGAGCTTCGTGTTCGCGTTGAACGCATGTTCGACTCGAACATCGTGTGTTAGGTCATTCGCCGAATTGCGAACATTATGGGCGTTTGGGGCAAAATTTGAGTGGCGCGTCACGGCCCATAATTCACTGTGGCATCGCAGCGCATTGTTGGCTGATGATTGGCCAAGCGTGCACTATGACCAGCATGCTTGGCCAATCACAGCGCTGTCTGTACAGAGAGCCGTAATTGGCCAAAGCCAGGGTGGCTTTGGCCAATTATGGCTTAGGGGGTTTAGTACACGCCCCACACTATATAAGGCTGCCTGCATGGCGGCCCTGTGTAGTGTGTTCCAGCGTTGAGAGAGAGATAGATAGAAAGAAAGACAGTGTCATTTGATTTAAGTTAGATAGAGTAGGCAGGTCGAGTCAGTTAGCTGCACTTACAGTTTATTGTGTATATATATATGCATCCCAGGTGTTGTGTATATATATATATCTATATATATATATAGATATATATATATATCTATATATATATATCTATATATATATATAGATATATATACACATATACACACTGTATTCAGTTTAGCTAGATCCTGTTCTTCTCTTCCTAATATGCTGACAGGCAGGCAGGTGTTTTTACAGTATTTCCAGTAACTGTACTGTGTACCCTGCACAGTTGCACCTACAGTATAGCTACCTGAAGCCAGGTGCTTTTATGGGCTCTTGATGTATTTCCAGTTACTGTACTGTGTACCCTGCACAGTTGCACCTACAGTATAGCTACCTGAAGCCAGGTGCTTGTGTAGGCTCTTGACGTATTTCCAGTTACTGTACTGTGTACCCTGTACAGCTGCACCTACAGTATAGCTACCTGAAGCCAGGTGCTTGTGTAGGCTCTTGACATATTTCCAGTTACTGTACTGTGTACCCTGCACAGTTGCACCTACAGTATAGCTACCTGAAGACAAGTGCAGGTGTTCTCATACTAATAATACT
This sequence comes from Aquarana catesbeiana, assembly GCF_042186555.1. Taxonomy (NCBI): domain Eukaryota; kingdom Metazoa; phylum Chordata; class Amphibia; order Anura; family Ranidae; genus Aquarana; species Aquarana catesbeiana. Next base: position 722,609,383 of record NC_133324.1, read on the forward strand.
ACAGGCAGGCAGTTGATTCTGCTAGCTGCAGTATAATCGGTATATATATATATATATATATATATATATATATATATATATATATATATATACATACACATCCCAGTTTTGTGCAGCTACATCTCACTGTAGGCCAATAGTATGTCTGGAAGGCCAACAAGGAGAGGCAGACAGTCACAAGCCAATAAAAGAGGGCAAGCAGGCTCTGTGTCTAGAGGCTGGTCATGGACACGGTGCATCCTCATCAGCGCGGGACACGCTTGGCCTTTTTTTCGGCAGCTGGCCGTGTTGAGCCGCAACATGCGGAAGACTTGGTCGAGTGGATGACCAAGCCGTCCTCATCCTCCTCATCCTCTCTCACCCAGGCTCAGGGTACGTTGTCTGGCAAAGCAGCTGCCAATGTGGCCTCTTCCTTTGGCTCAATGGCATCAGTCACTCCTTCCCTAGCCCCACCATGTCCTCCTGAGGAGTCCCCCGAACTGTTTGACCACAGTGTTGGGTACATGCTCCAGGAGGATGCCCAGCGTTTTGAAGGCTCCGATGATGCTACTCAGCTAGAGGGAGGCAGTAACGTGAGCCCAGACAGAGGAGGTGCACAAGAAGGACAGCAATCTGGCAGTCATGTCCCCCCTGCTGCAGCAAACTGCCAGGTTTGCTCCAGTGATGAGGAGGGAGGGGATGATGAGGTCACTGACTCCACGTGGGTGCCTGATAGGAGAGAGGAGGAGGAGGCACATCACCAATGAGGCAGGATGCCCTCCAGGGGCCAGCCTAAGGGCAGCACATGGACTGCATCACACCGCAGAGCTCCGCATGTGCAGGGCGCTGCTGTCTTTGCGCGTTATTCCAAAAGTTCTTTGGTGTGGGCCTTTTTTGAGATGAGTGCATCAGATCGCACTGCTGCTATTTGCAACATATGTCTCAAGCGTATGGCCAAAACATCTACCGCTTGGGCACCAGATGCTTGACCAGACATATGTTGACCCGCCATGCAGTTCATTGGCAAGCGTACCTAAAAGACCCACACCAAAGAACAAAGAGGACCTCTCCTTGCTCCTCATCAGCTGGGATCTCCAACCCCACTATACCTTCAGTCCTCTCTGAGACCTGCACTGAGAGGAATGAAGGTTTAGAATTAGGTGTGTCACAGCCAAGTACTTGCGGGCAATCTGCTATTGGTACATCGATGTCAGATTGTACCAGGCAAATTTCCCTGCCCCAGCTGCTGCACCGCAAAAAGAAGTTCGCTTCCAGCCATCCACATGCCCAGCAGTTGAATGCTAGCTTGGCAAAACTGCTAGCACTACAGCTGCTACCTTTTCAGTTGGTAGACTCTGTCCCCTTCCGCGAGTTTGTGGAATGTGCGGTTCCTCAGTGGCAGGTTACCAAACGCCACTTTTTCTAACAGAAGGCGATTCCGGCTCTCTACCGGCATGTGGAAGGCAATGTCTTGGCCTCGCTGGACAGGGCGGTCAGCGGTAAGGTGCATATTACTGCTGACTCATGGTCCAGCAGGCATGGACAGGGACGTTACCTAAGTTTTACGGCGCATTGGGTCACTCTGCTGGCAGCTGGGAGAGATGCAGGACAAGGTGCAGTAGTGTTGGAGGTTGTTCCGCCACCACACCTCCAAAATGCCACTACTGGTGATTCTGACACACCTCTCTCCTCCACCCCCTCCTCTTCTTCTTCCTCCATGGCCTCTTCCTGTGCTTTGTCCTTGGAACCAGTGGTGCTCTGTAGGCAAGTACCCAGGCCAAAACATGCCATGCGGTGCTTGAGCTTGTGTGCTTGGGGGACAGGAGCCACACTGGGGTAGAGATTCTGTCAGCTCTGCAGGGGCAGGTTCAGAGGTGGTTGACGCCACGCCAACTTAAGGCAGGAATGGTGGTATGCGACAATGGCACCAACCTCCTGTCCGCCCTCCGACAGAGACAAATGACCCATGTGCCCTTTTTGGCTCACGTCCTTAACTTGTTGGTGCAGCGGTTCTTGGGCAGGTACCCGGGCTTACAGGATGTCCTGAGGCAGGCCAGGAAAGTCTGTGTGCATTTCCGCCAGTCATATAATGCCAGTGCTCGGCTGGCAGACCTCCAAAAGGAATTTAACCTGCTCAAGAACCGCCTAATCTGTGACATGCCCACCAGGTGGAACTCAACGTTGACCATGCTGCAGTGGCTACACATGCAGCAGAGGGCCATCAATGAGTACCTGTGCGACTATGGCACCAGGACAGGGTCAGGGGAGCTTGGTTTTTTCCCCCACGCCAGTGGGCCATGATCAGGGATGCATGCACTGTCCTATCACCATTTGAGGAGGCCACGAGGATGGTGAGCAGTAACAGTGCATGCATCAGTGACACTGTCCCCTTTGTCCACCTGTTGGAGCACACGCTGCTTGGAATAATGGACAGGGCACTTGAGGCAGAACAGAGGCAGAAGAGGAGGACTTCCTTAGCTCTAAAGGCCCCCTTTATCCAGACAGTGTTCCTACGTGCCCGCCGATCACACAGGAAGAGGAGGAGGAGGAGGAGGAGGATTGTGTCAGCATGGAGGTGGAGCCTGGCACTCAGCATCAGCAGCGGTCTTTAAGGGATCATTTACAGTCCCAAGAAACCCATGGACTTGTACGTGGCTGGGAGGAGGTGGCTGCGGATCATGTCGTCCTTAGTGACCCAGAGGACTCCGGACCGAATGCCTCAGCAAACCTACGCTGCATGGCCTCCCTGATCCTGCAAAGCCTGCGGAAGGATCCTCATATTCGTGGTATCAAGGAGGGGGATCATTACTGGCTGGCAACCCTCCTTGATCCATGTTACAAGGGTAAGGTTGCGGACCTTATCTTGTTATCGCAGAGGGAGCAGAGGATGAAACATCTTCGGGAGGCCTTGCAGAAAGGTCTGTGCAACGCGTTCCCAGAGACTGGGAGGTTACAATCTCCTATTCCTGGAAAACGTGCTGCTGAGGCTTGGTCAGTCAAAGAAAAAGCGGTGTAGAAGGTGGCCGTCTGACCGATGCGTTCAGACAATTATTTAGTTCGCAGCCCCAAGGTATGATCGGTTCTAGCAACCACCGCCAGCGTCTGTTTTACATGGTGCAGGAATACCTAGGGGCAAGATTTGACTTGGACACCTTTCCCACCGAAAATCCTCTGGGTTACTGGGTCTTGAGGATGGATCACTGGCCAGAGCTCGCATAGTATGCAATTGAGCTACTGGCCTGTCCTGCATCCAGCGTTCTTTCGGAACGCACATTCAGTGCTGCTGGAGGCTTTGTAACCGATCACAGGGTGCGCCTGTCCACCGACTCGGTCGATCAACTGACCCATAAAAATGAATCAGTCTTGGATCACCACCAGATACCAAGCACCTGATGCTGATGTAACCGAATACATTTTTTTGAAATGTCAGATCCCTTCAAGATTGCCTATGCTGATGCTGAGTGACTATCCTGTTATGCTGAGTGACTATCCTCTTCCTCCTCAATGATCATGCTGATAGCTTGTAAGAATATTTTTGTTTCTGGGAGCCGCCACCAGTGGCTAAGGCCCAATTTTTCAGCCCCTGTTTAACAGGGGCGTGTAATTACAATTTTTGATGCAATTCTTTGCAGCAGGGCTCGTTCCTGCGCTCCAACTAGAGTATCTGTGAGGGGTTGCAGTGTTGTGGCACCAGCACCAGTGCCTAAGGCCCAATTTTTCAGCCCCTGTTTGACAGGGGCGTATAATTACAATTTTTGATGCAATTCTTTGCAGCAGGGCTCGTTCCTGTGCTCCAGCTAGAGTATCTGTGAGGGGTTGCAGTGTTGTGGCACCAGCACCAGTGCCTAAGGCCAAATTTTTCTGTCCCTGTTCAACAGGGACATGTATTTACAATTCTTGATCTGATATTTCACAGCAGGGCCCGTTCCAGCGCCCACCAAGAGTAACTGTGAGGACTTTACAGTGTTGTGGCATCAGCACCACCACCATCACCAAAGGCCCAATTTTTCTGCCCCTGTTCAACAGGGGCATGTAATTACAATTCTTGATCTAATACTTCACAGCAGAGCCCTGTGAGGGCTTACAGTGTTGTGGCAACACCAACACCTAAGGCTACAATTTCTGCAGAGTATATAGGGCAGGCCCCTACTTTCAAACATCCAACTTACAAACGACTCCTAATTGCAAACGGATGGAGACAACAGGAAGTGAGATGAAATCTACCCCTAGGAAGGGAAATTCTCTCCTGTAAGAGTTAATATGGGAAAAACGTTTCTCCTTTCCACTGGTGCTTTATCACCAATCCTTGTTTCACTAAAAACCCCACATTTTCTAAAAACATTTGTCATTGGGACAGAAAGTGAGGTTAAACCTTCTGAAGAGGAGCACAGACAGCAAAACAAATGTCACAGGGGTGATAACCCTGCCCTATGTTTTCCAAAAAGCTTAAAATAGATTTTTTGGCTGGAGCTAAACACGTTAAAAATGTACCAGTTCAAAATTACAAACAGATTCTACTTCACAACAAACCTACTGTCGCAGTCTTGTGTGTCACCGCCTGTATACTGCTGTTCATAGTATATAGGGTCTGGGGGCCCCACGCCTTTCCTTTTTTTAATCTGGGTGTGGGGTTCCCCTTAATATCCATACAAGACCCAAAGGGCCTGGTAATGGACTGGGGGGTACCCATGCCATTTGTCTCACTGATTTTCATCCCTATTACCGGGACCCGACATTACATTAAAGCCGTAAGCAGTTTTAAATGACTTTTAATCCTTTAAAAATGTAATTTTGTTGCAGTGACTGTTCTAAGCACGGGAAACACGCACCACTTTACAGGAATACCATAGACACCCCCCAGGTACGATATTTAAAGGAATAATTCACTTTTTTTTTTTCACTTTAAGCGTCATTAAAATCATTGCGGCCGTTTTTAAAACTTTTTTTGCATTGATACATGTCCCCTGGGGCAGGACCCGGGTCCCCAAATCCTTTTTAGGACAATACCATGCAAATTAGCCTTTAAAATTAGCACTTTTGATTTTGAATGTTCGAGTACCATAGACTTCAATGGGGTTCTAACATTCGTGCAAATTTTTGGTTCCGTGCGAACCGAACCAGGGGGTGTTCGGCTCATCCCTAACTCTCAGATCCCATCCTGTGCAGAGCCTTTTCTGCTTTGGGACTACAATCCAAACACCAGGAGATTGGTAGTGGCCATCACTGAAGAAAGTTAACTACACAGGTAACCCTTTGCACACAAACAGTAACCATCGCCACTTTTTAAGAGAAACACTCCATTGTTCACAATATTTACAAAAAATGTCTTCGTCACTCACTGTCACGCCCAGACAGGAATTTAAGTTTACAATAAGGTTTGCCTAGTCTTTGTTTCTGTGCAGACTCTAATTCACTGGTAGAGTAAATTCAGTCTGATGCATCATAGACACTAGCCCACACAAATGACTCTTGGCACTCCTTCAAAGTTCTAAACATGAGCTCCAGGTGCCAATTGCAGCAGCTTTTTGTTGGATCTCAAGAAGGAATCGTAAATTATAGGGTTCAAGAGGTGTGCTGCGGGGGCTGGAGATTTTTTATTTACATTTATTGCCCATTGTTCTAAATACATCTATATTCCAACAACCAACCCGCTACTTAAGAGTAGGATACTACAATTTGTTAGAGATCAAATAAGATATAGATTGTATGCACGTCTCACTTAGGTTGTCTAATATGACCCATTAGCTTTCTGTAATTCAGTCTCAGCAGTATTTATGCATAGCTTTGGGCTAAAAAAAAAAGGTGCATGGATTCCAAAAGGGTTTTTTTTTTCGAAGCACATGATTAGAGCCAGAGACTCTAATTGGCTTCAAAAAAGGTGGGCTCAGGGGACAAAGCACTGCGCCCTGAACCCACCCAGTTGTGTGACAATAGCGAATTAATATTCACTATTAGAACTCCACTTAGGAGTTGAAAAAGCCATATTCATTATACCTCTCATTTAAAATGAAGACCTCATATGTGGACCGAAGCTCGCTGCCTCACCACCCCTCCCCCCCTCCCCCCTTCTATTCTACACTTATTTTGCTTTCATCCATTCTGTCTTTCCTTTCCTTTCTTTTTTTTTTTTTTATGTCTCCAATTTATCTCTCTTGATGCAATATAATTATAGGATCTTCTATGTAAATAGAGATCTAAAAACTTATTACTAACCACACTTTTGAAAACTTATGTATACGTTGGTTATCCCAGACTCCCTGTGTCCAGGGGTGCAGCAGGTTCCCAAAGGGGCACCCCCACACAGGGTAGTTAATGCTTACATATCAACAAGCACCTGTTATACGGGTTTATCGTAACAATTTATTTATAATAACTCTCGCACTTGTATACGATTGCACTATCTCAACATTTAAAAGAAATATTTGTTTATTAGGAGACTATATGTCAGGTAACTGGCACTGTTTACACTCCTTCATTCTGTTTATTTTTTTTCTTTATTTTTATTATTCTCCTGTTTTTATATGTTTATATACTTGTGAAAACTTCAATAAAAAACTTATTGAACCATAATATTCACTATTGTCTTCCTGATTCTCCTCCTGGCCAATCAGGAAGCGGGTCCTGAGACCCGATTGGCCGAGAGGAGAAGTGACCGCATTGGCCGCGGAGGAGGAAGCCGCAGAGGAGCTGCAGGCAAAGCTGCCATGAAGCCGCCAAGGAGAAGGCGACAGAGACGCAGGAAGGATCTGAAGCTGCCCGTGACCTAGATGTGGTAAGTGTGGGGCTGGTGTGTGGACGAGGGAGTGACCGGGGTGGGGGGCGGGTGGTTTGTTTGGAAACACCTGGCATGATCAGCATGTGTATTATTAAAAGGGTAATCCGGCCCTTTTTAATAATACACATGATCACACCGGTTGCCAGGCACAGGCACCAAACAAGGTGAGTGCATCCCATTTGTATACAATTTGTGTTTTTTTTTAAATTGTGGTTTTACACTATGGCTTCTGTCATTCTTTCTTCCCATCCATGGAGGACCATCCTAATTATTAGCTGACTTGGAATTCACCATCTAGGGATTATATATCCCACAAAGTGCAAGTGACCACTCTAGCGATAGGTGGTCAACTTGTAAGGGTGAGTGGACATCCACCTGGGGCACCTCTGTCTGAACACTGAATATTGGAGCACCAATAATTGATCTACGCACAAGCACTTTATTTCACAACAAAGTGGGGCTGTTAACTGAAAAGTTTGTTTATACAGTGATGATTATTATGTTTGAAATTTCATACTAGATAAGCACGGTGTTTAACTTTTTCACGTCACTGTGACGCTAGTCAGCTCACATTCACACTGCTTCTGGCAACCATTGGATTTATTATTTCTTTTTCTTTGGCGCAAAGGTTTTTTCTTTTATATAAAATTGAGAAGCAGCTGAGAATTTAAAGCAGGCACCTATGCTGCCTACAACAGTACAGTCAAGTACTATTTTTTACTTAAAGTGTTTGTAAACCCCAGTCATGAAATTTTAACTAAGTACATATACAGTGCCCTAAAAAAGTATTCATACCCCTTGAAATTTTCCTAATTTTGACATGTTACAAACAAAAACATAAATGTATATTATTGGGATTTTATGTGGAAGACCAACAATTGGGGCACATAATTCTGAAGTGGAAAAAAAAATGATAAATAGTTTTCTAAATATTTTACAAAAAAATATCTGAAATGTGTGGGGTGCATTTGTATTCAGCCCCCTTTATTTTGATACCCCTAACTAAAATCTAGTTGAACCAATTGCCTTCAGAAGTCACTAAATTAGTAAATAGAGTCCACCTGTGTGTAATTTAATCTCAGTATTAATACAGCTGTTCTGTAAAGCCCTCAGAAGTGTGTTAGAGAACCTTAGTGAACAAAGGGCATCGTGAAGGTAAAGGAACATACCAGACAGGTCAGGGATGAAGTTGTGGAGAAGCTTAAAGCAGGGTTAGGTTCCAAAAAAATATCCCATGCTTTCAACATCTCACAAAGCACTGTTCAAACCATCATCCGAAAATAAAGAGTATGGCACAACTGCAAAGTTACAAAGACATGGCCATCCACCTAAACTGACAGGCTGGGCAAGGAGAGAATTAATCAGAGAAGCAGCCAAGAGGCCTATAGGTAATTCTGGAGCAGCTGCAGAGATCCACAGCTCAGTTGGTAGAATCTGACCACAGGACAACTCTTATGCCCCGTACACACGATCGGACTTTGTTCGGACATTCCGACAACAAAATCCTAGGATTTTTTCCGACGGATGTTGGCTCAAACTTGTCTTGCATACACACGGTCACACAAAGTTGTCGGAAAATCCGATTGTTCTAAACGCGGTGACGTAAAACACGTACGTCGGGACTATAAACGGGGCAGTGGCCAATAGCTTTCATCTCTTTATTTATTCTGAGCATGCGTGGCACTTTGTCCGTCGGATTTGTGTACACACGATCAGAATTTCCGACAACGGATTTTGTTGTCGGAAAATTTTATCTCCTGCTCTCCAACTTTGTGTGTCGGAAAATCCGATGGAAAATGTCCAATGGAGCCCACACATGGTCAGAATTTCTGACAACATGTTCCGATCGGACATTTTCCATTGGAAAATCCGACCGTGTGTACGGGGCATTATGCCGCGTAGACATGGTCAGAATTTCCAACAACAAATGTTCCATGGGAGCTTGTTGTAGGAAATTCCGACAGTGTGTAGGCTCCATCGGACATTTGTTGTCGGAATTTCTGACAAACAAAATATGAGATCTGGATCTCAAATTTTCCGACAACAAAATTCGTTGTCGGAAATTCCCATCGTGTGTACACAATTCCGACGCACAAAATTCCACACATGCTCGGAATCAAGCAGAAGAGCCGCACTGGCTATTGAACGTCATTTTTCTTGGCTCACCGTACGAGTTGTACATCACCATGTGTATGCAAGACAAGTTTGAGCCAACATCCGTCAGAAAAAAAAACATGGATTTTATTGTCGGAATGTGCGATTGTGTGTACGCGGCATTAGTTGTGCACTCCACAAATCTAGCCTTTATGGAAAAGTGGCAAGAATAAAGCCATTGTTGAAAGAAAGCCATAAGAAGTCCCGTTTGCAGTTTGTGAGAAGCCATGTGGAGGACACAGCAAACACGTGGAAGAAGGTGCTCTGGTCAGATGAGACCAAAATTTTACTTTTTGGCCTAAAAGCAAAACGCTATGAGTGGCAGAAAACTAACACTAACACATCACCCTGAACACACCATCCTCAACATGAAATATATTGGTGGCAGCATCATGTTGTGGGAATGCTTTTCTTCAGCAGGGACAGGGGAGCTGGTCAGAGTTGATGGGAAGATGGCTGGAGCCAAATACAGGGCAATCTTAGAAGAAAACCTCTAATGCTGTGTACACACGAGTAGACTGTCCAGCAGAAAAGGTCCGTCGGACATTCCGATCGTGTGTGGGCTTCATCGGACCTTTTCTGTCGAAAATTCAGACGGACCTAGAAATAGAACATGTTTCAAATCTTTCCGACGGACTAGAATCCGATCGAAAAATCAGTTCGTCTGTATGCTATTCCGGCCGACAAAAAGGACACAAGGGCAGCTATTGGCTACTGCCTATGAACTTTCTTATTCTAGTCCGGTTATACATCATCACGTTCGAAACGATCAGACTTTGGTGTGATCGTGTGTAGGCAAGTCTGTTTCGTTGGAACTCCGTTGCAACTCCTTCGGAACTCCGTCGAAAAGTCCTTCAGAGTTCTGGCTGACGAGAAGTCCGCTCGTGTGTACACGGCATTAGAGTATGCAAAAGACTTGAGACTGGGGCGGAGGTTCACCTTCCAGCAGGACAACGACCCTAAAAATAGAGCCAGAGCTACAATGGAATGGTTTAGATCAAAGCATAGTCATGTGTTAGAATGGCCCAGTCAAAGTCCAGACCTAAATTCAATTGAGAATCTGTGGCAAGACTTGAAAATGTATTTTCACAGACGCGCTTCATCCAATCTGACAGAGGTTGAGCTATTTTGCAAAGAAGAATGGGCAAAAATGTCACTCTCTAGATGTGCAAAGCTGGTAGAAACATTCAACAAAAGACTTGCAGCTGTAATTGCAGTGAAAGGTATTTCTACAAAGTATTGACTCAGGGGGGCTGAATACAAATACACTCCACACTTTTCACATATTTATTTGTAAAAATTTGGAAAACTATTAATCATTTTCCTTCCAATTCACAATTGTGTGCCACTTTGTGTTGGTTTATTACATAAAATCCCAATAAAATAAATTAAAATTTTTGTTTGTAACATGACAAAATGTGTAAAATTTCAAGGGGTATGAATACTTTTTCAAGATTCTGTATCTGTAGCATTTACTTGTATCTCTCCAAAATTCTAATGCCGCGTACACACGAGTGGACTTTGACAGGACTGCTCTGATGGACCAAGACCGGCGGACAATTCGACCGTGTGTGGGCTTCATCGGACCTGCAGCTGACTTTTTCGGTCGAAAATCTGACGGACTTTAGATTTGGAACATGTTTTAAATCTTTACGTCGGAACTCCACCGGACCCAGTTCCTATCGAAAAGTCCGCTCGTCTGTATGCTAATCCAACGGACGAAAACAGATGCTAGGGCAGCTATTGGCTACTGGCTATCAACTTCCTTATTTTAGTCCGGTCGTACGTCATCATGTATGAATCCGTTGGACTTTGGTGTGATCGTGTGTAGCCAAGTCCGTTTGTTTGTAAAGTCCGTCAGAATTCCGTCGGATAGACCTTCGGACCAGTCCGGTCGAAAAGTCCGCTCGTGTGTATGCGGCATAAGTGTCATTTCTCTCTGGTGCTTTATTCTTCTGTTATCAGCATGAGTCACTTCTGAGAAGTTTTCCAGACACATGAGATCAAATTTGTGATGGGGAGGGAGATAAGCACACAGCTTGTCTATTCAGAATACAGCTTTACATATTCCTTTGTTTCTCTGCCTATGAGGAAGCAGGGGTGTGTCCCTTTTCTCCAATCAGCTCTAACACAGCGTATAAGAGCTGTGATTGCAGTTCTCTACACCCTCCTCTGTACTCCTCACAGATGCATAAGGATTTTATCACAAATCTGCACTTTTGAAGGGTTGTAGACACGAGAAGACTGTGAGGATTTACAACCACTTTAAATAACTGCATGATACAAATCCATGAGTGTAGGGAAGGAAAGTATAATGTCTGCCGATGTCCCCGTCAAATGCCCCGGGTTGAGCAGTACCTTAAAGTACAGTTAGGTTCCTGCGTGATAGTTCCAAATCAATTTTCTATGTGATGCACACACCTGAATACTAATCAAAAAACGTCCTTTACCCACCATGACTGAACCGAATCCTTTTTCTTTTGTGTCTCAAACACTCCCCCCTCCCAGACAATGCAGCTTACAGTGGGATAGTATCAGGAATTGAGGCAGTGCGGTCAATCCAGAAGCAGTCAGTAGGACTAGGTGTGGCCAGGTGTTGACTTACAAGCTACAGGCTTGTGAAATAGCAGTGACAATGCTGATAGCCACTCCCATTGCATCAGAGTGGCAACTCTGCTCTGAACTTAGGAGCGGCAGCGCAGCATCATTGCCACATCATGAATAGAAGCTGCATTAGGTGAACTTCACTGCAGAATCAACGGGTATTTGTGGGACTTTTCAGGGGAGCTAACATGAAACTGTAAGTACAGATACATTTATAATTAAGTGCTGCAGCACTTAATTTTTCAAAGGATTTCACAGTTCACTTTATGTTAATATTCATGTTCTTCTTTAAAGGGAAGTGAACTTAAAGATGTGTAAATTGGTTTAAGGTCAAACATTAGGTAAATGTGAATATAAAATGTGAATAAAATGTGTTTGTGATGATTTAAAGCCCTAGCATGATACTCAGGTCACTGTTAAAACACAACACATCTTGAGGCAAGGTTTCATTTAATTAAAAGTAAAAAAAGATGAGGCAAAAAAATAAATGAGGAGAATTCTAATAGCAATATAAAAGCTCTTTTTAGTGGAGTTCTGGATGGTCAGAATTTTGTTTAGATGTACCCCTTTTTTGGAGATTACCAGTACAGGAAATGTTCTGCAGTACAGGAAATTGTCTACAGCGAACACAAATAAAGCAATAAAAAAAATAAAATAAAATAAAAAACTGAAAACAAATAAGCTTACAAAAAACTTCACTGCAAAAAATGAAAGGTTTGGCTAAGGTTTGAAATTACTGCATTCAAATATGTATAATATATTACTACAGAAAAGAAGAACGCAACCAGTAAAATTAAAGTGGGAACATAGGAACTTTGAAATGCAGTCAATTCAATGTCGTGTCCAAAGTACTTTTAAAAATCTAATTTTATAAAAGCTACAATTAAACTAACTGTAACACATAGATCTGAAATGTGGTTTGTAACAAAAGTGGATGAGGAAATACATCAAGCTCAGGAAAGTCTTCAGGAAAATCTATGAAGCAGTGAATGAGAAAAGACTATAGAGAACAGAATAAAAAAGAAATAGCAAAAGTGCATGCATAACCAGACATTTTTACTTACATAAAGATTACTATATTGAGATGAATGAAGCATGTAGAGAGAATGGAAGAGAATCGCAGAGGATAGGCTGGTGCAAAAACTTTTAAAGGAAAACTAGAAGGCAAAATAAGTGTAGGTAGGCTGCAGAAAAGATACGTAGATGATGGTCATGACTTATGGGTCTAGGATGTATATGATGGTTGTATAAAAGAGATATAAAATATTATAATAATAGGTACTGTGTTGCAGACTTGCAATCTGCAGCGCTTGACAACACCCCAAATGCAAGGCACAAATGCAGTGTTTTTGCCTGCACCCAGGGCCAGTACTAGGGGTGGGCGGGATGATTTAGTTGGAGGAAGAGGGCGCTTCCTGCCGGGTGTAACCTTGCCCAGCACAGAATATGCGGCCGAGTGTAGGCAGAGATCGGTTTTGCTCCTGCGTGTATTCTAGATCGTAACACTACACCCGCCCCTTACCTGCACAGTGCACTGTACAAAACCCTGAGCGACAGTAGAGTGGAGTGGGCGGGGCGCATGAGGTTGGGAATGCATATCAATGCTTTCCTATGATTCCAGATACATACAGCTTTTCTGCTCCTCTGCTTGCCTGGACAGCGGCTTCTCCTTCCCCTCTCCATTTATTTCTATCACTCCTACTTTTAGTGTTCCAATGTCTGTGTGACATCACCAGCTCCGCCCCCTAACCTCCTGTTTTTTTCCTCCCTGCTCTGGACAATGTGAAGGTGTCTCCTCCTCTGTGTTGTGACCCGTCCCCTCCTGTGCCCTTTCCCTCGGGTCCCCTCCTCTCCAGTCCTACTGTAAAGTGAGTGGTGTCTCTCTCCTATGTCTCTGTGCTGCTGAGGCTGCCACTACTCAGCTAACAGGTAACCTTCATTCAGTTCTAGCTGTGAAGACAACTGTTCTTTCTGATTCTGTTTTTTATTAAGGACTTTTTAAGATGAGGTGCAGACATGCAGCTCTCATGCAGGGCTGTCGTTTATCAGCATGGGGATGCATGAGCATTGTGTGCATCCCTGTGCCAGCACCCATTCATTTCAACTGGAACATGAGGTTGTATGCACACAGCCTCTGTATTCTAATGTGAAATGCAGGTTTGGGTCCCAATAGAAATGAATAGAACACTGGCACAGGGATGCACACAAAGCACAAGAGAGCCCTGCACAGGACACACGTCTGAATGGGCCTAAACAACTCATGTACATGGAGGCTTAGCGATTTCCCCAGCTCCCCAGGCATCAGAAAACAACATTTTACATAGGAGCTACCAAGTCTTGACATGGAATGAAATTCAGCTGGTTCACCAAAAACTGGATGAGTTTCAATCCATCTATGGCCATTCCTGCTAAAGAGAAGTCAATCTAATATGATCAACTTCTCTCAAACCAGCTTGCTAGAAATTTTTCCTTTGCTATGCAGCGTTAATCAATGTTCTGACCACTATCACAATGCAATGTCTGAGTGGAGAGGATTCCTCCCTCCACCTCACTTTTGTGGATGAGGGGATCGGCTCAGTTTTTTTCAATCAGACACTAACTGATCAAAAAAACTGATCCATCTATGACCAGCTTACCATTCACTATAAATCTTATTGTATAATATCTTTTGGATCTACCACCAACTATGTAGTACAAGGGCCTGCCTTATTGGATACTACTAATTGGATAATGAATTGTTTAGGTTTGTCTTCATATTACAAAGTTTTGGTAAATTGAAGGGAGATTGTGCAGAAATTGTACAATCAGATTATAAAGTGTATGCTCACCTTTTACTGTTCATATGCAGGAGTACTAAGAATGACAAATGTTTCCCCCGACACATTGTCTAAAGCTGGGTACACACTATTAGTTTTTTTTGTTCAGCCTGCTGGAAGAATAATAGATCCCTGCATGCACACAAACAAGGTGGATTCAGAAACCCCTCTCTGTTCTATTGTACTCTGACAGCAGGACTCCTCCACTGATCAGAATACAATGATCAGTGTTGCAGCCCGCCGATCAAAGGAGGATTTCCAGCAGGACCATTTGATAGAAGCCAAGGTCAGCTTCAGCTAGTTCTTGAAATAAATAGGCTGAAATCGCAGTGCACCTGGGTCGCATGTGTGGTTTAAACAGCCCTTATAACAGCTAGAAAGTGTCAGTGTTCACACATTATAACTGTTTGATTTGACTAGCATCTGTTATTCTCATACTAGACCACTATAAAGTTGCAGTACTTGTCCATCCAGATATTTTTTGAACACTGGAGGCAATACATTTGTGAAAAAAGTAGAGCTTTTGCCTAAAACAACATATCAGATTTCATGGAAAAAACTGTGAACAAGATAATCTGGTAACTGTTGGGAGTAAAAACTGCATTTTCTCTATTTGTCATAAATCAGTTCTCCTCAGTGGAATGACAAGGGTATGAACATAAATCTTCATACAAGTCTGCACCTTCATCTATACTGTACACTTCCCATGTCCTGGTTATTATCGGTAACCATGTAGCGAATGTCATTTGACAGTACTCACTTGATAAGGCAGTTTTGTAATTACAATTGTCTAAAAACAACTTCCTAGCATTGTTACTTATTAATTGTGCACAGCACCCTTGATCATGAAGGGGTAAGGACCTGTTCATATTCATTTCACTGTATAAAAATGCATTTTAAGTTGAGCTTCTATTCATTTCTATATGACTAGTGCACAGCATACTGTGGCTGCTGGCTCTCAAATGCGACTGTTACTGACAGCTCGGGTCCCCACTAATGATCAGGAACAAGAGTCGTTCCCCATCCTGCAATTATCTAGTCAGCTATGGCACGCAGGCTGGAGGCTTCAATGAAAACATTTAAACCTTCAGCCTACACTGCCACTTTAAGGAGGCATTTCCATCATGAATAAAATGACAAATGATACATTAAAAAGTAAAGGGGTTTTCTTTTTTTAAAGTGTTTGTTACTTAAAAAACAATTCACTGCCAGCTCCACACATTTTTATCCAGCCATACCACACTGTGTAAGTGTTTGTTGAAAACAATGCCTCTAAATACCTTTTCTTCAGATCTCTTCTGGCCGGACAAATGACTCCTGCCCCCTCTCCTACCCCAATCTACGGGCTACAGCGGGAGAGACCGAGATCTCCCTCTAATGTCAGTAGGGAGGTCACGTGACTGATGTGCTGGCCGCTCAGCCCCCTCCCGCTGTAGCCCTTAGATGGGGAGGGGAGTGGCTGGGAGTCACGTGACCAGCCTGAAGAGATCTGAAAAAAGGTATTTAGAGGCTTCGTTTTCAACAAACACTTACACAGTGTGTTATGGCTGGATAAAGGAGAGGAGCTGGCAGTGACATTTTTTACAGTTTACTTTGCTACATGAGCAGCAGGAGATGAGGGGGGGAGACGGCTCACACACAGGAGCTGACAGACAGGGAGGGAGGGGGAGAGAGGAGAGCAGCAGATGATGGAGGCACGTAAACTGACCACAGTAATCAGGGCTCGGCAGCCCTGATTACCGTGGTCAGTACACAGAGGGGGACACAGGAACAGGCTAGATCAACTAGGTTTTTTTTACAGCTTAGAGAGGGACAGGTTAGACAGCACAAGCACTGTACTGTTTAACCTGATATAAGAGAACAGGATCTCTTTTTTTTAGGGTTACAACCACTTTAATTTGTGTGCATTTGTAAGCCTATAATTAAGAATGACAACAGACCAGGGATTCCATAAAAAAGCCCCACATGCCCAACCTTGAAGGGGTTGTAAAACCTTGTGTTTTTTCACCTTAATTAATCCTATGCATTAAGATGAAAAAACTAATGACACTGACCGGCTCCCCAGCCCCCCGTTTTACTCACCTGAGCTTGTTCATTCCCTCGGCGGAGATGCGCCGGCATTCTGTGTCTATGCACGCATATGCTGGACTCGGGAGCGTGCCCGCAAGGTAACCCCCAGGGAGAGCGCTTCTCCTAGGGGGTTTACCGATGAAAGGAGGAGCCGTGAGCGCTGCCTGGGGGACCCCAGAGGATGAGGTTCGGGGCCACACTGTGCAAAACAAACTGCACAGTGGAGGTAAGATATGTTTGTTATTTATAAAAAAAAAAAGAGGATTTACAACCCCTTTAAAAAGATGACTTTTCTGCCCACTTTCATGTAATGATTCTTTGTTGTATTGAACTGCATTAGGTTGTTACTGCTTTGCAATATAATGACATCTAGTGGCGGTTTCTGATTACTACAACTTTACTAATGGGATATTGGTATAGTCCTTTGTCCTGTCCCCTTCTGTTTAGAGCTAGTTGGTTTAGCTCTAGCTAGACCCTATCCACTTCTTTCATGTTCCCGTAGTCAGTGTTAGTTATTCACAGAGTCAGGGCTCAGGAATGTCATGGTCTTCTTACACTTCAAAAGACTAGAATAACATCCTCTGTACTGCAATTAGCTGAAGTAAAATTGCATTAGATTCAACTTCTGTTTCTAATTGAAGGGTTAAGCTACCTGTGGATAGTGCCAAGTCGACAGGTGGCCATACTGTCTGGACAGACTGTATCTAAGGAGGTATGTTAATACATAAAGCAGCATTTGACAAGTACATTGCTTAATTTAACTGCTTGCCGACCAGCACACGATGATGTTGGCACAATGGCACAACTGCGCAAATTAGCATACCTGTATGTCCCCTTTAAGACACGGCTTAGGGGGCGCGCGCACACCCGCCGTGTACTCCGTGAGCGTGCCCGCGGGTCCCGCGAACTCAATATCTGCCGGGGGCCCACGATCATGGCACCGAGAGGCAGAACGGGCAGATGCCTATATAAACAAGGCATTTCCCTGTTCTTCCTAGCAACATGACAGGGATCTACTGCTCCCTGTCATCGGGAGCAGTGATCTCTGTCATGTTGCAGTGAGCCCATCCCCCCCACAGTTAGAATCACTCCCTAGGACACACCTAACTCCTTGATCCCCTCCTAGTGTTTAACGCCTTCCCTGTCAGTGTCATTTACACAGTAATCAGTGCATTTTTATAGCACTGATTGCTGTAAAAATGTCCCTGGACCCAAAATAGTGTCAAAAGTGTCCCCTGCAATGTCGCAGTCATCATAAAAATCGAGATCGCCACCATTACTAATAAAAAAAATTATTAATAAAAATACCATAAATGTATCCCCTATTTTGTAGACACTATAACTTTTGCGCAAACCGATCAATATGCGCTTATTGTGATTTTTTTTACCAAAAATATGTAGAAGAATAAATATCGGCCTAAACTGAGAAAGACGTGTTTTTTTAAATATTTTTTAGGGATATTTGTTATAGCAAAAAGTAAAAAATGTAGCTTTTTTTTCAAAATTGTCGCTCTTTTTTTGTTTAAAATAAAAACTGCAGAGGTGATCAAATACCACCAAAAGAAAGCTATATTTGTGGGAAAAAAAGGACGTCAATTTTATTTGGGTGCAACATCCCACGACCGCGCAATTGTCAGTTAAAGTGACGCAGTGCCGTATCGCAAAAAGTGCTTTGGTCAGGAAGGGGGTAAATTCTTCCGGGGCTGAAGTGGTTAAAATGGTAGTATAAAGGAAAAGTAAAGTAAAAAGTAAATGTACAAGTATGTTTAAAACAGTGGCAAACGCTACCACTTTTTTTTTTAAGAGGCCCCTGCAGCGTTATACCATAACGTGCTAGTATGCACAGCATACTAGCACATTATGGCAGACTTATCTTTAAAACTGAGCCCTCCAGTGCTGCATTCCATCTTCACCCGGTCTTCCTTCCAGGTTCTTGCTCCCTGGCTGTTTAAATGGCTGGGTGGCAATGACATCACTTTTGCGCATGGGCAGAGGAGTCATCATCATGGCACGGCGATCTGCGTTCAGGGCACACTCAGTGTGCCCTGAATGAGGAGCATCACTGAGCATGCATAGGGATGTTGTTGGCTAGAGCCAATGTGAATATCTCCTAGACATCACACATTTAGGGATATTCACTATACCTGCAGCTAAGGTTACCTATAGGTACAAGTTGTGAATAGACGTTTACTACCCCTTTAAGTGTCTGTATTTTTTCAAAAACAATTTTAAACAATTAATTGGGACTTTTTGGTAAAAAAAAAATATGTGAAATACTCTTTTGACTTTAAATTTAAGATTTAAACACCATTAAAGTCCCAATTCATTGTATTATTAATGTTTTGGAAATATATATAGAAATGTGGGTATTTGTAAAAATAGAGAGGGGCACCATTACAGGTAATATACCTTTTTGTCAGTCTCCTTTTCCCCCTCATGTTGACAAATAACAATGTTTCCTACACACAGCAATTAATAAATTGAAGTTCACCTTGAAATCACCTTACTCGCTATGTTTTCCATATGCACTTTATCATGGTAATTAGGTGTATTAAATTATTTATGCATACTGCATCTTTCTACTTTTGTCTTATATGCAAGTGTGGCATATCTACAGGGCTGCCTTCTACAGTTGCTTTTATTGGACTACAATTTAGTTCTTTTTGGACTTTAGCAGCTCAGAGTCTGTTGTTCTGATTACCCATTTATTATTATAGTTCCAAATTGTTAATTAATATTATTAGTTGTGTATTAACCTTCCCAACCACCCCATTTTTCCTTCATCAAAAGAAATTAGTTTTTGGGGGGGTTACAACTGTTTCTAATTGTGCTGAACCCAGCGCTCACATCCACATGTTGGCATTTTAAGTAAACTTTACAAATGTATTGCGCTAATTGTTTAACTGTGTTTACAAAGTGTACAGTGGAAAAGAGAAGTTATAGAAGTGGCCACTAATTGAACACTAATAATCAATCAAGAACCCTTATGTGGCATTTCATTGTGTGACATCAGGGGCATCAGAATGCAGATTAGTTAGAACTAGAAAGTTTTCCCTGCTAGAGGGGGGAATGCATTAAAATGTTTAGGCTTTAGAACCACTTTAATGCATTCTCTGCGTTAAAAAAAAAAAAAAAAAAGACACACACAGCGTGGCTCAGCAATGCTATGGGGGCACTCAAAGGGGGGAAAGAGCATGGGATGCTGGTGGAGAACCCCAGAAGAGGAGGATCGGGGCTGCTTTGTGCAAAACCGTTGCACAGAGCAGGTAAGTATGACAAGTTTATTTTTATTTTATTTTTCGTTTAGAATCACTTTAATTATTGGGTAGCTGGAAGGAGAGGGAGCTCTGTAGAAACTTAATTTTGTGCAGCCAGGTAAGAAATGGTTAGCTAGTACATTAGATCCCAGTCCCTATATCATTAAAATAAGTTAAAATACTTTAATGCATTGTTGTCAGTTTCAGATGAAAAATAAAACAACTTTCTGGTTTCTGGAATAGCTGTTGAAGTAACTAAATATAACTTTGTATCTGGTTTAATGAATAGCTGCTAAAATAACTAAATCTTGTAACACCTTTGCCTACTTTCCTTTCAGTGGGAAAGCAGCCAAAATGCAAATCCTGCACAAGACACTAACTATAAATGTATGTGTCCATCTTCTCCACTACACCACACTGTTTAACAGCATAGCTAATGTAGGATCAGAAGTAGATGCTCCAGACAAGAATCTGCCTTATTTTGTGGTCTAAGCTTCAAAAATGTTGCTGATTGAGAAAAAAAATCCAAATGTGCGCACATGGCGGCAGCTACAGTTATAGTGGAGTTTTAAAAATGCCTGTTTTTCTGCTCAGTTATGTAAACCTGAACATTTTTTTTTTCCATTCTTAAGTAAATTTTTTTGAGCAGGTTTAGCCAAAATGCACATGAGCGGTTTGACCTGTGTACGTCAAATCCCAGGGTTTTCAGGCGCATGGGAAGCACAGTTGCAGTGTCTAGCCCGGCTGCCAGCAGCCTGTCTAAATCTATGACAGACTACAAAATGAGGCAGATGGACGCTGTACTGATTGGTACATATGCTTAGTGCTGCATGTGTTCAGGGGCATGTGGAATCCTGCATTCAAGGCATATGTCCCTGAACGCATATGGTCATAAATGCGAGTAGCACTCAATACAGGGTCCAGCTGCATCCAGCCGCTACGTATTTCAAGAGGCTGCTGGCAGTTGGCTAGACACGTTCACCCATGCCTCCCAGGTGCCCAAAAATGCTAGGATTTGCCGCACATGGTCCAAACTGTCTATATGCATACCCTCATACACATGACACTATAGACAGCTTCTATTGCTTTTCAAAGTGCATTATCACACAATACATCCGCCAAACTCCCTCATAAACATTACATGGAAGGGAGAAAGAAGGAGGATGTATTAGTCCTGGAGTTTTCAGAAAAGAGCACGTGAAAAGGTTAGATGCATTTTTTTACATTTTTTATGCTTTTTTTAATGTTTTTTTTTTTTTAAAGTAATACTAAAGGCAATTTTTTGTAAAATTAAATTAACAAACACGTTATACTTACCTGCTCTGTGCAATGGTTTTGCACAGAGCAGCCCTGAACCTCTTCTTTTCAGATCCCCCTGCCGTCGATCTTCGCACCTCCTCTTCTCCCTGTTCCCCCATAGCAAGCCACTTGCTATGGGAGCACACAGTCCGTGCTTGCTCCCGAGCTATGTGTCTCTATTGAGCCGCTTTGATTGAGAGCAGCAGGAGCAATTGGCTCTTGCTGCTGCCTGAGTCCATGTGTGAAGAAGAAGAGAGGGGAGAGAAGATTGCAGCCGTGCACAGCGCTGGATCAATTGGTAATTATTTAGGGATATGGGGGAGGACAGCAAGCTGTAAAACATTTTTTATTTTAATGCAGGGAATACAAGGTAAAAAAAAGTTTTGGCTTTAGAACCACTTTAAGCTATGTAAATAGGAATGTGTAAACATATACTGTGTATATATATATATATATATATATATATATATATATAAAATCTTAGTTTGGTGGCAAAAGTGTATGAGCTTTTGCCACCAAAGAGCAAGCAGTGTATGTATCTAAATTTTCTATCAGTCTCTTGAAGTCCCCTGTACACCAGCAGACTGGTAAAAGAAATCCAACGCTAGGAGTTTGTCGGGCTCTGTTGCAGTGAGCTTGTGTGGACAGTGAATATATTCATAGAAGGAGGGCTGGAGGAGGACTTAATCAGTGTGCTGCTGCTCTTATGCCCCGTACACACGGTCGGACTTTGCTGGGACATTCCGACAACAAAATCCTAGGATTTTTTCCGACGGATGTTGGCTCAAACTTGTCTTGCATACACACGGTCACACAAAGTTGTCGGAAAATCCGATCGTTCTAAACGCGGTGACATAAAACACGTACATCGGGACTATAAACGGGGCAGTGGCCAATAGCTTTCATCTCTTTATTTATTCTGAGCATGCGTGGCACTTTGTCCGTCGGATTTGTGTACACACGATCGGAATTTCCGACAACGGATTTTGTTGTCGGAAAATTTTATATCCTACTCTCAAACTTTGTGTGTCGGAAAATCCGATGGAAAATGTGTGATGGAGCCTACACACGGTCGGAATTTCCGACAACAAGGTCCTATCACACATTTTCCGTCGGAAAATCTGACCGTGTGTACGGGGCATTACACTGTGCAAACAGAAGACTGGAAGAGTAGTTTGAGCTGGCTGTGCTAATCCTGCAATTGAGGACCTAGCTACATGGTCTTGCAAGAATGCTTGAGTCACAAAACTGGCTGCACAGAATTACAAATCTTTCAGCAGGCAAAACTGCTTCCACATAGTTTCAAGCTGAATAGAAACAAGCTTTAATGCATTCCAACACTGTCATGACTGACTCATTCTCATCTTAGCAAAAGCAATCATCAGTGGTCATTTAAAAAGCTCACTAGTGCCATATCACTATGTAATTGTTTACTCATATTTTAGTGCTGTGTTTGCAGAATAATTGCTTCTAAATGTGACTATGTAAGAAATCACTTTAACATAGAAGAACAAAAAAATGAATATACTGGCTTAAAAGAACAATACCTCCTACTTGCGTCTCTCGTACAATTATTAGCATTAGAAAGAAAAGGGCTTGCAGAAATCAAATGCTGCTGAGCAGAAATAAAATAACTCAATTTAATAACAGAATCCACTGGTTCTGAAAGCCTGCAATCTTGCTTTGAGAAACACTTTTAAAGGCAGAAAATAAAGATACAGAAAATGTTAAATTACTTTTTTGTGCAAAGGAATTAGGTGTTTGGTCTTCCTTAGCTTTGGCATTTTGAAGTCTATTTTTCAAAGTGAGTACTCAACATTCTTTAATGTAATGAATGTCAACCTGCACATTAAAAGTAAAGGGGAGGCATTAGGGAAAGGTCTATTTTCATCCACGAGACCAGATTGGGATCTCACCGTTTCCTTTAGAATGTTTAAAGAATTCTTCAGGCTGTCCGCAGTGTGCTGTCTTGCTGAATTAAGGAGGAGGTCTGTATGGCTTGATATAAGAGGTTGCAGGTGATTGATGTTGCTTAAAATTTCTTTTGCCTTTGCCGTATTTTCTGGTGAATAGTAAATACACTGGTACCCAGTACTGGAAAACAGAAATGCAAATTTCTTTTAGCAGACTGCAGAGAAAAATTATTATCAGAAACTCAGCAAAAAATAAAAAATAATCCTTATAAAGAAGATTGAGTAAAGTTATTTCCCATACTCAGGCATATGCTGAGATATTTATCTGTGAGAGGATTAACATCCAATCATTTTTCCAAAGTAAAAGAATCGGGGAACCACAAATGAAAGCAAACAGCGCTTGATGAGTTTATTTGCTATCTCAGCTTTATAAAAATAACGAATTACACATTGATATGTAAGCACTGTCAACATTTTATACAGCTTATCTTGTTGATTGGAAGCTTCAAAGAAAGAGAGTTGCAAACTTTTAATTCCAACTCATTTGAATGCTAACAATGTTGTTTTAGATTATACTGAAGTGGGACTCTAAAATTAGCATGTCTTTTTTTTCCCACTGTTGGGGAGATTTCCCTATACATCCTGAAAACTTTGGTCACAGGAAGTAAAATCTACCTCAAATAGGGACACTGACAAAAGGAGAGAATAGGTTCTATTCTTGATTCTAAAACTAAAAACTATGCTTTAAGTGAAGTTCTACCAAAAAAAAAAAAAAAAAGAAAACATACTGGGGTCGGTTTGCTAAAACTGGAGAGTGCAAAATCTGATGCAGCTCTGCATAGAAACCGATCAGCTTCCAGGTTAGAATTAATGTACTTATTTTGCAAAAATAAAACAGCTTTCCATTAATTCTACACAGACTTACCTCAGTGTCTTCATAGCTATTTAAACACACTGCTCAATTACTTCTGCCTTACTTCCTGGACAGACTTTAGGTTATAACACAGAGATGAGTTGACAAGCTGACCTCAATAGCACACACCCTGCATCATCTACCCTCAGCTGGTAAACTCTTTCCTGTGTCATGACCTAAAGTCTGTCTAAGAAGTAAGGCAGAAGTAATCAAGCAGTGTGTTTAAACAGCCATGAAGAGGGTGAGGTAAGCCTATGAAGATTGAATGGAAAGCAGTTTTATTTTTGCAAAATAAGTACATTAATGCTATATTGGCACATAGGGGAGCTGGAGTTTAAAAGAAAAAAAATGAACAAAAGGTGAACTTAGCCTTTAACTGAACAAGCTGAATTTAGAAGCTGATTGACTACTATGCACAGCTGCACCAGATTTTGCACTCTCCAGTTTTAGTAAATCAACCCCAAAGTCCTGCAGGGCTTGCCCATTCTTGTTGGCCAGCAGTGTGTTTCATGTACTAAAAACTACTAATAGAATTAAAAAGCCCTCACAGCAAATATATTCATAATGTTGTAAAGCCCTCTTAAAACAGAAGATATTCATGTCTGACTCCATGACAAATCTCAAAAATGAAAGGTTTATTCTCATTGCAGGGTTTAGTATTCTTCAATTCGATCAAAACGCTGTTTTTAGTCCTTTCTCACCATAACTTGTATAGGTATACTGTCTTGTAGGGTGCCAAGTCCTACTCTTTAGAAGCCATGGCGTTCATACACTGCAATGATGATGGCCTGAAAAAGCTTATGCAGTTTGGAATAAATGACTCTATAATACTACTCTATATTTGCACTATACACCAACAATTCTGGATGTACATCTGGCTGATGGAACATAAGGACATGAACTGAATTTCACTGTCCTTAAAGAAGAAGAATCCTCCTATTTTTGGAATCTGTGTTAGAATGAGACTTGTGAATACTTTTTACTGTGCTATGCGCTGATTCAGTTGAAGGGCTTTTTGATGCTTTTAGACCCTTCTCCCGATAACCTGCATGGTTATACTATTTTATTATAAGGAATAGTACACCCCTGTTGTAAATTATAAAGATATCTGTATTCATCTCAGACCTTTATAAATTCACAAAGCCAAAGTATGGCTGAAGCACAACTTTCATTTTAAATCAGCTAAATTCATTCTATGTGCATTAACACAAATGTTGTTCAAACTCTTTAACAATCAGCCACAGCTTGAGTAACATTGCCTGTCCCTTCTGTGAAAGCAGTGGTTTCTCTAAAATGGTCCGACTAGCTTGTTGTAGAGTCAGGCATTATTTTATATGATGATGATACTGATTTGTACTCTGTAAAAATAGCTTTTAGCTTTTCAGCAACAAAACTTCATTTCTGGAGAGTTCAGTCTTCTAACTATAAATGTATCTTACATCTGGAATGCACTCATAAGAAATGAATATTTTTATCTGCTGTTCTGTGTATCATAAGAATGCATTTTTGCTCTTTTCATAAAGCCACCATATTGCTTATAGCAAGTGTTTTTGATTTTTAAAGATGTCTGCAAAGTGCATACACTATCGAGGACATTGCAGCGCCGTACTAGGAAACAAAAGCAGATATGTTATATATAGCACCCCGAACTCCGCTATGTCTAATAGACAATAACTGAATTGGAATTCCCGCAGTAAGTTCAGGAAATATGTAGGCTGCTGTCCTATTCTATTAAACCAAGGAGGTTTTGAAGCAAAGCAGGCAATCAAAGCGTAGAAAAATCCAGACACCATTCCTTCTTGGAAGGGCTGGATTTTTCATGGCTGGAGCTTGTAGGCGCACAACTTCTGTTACCCAACAACAATTCCTCTCTGCTAGGATATCCTCTTTTACACAGATGATTTCCACACATTATTGTAGACATTGCTTAGAGTAATGTGACAATATATTAAAAAATTCTTATATGAAGTGACTGTATTTCTATTGATAGTGGGAAAAAAAAGCTTGGTTGACGACTATAAAGGGAAAAGCCTCTTCTTTTCTTTGCCTGCCTACAGCCATTTGCCTACTGTGCTTAATGGAAGATGCAGACCTGGCTTCTGTAATTAGCCAGAACTGCCAAATTGCCCACTTAGGCCTGCTGCTTTTAAAACCCTTAGCGTTTTTTAAGATAAAGTAAGATAATTTTAGATAAAATGTGTTCCACTGGTGTTTGTGAAAGTACAGAAGTTTATGTTACAAAGCAGTGAATGTATACATGAATGATCACAGATCACATTTCTGTAATTGCAGACTGGAATAGATACTGCACTTTGTGATGACTCTTGTTTTTCCCTATGCCTATAAGGCAGATGTCTGAAAACACCACGACTTATAATTTGAATTGTTACTCCAGAGGATTACAGTATAGATGAAGTATGTCAAGACACTTCACACACTTCAGTATTTCTGAACTGCTCCATTCTACTCTTTACAGCTCATTATAGCTGTAAAATAGTGCTAAAAATAGGATTTTTAGGTCATACTTACCTGTAGAGTCCTTTTCTTTGAGTACATCACGGGACACAGAGTCAGGCTAATATTCATTACCTGCTGGGTTATACTTCGTCATTAGGCAAATGGACACTGGTAGACCAAAGGTCTTCAGACACGAAGTGATCCCCTATATAACCCCCCCATACAGGAAGCACTTCAGTTTTGTAGCAAGCACTGAATCTTCAAAAAAGAGGGGAGGGATCTCTGTGTCCCATGATGTACTCAAAGAAAAGGATTTTAGAGGTAAGTATGACGTAAAAATCCTGTTTTCTTTTTCATACATTATGGGACACAGAGTCAGGCTAATATTCATTACCTGCTGGGACGTCCCAGAGCAATAGCCTTATGTGGAGGGAGACACCCTGCCAAACAATAGCCATCAGAACTGATACGGCAGCCCGCAGTACACTGCGGCCAAAAGCCGAATCCTCGGCTGCTCGAACATCCACTTGATAACATTTTGTGAACGTATGCACTGAAGACCAGGTAGCAGCCTTACAAATCTGAGCCACAGATACTTGATGGTGAAAAGCCCAGGAGGTTCCTACACCCCTGGTAGAATGAGCTCTCACCCTAAAGGGAGGAGCTTTATGCTTCAGACCGTAGGCCTGAATGATCAATTGACGGACCCAATTGGCAATGGAAGCTGTGGAAGCTACCTGCCCCTTCTTGGGTCCTTTTGGTAAAACAAAAAAAGAGTCTGATCTTCGGATCTCGGCAGATCTATACAAATAAACCTTGACTTCCCGGACAACGTCCAAAGAATGCAGTCGTCTCTCTTCCACCGAATGAGGCTGAGAGAAAAAAGAAGCTAAATAATGTCCTCATTTAAATGAAAGGCTGACACCACTTTTGGCAAAAAGAATGGAACAGGTCGTAACACGACTCTGTCATGGTGAAGGATCAAGTACGGTTCCTTGCATGAAAGGGCCGCCAACTCCGACACCCTTCTAGCTGAGGTGATAGCCATCAGGAAGGCAAGCTTGCGTGACAGCAAGTCTAATGGAATTTCCATAATAGGTTCAAATGGTTGTTTCTGTAAAACAGACAGCACCAAGTTCAAGTTCCAAGGCCACATAGGTGACCTAATGGGGGGAAGCAAGTGACTTGCCCCTTGCAGAAAGGTTCGGATCAGTGAATAGGAGGCTAAAGGCCTTTGGACGAATACTGATAGGGCCGAAACTTGAACTCTGATTGCACTCAAAGCCAATTTGATTTCCACAGCTGACTGTAGAAAAGAGAGAATTCTCCCAATCACATATTTATGAGGATGCCATTTTCTGGCTTCACACACAAGCAATGTAAGTCTTCCAGACTTTATGATAAATCGTCCTAGTGACAGCTTCTTTAGCATTCCCTAGAGTAAACACCACTGGTCCTTTAACACCCTGGCTTCAATAGCCATGCTGTAAAATTTAGAGACTGTAAATTGGGGTGGAATATAGGACCTTGAGACAGTAGATCGGGGTGATGTGGAAGCGTCCATGGCCGTCTATTGTCAGTTTCACAATCTCTGGGAACCAGGGCCTTCTGGGCCAGGCTGGTGCCACCAGAATGACTGGAATCCCCTCTCTCTGAATCTAGCGCAACAAATGTGGAAGGAGAGGGATCAGAGGGAAAACATAAACCAGGGAGTACTGGCTCCATGGAACTATCAGAACATCTGCTACAATTGCCAGAAGATCTTTTGTTCGAGACACAAACTGCTGTAGCTTGTTGTTGAACCTGGATGCCAGTAGGTCGACCTCTGCCCATCCCCAACGTTTTCCAAATTTCCTGGAACACCTCTGGGTGTAGGGACCATTCCCCGGGCAGATCTGCTGGCGGCTGAGATAATCTGCCTTCCAGTTCTCTATTCCTGGGATATGGACTGCCGATATAATTGGCACATGTTCCTCTGCCCAGGCTAGCATGTAGTTCACCTCCTTCAGAGCTGAACGACTCCTGGTACCATCTTGGTGGTTTATATAGGCCACTGCCGTGGCATTGTCGGACTGAACCCTGATGGGGCAGTCCTGAAGCTCCACCGTCCAGAGGGTGGAGGTACTGCCCGTAATTCTAGGATGTTGATGAGCAGGGTCTGCTCTGTCCCTGACCACTTTCCCTGAGCTGTGAGCCCATTTAGACTCGCTCCCCAGCCTGAGAGACTGACATCTGTAGTCAGTACTCTCCAAGTTACCGGGAGAAAGGATTTTCCCTTTTGCAGGTTCAGGTCCTGCAACCACCAGTTTAAGTTTAAGCATGCCTGAGGAGATAAGCACATTGGAAAATCCAGGGCTTTTCTTTCTCTGTTCCAAGCCAACAAGATGTCCTGTTGTAAAGGCCTGGAATGGAACTGGGCATAGGGCACTGCCTCGAAGGAGGATACCATCCTCCCTAGAAGGCTCACGCAGAGCTGAATGGAGGGTTATCTGGTGCCCCTTATCTAACACACCTGATCTTTCAGGGCACAGATCCTAATGGGTGGCAAGAATACTCTTGCTTGGACCGTGTTTAGAATCAGACCTAAATATCTTAGACTTTGAGCTGGTCTCAAGGCTGACTTTTCGGTATTTAGGAATCAGCCTAAGCTTTTCAAATACCTCACTGTGTATATTATGCTAGAGCCTGTACTGAGTGATCTCTGAGTAGGAGGTCGTCCAGATACTAGACATGTGCACACTGAAATATTTTGTTTCAGAATTTCTTTTTCGTTCGAAAAAAAAATTTATTTAGTTACTCCCGAAATCCGTTATTTATTTTGTTTCGTTAAAAAATGCATTAGTTCGAAAATCTAAAATAATTAAGGTCGAATCTGTCATTGAAGGCTTATGGTGTCTGTCGAATGTTCTAAGAAGATTCAACGGAGCAGCTAAACTGTACGACGCCGCAATCGAACATTTCCGGTCGAATGTTCCGCCTACAAGCTATGGTAAAATTACTAGTCAACCAACATTAGAATTCTTCTATAGCCTATGGGCGGAGCATTTGACCATAAATGTCTGCTCGCAGCGACTGCTTTGTCGAATCTTCATGTCGAATCTTTTCTCTCTATGTCAAATAATCTTGGACTAACAGAGTTAGGTCAGGCATATTCAACCTTTTTTGCTATTGTCTCTATAATGTCGAATCTTTTCTCTCTATGTAGAATAATCTTGGACTAATAGAGCCAAGGTTAGGCACATTCGACCACAGGCTCGATGGACACAGATCGCTATTGTCAGCGTCATGTCGAATCTCCTATCTATATTGAACTGTTGTCGCAACGAAAATGAAAATAAAGCATTTGTTTATGTCAGATCTTTCCGTTTTTGGATTCTGCACGTTCGTTATTGTTTATTAAAACGATAACAAAAATACCCGAAAGTCGGACGAAAATGCATTTGGACGAAAACGAATGCACATGTCTACCAGATACCCGAGCACCAGGATCCCTTGGGCCCTTAAGCGACCCAGTACTGGTGCTAGGACCTTTGTGAACACCCGGGGAGCTGTAGCAAGTCCGAAGGGTAGAGCCACAAACTGAAAATGACGTTCCTCTACTGCAAAACGTAGGAACCTCTGATGAGGCTGAAAGATAGGTATGTGTAGGTACGCGTCCTTTATATCAATGGAGGCTAAAAAGTCTCCCCTCTGGACTGAGGTTACTACTGAGCGGACAGATTCATCCAAAAGGACTGCATCAAAAGATACTTGTTCAGGGATCTTAGGTCCAAAATGAGGATCAAAAACCTCTGCGACTGATAGGCAGACATCGAGTGGATATCTTCTTGTCCAGATTGCTCGGAAGCAGACTTAACCGAATCATGAGCTCTAAGCTCCTCAACCCACTCCTGCTCCAGATGAGGAGACTCCAGGGAGGGGGATCTGTCACGCTTCCTGCCACCCTGCGAGATGGAGGCAATCATGCTGGCAATCCTGTGCTCTCCCCCAGCTAGGGCTGAGGACAGTTCATCCTTAGTGATAAAGGGTGAAATAGCAGCGTTGACTGTAGGCACAATACCAGATAGGCGCAGCGGCTCAGATTGCCCGGGAGCCTCTGGTCTTTCAGGGGATACAACACTAGGGATAGGTTAATCAGGAACTACTGTTAACTAGGTTAATCAGGAACTACTGATGACATAGGTGTGCCCTTCCCTGTGGTGTTAGTCCCGCTCCTTTTTTTGGAAGACATTCAATGCCTGCAAACAAAGAGTACTTGGGTGTAATTAAAACACCTCAGAAGGGAGACCCTTTAATAGGGCTCACCAAGCCCCTATGCAACAATCCTGTTAGCACCCTTAACCTGCCAAGCAACACCTGGTGATTAAGGTGACCCGGGTAAGGAAAAATGAACCACTGTAAGTGTTTGTTCAGAGTCTGCTCTGTGTCCCCCAGCTGTTTTCTCGAAGCACCACATGCTTGGCCTGCGCAGCTTAAATAAGCTGGGTGTGCGCCGGAATGTTCTATGCGTGTGTGCGAATGAGCGTGACTGTATTCGCGTAAGACGCAAATTTTCGTGCGCCCAGATAAAGGCTGCTGCACATGTGCGGGTGAAGCCGCGTGCGCCATGGCCACCAAACAAACTGCTGAGCCCAGCAGTGCTCTTGCAAACGTACGTGCGCCATGGCGAACCTAGGCAAAATGGCGCACCATAATGCGCCATCATACAGGTAAAAAACAGCCAGGCACAAGCAAAAACACTTTGCAAACACCCACAGCTAGCCCAGAACTCCGCCATATGGTCACCGCACACAGGTGTCCAGCCTTTAGCTTGACTGATTGTAACAATCACTGGGACACCCCACAATAATAAAATAAAGGGGTTTCACTTACCCGTACAGGCGCAGGGCCACTTAGAAACTATGGGCCCAATCTTCACCCTTCATGGAGGGTTCCTGTCACTAGGACCTTCAAGGACGGGGTACCCTTTCATGTTTAGGGTCCTGTACAGCACCCTGCAGGAAATGCCTTAGCACTGTAGTGTCCAGGATTTTCACTCCGCAGGGTCCTTCGCCCGGAGGCAACGTTACAGGCAAACCTCGCAGGATCTTAAGTCTTCTTTGCGAGGCTCAGGTACCATTTATCTAAGCATAAAAGCCTGTGTTAAATGGATCCAATCGGTCAATTTTTGGAACAGTTTGTGGGACTAGAGACCTGGAGCTCAGAGAGCTCAAACAAACCATGCCATCCACCTTGCAGACACTGGTAAAAAACTGAAGTGCTTCCTGTATGAGAGGGGTTATATAGGGGGATCACTTCCTATCTGAAGACCTTTGGTCTACCAGTGTCCATTCACCTAATGATGAAGTATAACCCAGCAGGTAATGAATATTAGCCTGACTCTGTGTCCCATGATGTATAAAAAAGAAAAAAGGTACAGTACAGAAACACAATCTATTCCCTCAAATCAAAGCCCAGTTAATGGTGTTGCCACAGCAGGTAGGAAGTACTACACTATAATTTCTATAACATCTATTCATACTTGTGTCAGCTGAATTTTTTTTTATTTACAACTTTGCGTGTTCATTAGCATACTTGTTAACCCACATTTTGAATGGGTCTTAATGCACTAAAAAGCATACTTGAACTATTTTTGTCCAACACAACACATGATATTGCATTCACATCTGTGCGCCAATTAAGTCACATTAGCTTTGAAAAATTAAATGACAGTTTATGGATTTATTTAGAAATACCCGTCCTTGCTTCCTCAAAATAACTCTGAACAATTGTGCAGGTAGTCAATTCTTTACTTGCCTGCCTGCTTCTCCCCTGCCATAAGCCTAATTTGTGGGCATTTCTATTGATGACTGACATTATTCACATGTGTTAGTGTAGCAGTTCTCTTAACAATCCTCTGCATATGATTGGTCAGTGAATGATCATTGGAGAAAAGGAGGAGAGCACTAACACCCACTTCCTCTGCATAACTCTTTACTGTCCATGGCTGATGTGGAGTTCGGACAGAGATACCTTCATTCTGTTCCCATCTGCAGTGAGCGTGCCTGCAAATGTTTATCACAGAGACGCTTTGGCACACTCTCTCTTGCTGACATACCCCCTTCCATGGTTTGTACTGTGATGGTGCTGGTCTCTTTGAAGCTCCTGGCACCCAAGGCCAATGTTATCAATCAGTGAAAATGAATAATTTGGCTCATTCCGCACAGCATGGTCAGCCCATGGTGGAAAGAATAAGGGCTTTGTCCACCACTCTAGCTCTGGATCTACTGCATTAATTGAAAAAAGACAAAAAGCTACATGCAATGTTTTATTATTGGTTTCCACATTTGGAAGATTTGGTGGGTATTAGATCAGTCACCACCACTAATAGGCATAGACCTAATACAGTGGGCAAAGGTTTATAACTGTTAGCGACAACATTCATTTGTGCGTACGCGGAGGCTGCTCTAGTGGCTCTATTTTGGATTAATGCTTTCACAGTGTTACATTAATTGGGGCCTGCGCACACTGTGATGTTTACTTCATGGTGCCCGGCTCCTGGTTTCCAAAAGACAAACCTGGGGATGCCTACTTCGCAGGGACTGTCTTTAGGAAACAAGGATGAATGGTAACCTTATTCTAACTATTCTGGCTCTTTCCAGTCAGAGCTTAGCTTTAAAGAATAAATTCTAAAGATTTTAACATACATGACATGTAAAAAAAACACAAAAGTTTATCTTTTTGCTTAAACAGCAAAAAATGTCTGACACTGTAGTAGTTATTTCTGTTTGATAATTTAGCAATTATTTCTACCCAAGCAATTATATAGCGATTAACACTGACATCCAAAATGCTGCAGGGAATGTTAACAATTATGTGTCATACATATTACACTATATAGATGTACTCTTGTGCTTTTAGCTGAAAAAAAAAAAAACTTGAAAAAACATCAGAATGATACGAGAACTAAATGCCCAGGAAGCTATAATTGCATTGTGATTCATTCAGTGGAGGATACTAAGGGGTGTAGTGCTCATTTGCCATCATGCCACCATTATATGCTACCACAAAACTGTAGCAATGTACTTACGTACGTACATGCGTAACCTAAATAGGAACAGTCCTCCTTTAGATATAACACTGGGGTATACATTTATTCTGCTTTTCTGTAATAGTTGAGCCCACAATTTTTTTAATCCTCAGCGATGCCCCCACCTCTTTTCTGATATTTAAGTTATTTGTGTTCTGCTAAAGAGTTATTTGATCAGAGAGGAAAAACTACAAGAAAACCCAAACATGTACTGGAATATTTGATGTTCAGTACAACACGTAATTAAGTACACATACCTTAGCTTATATTTCAAAGTTACTTGCAAAATGCTCACAGCAATAACAAATATGATCTCTTAACTGATCTAATAAGAAAAAAAAAGAAAATACGATCATTGCTATGGATTACTCCACCATTGCATTTTGCACTAAAGCAAATTGTGTAACATGCAATCTGTCACTGAGCTCATGGGTCTCAAAACAGAAGGCCATGCTGCTGAGAATTAAGCTGCAGGTGCAAATTATATAAAGCATGTTAAAGGGAATCTATCATTCGAATAAATGCATGGAACTGGAGTCCCGGTCTGTGGTAGCCCACTCTAATCCTACTATTTTTGCAGAAAGTTTTTTTTTTTTTTGTAGTAAACCCTGAAACTAATGGATACTGCTATCATTAGTGCCTCCTTTAGGTATGCATCATAAAATGTCCCCTTTAAAATAAATGCTACAAGAACACACGTACTGATCACTTTGACTTCTGGGCCCCCAGCAACTAAAGCTGGCCATACATGGGTCAGTTTTTTTCACTCAACCACAGAGTTGAACAAAAAACTGAAAGCAGAGAGCAAGTTCATTTACACATTAACAGGAAGCTTGTGGCAGAATAAAATGGTCAGACTCTTTGTCTGCTAATTCTATTTAAAAGGGTAAAGAAGCCTATGCACAGAGAAAATTTCTTTCCTGCAACCACAGACAGTGTTGACAGGGGAATCCCTTCGGCTGAGCCATTGTATTCTCTTGGCGAGAGTGGGGGGGAGTCGTCACCTCCAGGAGAAGACAGTGATTATTGCTAGCGGCTATACTAGCCACTAGCGATAATTGCATGAAAAAATCTTGAAAACTGTAGGTGAACAAGTATAAACTGCCCAGACCCGTCCTACCACCACTGCGCTCTAAATGGTGAGAAATAAAATGAAAAGCTGCCACTTTAAAAACTGTGAATAAAAAATCTGAATTTACCCCTAGAATAGAGATGAAATAGTGGCACTAGCCCCTATTAACCCCATGATTAAGTCCCAGTGACGAAACATGTCGGGGCGTGGCTACATGGCAATCCTACATGTGTGTTAGAGGAAGGAGTGACGGGCACAGAGCGAGGGTCAGTGGAGGAGCATGGAGGACCGTCTGCTGCGGGCTGGTAAGACGATCATCAGCGTTCATGCTCCCTGGGTCCGCTGTGGCCGTGTGTTGCTGAGTCAGTGTTTGCTGCATGTTTTATTGTGATGTTATCTGGCTGTTATGAATTGATCTGCCCATTGATTTTATCTACCATGTGAGTGTATTAGCATTGGTTTTAGTTTTGAATAAATCCTTTTTAAACGTTATCACACTATTGGAGCATTTCTTCTTATCTCTTATGTGAAATACCATCCCAAGGAGAGTGCCCGGATTACATAGAGGTGGATATCATTGTTCGCTTGTTAACCCCCATAAGAGTGGGTTGAGGCTTTTGCCGGCCAAACACAAGAGTGGGAGGCCTTAACAGCTGGTGAGTTTGAAATTCACAAGGGAGTGGAATCACGTCACTGAGGTGTGGTGGACATTTGGATTGCAGCACTGTGGAGTGGAGACACACTCACTTTTGGAATTTCCTTCCCATCTTTCACATCATATGTGGACTTTCATGTTGCACTTTTACGGTTTTACATTTAAATCCCTACTGTTTTTTTTCTGTTTCAGTTTTTTTTATCTTTGTAGCCTGTTTTTTTTAGGCTTTTAGAGCCGGTATCACGATACCAGTTTACACATTCATCACGAGGTGTTAATATTATTGATTTCTCACTCATGTTGCAACTTTAGTTATTTTTGTGTTATATTATTATTGTTCATTCATTGACTTGGTCTTGGTGTTATACTTTACCAGGTGTTTTATATATATAATTTTATATATATATATATATATATATATATATATATATATATATATATATTTTTTTTTTTTTTGCGTGTGCAACTTTACACTACACCAGTAGTTTATGTAGACTTGTTTGGTCACTTGAAATGCCCCTATTTTTATCCAATCTATTGCATTTTTCATTATTTAATTATTTTTTTGCACTTTTAGTACACTCCACGTCACCAGTGTGCATGAAAAATCTTGCAGGCTGCTTGTACCCAAGTTGATCAATTGATCAACTTGATACATTCAGCCTGCTCATACATGGTTTGAATCATGGCTGGCTCCTTCTAAACCGGCAGAGATTTGAACTGTCTATGCCTGGCCTTACTGTTAATTGTTTACTGTCATAAAAAACAAGGGTTGTAAACACTAAAGCTGGCCTTAATTGTTTTCAATAACTGTAGGTAGGGTTTTTTCATTTTGTATAACAACAAGATAAAAAGTGTTTGGTCAACTAATCAGAAAGTTAGTTACTGGTATTAACCTGTATATGAAGGTACGCTTAACTGCTAAGAGATAATATTATGGAAGGAATGATCTAGGACAGGGTTTCTCAACCAGGATTCCTTAAGGTTCCCCCAGAGGTTGCTCTGGGCTCCCTGAGCAATGAGCAATTTCTGTCTCTCAGATAAGTTTACACTGACACCTTTGATCTTTTTAGCTATCTGCTAAAGGGTTATTCTTTCCAGTGACCACAAGTTTAAGGAGCATTATTCCCACTATCACGTTAATGTTTCATGAGTTGTAGATGCAGTCATTTTTAGCAGGGGTTCCCTGAGACTGGAAAGTTATTTAAAAGGTTCGTCTGTGTTGAAAAGGTTGAGAAAGCTGAATTGGGATGGGATGAATTGGCATGAATTAGAGCGGAGACTGTGAACCAGGTCTTCTCGTCCAACATCAGTGCCTGACTTCACAAATGCGCTTCAAGAAGAATGATCAAACATTCCCATAGACACACTCCTAAACCTTGTGGACAGCCTTCCCAGAAGAGTTGAAGCTGTTATAGCTGCAAAGGGTGGGCCAACTCAATATTGAACCTTACAGACTAAGACTGGGAAGCCATTAAAGTTCATGTGCGTGTAAAGGCGGGTGTCCCAATACTTTTGAAAATATAGTGTATATACTGGATGGGTGGAGTGTCCAGTGCTTGCTAGGATCTGACAGAACAACTGGATTCTCTGAAGGCTTCTGATTATTGTATAATTTTCAAATACTCTGCTGAACTTTGTCATATCTCATTGGGATCCAATGAGTGCTACATTCTGGAAAAGAACCCGAGGTTGCTGATTACAAATTCCTTTGGACATATGTTTGGAGTTTGCATTCTACAACTGTCTGCACACTCCTGTTCAAAAGCTGAAGACCAGATGTTTTAACTGCTCTTGCTGCATATTGGTTTAGAGACTGAGAAATCCAGGCAACTAGCATTTTCCAAAGAAGGTCAGACAGCTGTTATTTTCTCAATTCCAATAACGTGCTGTAATTCCAATGTGTTTACATATTTTTAGAAGTAATTTGCAGTGTAGCGATGAAAAACTCAAACCGTAATTGTCTCCAGCAGCGTCTACTTAATGCAAAATAATGAGATCTGCTCTAAATAAATGAGAATCCCAAAATGTTCAAACCCTTTTCGGCTGTCTCATAAGTCAGACATCAATGAATTTCTCATTAGATTACTGTAGACTATAACAAGAACATTTAACAACATAAAAAGCAGACACTAAAAGACTAGTAAATTAAAGAAGAACAATCAGGACAAAAAACTCCAATGAAATGGCAATCTCAGTGTATGTGCCTTTTTTTATCTTAAGCTGTATAAGTGCCTGTATATTAAAGAATAAATAGCTCTGAACATTGAAGGGGAAGCCTCCAATGGTGAGAAAGGGTAAACAGCTGGATAGAACTGCATTGTTTTATTAGTTGGCTTGCCGACTGGAACCCAAAGAACCAGAACACTGACAGTCAAGCTTTATCTCCTGCTAAGGGGCCCAAAATGTATTAAAATTTATTCTTAAAGCTCGGTTCACACCTAAACCAGCCGCGGATAGCACAGCAACACTGTCCGTCCCTGTTCTCCATTTTAGGGGCGAATTAGGGCAGAATCTTTGCCTGAATTCGGCCCTGAAACGGGGGCAAAGACGCACAGTGCGCACAGTGCGGTGCTCCACAGCCGCCCCGGAGATAAGTGAACCGGCTCCATAGAGCTGGTCACATTCTCCTGCTATGCGAATTGAATTTGGGAAAACCTGCATCTAATTCACATAGGTGTGAACCCAGCAGTGGACCTTCACCTACTAAAGACCCAAGCTTAATTATTAAGCCTCCCACCTCGCTACAAGAAAACCAAGGGCTCATTTAGACAATGCTCTGCATTAATGCACATGCGTTTTTGCACTTTGTTGTCACAACTTAAGGGATGCTGCACTAAGACAGTTCATTCATTTTGACATTCTGGCAGCATGCTTTATTGCACTAAAAATCTAAATTGATGTTTTTAAGCAGCTGCATTGCTCATAACTGTAAAATGAATGTCACTGCAATGCACCACAGTCTGTATGTTATGGTGTTACCACAACGCATAGGTCCATATGTCATGTGTTTATTATATTGCAGAATACTAATTTTTAGATGTGATGGCTGCATTAGTTTCCTTTTATAGGCTTTCCTTTTCCTATTTTCTCCTGGTGATCCAGCCAGCAAGTTTGTTTTTAAGAAACACAAGCTCCCCAACAGAATGCATCAGTTTACATGGATGAGACAAACCACTTAAAGTGTTTGTTACCATAAAAAAAAAAGATCCTGTTCCCTTTGCATGTTATGCAGCACACTGATTCTGCCTGGTTCTGCCCTCCTCTCTGTACACTGACCACAGTTTATAATGGCTGCTGAACCCTGACACCGTGGTCAGTTTACATGCCTCCATCATCTGCAGCTCTCCTGTCCACCTCTGTACTCCCCTCTCTCCCCCCCGT
The DNA here is from genome assembly GCF_042186555.1 of Aquarana catesbeiana. Lineage (NCBI taxonomy): Eukaryota > Metazoa > Chordata > Amphibia > Anura > Ranidae > Aquarana > Aquarana catesbeiana. The sequence goes on from NC_133324.1 coordinate 722,647,800, forward strand.
TGCCTGTTAGCTCATGACAGTGCCCACCCCCTCCCCTCCTGCTGATGAAATTACTTTTAATGTTTAATCCTCGGTGCTCACGTGACTGGCCGCCTCTCTCCTCCTCTCATCCCGACTGACTTCAGCGAGAGATTCTCGGCCCCTCCTGCTCTAGCTGTCAGAAAGAGAGAGGGGAGAGGAGGAGAGAGGCGGTATTGAACAGCGTTTTTTTAATAAAACACAGAGACAGGGGCACACAGGATTAGGAAACACAGAGTGGTGTCTCATGAATACCAGAGGTGTGTGAAGGCCATATCACAAGTTGAAAACAGAGGGATATAAGCCAGAAAGACAAAGAAAGAAACTTAATGCAGCCACCACATCCAATGATTGGTAAGCTGCAATATATTACATTATTGGTTTGGGGTTTAATACCGCTTTAATTCACAGCATAAATATGATTCCCTATTCCAGCAGCAGCTGCAAAACGGGGCTGTAGATTAGTCAATGCTTGCAATTTCTGCCTGGTATCAACTTCAGTTTGATTTCAAGGATAGATCCCATATCTGCTTATCTGCATAATGATGCTGTGACCCAAAACTGCCATGCCAATTTCTCTCAGCTTGGATTTTTTTTCTAAATGCATATAAAGATAGGAAAGTTTCCTTTTGCTTTGAGGAAAAGGAAAAACAGTTCCTAAAAGGCAACTGAACTCTCTCAATCAACATTAACTATTGTTAATCCTTAAGCTGCTAATCTTAGTAACTAAATAGAAAGATATTTTATATTTACTTCTTTTAGACCATTTTTTTTTTTACATTTCTTCAGTTGCCTCCTGGATTCTGGCCTAGGCCAAAATGATGCCATACATCCCAGGAGTCTTCATGGGAATTTTTATTTCTTTCATCTGGAGGAGGGGAGGGGTTTTCTCAGCTATGCACACCCTTCAGCCTGCATGCCTGAGTTAAGAGCAGATGGATTCCAGGAAGTAAATGCCATATCAATCATCTGCTCTTACTCAAGATGGCCATGGCTAGGAATGCTAGGGGGTGTTTTTCGACATTTTCTTCTAAAAAAAATAAAGCATGGAAACGTGGATGGATGGGTAAGTTTAGCCATGAACATTAAAAATAAATTAAATAGAGTTTTCAGTTTGTGGTGCTCATATTAGGTTCCACTCTAAAGGACAGCTGTATCTTTAATACAACTACAAAATATTAAAACAGAAACAAAGAAAAACTCTTTTTTTTTTCCCAAATTTTCAGTCTTTTTTTGTTTATTTAGCGAAAAGTAAAAAATCCAGTGGTGATTAAATATCACCAAAAGAAAGCTCTAGTTGTGTGAACAAAATGAAAAACATTTTGTTTAGGTATAGTATTGCATGACCGCGCAATTGTCATTCAACGTGGGACAGTGCTAAAGGCTGAAAATCGGCCTGGGCAGGAAGGGGGTGGGGGGAAGTGCCCAGTATTAAAGGGGTTAAGGCCCTTTTTACATCAGCAGACCCGTTTTTCAGATGAACCTGATTGGACCACCCATTGTTCTCTGTGGAGTGGCGGATGTCAGCAGACATGTGTCCACTTACACCCACCAGCATCTGATCCGGGCCGCTAAAAACAGACGGATGGGGATATATTCACTATCTGACTGGATGACAGTAAAGCTATGTACACACGATAGGATTTTCTGACAACAAAACCATGGATTTTTTTCCGAAGGATTGGCTCAAACTTGTCTTGCATACACACGGTCACACAAATGTTGTCGGAAATTCCGAACGTCAAGAACGCGATGACGTACAACACGTACGACGAGCCAAGAAAAATGAAGTCCAATAGCCAGTGCGGCTCTTCTGCTTGATTCCAAACATGCGTGAACTTTTGTGCGTCGGAATTGTGTACACACGCTCGACTTGTCGGAAAATTTGAGAGCTTTCCGACAACAAAAGTTCTATGCAGCATACACACGATCAGACTTTACGACAAAAAGCTCACATCCAACATTTGTTGTCAGAACATCCTATCGTGTGTACGGCCCATGAGATGGAAACGGACAGTTGGTCAACTTCCATCTGATCGCCCCATAAAGAACAGCGGGCTGTGTCCATGTCCGCTCTGCATAGCTCAGCAGGGATCAGCGGAGAGATCCCCTGCTGAGCAGGCAGTTCCGCTTGGCAGAGTCCCCCCGTCTGAAAGGGGCCTAATAAGTGTTAACTATGTTAGGCTTTAAATTGTTAGTCACTATGTAATCTAACATCACCCTTTACACTTATTGACAATGCTGCTGTTCAGGGTAGTTACGTTGCTACTCCAGAGATACAGTAGATGAGTGAATGTAGCCACTCTAAGACAGGTGGTGTGTTACTGGCAGGTCACCCAGTAAAAATAAATAAATTTAAATTTAGGGAAAAAAAAGAAAAAGCAAATGAAGCCACCATATTTAATAAACACTAAGCTACAATATATTACATTTTTGTTTTCTGGTTCAGTTACCCTTTAGGTATATCCGGGCTGTTAATGGAAGGCAGGCAGTGATGAACAGCATTTCAACCTAGGCAGATTGATAATAAGGCCCCTTTCTGTATTTACAGATCATTAGCAGAGAGGTTTGACTGCACAGAGACTTCTATGTAAAAGCTATCAGTTAGTGGATCACTGCACAAAGCTCACCGAGCAACTAATGTGACCAGGCTCCTGCATCCATTTATCTCTCCTCATCATGCACCAGGGGGAAGGTGGGATTTTCCAAGTCCTGTATGTGTTTATTGTGCCCCGGGGCATCAGAAATAGGAGAGCAGCCGCCACTTATTGACAGGGAACGGAGCTTCACTCGCTCGCCTGCCACTCAGCACCTGCAGTGCAGCTATAATGCAGGGCTATTATATTCATTTGCCACACAGAAGGGGGTGAGCGGAGGGCGAGTGAGTAAAACTCCACCCCCTTTCAACAAGTGGTGGCTGCTCTCCTCCTTCTGATGCCCCAGGGCACAACAAATACATACAGGTCCCCCACCTCCGACCAGAAAAGACGCTGAGCCCAGGCAGCAATACAGGTGGCTGCCAATAGAGAATGAGCTGCCGCCAACCCCCTGCCATGCAGCCTGGCCCCCAAAACAGATCACAGACCACCACCGGTCCACAGCCCAGGGGTCAGGGGAACCCTGCTTTAAAGCACCAAGATTTTTAAGCATGACATATGCATAGCTTTTGCTGAACCGCTGAATTACTACCGAAGATCAAATGCAATAATTTAAAGCGCACTAGTGCGTAATTTTTAAAATCCTATTGTAGTCACAGAGGGAACAACTTTTCCATGGAGATGTCAAGTCATCTGTACATTTGAGGAGTCACAAAAAATTGGCCTCACTCTCCTGTTCTCCTGTAGTGACACTTTCCTTACCTTATTTTGGGGAAAAAAAAGTCTTCTAAGTTCTAGCACGTAATTTTTAATTCTAAAGTCTGCCCTAACAAAATCCTATTGTAGCCACAGAATGAACAACTTTCCCACGGAGATGTCAAGTCATCTGTACATTTCAGGAGTCACAAAAAATTGGCCTCACTCTCCTGTTCTCCTGTAGTGACACTTTCCTTACCTAATTTTTGGGAAAAAAAAGTCTCCTAAGTTCTAGGTAGCAGTGGCCAGAAAGGTGATGTCAGGGGCTGCATAACCGGCATTTCCTGAAAACAGCCCTCGTCACCATATGGCTGGTGTTGGACCATGTAGAGTCAGAGTCTCACAATTTATTGGGGGGAAAAAGCTGATGATGAGTTTCTATGCTGTACCTCCCTGCTACAGTTGGGAACTTAGTGCATACTTTCTGTCTTTATTCCAAAGAAACCAATGAGGATATCTGTGAACTGCCTGGTGTTCTGAACCTTGTAAATGGCAGTGTGCTAACCTTACTAATTTATATGAAAATGTTACAAAGAAAAATGAAAAAGGTTACTATTAAGTTAAGCTCTGCGTATATTATTATTTGCTTCTTTACAATTACAATTATGAATGTCATTTTGTACAGAGATTTCAGGTCAATCAGGAAACTCAGGAGTCACCTGATGTTCGGGATTCCTTCCTGGTCTTTCCTTAACCAAATCTCCAATGATCTGCTATGCATCTCCCGGAGACAGTCCCGTGGTCCCCAGGCAGTAGACTTGTACTCATAGTGTCGTGAGGTAGAGGCCTAGTCCAGGCTTCTCATTGTGTGTTGAAGAATAGTGTTCATTCTCAAATGCCGTCAAGTGCAGTGTTTGGGGGAAGACAGGACCCCAACCCACTCTCCGTAAACTGGTGCCCTCACAGTGGCCCCAGCCACCATCTGACTTGCGACCATTTGTGCTAGGAACTAGCCCTGCTATACGTGTTAGCAGGTGCCCAGCTCTGTGTGCATGTGTGTCTACGCCACTGAAAAAGGGACCATACCAAAGGTCAAAGTAGGGGAAGCCAAAACCTGCACGGGAGAAACCAAAACAAAGCAACAACTCTGAGAGAAGAGAGTTTAGGCCATGTGATAACACGCCCTCTTTATTGTGTACATAGAGAAATAGCTAATCAGCTGGACACCAAGTCACTTCATGTACTAAACACAGTTTCCTAGGATTTTGATGTAAGTGCAATCTTTGAAATATATAATAAATTTATAAAGGACTTTATGTCATGGCAAGCTTTTATTATTCTTGCTTGGGGAGCTTCTAACATTGAGTACCTACAAAGAGGTGGATTCCGTAATAGGAGGTCAATGTGTTCGGGTAAGCAGGCACTATATATGGTGGAGGATTGCACTCAGGTGTTAATTTCGGTGATGGGAGGTGCACTCAATAGTGGATGGACTTGATTCTTTCACAGATCCCTTTATTCAATATATTTTTTGATTTATTCTTTTTACACGTTTATTTTTTAATTTATATCACAAGCGCAACAGGTGTTCATGAGAAGAGCCAGTTATTGTGAATGTTGAAATGTATTTGTACATAAAATCGTTGCTCACCATAGCCGTTCCTAGTGTGGATGTATGCATATGAAAGCCTCAGTCAATGCCACTCCTCCTGCCACGCTCCCTGACATGTTTCTTCCCACCCATGCGCACGTGTCACTCCTTAATTTTTCACACATTATGTATAAATTCTGTTATTCTGCTCTCACTCTGTACGCGAAACATGTCATGGGGTATGGCCCAAGGAGTGGGATTGACTGAGGCTTTCACATGTATACATCCAAACCAGGAGTGGCTATGGTGAGCGGCGGTTTTATGTTTGACTGTTCATTGCTCACTGGATGAGCTTTTCTTATGCTGGCATCCCTTTTATCCTGAGTGCCAATGAGGCCCTACACCTCAGCCTGGAGCGGCACCAACTAGTACTAATAACTTTCATTTGTACTACCTTTAGGTAGAATACTACATTGCACCAGAGGAGTCACTAAGGGCCCATTGACACAATGGGGTTAATTTATTAAAGGCAAATAGACTGTGCATTTTGCAAGTGCAATTGCTCCAGAGCAATTGAGATGAAGCTTCACTTAGCAAAGAATACGCAATCGGGTGCAAGGTGCGAACAACAGTTTTGCTTGCAGATGATTGGGTGATCAGTCAGCAGAGCTTCTTCTCATTTAAAAGCTCTAAAACGAGTGCACTTGCAAAGTGCACAAACTATTTGCCTTTAGTAAATCCACCGTTTTCCATAAATGCACCACATTATTATATGATTTTGTATTGAGGCATACTCTGATAATTAGGCCCGTTTATTTTAAATTGCCTGGCAGCGCACTGCAATACCTGAAAAAATGTGCCATCATAATTTTTATAATGCAGCTCACCAAAACACAAAATAGTGCACGACCGTTGTAGTGTGCTGGCTGGGTATTTTGGGGTGCAATTTATACAATTAGTCAATTAGATTGTAAGCTCTAAGGAGCAGGGCACTCTGATTCCTACTGTATTAAAGTGTATTGTATTTGTACTGTCTACCCTCAAGTTGTAAAGCGCTGCGTAAACTGTTGGCACTATATAAATCCTGTATAATAATAATAATAATAGTAATTAAAAAGGTCCCTCACAGTGGGCTCATTAAAGGCCGGCTGTAAGGAAAAAAAATGTATTTCTTTTGGTATTCATGAAAAACGTACCCCTTTTCAAATTTTCTGTTCTCCACATGCAAAAATAAAGTAACTGGAATACAGCATCATTAAAAATTCATTATTCCTGTGTTGCCGTCCCTCCTTCCTTGTAAGTACCTGCTGGCAGGTCTGAGTCACTACAAATAAGGAAACCCTGCATCCTTATGCAACTCTTTTAAGCATGAATGAGTTATGTTGCTCCTCTCCAGCTATTAGATGGTATTGTGCAGATAGTGATTTTATGATCTGCAAAATATCAATAAAAATACTTTTTCTAGAGATGCTGGGAATGCAAAACTGAACTCAACTCTTTTATTTTCCCAAAGAGAGGCCATAACTTATATACAATAACTAACCATTGCACCTGTCAAGAGAACCTATTTGCATATTCAGGACTTGGCAGATCTCAGTAGGTACATATACTATTTTAACAAAATATATTTACAGCATGGACATGTATATTGCACTTTTGACTTAATCTTCTGCAGTTCCTAAAAATACCTCAAATTATCCTGATTTCCTAATTTTATATTTTTTAAAACAGTTTTTCTTAAGATTTATGTGGAAACTGTAATACCTTCCTAAATGACTGGTATGCAGCCACCGCAATATATTGCAAGAATATACAGTATAGTTGTCACTAATAATTTTACAAGACATAGGTTATTTCTTGTATGTAGTAAGCAGTGGAACTGCACAATTTACCGAATGTTAGCCAGTTATGTGGTTCTTTGTTTTATGATTGGCTGATGTCTGCAAAAACATAAAAATAAGTGTTTTTTTTTAAACCTGTCTTCCTTACCCATCACTGGAGGCTGAGGAGACCTGCATATACTATACAACCAGTCTGAGTCCCTTTATCTGATTTTGACATCCTCAGTATACTGACCAGCTCTACTTTGAACTGATCTCACTAAAAGCGTCTAATGCCTAATGCCTGGTACACACAGGCCGAATATCTGCCGGTATCAGCAGGTTCAAAAGAAACCGGCCAACATTCAGATCATGTGTACAGGAGGGGGGGGGGAGGGTGGTCCCCCTATCAGAACACAATAGCTCAGCGTGGAGATCGCTGTGCTAAAATCACATCATTAGTACATTGACCTCCTCATAGTGTGTACCAGGCACAGCTTTTAGGGTAATTAAACTGGTCCTTTCATTAACCCTAACTGCCAGTTCCTCTTTTTTCACTTTCAATGGTTGAGTACATTTTCTTTTTTAAACTTGTACCAATTAAAGGAACACTGCAAACCTAAATCTTTACTAAAGATCCCCGAAACAAATTTCTGCCTTTATGTTTGTACACACCACAGAGTTTTCACAGATTTTTATCGAGCAATCTAAAAAAAGTACATCTACAATTACCTGTGCACACAAAAACAACACAAAAGCCTCTTGCTAAACATAACAAAAGAAACCATGTTGAGTTAAGAAAGACCACATATTACGACTTACAATTGTACATTTAAAATGAAGGTATACAAAACAGCATAGATGGCTTACATGATAAAAAAACTTTGCTATATTACTTTTTCTAGTGTTAAGCCTAAACAACGTCCCAAAAAGTATTCCATAAAGAGACCCTGTCATCAAACCACTCATTTCAACAATCCTCTTTGGATTGGATTATTGGCTCTTCATGGCTTGGCACCCCATTATCTCTCTGAGCTTTTATCAACTCCCCCCTCGTAACCTCTGCTCCTCAAATTCTGGTTTGCTGTGTGTCCCCCCTACTCACCTAAACTCAATAAGAGACAAAGCCTTCTCTCCACAACTCAGGAATTCACTTCAAAAGAACATCAGAGAGTCATCTTCTCTAAACTCATTCAAATCAAATCTAAAAATGTTTTTCTTTAGACAAGCTTAATTGTCTCTTTTTCCTTTATGTTATCCTGTGTATTTATTGTGTTTCCTTGTAAAGTGCTTTAAAGAGGAAGTAAACCCTGATGGGTTTACATCCTCTTTGTTTCCCTGCAAAGGTAAAGCATAATGGGCTACTACGCATCTCATAGTAGCCCATTATGTGTCACTTACCTGACACAGGAGCCTGCGATGTCACCGCTGTCCCCTCTTCCATGAAGCGTCCATCTTCCTTCCAGGTATCGCTGCTCCGGTGCTGTGACTGGCCAGAGCAGCGATGACTTCACTCCGGCGCATGCACGCGGGAGCCGTCAGTGACGGCATGATTGCCTTCACTAACGGCACGCTCAGTGCGCCGTAGACACCGCTGCCCGTGTTTAGGAAAACATCTCCTTAACTGTGTGGTTTACAACCACTTTAAGAAGCTACCTTTAAAATCTCTCTATAATATAAAGTTTATCATCATTATTATTATTATTATTAGATTATGTGCATTTAGTGTAGACATCCAAAATTGCTTCTGGGCACCACCATCTTGTATGTGATGTCAGCAGCCCAAGCAGACTCTGAGTTGTCTTATAAAGTGGAGCTAAAGTCTACTTTAAAAAAAACTGTGAGCAGGCAGGCTCTTAAAGCAGAATATACATGCAATGCCTCTTCTGCAATAAAAAGATTCTACTTGCCTGCTCAGAGTGATATTGTCCCATGCCAGCCAATTAAAGCTGCCTAATGGGGCGTACACACGGTCTGACTTTTCGGCTACAAAAGTCCGACAGCCCGTCCGACAAACTTTCGATGGACTTTTGGCGGACTTTCTAACGAACGGACTTGCCTACATACGATCACACCAAAGTCCGACGGATTCGTACGTGATGACGTACACCAGACTAAAATAAGGAAGTTGATAGCCAGTAGCCAATAGCTGCCCTAGCATGGGTTTTTGTCCGTCAGACTTGCATACAGACGAGCGGATTTCTGGGTCCGGCGGAGTTACGACGTAAAGATTTGAAGCAAGTTCCAAATCTAAAGTCCGTCAGATTTGCGACTGGAAAAGTCCGCTGAAAGTCCGGGGAAGCCCACACACGATCGGATTCTCCGCTGGATTTGGTCCGTCGGCGTCCGGACTTTTGTAGCCGAAAAGTCCGACCGTGTGTACGCCCCATAAGACTCACATTCAGAAAAAGCCAGAGAGAAGATAACAGTGAGCTTGCAGGCATTGGACTGTTGAAGCAGCGGTAAGTATTGCGGACTTTACAACACTTCCATCTTAAGTGACACTTCCTAGTCTAACCTCTCACTACTCTGTCATGTGCTCCATAAAAGGTTACGTAGGGAGGTGAGGGAAGGGATGGAAGAGTTGGGCACTCCATGAACTACTAGTGGAGTGACAGTTCAGTAGGGAGGGGGCTGCACTAGACAATCGAATAGTCAAATTTGCTAGAAAGTTCAGAGGCATATTGCAAGTTATTATATACATGGAAATGATAAATGCTGCAAGTAAGCATTTAAAATACTTTATAATTTGTTTTTACCTGCATTTTTTTAAGTTGGTGACAGGATCTCTAGGGTATATCATGTATGGGGGATAGGTAAAGTATACTGTATGTCAAGGCTTTTTCTTTTCTAGTTTTTGATAGAGCAGGGAAGGGCTTGGGCTCAGTTAAAGAGATTTTCCCTCACTTCTTGTCCAACTGACAAAAGTTTCACTATACACTAAGCTGTCCCCAAGCACTACTGCACAGAAGCCGTGGTTTCTCTGCTCTGCACTAATGATGGCTTGAAACTAGGGCTGCACCGATACCAATACCGGTATCGGTGTCGATACAAAGCATTTGCATGAGTACTTGTGCAAATGCTCCGATACCTAAATCTGTTATCTTTGCGGTGCAATTTGAGCACATAATGACATGTGATTTGAACAGGAATGTGGTGCGATTCCTGTCCGAAAAACATGCAGTTTCCCGCACTGCTCCTGTGTAAACGCAGCCTGGTCATAGTGATTTCAGCCTGGAGCAATGTGGAAAATCTCATGTGATTCAGACAGGAATCACACCGTATTCCTGTTCAAATAGCATGCTATTTTTTTTTTTTGCAGTGCGATTTGAGCTCATTAATTTTGTATGGGCTCAAATTGCACCACAAAGGTATTGGTAATTGATATCAACGAGTACTTGAGTACTCATCGGTAACACACACCGTACTCATCGGTAACAAAAAACTACCTATGGGATTCACAACTGCGATCTAAGGCAGCACTTGCCTATGGAGCTACAACTGAATGTATAATGGGTCAGACAGGATTGATAAATTAGTCACACACATTAGAGAAAAACTGAATGTACATTTGTACTGCCCCATGGTGTCTGCTACTGCAGCTTCAACCCTAAACAGGAATTCTGGAAATGAACTTTAAAGGACAACAGAAAATCTAAATTTACATAAAACTGGGTTATTTAATATTATAGGATAATGGTATTATAAATCAATATCAGCACAATGGCCAAACAGATGTCAGAAGTGTGGGAAGCAAGCCAGTTTAGGGAAAGTTTTATTTATGGCAGTAGCAGCACATGGCTCTTCTGAATCAGAGAGTAGTACTAATTGGCCAGAAGGATAGACAGCAGAAGTTGCAAAAAGAACCTCAAATACAGATTGGTTTATTAAATCATTTGGGTATGTAGATGGAAAAGCAGGACTTTACTCATTCTGTACTAAGCAGGACTGTAAAATCAGATGGAAAGCAATCGGCACCTAGGGGACCCTACATTCCTGATCAATCACCTTCTACATACTGTTCCCTGATTTCTCAGTGCTTTGTTTTGGACCACCTGGCTACTTCTTTATCCTACCCAGTTAGAAAAAAATAAATAAAAAATAGGGAGAACTCAGACCTTCCATGTAATTCTTCTAATACAGTATAGCATTTCCTGGAAACATGCCAGCTTTTGCCTGGAAATACAGGATTTTCACTTAGGCTATAAGCTCTCCAGGCACTGGGCTCCACTCTGCAACTGCCTGCTTACCTAAAAGAGGAAGGCACTGTCACTACTGTCAGGCAGAGCTGGAACCATGATAACTGCAATAGCAGCCTACTTTTTTTCAGTAATGGTACCTGAAGAGGAGTGAGGGCACTGACTTTCTGTCTCCCCTTGTTGAATGATATATCACATGACATAACATGACAGGAGACAGGAGGAAGGAAAATCGGCCTTAATTTCTGGGTGGATGAAGGAAGTCTGACCTGTGAGAACGTGGATGGTGGGGAGAGCAACTCAGCGACTCAGCTCAGCTCTATTCTCCCCCTTCAAAGCCCCAAACGCCATCTCTGTCAGAGCCCTTCAGCTTCCCTCCTTCCTCCAGAGCCATCCAGCGCCCCTTAGTTTAATGTACCCCACAGAGTACCCCCCCAGCTCCCTTCCCCCAACCCAGTGACACAGAGCAGTCCTCCTCAATGTCACCCACCAACGCAGCAGCATTTTTTTCCTCAGTTCCTCAGTCCCACAGACTCAAGGGTTTTTTCATTCCAGCAATACCACCATCCTAGTGCCATTTTGTACCCCCAGTGCCACAGAGCTATTTTTTTTTTGTTTTTCGCCACTGAAGCAGAGGAATTTTTTTCCTCACACTAATGTTGGGACATTTCTTTCTTCACTGCTGTTCACCCCATATTTTACTGTGGGACAGTATGTGAACTGCTAATAAATTCTTAATTGGCATAATTTTGGCACATGCCTCAACCATTACATATGTTTTGGTGCAGTGCACTGTACATGCCACTTTTAAACCCACCCTCTGCTCCGACCCCTGTCTTATCCCTATTTTCAGGACCACGATTTACAAAAGTTCCTAGGTATAAGAACACAAGCTTGTACTGATGGGAAAATGCAGGTTGCTTTCAGGTGCGTTTCACTATCATTTGACATCAGATTAAGACACTTCTGGGATAATTTAGAGTTCATTGACAGGTGCACTTGACAGCTTCAGGTTGCTTCTGAATTTCCATTAACTTATACTGAGAGAGAAGCAGTTCTGAAGGGAATAAAAGTCCCTCAACACAAGCCGTTAAAGCCTAACTTTTTCTTTCAGACTATGTTTCATATTACACCCATATTTAGTGTATAACATAAAGCATGGTCAGTCTCTGCAGCCCCCCACCGTTTATTTGCCCCTTCTAATACAGATGCCAAGGCTTCTTATCCCTGTTGGCACCTGTCAAATTTGAAACGGGCACAGCTGTGTGTGGCTCCGCTCACACAACCAAATAATTCATTCACAGGAGGTTGTGAATGAAAAAAACTGCAAGGTCCATCTGCTACTACAGCAGTACTCATTGTTTTTTTAGTTGTAATACGTTTTTTATTGAGTAAACGTTCAAAAAAAAAAAAAAAAAAAACAGGATCACATATGTAAGACAAATGTAATATGGATTCAGTTTTTAATGGAATTCAAGCGTGGTAATGTCTCCCCACTCAGAGTCCATTGATACGTCCTGCAACCCTGTATCCCAAGGTCTTTACCTCGGTATGGACCAGTGGCTGTAGGAGTCCATGCATTGCTCCACTGATTGCAGGTGCAATGATGATCAGGCTCGAATGTAAAAATGCACATTTTTATTTAAATTATAATGGGTGAATATATTATTTTTACAAAAAGTGGACTTGTCTTGAAAGAGAGAATTCAGTTGCACAATAAAATATTTCCACCTTAGGCCAAGGCCAATATTAGAAACCTAATAATAACAAATATCATGTAGGATGAGATTAAAAGGGTTGTAAACCCTCTTTTTTTTCTTTTTTTTTTTAATAACATGTCACACTTATCTCCACTGTGCAGTTCGTTTTGCACAGTGGCCCCGATCCTTGACTTCTAGGGTCCCCCAGCGACGCTGGTAGATCCTCCCCGCATCGAGTGTCCACATTGGAGAAGGCTCTCCTAAGGTGGACCCCCGTGCGGGCGTGCTCCCAAGTCCTGCATCTGTGTACATTCACACAGAATGCAGGACTCTGCCCCACCCCCCCAGCGCCTGCATCATTGGATTTGATTGACAGCAGTAGGAGCCCATGGCTGAGCTGCTATCAATCTATCCAATCAAGAGCCGAGACAACGGGCAGAGAGGAAGAGCATGCCTCCGCCAAGGGAACGAACGGGCTCAGGTGAGTAAAACGGGGGGCTAGGGGGCCAGGGAGTGTCAGAAGTTTGTTCACCTTAATGCAGAAGTTTGTGCACCTTAATGAGTGGGAGTTGAACTGCCACTCGTTCAACTCCCCGCCAGCACTGCCACTCGTTCAAATCCCCGCCAGCAATGCCACTCGTTTAACTCCCCGCAAGCACTGCCAGTCCTTCAATTCCCCGCCAGCACTGCCACTCGTTCAACTCCCCGCCAGCACTGCCACTCGTTCAACTCCCCTCCAGCACTGCCACTCGTTCAACTCCCCTCCAGCACTGCCACTTGTTCAACTCCCTGCCAGCACTGCCACTCATCCCATCATCCCCCACCCCCCTCCCCCAAGGAGTAAGAGAAGGAATAAAAATAGAGACTACATGGAAAGGAGAGGAAAAGAGGGGGAGGAACAAAGAAAAGGGACAGAAAGAATAAGTGAACAAGAACGACGGCTAGAGAGAGGGAAAGGAAAAAAAAACAAGAAATTGGGATAGAAAGAAAAGGGGAAAGATAGGAGAACAAAGAGAAAGAATGGTACATCCCACAACATGGGGAATTTTATCAAGGGGTCATGACACTAGAAAGGTTGAGAACCACTGGATTAGATGAATATGATGGGGGAAAATCCCTCCCACTTGTAGATTTAATTTTGAAAAAATGTCCTGGCAAGACACAACTGGGGAGTTCATACATTTCGTAGACACCCTTTAGAATTCAGTGCTTACGTCAGATTCTGTAGAGAGGTACATGAATCTCATTGTGTCTGTACTTCCTTAGTGCACTCATTCCCTCTCTCCCTGGCCACTGTGCCCATCACACTGATAAGTGCATGGCCGAGGAGATTTGTACTAGGTTTAGCTGATGATGGGGGACTGAGAGGGGGTTCCCCATCAGGCCCGCTTTTTAATTTTGACTGACAGTGCAGGTGAGTGGGTGAATCCATAGTTCATATTCAGCCCAATAGCAACTTTTGAATCCACCCAATGCCATGAGCAGTCAACAAAAATTAGAGTTCCCCAACAGCCTCAACAGAATCTCCCAACCAACAGCTAAATGGGGCAGAGGATACAGCTCTGTGCAGGAAGTGGCCACATTCATGACAGCTTCCCAGCACAGGCGCTACATGCTCTGAGTAGATTTGTACGTCACCTTAGAGATGGCCTTCATTACCGCCAGTTTCCTAGTGTGAGAACTGACGGTTATTCTTTAATAATTTGCTGCTGCCATAGTAACAGATTCATAAAGTGGCAGTAGTAAGAATTACCTTAGTTTGTAGCACATGTCGGTAATGTTACTGACACTGGTGCGAATGCATGCCTTAACTAGGCACAAGTAGTTCTTAAAGCTGAATTCCTGGAATGCATGTCACTTCCTGGACTTATCTCTCTTTATTTATATATGACAAGTTTTTGGGCTCTGCTGTAGGATACGCTCCAGGCTGTGAGAGGAGAAAAGCAAACACAGCAGCTATACCCTCCCCTCTGCTGCCTATTCATAGAAGCCTTTCGGGTTCATTTACTAAAGGCAAATAGAGTGTGCAGTTGCACTCTGCACATGCAGTTACTCCAGAGCTTGGTAAAAGAGGGGAAACTCTGTTGACTTTCATCATCAAATCGTGTGCAAGTAAAAATGCTGTATTTTTTAAAATTTTCCTTGCATGTGATAGAGTATTCTCTGCAAGCTTCACCTCATTTACTAAGCTCTGGAGCAACTGCACTTACAAAGTGCATTGTCTACTTGCCTTTAGAAAATCCACCACTTTGTATTTTGTGAATGAGTTCACATAGTATGAAGGCTTCTGTGATTGGGTAGGAGGAAGGGAGGGGCGGGTATAACAGCTACATCAACTCTACTGTTGAAGATGTTGAGACCAAGGGGTCCAGCATCAGGCTCCCCAAACAACAGAGATAGCTGTCTTCCGGGAGTTTTAACCCTTTAGTAACTAAAAATAAAAAAAATGTTAATGCCTGAACACAATTTTCCAACGTTGACATGTGTTAGTAAATCTGTACATATCACAACTACTTTGTGTATCCAGGTGAATTATATCTTTTTTTTTTAAGGACAAAATTTTCAAATTGGGCTTTCTTTTGGTGGTAAATGGTAACTGATATCTTCTGATTTGTTATATCTAAGAAAACCTGGCCCAAAATAGTATAAAAAAACTTTTTTTTTTTTTTTTTTTAAATTTAGCTGTATATTTCTTGCTATTACCATAATTTACCATCAAAGGACAACCCAAAAAAAATTATCATGCTCCTGATGATCGCAGCGATACCACACATGTGTATGTTATTTGTTGTTTGTACCCGTAGTATGACCCAGAAACAATGTTGCACATCTTGCTTTTTTATTTTATCCTACCTAAAACACAGACACTCACACTAATTTAAAGAATTCTTAAAAAAAAAAAAAAAAAAACTTTAAAAAATATATTTTGACCCCGACTCTAACATTAACCCTGGTGCTGACCTACTGTAGATCTAACCTTGATCTCAATATTTTTAAAATTTTTATATTTTTTTTTTTTCCACACAAGGAGAAGAAGATACAATGTAACTTCCTCTCCATTCAGAAGAGGAGGTAAATGCAGGTGTGGGCTGCACAGGAACTAATCACTGGGATAGCCAATCAGAGGCTATTACAGTGATCAGGTGACCTGGAACCAGGAGTCCTGGGTCCAGATTGTTGGTGAGAGTCCAGTCTCTGTATTAGAAGCATGCAGCACGAAGAGAAGTACGCATATATGCAGCTCCATGGAAAAAAAGCCCAGTTCAGTACGGCTGCACTATGTGTACTATTGGGGGGGGAAGGGGTTAAAAAACTTGTCAGATGTACATAATAGAGATCCCGGAGTTGGTTTGCCTTCATACTGGAGTTCAGCTTTAAGGAATCTACTGCCAGAAAAATTTTAAGTTCCCCTAAATGTATTCTAAAATCCTTACAATATCTTTAGTTCCCCGGGGAAAACTGGAGTTTGTAAATGCATTTGTACAGTGGATAAAGTTAAACTCAGGTAAATCTATGTATACTATTCATCAAAATTGTGCTACCAGACTTATCCCATTCAAAGCACTGCCATGCCCCGATTATGTGTTTGACCTAGCCCAGGCCTGACAAAAATTAGTAGCCTGTAAACCTTGGCATGAGCCCCACCATAATCACATGCTATAGAAAGCTGGTTTGTTGCAAACTTCTACATTAGAAAGCAAATCGTAACCCACAGTACATAATAAAGAAGTTCTCCAGTTCTTTTCCTGTTCTTTAACAACTGCACATTTTTTTATTCTCCATGTAAGATTCAGTAAAAAGTTTATTTGCCAAAACTGATTGAACGTATGTTAATGCTATAAAAAGAAGCCATAACTTCTTGAGAATGTCTTAATTAAAGAGAAATTAGACCCAGTCTACATGCAGGGATTATTTGATCTATTTTCCTGTAATTGCTCAGTAAAATGGGCGAGCATTAGTCTACTAATTCCCAGCACATTTCTGCCTGTAAACAGTGTGTGCTGTTAAATTGATCTTCTTGCTAAGGTAAAACGGAGTCAATAGCGGAGCTGCTCCCAAAGGCCTTGTGCGGTACTAAGATAGTATAAATAACTGGGTTTAATCATAGCGGTGCTGTGTGTTCCCAAAAAAGAAATCAGAGCACCATAAACCCATATTACAAACCCATGATTAACTAAAGTGGAGCGAAGTACAAAAATATACATTTTACTTTTAAATAACAATGGTTATGCACTCATTCAATAACTTTATCAAATACTTTTAGTATAACCACATTATTTTTTTCCTCCTCTGGGAGGCACAGTGGAGAGATGATCGATGTCATTAAAGGAAGAGGATAAGTTATAATAGTAAATTAGGCACAGGATGGGTAACTCATAATGGAATCACATAAAGGAGGGTAGATTGAAATGAGAAGAGGTATAAAAATGAAATAGTAGAGTAGAGAGATTATATTGAATTAAAACACTAAACATAATAGGACGCGAAAATAGTAATTTGAAATTATACACTTTTATTTATTTTTTTTTTATTCATATATTATTTTTAATTTTTTTTAATTTTTATTTTTTTTGTATTGGTGATTGTTTGACACACATAATAGGGCACTATAAAGCCCCCTTTTTAATTATACTTTGGATAATGTTTTCCACAAATTGAGTTTTGGTTATGGGTAGGCAAATGGGTGGGCTCTTTCCTTTTTTTATTTTTTCTCTTCTCTCTTTTGAAGAGGACATAATCAAGGATCCGGTGTCTTTTCTCAGGGTGGGGTTAGTGTGGTGTATGTTAATGAAAAGATTTATATAGATATATTGTGCAATGTGTTTTTCTATGTTGTATGTTGGAATTTGTCTTAAAAAAAAAAAAAAAAATGATTATAAAAAAAAAAACGTAAATGTGTCTTGCCACAAGCCACTGTACAGCAGAAATCCATCAAAGAAGAGGATGGTGATGCAGTGAGCTCTTCTGTATAGCACAATTCTGCCTATCCAACAAGTTTTCAGGCACTGGGAGCTGGATGGTAGAGTGTTAGGAAGCTGCATGGGGAGGACTACCATAGTGTGATGATGTTCTAATAGTCCCCTGAGTAAACAGGTGACATAAAAAGCTGTAAGAGGGACCTACTAGACATGTGCGATTAGTTTTGTATGAATCGAAAATTCGTACGAATTTCCGTAAATTCGTACATTCGGGAGGATCCGAAATACGAATTGCTATGCTTAATTTTCGTTTACGAATTTCGGATCCAAATTCCTAACGAACATTCGTAATTGTTAAGAAAAGTTAACAAACCTAAAAGTTAAAAACCCAGGAAGTCAGCACAGCACAGGGATGGTGGGAGCCCCTCATAATGATAAATTCATCATAACGAACATTCGTAATTGTTACGAAAAGTTAACGAACCTAATGAAAATTCGTATTTCACACAACATTTTAGACACGAATTACGAATTAATTCTAATACGAAACGGAACGAAGCGAAACAAAACAAATTTATTGACGGTGCACATGTCTAGGACCTATGGTGTTACCTTTCTGGTTATGCTGGGTGGTAAGAGTATTTAAACCACAAGAGGGGCTTAATGAAATTATACACATTTTGGCAAGTCAAGCGATTTACAGATAAATATTGTAAATATGTATTGCCCTAACTGCCTAGCATTCTGTTTTAGGCATTGGTTCTTTTTTTTTTTTTTTTTTTTTTTAGCAGTATCTGCTTTTTAAAGTGATTCTAAAAGTTATATATATTTTTTAAATAACAAACATGTTATACTAACCTACTCTGAGGCTCAGGTAAGTATAAGAGGGGCTGCAACCAGCAGGTTTTTTAAATAATGCATACAATGCGTTAAGGTTCAAAGCCTTCTGCCTTTAGAACCACTTTACATATTTGCCGACCACCCCATAGCAGATTTACTGCTACAGGGCAGGCGTGCTGTGCAGAATCAAGTGTATATATATATAGGGCTTTTTTTCTCAGAGAACAGGTGCAGGAACTCAACCATACCCGCCACACACACATACCTGCCAAATGGCATCAAATAGTAGCTCTTCCCTCTGCATACAACCCCTCCCTCCACTTCCCTCATCTTCTCCCCCCTCCTTAAAAGCTCTACCATCTGTCATATTTCTTACCTTAGTTGCAATATTAAGCTGAAGCACCTATCCGGCTGTAGTACCTCCCAGCATACTATCCTATACTACAGTCAATTGCAAGGGAGATCATGCAGTAGGAGCATCAACAACTGGTCACCAGGGAAAAAAATGGAGACCACAGAGGGTGCAGCCTACCACGCACCCTCTCCTGCCCATGACTGCACTGAACCCTGGTTATTTGTTCTGTATCTCCCTTGTCCCTGTCCGGCACTCAGTGGGATCTGCGCAGGAGAGCTGAACTGTGGGAGTTACTGGGAGATAAGCTATCACTTGTAAACGCAGAAGCTGGACTTTAGTGTTACCAAGTGATAGTGGTGAGCCAGAGGTGGTGGAACTGAGTTCCCCCTAGTTCCTGCTGAAAAAAAAGCCATATTATATATATATATATATATATATATATATATATATATATATATATATATATATATATATATACCGTATTTATCGGCGTATAACACGCACTTTTTTCCCCTTAAAATCAGGGGAAAATCGCGGGTGCGTGTTATACGTCCATCCCCTGCGATCCCCCGCTGACCGTGAGTGGAGCGATCGCTGGCCACCGATATACAGATAGCCAAGTTTGAAAATGGCGCCACCAGCGCCAAAATACATGGCCGTGACTTGCGGCTGCTCTCGGCCACTTTCGGCTCCACTCGTAGTCCTGCCCAGGATGGGCATGACTGTGAGCGGAGCGAGCGCCACCCTCATACAGATAGCCGAGTGTAATCAGCTAGGTTCGCCTAGCTCCGCTCACAGTCACGCCCAGTCCCGCCCTATGATGGACACAGGGACTGGGCATGACTGTGAGCGGAGCTAGCCGAACCTAGCCGAGTATACTCGGCTATCTGTATATGGGCGGCGCTCGCTCCGCTCACAGTCACGCCCACCGCGGGCGGGACTATGAGTGGAGCCAAAAGTGGCCGAGAGACCTGCCGCAACTCACGTCTATGTAGTTCGGTGCCGGCGGCGCCATTTTCAAACTGCAGTGACACTGACAAGTCACTGCAGTTTAACTGCAGCCTAGGGAAGGCTGCAAATGAACACAGACAATGCCGCAGATGGGCATTGACAAAGCTACAGGGCTGCAAATGGACACTGATAAGGCTGCAAATGACACCAAGGCTGCAAATGACACTGGACAAGCATGCAGATGGACGCTGTGCAAGGCTGCATTGATGGGCATTTAAATGTAAGTTTTTTTCCTTAAAACTCGTAAAAGTTTTTTTCCTTAAAATTCCCTCCTAAACTTGGGGTGCGTGTTATACGCCGGCGCGTGTTATACGCCGATAAATACGGTATATATATATATATATATACACAGTCAGGTCCATAAATATTGGGACATCGACACAATTCTAATCTTTTTGGCTCTATACACCACCACAATGGATTTGAAATGAAACGGACAAGATGTGCTTTAACTGCAGACTTTCAGCTTTAATTTGAGGGTATTTACATCCAAATCAGGTGAACGGTGTAGGAATTACAACAGTTTGTATATGTGCCTCCCACTTTTTAAGGGACCAAAAGTAATGGGACAATTGGCTGCTCAGCTGTTCCATGGCCAGGTGTGTGTTATTCCCTCATTATCCCATTTACAAGGAGCAGATAAAAGGTCCAGCATTCATTTCAAGTGTGCTATTTGCATTTGGAATCTGTTGCTGTCAACTCTCAATATGAGATCCAAAGAGCTATCAGTGAAGCAAGCCATCATTAGGCTGAAAAAAACACAACAAACCCATCAGAGAGATAGCAAAAACATTAGGTGTGGGCAAATCAACTGTTTAGAACATCCTTAAAAAGAAAGAATGCACCGGTGAGCTCAGCAACACCAAAAGATCCGGAAGACCACGGAAAACAACTGTGGTGGATGACCGAAGAATCCCTTTCCCTGGTGAAGTAAACACCCTTCACAACAGTTGGCCAGATCAAGAACACTCTCCAGGAGGTAGGTGTATGTGTGTCAAAGTCAACAATCAAGAGAAGACTTCACCAGAGTGAATACAGAGGGTTCACCACAAGTTGTAAACCATTGGTGAGCCTCAAAAACAGGAAGGCCAGATTAGAGTTTGCCAAACATCATCTAAAAAAGCCTTCACAGTTCTGGAACAACATCCTATGGACAGATGAGACCAAGATCAACTTGTACCAGAGTGATGGGAAGAGAAGAGTATGGAGAAGGAAAGGAACTGCTCATGATCCAAAGCATACCACCTCATCAGTGAAGCATGGTGGTGGTAATGTCATGGCGTGGTCATGTATGGGTGCCAATGGAACTGGTTCTCTTGTATTTACTGATGATGTGACTGCTGACAAAAGAAGCAAGACGAATTCTGAAGTGTTTCGGGCAAAATTATCTGCTCATATTCAGCAAAATGCTTCAGAACTCATTGGACGGCGCTTCACAGTGCAGATGGACAATGACCCAAAGCATACTGCGAAAGCATCCAGAGTTTTTTAAGGGAAAGAAGTGGAATGTTATGCAATGGCCAAGTCAATCACCTGACCTGAATCCGATTGAGCATGCATTTCACTTGCTGAAGACAAAACTGAGGGGAAAATGCCCCAACAACAAGCAGGAACTGAAGACAGTTGCAGTAGAGGCCTGGCAGAGCATCACCAGGGATGAAACCCAGCATCTGGTGATGTCTATGCATTCCAGACTTCAGGCTGTAATTGACTGCAAAGGATTTGCAACCAAGTATTAAAAAGTGAAAGTTTGATGAATGATTGTTAATCTGTCCCATTACTGTTGGTCCCTTAAAAAGTGGGCGGCACATATACAAACTGTTGTAATTCCTACACCGTTCACCTGATTTGGATGTAAATACCCTCATATGAAAGCTGAAAGTCTGCAGTTAAAGAACATCTTTGTTTCATTTCAAATCCATTTTGGTGGTGTATAGAGCCAAAAATATTAGAATTGTGTCGATGTCCCAATATTTCTCTCTCTCTCTCTCTCTCTCTCTCTCTCTATATATATATATATATATATATATATATATATATATATATATATATATATATATATGTGATTCTCCACTTCTGGGTAGGAGGCGTGCACATGCCACTTGTGTGATTTGTCACAGCAGAAACCGATCGGAGGGTTCTGGCCAATAGACATCCACCAGCACCCACCGATTGTGTGGAAGAGACGCAGAACAAGGCAGAGCTCTGTTCTGGCAGGGGGGGGGGAGTAATGGATTTTCATTCCCTGCAAAGCAGGGAAAGAAAATCCATTGCTTTCCTTAGTAAAAACACCAAACACTGTACACAAAAAAACTGGCTAGGCACACATTTAACTCTTTGATCGCCCTAGATGTTTGATCTCTTTCCAGCCAGTGTCATTAGTACAGTAACAGTGCACATTTTTAGCACTGATCACTGTATTGGTGTCACTGGTTCCCACAAAGTGTCAAAAGTGCTAGTTAGGGCCAGAATGTCCGCCGCAATATCGAAATCCTGCTAAAAGTCGCTGATTGCCACCATTACTAGTATAAAGGAAAATAAATACAAATTCCAGCATATATCCCATAGTTTGTAAACACTATAACTTTTGCGCAAACCAATAAATATACGCTTACTTAATTTTTTTCTTTACCAAAGACATATAGCACAATATAAATTGGCCCAAATTTATGAAGAAATGTGATTTTTTTTTTACATTTTTTTCATTGGATATGTTTTATAGCAGAAAGTAAAAAAAAAAAAAAAAAAAAAGTTTTTCTTTTAAATTGTCAATCTTTTTTTGTTTATAGTGCAAAAAAGAAATACAGTGGTGATCAAATACCACAAAAAGAAAGCTCTATTTGTGGGAATAAAATGACAAATTTTATTTGGATACAGCGTTGCACGACCATGCAATTATCAGTTAACGTAATGCAGTGCCGTATTGCAAAAAATGGCCTGGTCATGAAGGGGGTAAATCTTTCAAAGGTCAAGTGGTTAATGCTGCTAAACTTGAAGGATTTTGCCTTATAAGATAATGTCTTGCCACTACAACAACCATCAAGATGCAAAGAGATACACTATCTGGCCTATTTCATGAGATGGTTCAAAGTTCAATGACTTGCAGAAACCCGTAAAAATCAACAGATTACTTTCATTAG
The DNA here is from genome assembly GCF_042186555.1 of Aquarana catesbeiana. Classification (NCBI taxonomy): domain Eukaryota; kingdom Metazoa; phylum Chordata; class Amphibia; order Anura; family Ranidae; genus Aquarana; species Aquarana catesbeiana. The sequence continues at coordinate 722,670,686 of NC_133324.1, forward strand.
TAGTAAGAATGTATTATGAACACTCCATATATTAATGGTTTGTGACCCTGTCCTGTGATGTATACAGAGCATGTAGGTACACTCAGCCCACTGCACTGGAGTTGTCAGCTGTCCAGGGATTTATAGACAATCTGTAAAAATGCATAGAAGCTCAAGCTAAATTGCAGGTAGCTATACATTTTTTTTTACAGCTCTGCATTTATTAATGCATTATTAAATGTATTTTTAAATGCAAGAAGTACCTGTAGGCTTAAAACCCTAAATTGAAATTGACATCAGCCTCCTACAGTTCACTATACAACATAGCTCAGGTTCGGGGAGGCAAAAGCAGCACAAGAAACCATTCAGTTGTGCTTCAATGGAAAGAGCATGCTGATAGGGGGAGAAAGCAGAATGACAGAAAGATAAGCTCATCAATCTACTGATTCTTTTTGCACTGTCAAACCAAAAATTGAAGGAGGAGACCTATAAGTGTTACTGAACCGCAGTAAAGAAAAAAAAAATCAGGTTCCCTGCCCTCCTGGGCTATGATGTGTGGCAGAGCTGTACAAATCCCAGGACTGGATGGACAGAAATGCAAATCATCTGGCAGGTAAAATAGCTGCCATGAACAGTAGATTTATATATTTTATCTGTGTATTTGTTTGTCTGTTTCAAGGTTATCTGTAACACTCACGTAGAAAAAAACAATTGCATGTAAAAACAGTGTTGTTTTCTTGTAGTTTAGTATCAGTAGGTCAATGTTTTTATCACATGGAAACATGATGCACAATTGAAAATATATTTATCGAGGTCTCATAGGGAGCACAGATTGTCCTGTATATCATAGTGATCTCACTGTATATCACACTGCAGCATGATGTGAACAGAGTCATTAAAGTTGCACAGTGATATACAATATCATTACTAAAGTATTAGAGCGTGTTCAAACTGCAACTCTGGCAAAATACAAAGAGAAAGTGCTGTTCTCAAATGAAGCTGCGACATGTTGTGAAAAAATCCAATGCCTTTGAGGTTACATTCAACTCAAAACATTGTGAAGTATGTTTTAAAAAGCATGGCAGCCTAAGTTACTACGAATCAAATTAATTTATACATTATAGCTTAACAAACATACATTTAGTAGGAATGCTGCCCAAAACAATACCACCCCATCATTGTGACATATCAATAAAAAGCTTTTTATCCATCTATGTTTTTTGGGGCAGTTATCCATTACTAGGTAGGCAACCCATCACCAAGCATTAGTGGGACTTCAGTTCCAACACACTACTGCTGCCAGGGGGGTTTGTGGATGTACAATATTGGAGTTTGGATTGTGAACTCTTCTTTCCTGAAAAACACAAGCTTCCATAGGAACTGGTACAATGAGCTGAGGCTAAAATGCTGTTTAGAGCACAACGGACCAACAATCATACTTAAGATATCGATCAGATAACCACCTGGCAGAAGGAATCGGAAAGTCTATATTTGACTACTTGATCCAATTGTAGATCAAGTATGTAAAATAATTTTTATAAAGGATGATGAGTGTTTATGCATGCTTGCAGCATTCAAAAATCTTAAAACCCTATATGTTTCGCAGAATGAATAATGCTCCTTGAGCACTGGGTATGGCATTGCTGCTAGCAGTCTGTTAGGCCCTATGCACACTGGGCATTTAGGTGTGGGTAAAAGGCACAGGTGCACGATCCAACCTCCTCTGCTCTCTGCTAGAAGCCTGATAAAGTGGTTCTAAAGGCTTACCTGAGCCCCCTCCGATCCAGCAATGTTCTCGGCCTTCCTCCTCATTGGCTAAGAGAGTAGCAGGAGCCTATTGGCTCCCGTTGCTGTCCATCACAACCAGTGAGCCAATGAGGAGAGAGCAGGGGGGGGGGGGGGGGCGTGGCCCTGTGTGTCTTATGGATGCATACAGCAGCAGCTTAGGAGCAAGCATGCAATGGCTTTCTCTGGGGTCACTGCTTGTGAGGGAGGAGCCAGGAGCACTGGCGGGGGACCCGAAAAGAAAAGGATTGGAGCTGCTCTGTGCAAAACCACTGCACAGAGCAAGCTATTATAACATGTTTGTTATTTAAAAATAAAACAAAAACAAAAAAATGTAATGTTACTTTAAACTCTATGAGGGATCTGATGCAGACTTCTTGCATTCCAGGCAGTCATCCCTGGGAGCATACTGCCCTAAACGTTAGTACCACTTTGTACACTATCCAGCCCCATCCAGCTTCCGCAGCTGTCAGCTTTTTATACAGTCTAAAAGGCTGTCAGCAGTGGGGCTGCTTGCTCGGTGCATGGGGCCTAAGATTATAAACTCAGTGCTTAGCTCACTACTGTCCCTGCTTTCAAGGGACTGTCCTTTGTTTGGAGTCCCTTTGTCCTCCTCATGTGTCCCTCATTTTGGTCTGATCCATATAGTTATATATAAAATGCACTTTTTATCAAAAAGGGTTTCCCAGCGCTAAACCTTTCATCCAATTTCCAAATTGCTGCATTTGTAAATTTCAAAAGCCAGTATAAAAGAATAGTAGTGGTAACTATAATAACTATTATTTTTTTTCGTATAATTTACCTTTCAGGGGGCATGGCAGGGGTGTGTCCTATGCCTACATACTTTTGCTAATAGGTGTCCCTTGTTCCTATCTCAAAAAGTTGGGAGGTATGTCAGCGGCCTGCAGCACATAAAACAGAGAGAGAGTTTAGGGGAAAATAGCCAGACTTATTGAAATCGATGGGTCCACAACTGCTCAGAGAACAATTCTTTACAAGTGCAAAAGGTCATCTCTAAACACAAAAGCTTGATAAGGATGGGCTATAACAACAGAAGACCATGCCAGAATCCACTTCTGTCAGCTAAGAAAAGGCTACAGAAGGCATGAAGATCACCAAAAGTGGATGATAAAAGATGGGGGAAATGTTGCCCCCAAAAAAATATTAACACTTGGTGTAACATGCAGATGGTTAGGTCATAATTTGACCAACAGATCCTGAAGGCATGAATCCATATTTGTTTTTTGTGAATGGTTCAAGCTGGTGTTGGTGGTTGTGTAGACAGAGAAAGTTTGTTTAGCACACAACAGGTGCCTTAACAGTTAAACCTCATTTCAGTGCCACACTTGAGTATTGTTGCTGGCCATGTATTCTCTTTATGGGTTCTAGATAGGGGCACCTACATCAAGCTCCACCCTTTTTAGAAATCTTCCTTGTCTCTGAAGGCTATGTTGGATGAAGGCCTACCTGGCTGGATATAAATTAAATTGAAAATTTACATAGGCACTAACTTTACACACTTGTTGCTAAATCTAAAAAATGGCCACAAACCTTACAATCTCTTTACAATCTGCTTCAGGATTTACCAAATCTATGATGTTTAGAGTCTACCAAAGAAATCCATTACATTTGAATCAAATCAGACAGGCCCTTGAAGTACATAGTTCTTAGCAGATCTAACGTGGATAGTACAATCAGATTAAAGATGACTGTATAGCAACTGTACAATCAGATCATAACATGTGAGGCCAGCTGTTTTCCCAGAATCTCCTGCAAATTCATAATTTCTAAAAAAACATGCACAAACATCTAAAGACCACAGAAAAATTTCAAAGACAAATCCACTCTCTAAAATGCATAATAAAAGTCAAAGCCTGGTACTTGCTTTTAAGCTTTTTACGTATCATAAAAAACAAGGTTAAATTAATAGATATCAGATATTTGCTTCTAGTAAACAACTTGTACCCGACAGACTAAACTGCTAAAACATATTTGCACAGTCAGTAGATGATCAGAAAGTAACCTAAAAAATGTGGAACTATAAGCAAAATTTCGCATTTGCTCTATAAACTGTGCAGTTTAATGAATTCTAACTTCAAATTACTTACTTTCGCTTTTCTGTCTCAAACCTAGTGAGAAGTCTCCTGAGGCCGCCACTCTTAAATCCCTGAGAATGTGCTGCTGGGGCTCCAGTGGTAATGACATCATAGAGGGCATCTGGAGGAAAAAAACATATAAGCACTTATTCTGAGCACAGCCAGGCAAACAAAGAATAAGTCCTTAGTCAATGAAATAGAGAGAGTGCATCTATATTACCATCAAGTGATTAATTAACCAGAGCCAGCAGGGCCTGAAAGATGGGAGATAGCTAGTTAATCTTCTGCTGAAAGTATGTCTAACTAGATTTTAATAGTCACCAGATCCCTAGTTACATCTTTATTTTGCATCACGGAGTGAAACAATATGTTATAGTTTGCCCAGTTAGTAAAGAAATATTTGAATTATGCATTAATTAAATGTAAATGAGACATTGCTAAGTGTGCATATTTGTCATTATGTACAAGACTGCCTTTGGTCTTTCAGAAAAGCAAGATGCTGAGACAGGCAGCAAAATCCTAAAATGGGAAAACTTAAAATACAGCAATACAAGTTTTGCTTAAGCAAACTAAAAACTTTGGTTTGCATACAAACTTTTAGATACAATATTAGTACTGTGACCTTGACAAGATCATTTAGCAATAATACGAGTCTTACTTTATTATTAAAAAGCAAGATTAACACCTTGTAAAATTCTGTAACACAACTGATTGCACCTATAAGAGTCCTGCATATGGATGATTAGGGTCACACACCACACCGCTCCAGGTGATGGTAATACCTTTCTTAATTATCAGGTGCAGGTCCAGTCCGTGATCTGGGTAACTGATGCAGGAGACAAAATGACTGACCGCACTCCAAGGATAAGGAAAATTGCTTTATTAGTATACTGTAAAAACATCCAACATGAAAAACCATCGAGGTTACAGCATCATGACAGCACAGAGGGGAGCATGGTTGAGGCGTTTCACGAATTTCTTTGCTTAGTCATACAGCTAAGTTATGACTAAGCGAAGAAACTCATGAAACGCGTCAATCATGCTCTCCTCTGTGCTGTCATGATGCTGTAACCTCAATGGTTTTTCATGTTGGATGTTTTTATACCAACAAAGCAATTTTCCTTATCCTTGGAGTGTGGTCAATCGTTTTGTCTCCTGCATCAGTTAACTAGGGTCACACACCACCCAGATCAGTGCTAGGTCTGTGGATGATATGGCCAGGTGTTTCCAATAAGTTGTGAAGAAGCCTGTACAAATCAATAACAGGCTGATATTGCCCACAGCTGTCCATAGCTGTTAGTAGGTAATCCTACCTTGAGTGATAAGCTGTGGTTAATGAAGAATGTGCACGCTGTTCAGAGACAGTTCGCATTCAGGGGCACACATCTATCCCTTAAATGCAGGTAAATTGCTCCATGTTTGATTACATGTAAATAACCATGGACAGTGTCAGCCTGCCCTTGATTTGTACAGGCTTCCTGTCCACAGATGGTCAGAAACACCTCGTTATGCACGTTGCAGAAATACTCTGATCTGAGTAGTCCATGAGCCCTATAATTTGAATGCAGCTTTAAAAACAAAGTGCTTAACTTTATTTGGCTATAGATGTACTAGATACATGGCTGAACATCTCCCAAACTTCTATGTATATCTAGAATCCTAGAATTACAAAGATTATTTTTAGTATTCAGCCCAAAGTTCAGAGAGGTCCAAGGAGACAGCTAAAAACCTTAGCAATTTGGTTACATGGCTTTTTTATCATATTTTTTGTAGTGAAAATTTAATTTTTTCGAGCAAACACCAATACCATAGAAAAGTATCACAATACAGGCGGTCCCCAGGTTACAAACATCCGACTTACAACAGGAATTGAGAGGAAATCTACCCCTAGGAAGGGAACTTCACTCCTGTAAGAGTTATTATGGGAAAAAGGTGTCTCCACTGAAGCTTTATCACCAATCCCTGTTTCCAAAACAATTCAAAATGTTCAAAATCCTATTGTCATAGGGACAGAAAGTGAGGTGAAGTCTTCTCAACAGGAGCACAGACAGCAAAACAAATGTTACAGGGGTGTTAACCCTTCCCTATGCTATCCATAAAATGTAAAAAATATTTTTTTGGCTGTAGCTACACTTAAAAAATGTACCTGTTCCGACTTCAACTTAAGAACAAACCTACAGACCCTATCTTGTTTTTAACCCGTGGACTGCCTATACAAAACAAACCACATCTACAAAGCAAAAACTAAACACAACCTTACATATTTAAAACATTACACATTCTAATATATTCCATCTCTCTGGTCCAGAAAATCTTTAATATTCACCAATTCAGCACAGACCAGGTACCTGAAGCCATTTTGCACAAATCTTTTGAATTTTAGAGCTCATCCAATAAGCTGAAAAGTCAACAGTCTCAATTTCAAAACTGACTACCGATATCCATTCCACCACTCTCAGTGGATGTGGCAAAATCTGCTTTTGTACAATCGATTTTCTAGCTAGAAACAATGTTCTATTTGGTCCCATTGTCATATTAACTTCTCAGATTAATTTGCTTTTCTAGACGCTCTAGATACCCCAAAATACAGATGTAAGGATTCTACATTACATTTGGTAACACAGCATTAACATCTTGAACACCATCTTTCCAATATCATACCAACTTCAGAAATTTCCAAAGAGGGCATATAAAATCCCCCAGGGCCTGTCCACATATAATACAATTAGATTAATCCTGAAAGCCAGCTCTATAAAGTGAACGGGAAGTTTATTTATTTCAGGTACTTCTACAGCGCCATCAATTCATGCAGCACTTTGCATATATATTGTACATTTACATCAGTTCCTGCCCTGAAGGCGCTTACAATCTAAGATCCCTAACTCAAATTCATACACATACTAGGACCAATTTAGACAGGAGCCAATTAACCTACCAGCATGTCTTTGGGCTCTGGGAGAAAATCGGAGTACCGAGAGGAAACCCACGTTGGCACAGCGAGAACATGCAAACTCCAGGCAGGTCGTGTTCTAGTGGGGATTTGAACTGATGACCCTAGTGCTGCTAGGCAGAAGTGCTAATCATTTATCTAATGTAAAGTTCTATAACTCCTATGTACAATAAATAACTCTCTGAAAGGCTGATATTGAGACAAAAGGAATCAGAACTCTGACTCTTCATTCTCTTCGACACTGCCTATGCCTCAAGACCATTGGTCTCTGTATTTCAGGTAATATTTCATTAGCTGTTTATAATAAAAAGGCTTACCTGTAAAGACCCAGGATATCTCCTAAACCGTGCACGGTGCACGGTTTAGGAGATATCCCCTGTATTTGCATGTGCGGACATCATCGCCACATGCGCACTGATACAAACTGAAGCACATACTGTGCATGTAAGTGCCGTTGCTTCAGTGAGTGTGCCGTTACCACGCACATGCGCGGGAATGACATCATCAAGGCTCCGGCCAATCACAGCACCGGAGCCACGATACCCAGAAGTAACCCCCGGGAGTGGTGTCAGCCGCCGGAGCGGTGTACGGGCAGCGAGGGCTTCGATCTCAGGTGAGTATTACATAATGAGCTACTATGATATGCATACTAGCTCATTATGCCTTTGTCTTGCAAGTGTTAGTTTTTTTGTTTTGTTTTTAAAGTGGGTTTACAACCCATTTTAAGGATTAACCGGTTCCCGACCGACGCACGCCGATGTACGTCGGCAGAATGGCACGGCTGGGCAAATGGGTGTACCCGTATGTCCCTTTGAATTTGCTGCCGTGCCGGGAGCTCCGTGAGTCAGGTCGCGTGTCCCACGGATTCCATCGCCGCAGGGATACCCGCGATCACCTCACGGAGAGGACGAACGGGGAGATGCTAAAGTAAACAAGCATCTCCCCGTTCTGCCTAGTGACAGTGTCACTGATCTTGGCTCCCTGTGATTGGGAGCAAAGATCAGTGACGTGTCACATGTAGCCACGCCCCCCCATAGTTAGTAACACATGCCTAGGACATACTTAACCCCTCCCTAGCCCCCTAGTGGTTAACTCCTTCAGTGCCAGTGTCATTTACACAGGAATCAGTGCATTTGTATAGCACTGATTGCTGTATAAATGACAATTGTCCCAAAAATGTGTCAAAAATGTCCGATGTGCCCGCCATAATGTTGCAGTCACGATAAAAATCGCTGATCGCCATTACTAGTAAAAAAAAAAAAAATAAAAATATAAAAATTGCATAAAACTATCCCCTATTTTGTAAACGCTAACTTTTGCGCAAACCAATCAATAAACGCTTATAGCGATTTTTTTTACCAAAAATATGTAGAAGAATACGTATCGGCTTAATGAGGAAAAAAAATGTTTTTTTTAATATTTTTTGGGGATATTTATTACAGCAAAAAGTAAAAAAAATGCGTTTTTTTCAAAATTGTCGCTATTTTTAAAAAGCGCAGAGGTGATCAAATACCACCAAAAGAAAGCTCTATTTGTGGGAAAAAAAGGACGTCAATTTTGTTTGGGAGCCACGTCGCACTACAGCAAAATTGTCAGTTAAAGCGACGCAGTGCCGAATCGCAAAAAACGCACTGGTCAGGAAGGGGGTAAATTCTTCCGGGGGTGAAGTGGTTAATATGTTGTATACACGAGAAATTAACACCCTTTTTATTATCAGACAACACTGCATCCTCTATCATTGGAATCTCATTTCAGAGATGTTAACTTATTCTGGGAACCTACTGCAGGATGCAGCTGTAAATACCGATAACAATTTTACCAATGTAAAGTTTACACCCAAAAAATTTGTTTAGGCATAGGGGAACTCTACCCCTAGCTGTCGAAATGATTTTAGGGAATCGTACAACGTAATACAATTGCTCACACCATAAAGTGTAAGTAAACCCCCCTATCATTTTCAGCCAAGGAAGCTGCCATCTTTGCCTTTGTTTAATCTACAACTGCCATGATGCTGCACATGTGATCAGTTATAACACCAGCCATTGGATGGTTTGACAGTTTGGTTAAAAGCACAACCAATGGTAAACCCTATTATCCCCTGTAATTCTTTAACCAATCTCTATATAGAAAATTGATACCACTCGGAGAATAAACAATCTCCATCTGCAACACCTCTATTAGATCTACCTCTCCAACTAATATAGTGGGTGGATCACTCTACCCTAGCCCACAAATGCACCTGTGCGTCTATATAAAATACCCATCAGTTTGATGCCCCAAAACTGGTAATGTTATCTGTTCTAAATAGATACCTAGCTGTTCATTTGAGTATGGCTTTTTAGAAGCAATGCCTTACTTTATCTCCTTCTTCCCATGCTCCTCTCCAGGATTTCTCCAGTGCCTTCTTTCCTCTGGAACTCTCTACCACAATCAACCTGGCTAGCGCCCATGTTCTGCTTTATTCAAAGCACATTTTTTTTACTGGATCCTGAACCACTTCCTAAATCATCAAATAAATATAAGAACTATTACATTTCCACTTCCACTCTATTGACTTCGTATCTGCTTTAAAATCCGAGATTTGTTTCACAAGTAGCCCTTGGAGATATACTTTTAAAATTAGTCCAGTCAAAAAAATCGATAAATTATAATTATTAGAGGAGAATTCTGTGAACAACCTTAACCAATACGGTTTTAATCGCCAAAGAAGAGACGTATCTCTGTTATTGCTTTTAAATTGTATTAGCAATGGGGAATGATCAGAAATAACCCTAACCATAAATTCTCATGAATTAGTGGTATAATATTAGGAAAGCAAACTGCTAAATCTATCCCAGGCAAAGTTGTATGCATTTTAGAGAGCAAAATTATTTTTCTCTCCAGGGTATTTTATGCATAATATATCTAGTAATCCAAACTTGCAGTAACTTGCCAAAAGAAGAAAAGACAGCTAGGAGACTATACCACAAGAGGAGGAATTGTTAATTTCAGGAAGAAGATTTTTAAAGTCTCCTACTACAATAAGAAACTCATATTGCTTATCTGAAATAAATTTAGAAAGGTGTGTCATCACTTCACTACAATATGGCAGGGTAATTTAAAGGATAGGTTCACCTTTTGGTGCATGTTACACATTACACCAACTTAGTGCATAGCATACAGCAACCAGTGAGCTGATCAGGGAAGGCTGGCCAAAGTGGGCCATAAACAGCCTGATTTTTTTGTATACATTCCTTAAAGTGGAGTTCCACCCCAAAAAAAAAAAATGTCATTTATGTGCATAAAAAAATTAAAAAAAAAAGATTTGGAGAAATTTTTTTTTTTACTCACCTCTAAATGCCTGTTGCTAGGGGGTCCCTCGTAGTCTGCCTCCTTCAGTGCCTGGGCTCTTGATGTCACTTCCCTCGACGCAGGAAGGGAGATCAGCTCTGCCCCCTCCCTCTTGTCAATCATCTGGGACACATCACAGGTCTCAGATGATTGCGCGGCCAATCACGGCATGTGGCACCGCTTGCACATGCGCAGTGGGTGCCCGGCTGTGAAGCCACAGCCGGGCGCCCACAGTTACAATGCCGGCGCCGCCGAGCGGAGGGGGACACACTGGGAGAGGTAAGTGTCCAATTATTAAAAGTCAGCAACTGCAGTATTTGTAGCTGCTGACTTTTATTTTTTTTTTTTTAAGCGGAACTCCTCTTTAAGGCTGGTTCACATCAGGAATCACACAAGTACGTTCCTGTGCAATTCATTTGAATGGCCTGAAATCACAGTGCACCACACCAAAAGTAGTGCATGTACTATTATAAAAAACACACTGCAACCAGATCACATAATACTTCTGTACCATGCGATTTGGTGCAGGCAAAGGCACTGGATTTGCAACCTCAGTTTGGGGTGTCATTAGCATTGAATTGACACCCGCTGCAGATTGCAAGTGTCATGGATTTTGAACACGGTGCGGGAAATTCGCATTGGAACCTGCACCACATTACACTTACAATAATATAGGAACTTGCAAAAAATGTGTTAAGTAACAATGCATGGCTCCGGTAAGCAGCGGAGGGCACCGGATCACAGTGGGAGGGGGGGCCCCCTCTCCTGCCACCGATAAAAGTGATCTTGCGGCGAATCCGCCGCAGGGACCACTTTTATCAGAAAGCCGACTGCCGCACGAAAACGCAGATACTGGGGTTATGGCAGCTAGCTGCTGCCATAACAACGGTATCCGCCACCAAAGTTTGGACGTACATCATCGTGCGGTGGTCGGCAAGTGGTTAAAACGCAGTGATAAGGAATATACAATTGACAAAAAAGGTGCTGTATTAGGACTTCCATGACACATGATTTTAATTCCACTTTAAGTTACATAAGGAAGCAAAAATATTCAGCAGGTACAGCCACCATGGCTTACACCAAGTGAGGAACAGCGGAGACATTCCAAATATAATAGAACTTGAGCAGTACATTACAAGACAATTTGCTGCATAGGTAAATTACAGTATTACCTTACTTGAATATTAGGTATATTATGGGGAAGGAATAACCAAGCTAGGAGAAGGATAAGGGAAGGGAAGGGGGGTGGGGAAAGGAAGCGAGCATAGTGGGGACATAGGGCTGCAGCAGATTGGAAAAGCATACAGCACATAAAGAAAAAACGGGCACAAGTTAGGAAAGAAATTATACCGCAAATTAATGAGGGGGCAGGAAGAAGAAAACGTGAGCATAACTTACACAACTTGAATCCTGGTTGATTTCTATTCATGTGGACACCATGGACGGCCCGTTAATTGTGGGCACACGGGCGCTGCTCCCCTATCCATGCCCAGTGGAGGTTCTTTTTTTTTTTAAGCATCTGATTAGAGCCAGATGCTTTAATAGGCTTCAAAATAGGGTGGGCTTGGGACACAGAGCATTACGTCTGGAACCCACCCAGTTGTGTTGCAACAGCAAATAAATATTCGCTGTTGCAACACTGATCCTCCTCCCGGCTAATCGGGAAGCGGGTCTGATACTCATCACCCGATTGGCTAAAAGGACAGGCGATCCTATTGGATGGCTAGGAGGAGGGGAGGAAATGCACGGCGGAAGCGAGGAGGAGAAGAGCCAATGGCCGATGCCTGATCCCTGCTGCTGCTTGGTGCCCCCCGATCCCCGCCACTCCTCGGATGCCCGATCCCAGCCGCTGCTCCTCGGATGCCCAATCCCCGCCCTAAATGAGGTAAGTGCCAGTGGACCGACCGGCAGACAGCAAGGGGGGATTGGGGGGGTTTGATTAGCCATGGGGGGGGTTCGGTTGTTTGCCGCCCCCCCCCCCAAACAAAAAACCACCAGTCGCCACTGGTTGGCACCACTTTGCTTTACTTATTGAAAAATTGAAGGAGCCAGGTGGAAAATTATTGTCCAAACATTATTATAAAATTATTGTTCATTTATTCAGACAACCGTGGGGGCTGTGGCTGTCTGAATACATTTACTGTCAGGAGAGATTGCTCTATTCTGCACGGCTGAATAAGTATTGTATGGCTAGAAAAAGTCCCCTGAGCCATTTCCATGCTATATCTTAAAAATTAGCTGGCAAGCATATAATAAAACCTTGACTGTAAACATAATGATGAAACCCAGAACTATTTGCTTTAGATTCTAGGGAAAAATGTCTTTATTAATTATTGATTGAGATTATGGAACCAGCATAACACGATCCACCTCACCACTGATAAACATTCTAGAGTGTATTTATAAAGACATACACAGATAAAAGGCGTCTGAACTAAAATACTCGTACATGTTATATGATGCCATTAAAAGGACACAACACTTGCTTTATCAATATTTGCAATCAATACCATTTTTTTAGGGTCTGCCACTAATTGTAATTCAGAATAGTTTGGGTTTGTAAGCCACAGGAGAAGTGGCTTTTATGCTTTGCCAGACTTCCATGAAATGTCCAGTGGATGCAGATAAGCTGCGTTATATATTTTGTCCTGATATTATGTGCTATTGTCAGTAATGCATGTCTAGTAAATTCAAGTGTCCCAAAAGACTTGAGCATGTAGCTTGAATTATATGTTGAGCAATTTAAAATCTGCTGCATTTTTTATGTCTTTCTTTCTAAAGCTACAGAATATAATACATTTTTTAACAATACGTATTTGTTATCTAGGACATTGTGAAATGACTAGTGCCAATTAAAATAGACTTTTAATCTTTATTGCTTCCAAAATGAAACTAACATTTCGAAAGTACAGTGCTAAAAACCTTTGACATCAAATTGATGCTTTATTGACTATGGTATTAGTGAAAAGCAGCTGTTTCTCCATATTGTGCCCAAATGTAATTTTGGTTTATAAAGGGTATCATCAGCCTGCCTGCACTAGGTAATACACTAATAGTCTAGAAGTGCTCTATTACAGTGTAGTTGAGGCAATTCCATTTACATGTGTGCCTTTTTCATTGTTGCTGTTTATTTCTAATGTGTTTAGGTGCATTTCACATATGGTGCAAGTCATCCCTATAAAAGTCACTGGAAACCATGTACAATTGGTAGATCTGAACTGTCTCTCTGTGGACAGTATTTGGATTGTCTCTCTGTAAACAGTGCAGTGTCAGTTTAAGAGATCCAGCTGTCATCTCCTGCAATGCCGGATTTAGACCTTGGGGGACTTGGGGCCCTTCAAGTTCGGGGCTCCTCAACATAGACATTAAATTATATGACAAATAAAAAAGTGAACAGACATGAATTATAAACCACATAAGTTAGGTTCCAAGGAAGACACTTATCTGATTTTTTCCCTCAATTTTATGGACTGCAAGAATACACATTACACAGGTAATTGGAACTGGCAAGTCATACATCACAGTTACAGCCTCTGGCAGGGGGGTACGGGGGAATTTCCCTTTTTGCCCCCTTATAAATCACTGATCACTGGCACTGGTCTCCGGTAAATACAGTGCCTTGAAAAAAGTATTCATAACCCTTTAAATTTTCCATATTTTGTCATGTTACAACCAAAAATGTAAAAAATGTATTTTATTGGGATTTTATGTGATAGACCAACACAAAGTGGCACATGATTGTGAAGTGGAAGGAATATGATAAATGGTTTTCAAAATGTTTTACAAATATACTAAAAGTGTGGCGTTCATTTGTATTCAGCCCTCTGTACTCTGAGACACCTAACCAAAATCTAGTGGAACCAACTGCCTTCAGAAATAACCTAATTAGTAGGTAGAGTCAACCTGTGTGTAATTTAATCTCAGTACAAATACAGCTGTTCTGTGAAGCCCTCAGAGGTTTGCTAGAGAACCTTGGTGAACAAATAGCATCACAAAGGCCAAAGAACACACCAGACAGGTCAGGGATAAAGTTGTGGAAACATTTAAAGCAGGGTTAGAATATAGAAAAAAAAAATCCCAAGCTTTGAACATCTCACGGAGCACTGTTCACTCAATTATCCAAAAATGGAAAGAGTATGGCGCAACTGCAAACCTACCAAGACATGGCTGTCCACCTAAACTTACAAGCCAGGCAAGGAGAGCATTAATCAGAGAATCAGCCAAGAGGCCCATGGTAACTCTGGAGGAGCTGCAGAGATCCATAGCTCAGGTGGAAAAATCTGTCCACAGGACAACTATTAGTTGTGCACTCCACAAATCTGGCCTTTATGGAAGAGTGACAAGAAGAAAGCCATTGTTGAAAAATAGCCATAAGTCCTGTTTGTAGTTTGTGAGAAGCCATGTGGGGGACACGGCAAACATGTGGAAGAAGGTGCTATGGTCAGATTGAAATTGAACTTTTTGGCCTAAAAGCAAAATGCTATGTTTGGCGGAAAACTAACACTGCACATCACCCTAAACACACCATCCCAGCATGAAACATGGTGGTGGCAGCATCATGTTGTGGGGTGCTTTTATTCAGCAGGGATAGGGAAGCTGGTCAGAGTTGATGGGAAGATGGATGGACCCAAACATAGGGCAATCTTAGAAGAAAACCTCCTAGAGTCTGCAAAAGACTTGAGACTGGGGCGGAGGTTCACCTTCCAGCAGGACAACGACCCTAAACATACAGCCAGAGCTACAATGGAATGGTTAAGGTCAAAGCATATTCATGTGTTAGAATGGTTCAGTCAAAGTCCAGTCCTAAAGCCAAATGAGAATCTGTGAATCTGTGGCAAAACTTGAAAATTGCTGTTCACAGACGCTCTCCATCCAATCTGACAGAGCTTGAGCTATTTTGAAAAGAAGAATGGGCAAACATTTCACTCTCTAGATGTGCAATGAGGATAGAGACATAACCAAAAAGATTTGCAGCTGTAATTGCAGCAAAATATGGTTCTACAAAGTATTGACTCAGGGGGGCTCAATACAAACACACGCCACACTTTCAGTTATTTGTAAAATATGTTGAAAACCATTTATCTATTTATCCATTTATTTATTTAATTTACCTTCCACTTCACAATTATGTGCCACTTTGTGTTGGTCTATCACATAAAATCCCAATAAAATATGTTTACGTTTTTGGTTGTAACATGACAAAATGTGGAAAATGTCAAGGGGTATGAAAACTTTTTCAAGGCACTGTATGCAGCAAAGCATGATGTATGCATGTTGGAGCTAAAGTTCTACAACCAGTGCTAATTCAATATGATCAATCAGCTTTTCTTTTCACTCTACAGTAGCTTTTATACTATTTTGATCACAAATAAAAAAATGATTTAATAAACATGGTTGTGACAAATTGGGTGCCTCCATCAAGATATTGCTTCCTCTAGTCTGGAACCAGTAACCAGGTATTATAGCGGGATATTGCACCCAAGATCTAGATGACACTAGCTTAGGTGCAAACTGGAACTCGAACATACAAGATCAGTTAGAGCCTAATCACATTACCCTAACAATGCAAACTGTAAACAGGAATATAAATAACATAGATAAGGAACAGCCAACATTAGAGGTCGACCGATATATCGGCCGATATTTGGCATTTTTTACTTAATCGGCATCAGCCGATTGTGCTGATAAAAAAGGCCGATTGTAACTTCAGCCGTGACTTGCAAATGACTTCTGTAATAGAGTCAATGCAAGTTGCCTGAAAGTTATCTTCTCTCCTCCTCTGGGCAGCCTGCCAAGTCTGATAAGAAGATACATTTGTATCTCCAAGTTCTTTTTTATCAATAGACTGAACTCCCTGTAGGAATTCTCAGTTTAACCATTTAAAGACTAAATCTTTTCTGACATTTGTTGCTTACAGGTAAAAATCCTGTATTTTCTGCTAGAAAATCACTTAGAACCCCCAAACATTATATATATATTTTTTTAGCAGAGACCCTAGGGAATAAAATAGCGGTTGTTGCAATATTTTATGTCACGCGGTATTTGCGCAGCGGTCTTTCAAACGCAATTTTTAAAAAAAAAAATACAGTAATGAATTAAAAAAAAAAACTAAGCAGTAAAGTTAGCCCATTTTTTTTTTCATCCAAAAGTTTTGATTACCTGTTTTTGTGTATTTAATATTTAAGATAGTTTTTTTTTTTTTCTAAATTATACATACAAGTGAACTGATTGGAGGTTTGTTTTGTTTAATGTTTAAATGTAAAAAATTTTCTGTATCACTTATCACTTAAGGTTGCTTTCACACTGGAGTGGGCATGGGTTGATGGTAAAGCGCTGCTAGTTTTAGCGGCGCTTTACCGTCATTTTAGAGGCACTATTCGGCTGCTAGCGGGGCGCTTATAACCCAGCTAGCGGCCGAGGAAGGGGTTAAATGCGCCCCTGAAGCGCCGCTGCCAAAACGCTTTGCAGGCGCTTCGGCAGCAGTGCGCATTCATTTCAATGGGCAGGAGTGGTGGTATACACCGCTCCAAAGATGCCGTTTGCAGGACTTTTTTTTACATCCTGCCAGCGCATCGCCTCAGTGTGAAAGCACTCGGGATATCACACTGAGACTGCAGGGGAGCCATTTTACAGGCACTTTACAGGCGCTCTTTTTAGCCCAAAAGCGCCTGAAAAACGCCCCAGTGTGAAAGGGGTCTAACTGTTAGATTTTATGAGATGAAGGGAAAAAAAAAATCGGCCAAATATATCGGCCCAAAAAAAATTGGCATCACATATCAGAATCGGCCACCGCGATTTCTAAATATCGGCATCGGCATCGGCCAGAGAAAAACCCATATCGGTCGACCTCTAGCCAACATAAACATACACAGTACCCAAATTAAACAACAAGCCGCCTAGGTGATTCAGTGCCCACCCAGACCCTTCAGCACCAGTCTACCAGTCTGAGTCTCACAGTCTAAAGCAGTTATTGCTGGTTTGGGCACAATGGCCCTCGAATCTGTATTCCAGTTCTAGATTCCCAGAGTCTGTGTGTTTCGGGGAGACATGGACTCCAAGGGTCCCACAGGCACCCACATCAAAAGCCAGGGCCCATAGTCAGTAGGCAAGAGGCTACCCTGCAGTCCCCTCCAAAAGCCCCCGTCTTGGTTGGGTCTGTAACAATGGTGAAAGTTGCTATAATTTGCAACAATCCTTATTGCTCAATTAGATCTTACATTTCAGTTATTAAGAACAGTCAAAATAATGACAGCTAAGCTGTTGCTTAATGAGTTACTTCAATCAAAGCCATATTCTGCTGACATCAGACTGACCAGCTGTGGCTAAACAAGAAGAGTCCTCCACTACCGATTAGTATTTACTTACAGCCGGGGAGTGTTATTCTACTGGCATACCGAGGGCATTGTCGCAGCATTTAGCAGTTACAGAATGGTACATCTAGTAAAGTACCCTTGAGGATGCATTATCATTAGTTTAACACAAATAACTACCTTATATCAAGCCACTGGATATAAACATGCCACAACATTTTACGAAGCAGAGTCTAAAGAGTAATGTAACCATCAACAACTTTTGTCATGTATTATAAAACACTGCAAATGTACCATCCCCAGCTTGACAGGTGCTTTCTTCTCCCAGCGATGTGTTCTGAGTGCTGCAGAGAGTGATCATATCTTTATGACACTCACAGCTCCTGTTACTCTTACATGTCATTTGCATAATGCATGAAGATGAAGAGAAGAATTCAGTACAATCAAAGCCACACCATGCAAACTGGAGGTTATTTTGCCTGTCAGCAGGAGACGGAGCAAAACAGGCTTGTGTCTTTTACTAAAGATTTCCACATTATAGATTTACATTTTTGTCTTTTTTTTTTCTTTGAGCTGCATTAGTTCCCCGCTACACAAGTCTTGATTAAACTTGGTAAAAGATACTGGAAAATTACAAGAAAGAACAAAGTTCATTCTACATATGGGTCTGTGCCGGGCTGCTGAAAATCGTGATTTACTCCACAGACTCTTTATAAGACTTTCTAAGACTTTGTAGAAATGGGTATATAAAATTGAAGCATGGTTCCAAGGCTATGTGAAAACACAGCACAATAAACTGGAGGCTTGCTCGATTACTGTCTGGGGCAGCATCATTTGTCTAAGTATGTGTAAGTCACTCCTCCCAGCTGACCACTCTCAACACGCTGTGTACCAAGGATCTATGTTTCTCACCCTTTATAGCTTTCCCGAGACATCTCTCTGTGAAGAGAAATTGTTTTTCTTTTCACAGAGCTTTTATGCTGCCCTACTTCTCTTGCTAAGCCTGAGAATAGGTCTTGCCCTCTATAGGAGTACGATCAGTGTGAGAAATCTCAAACTGGGCCATTATACAATCAACAAAATAACTTTTGACAGCAGCACATACTGTATGCAACATATTTATTCTTAAAAATCTAAAAAAAATATATAACTCAGTGTATTTTTAAATATCTAAAAATAACATCCCTTAGTTATTACAATTTGTTTTCATAGAAGTGTGTGATAGGCTGAGGTCTGCACTTCTGGGGGCTAATAAATTCCTCTATTAAAGGCATTGTACACTTTCAAATGTTTGGTTGTTTTAACTAGGTATTGTAGTTATATTCCCTAGGTTCTTTGTTTACCTCACCTTGTACAAATGGGCTCAAATGTTGTGGCTGCAGTTTGTAGTGTTCCCCTATGTCCATATATTAGTTAACCTAGCTTTCCCCTATTCACTAAAGGGACAAACAACTTCTTGTTCCAGGTCATGCAGCTTCTAAGGTCTCATGTACATGGGGCAGTTGAAAACCTCTTCTGAACACTGGAAACTGACCGCTGATAACTGACAGTGAAAAATGTCCATTTTACAGCTTTTACATACTGAGTTTATGCAAGCTTAACAGCAGTTTTGAGCATTTGAGGTTATAAGTGTTGTTTAAAGATATCCTCAGGGGACCCTCCCAAATGCCCACAATGCATGAAAAACAAGTATTATTAACCATTTCAGCCATTCTGTGAGAGAAGAGAGAGCACTGTGCTTTAACTATGGATTCTCTGTCTCTTTCTGTCTTTCTCCCTCTTTGTCTCTCTCTTTGTCTGTCTCTCTCTCTGTCTGTCTCTCTGTCTGTCTCTGTCTCTCTCTCTGTCTGTCTCTCTCTCAGTCTCTCTCTCTCAGTCTCTCTGTCTGTCTCTCTCTCTGTCTCTCTGTGTCTCTCTCTGTCTCTCTCAGTCTCTCTCTCTCAGTCTCTCTGTCTGTGTGTCTCTCTCTCTCTGTCTCGGTCTCTCTGTCTCTGTGTGTTTCTCTCTCTATGTCTCTCTCAACGTCTGTCTCGATGTCTGTCTTTCTCTCTGTCTATCTCTCTCTGTCGCTCTGTCTGTCTCTCAGTCTCTCTCTCTCTTGCTCAGTCTCTCCGTCTATCTCTCTTTGTATCTGTTTCTCTCTCTTTCTGTCTCTCTCTGTCTATGTCTGTCTGTCTCTCTCTGTCTCGGTCTCTCTGCCCCTCTCTCTCTATGTCTCTCTCGATGTCTGTCTTTCTCTCTCTCAGTCTCTCTGTGTCTGTCTCTCTCTCGGTCTCCCTGACTCTCTCTCTCTCTGTCTCTGTGTGTGTCTCTCTCTCTCTGTCTCTCTCTCTGTCTGTCTCGGTGTCTGTCTCTCTCTGTCTCTCTCTGTCTGTCTCTTTGTCTGTCTGTCTCTCTGTCTTGGTCTCTCCCTCTCTCTGTCGCTCTGTCTTTCTCTCTCTCTGTCTCACTCTCTCTCAATGTCTCACTCTCTCAATGTCTCTCTCTCTCAATGTCTCTCTCGCTGTCTGTCTTGGTGTTTGTCTTGGTGTCTGTCTCTATCTCTGTCTATCTCTATCTCTGTCTGTCTCTCTGCTTATCTCTCTCTCACTGTCTCTCTTTCTCGCTGTCTCTCTCTCTCTCTCTGTCTGTCTGTCTCTTTGTCTGTCTGTCTCTATGTCTTCGTCTCTCTTTCTCTCTCGGTCTCTCTCTCGGTCTCTCTCTCTCTCGATGTCTGACTCAGTGTCAAATTCAAATAAGCTTTATTGGCAGGACCACATACATGTTAGCATTGCCAAAGCAGTTGAGTTTCTATAAGAAAAAGAAGGGGGAGGGGGTAATGGGTAACATAGAGGGGAATGGACATAAGTCTGTGTAAAGGATTTTTAAGTCCTCATTCATTCATGTCCCTCTCAGTCTGTGACACGCTGTCACATATTGGGCAGCTATTTGTGTTTGTGTCTGCCTCTGTCTGTCTCTCTGTCTGTCTTTCTCGCTCTCTGTGTGTCTCTCTCTCTGTCTCTCTCTCTCTGTCTCTCTCTCTCTGCCCCCCTCTCTGTCTCTCTGTGTCTCTCTCTCTCTTGCTGTCTCTCACTCTCTCGGTGTCTGTCTCAGGGTCTGTCTCTCTTTCTGTCCGTCTCTCTGTCTCTCTCCCTCTGTCTCTCTCTTTCTGCCCCCCTTTCTGTCTCTCTGTGTCTCTCTCTCTCTCTGTCTCTCTCTCTCTGTCTGTGTCTGTCTCTCTCTCTCTGCCCCCTCTCTATCTCTCTGTCTCTCTCTCTCTCTCTTGCTGTCTCTCTCTCTCTTGCTGTCTCTCACTCTCTTGGTGTCTGTCTCAGGGTCTGTCTCTCTCTGTCTCTCTCTTCCTGTCTCTTTGTCTGTCTGTCTTGGTCTCTCTCTCTCCGTCTGTCTGTCTCTCTCTCTGTCTCACTCTTTCTCTGTCTCTCTGTCTTGGTCTCTCTCTCTGTCTGTCTCTGTCTCGCGCTCTCAATGTCTCTCTCTCTCGCTGTCTGTCTTGGTGTATGTTTCTCTCTGTCTCTATCTCTGTCTCTCGCTGTCTCTCTCTCTGTCGATGTCTCTCTCTCGAAGTCTCAGGCTGGCCATACACTATACAATTTTCTGATTCAATTTCCTTTAGATTTACCTTCAACTATGTAGTGCAAGGGCCTGTCTGATTGCATACAAATTGAAAGGGTTTAGGTTTGACCTCATATTATATGGTTTTGGTAAATCTAAAGGAAAGTTGAACAGGAAAATTGTATAGTGTATGGCCGGCTTTACTCGCTGTCTGTCTTGGTGTCTGTCTCTCTCTCTGTCTCTATCTCTGTGTCTGTCTGTCTGTCTCTCTATCTCTCTCTCTGTCTCTTTGTCTGTCTGTCTCTTTGTCTGTCTCTTTGTCTCGGTCTCTTTTGGTCTCTCTCTCTTGGTCTTTCTGTCTCGCAATGTCTGTCTCTCAGTCTGTCTCTCTGTCTCTCTTGGTCTCTCTCTCTATGTCTCGCTCTCTCTCTGTCTCTCTCTCGCTCTTGGTCTCACTGTCAGTCTCTGTCTGTATCTTTGTCTCTCTCTCTCTGTCTGTCTCTCACTGGGTCTGTCTTGGTCTGGCTCTCTCTGTCTCGCTCTGTCTGTCTCTCAATGTCTCTCTCTCTCGATGTCTCTCTCTATGTATCTCTCGCTGTCTGCCTTGGTGTCTGTCTCTCTCTCTCTGTCTCTAGCTCTGTCTCCATCTCTGTCTGTGTCTGTCTGTCTCTCTGTCTCTCGCTCTGTCTGTCTGTCTCTTTGTCTGTCTCTCTGTCTCAGTCTCTTTTGGTCTCTCTCTCTTGGTCTCTCTGTCTCGCAATGTCTGTCTCTCAGTCTGTCTCTCTATCTCTCTCTGTCTCTCTCTGTCTCTCTCTCTGCCTCTCTCTGTCTCTCTCGGTCTCTCTCTCTCAGCCTCCCTCTCTCTATGTCTTGCTCTCTCTCTGTCTCTCTCTTGGTCTCACTGTCAGTCTCTCTGTCTGTATCTTTGTCTCTCTCTCTCTCTGTCTCTCTCTGGATCTGTCTTGGTCTCGCTCTCTCTGTCTCGCTCTGTCTGTCTCTCAATGTCTCTCTCTTTCAATGTCTCTCTTGATGTCTCTCTCGCTGTCTGCCTTGGAGTCTGTCTCTCTCAAATTCAAATTCAAATAAGCTTTATTGGCAGGACCACTTACATATTAGCATTGCCAAAGCAGTTTAGTTTCTATAAGAAAAAATAAGGGGGGGGGGGGTAATATAGAGGGGAATGGGCATAAGTCCATGTAAAGGATTTTTAAGTCCTCAGTCTTTCATGTCCCTCTCAGTCGGTGACACGCTGTCACATATTGGGCAGCAATTTTTACCGTTGGCTCCTCTTCTCCCAGTAGAAATTGGAGTTTCCTCTTCTCTTCTATAGAATTGAAGACTGGGATGAGAGTGGAGAGTCTCCGGAAGTGTCCCTCACTGATGAGTACTTTGGGCAATGTAGCAGGAAGTGGTCCTCATCCTCCAGGACCTCCTGGTCACATTGCTGGCTCTCTCTCTGTCTCTATCTCTGTCTCCATCTCTGTCCGTGTCTGTCTCTCTGTCTCGGTCTCTATTGGTCTCTCTCTCTTGGTCTCTCTCTGTCTCTGTCTCGCAATGTCTGTCTCTCTGTCTGTCTGTCTGTCTCGCTCTCTATGTCTCGCTCTCTCTGTCTCTCTCTCTCACTCTCTCTCTCTCGTTCTTGGTCGCTCTGTCTGTATCTTTGTCTCTCTATGTGTCTCTCTCTCCGTCTCTCTCTGTCTGTCTGTCTCTCTCTGTTTGTCTTTGTCTCGGTCTGTCTTGGTCTCGCTCTCTCTGTCTCATTCTGTCTGTCTCTCTGTCTGTCTCTGTCTCTCTGTCTCTCTCTCTCGTTGTCTGTCTGTCGCTCTCTCGCTCTTTTGGTCTCTCTCTCTGTCTCTCTTTGTCTCTCTCTTTCTGTCTCTTTGTCTGTCTGTCTCTCTGTCTTGGTCTCTCTCTTTCTGTCTCTCTCTCCCTGTCGCTCTGTCTCGCTCTCTCGATGTCTCTCTCTCTCAATGTCTCTCTCTCTCAATGTCTCTCTCGATGTCTCTCTCTCTAGATGTCTCTCTCTCTAGATGTCTGTCTTGGTGTCTTTCTCTCTCTGTCTCTATCTCTGTCTCTCTCTGTCGCTCTCTCTCTCTAGGTCTCTCTCTTGGTTTCTGTCTCTTTGTCTCTATCTCTGTCTCTATCTCTGTGTCTGTCTGTCTCTCTCTCTCTGTCTGTCTCTTTGTCTGTCTCTCTGTCTCGGTCTCTCTTGGTCTCTCTCTCTTGGTTTCTCTGTCTCTCTGTCTCGCATTGTCTGTCTTTCTGTCTGTCTCTCTCTCTGTCAGTCTCTCTGTCAGTCTCTCGGTTTCTGTGTCCCTCTCTCGCTCTCTCTGTCTGTCTCTCTCGGTCTGTCTCTCTCTCTGTCTCGCTCTTAGTCTCTCTGTCTGTGTCTTTGTCTCTCTCTGTGTCTTTCTCTCTTTCTCTGTCTCTCTCTCTCTGGGTCTGTCTCAGTCTGTCTTGCTCTGTCTGTCTCTCGATGTCTCTCTCGCTGTCTGTCTTGGTGTCTGTCTCTCTCTCTCTGTCTCTATCTCTGTCTATCTGTCTGTGTCTGTCTGTCTCTCTCTATCTCTTTGTCTGTCTCTCTGTCTCAGTCTCTCTTGGTCTCTCTCTCTTGGTCTCTCTGTCTCGGTCTCTCTGTCTCTGACTCGCAATGTCTGTCTCTTTGTCTGTCTCTCTGTCTGTCTCTGTGTGTCTGTCTCTGTGTCTCGCTCTCTCTGTCTCTCTCTCTCGCTCTTGGTCTCTCTGTCTGTGTCTTTCTCTCTCTCTCTGTCTCTCTCTGGGTCTGTCTGGGTCTGTCTCGGTCTCACTCTGTCTGTCTCTCGATGTCTCTCTCGCTGTCTGTCTTGGTATCTGTCTCTCTCTCTCTGTGTCTCTATTTCTGTCTCTCTGTCTGTGTCTGTCTGTCTCTCTCTGTCTCTCTCTGCCTCTTTGTCTGTCTGTCTCTGTCTCTCTGTCTCGGTCTCTCTTGCTCTCTCTCTTGGTCTCTCTGTCTCGCAATGTCTGTCTCTCTGTCTCTCTCTCTCTGTCTGCCTCTCTCTCCGTCTGCCTCTCTCTGTCTCGCTCTTGGTCTCTCTGTCTGTATCTTTGTCTCTCTCTGTGTCTCTCTCTCTGTCTCTCTCTGTCTTGCTCTGTCTGTTTCTCTGTCTGTCTCTCTCTGTCTCGGTCTCTATGTCTGTCTCTTTGTCTGTCTGTTGCACTCTTGGTCCCTCTCTCTCAGTCTTAGTCTCACTGTCTGTCTCTCTTGATCTCTCTGTCTCTGTTTGCCTCTTTGTCTGTCTCTCTGTCTGTCTGTCTCTCTCAGTCCCTCTCTCTGTCTTGCTCTCTCTGTCTCTCTCTCTGTCTGTCTCTGTGTCTCTCTGTCTGTCTCTGTCTCACTCCCTCTGTCTCACTCCCTCTGTCTCACTCCCTCTGTCTCTCTCTGTTTCTCGCTCTCTTTCTGTCTCTCTCTGTCTCTTTGTCTGTCTCTCTCGCTCTCTCGGTCCCTCTCTCTTGATCTCTCTGTCTGTCTCTTTGTCTGTCTCTCTGTTGCTCTCTCTGTTTCGCTCTCTGTCTCGCTCTGTCTGTCTCTCGGTCTGTCTGTCTTTCTCTCTGTCTCTCTTAGTCTGTCTCTCTCTCTGTCTCTCTCAGTCTGTCTCTCTCTCTGTCTTGCTCTCTCTGTCTGTCTATCGCTGTCCCTCTCTCTCTGTCTCACTCTCAGTCTGTCTGTCTCTCTCTGTCTATGTCTCGCAATGTCTGTCAGTTTCTGTGTCTCTCTCTCGCTCTCTCTGTCTGCCTCTCTCGGTCTGCCTCTCTCTGTCTGCCTCTCTCGGTCTGCCTCTCTCGGTCTGCCTCTCTCAATCTGTCTCTCTCGGTCTGTCTCGCTCTGTCTCTCTCTCCTGCTCTCTCTGTCTCGCTCTTGGTCTCTCTGTCTGTCTTTGTCTCTCTCTGTGTCTCTCTCTCCCTGGGTCTGTCTCTCTCTGGGTCTCTCTCTGGGTTTGTCTCGGTCTCGCTCTGTCTGTCTCTCGATGTCTCTCTTGCTGTTTGTCTTGGTGTCTGTCTCTATCTCTGTCTATAGCTCTGTCTCTCTGTCTGTGTCTGTCTGTCTGTCTCTCTCTGTCTCTTTGTCTGTCTCTGTCTCTCTTGGTCTCTCTGTCTCGGTCTCTCTGTCTCGGTCTCTCTCTGTCTCGCTCTCGCTCTTGGTCTCTCTGTCTATGTATTTCTCTCTCTCTGTCTGTCTCTCTCTGGGTCTGTCTCGGTCTGTCTGTCTGTCTCTCGATGTCTCTCTCGATGCCTGTCTTGGTGTCTGTCTCTCTCTCTCTGTCTCTATCTCTGTCTGTCTGTCTCTCTCTTTGTCTGTCTGTCTCTTTGTCTGTCTCTCTGTCTCGGTCTCTCTTGCTCTCTCTCTCTCTTGGTCTCTCTGTCTCGGTCTCTCTGTCTGTCTCTGTGTCTCTTTGTCTGTCTGTCTCTCTGTCTGTCTCTCTGTCTCGCTCCCTCTGTCTCTCTCTCTCGCTCTCTGTCTGTCTCTTGGTCTGTCTCTCTCTGTCTCACTCTGTCTCTTTGTCTGTCTCTTTCTCTCTCTCTCGGTCCCTCTCTCTTGGTCTCTCTGTCTGTCTCTTTGTCTGTCTCTCTGTCGCTCTCTCTGTCTCGCTCTGTCTGTCTCTCAGTCTGTCTGTCTTTCTCTCGGTCTCTCTCAGTCTGTCTCTCTCTCTGTCTCGCTCTCTCTGTCTGTCTGTCTATCGCTGTCCCTCTCTCTCTGTCTGTCTCACTCTCTCAGTCTGTCTGTCTATCTCTGTCTATGTCTCACAATGTCTGTCAGTTTCTGTGTCTCGCTCTCTCTGTCTGCCTCTCTCGCTCTGTCTCTCTCTCTTGCTCTCTCTGTCTCTCTCTCGCTCTTGGTCTCTCTGTCTGTGTCTTGGTCTCTCTCTGTGTGTCTCTCTCTCTCTCTCTGGGTCTGTCTCTCTCTGGGTCTCTCTCTGGGTTTGTCTCGGTCTCGCTCTGTCTCGCTCTGTCTGTTTCTCGATGTCTCTCTCGCTGTTTGTCTTGGTGTCTGTCTCTCTCTCTCTGTCTCTATCTCTGTCTCTCTGTCTGTGTCTGTCTGTCTCTCTCTCTCTGTCTGTCTCTTTGTCTGTCACTCTGTCTCGGTCTCTCTTGGTCTCTCTCTCTTGGTCTCTCTGTCTTGGTCTCTCTGTCTCGGTCCCTCTGTCTGTTTCTCTGTCTGTCTGTCTCTCTCTCTGTCTCGCTCTTGGTCTCTCTGTCTGTGTCTTTCTCTCACTCTCTCTGTCTGTCTCTCTCTGGGTCTGTCTCTCTCTGGGTCTATCTCGGTCTGTCTGTCTCTCAATGTCTCTCTCGATGCCTGTCTTGGTGTCTGTCTCTCTCTCTCTGTCTCTATCTCTGTCTCTGTCTGTCTCATCACCTCATTCTGTCTGTCTGTCTCATTCGCACCGCACATGTGTGAAACCGGGCTTATAATTACCTCCATCTTTTGCCCCCATTGTTACTCCCATTTTTACTATTGTTAAATATTATTGTCTCCATGTTTACTACCATGCACTTCTTCATATATATGTTTCCATGACACTGACTATTATATAACCTCCTGTTTTTTTTTTTTTTTTCTGTGTATATTGTTACCTTGTAGTTCCCCTCCCGTCCACAAGTGGCACTGTGCTTTCTTGTGATAGACGCTGGGACCTGTTATCCCACAACGCTGCCATATAAAAGCACATTGCAGACACCTCCCTATTAGGCCTATTGAAGGAGCAGTGGCTCAGAGCGCGTAGCCTTCTCTCAACCTCTCTGCTAGCACTCCTCCCTGGACGATCCCTCCCCTGGATACTGAACCCGGAAGCAGACGGATGACCTGTGACGTCATGCACGCTTCACGTGCGTTCCACGCTGGCCCCTAGTCTCTTCCTGATGGCCACCGAAGGAGCTCCCGGCTGGTAATCCACCTTCTGCAGCCCAGCATCCCTGCAGCGTCACCACCATAGGATCAGAGGGAACACCGAGGACCACATACCTATACAGATGAGCCTTTTATATGTTTTTATCCTGTAAGTGTGTTTTTACCTGGTGTCATTAAACATCATTTGTTAATACTACACTCAGGTGGCGCTTCCTTCTCCACCCCTGTCTCTCTCGGTCTGTCTCTCTCCATCTCTCTGTCTCGCTCTCTCTCTGTCTCTCTCTCTGTCTGTCTCTCTTTGTCTCTCATGGTCCCTCTCTCTCTGTCTCTCAGTCTCCCTCTATCTGTTTTGCTCTCTCTGTCTCTCTCTCGGCCTCTCTCTCTCTTTCTGTCTCGCTTTCTGTCTCTCTCTCGCTCTCTCTGTCTCTCTCGGTTTCTTTGTCTGTCTCGCTCTCTCTCTGTCTTGCTCTCTCTGTCTGTCTCTCTCTGTCTTTCTCTCGGTCTGTCTGTCTGTCTCTCTCTGTCTGTCTCTTTGTCTGTCTCTCTGTCTGTCTTTCTCTCTATCTGTCTCTCTCTGGGAGCATGAAATTGTCCAAAATGTCTTGTCATGCTGAAGCCTTAAGAGTTTCCTTCACTGGAACTAAGTGGCCAAACCCAACCCCTGAAAAACAACCCCACACCATAATCCCCTCTCCACCAAATAATTTGTACCAGTGCACAAAGCAAGGTCCATAAAGACATGGAAGAGCGAGTTTGGGGTGGAGAAACTTGCCTGGCCTGCACAGAGTCCTGACCTCAACCCGATAGAATAACTTTGGGATCAATTAGAGTGGAGACTGTGAGCCAGGCCTGCTCATCCATATCAGTGCCTGACCTCACAAATATGCTTCTGGAAGAATGATCAAACAGTCCCATAGACACGCTCCTAAACCTTGTGGACAGCCTTCCCAGAAGAGTTGAAGCTCTTATAGCTGAAAAGTTTGGCCCAACTCAAAATTGAGCCCTATGGACTAAGACTGGGATGCCATTAAAGATCATGTGCGTGTGAAGGCAGGCGTCCCAATACATTTGGTAATTAATATATATATATATATATATATATATATATATATATATATATATATATATATATATATATATATATATATATATATAAAATGTTTGGGGTTATAAGTAATTTTCTAGCAAGAAATACTGATTTAAAGTGCCAGAGAAGGCTTGGTTGTGTTTTCAGCTGCTCTTCTGTTTTGATCCTGTATTTTTCACCTGCATAAGGTGTGGATTGATCATGTAGTTTCATCGTTCCATTTGTTGCCCTGTATGCACAGCCTATAGTACAGTAAATCTTCACATCCTGGTGTCAGTAATTTCTGTCAGTTTAAACATGAGGCATGACACTGTCAGGTTAACGCATGACCTCTGTCTATAGCGTAGGACCTGACACTTCCTGTAAAGAAACTACAGTAGTAACTTGGATTACGAGCATAATCTAATGCTGGTAATGCAAAGCACTCGTATATCAAATCAAGTTTCCCCATAGGAATCAATCAAAACTCAGATAATTTGTCCCAGTGTTAATGCTAGTGTATGCAGTATCACATGTGGCCAGAGGTGTGGGGGCGCCGGAGACACTCGGGAACGGAGTGTTTCTGAGCGTTTCCAGGTGTCTCCAAGTGTCTCCGAGCGTCACCGGCGCCCCGCACCTCTGGCCACATGCGGTACTGCACACCCCAGAGGCTTGAATCCTGTAATCTTGCAAGACAATGCTTGCAAACCGAGACAGGATTATTTTTTAAAAACAGCTCGTATTGCGAAACGCTCATAAACCGCGTTACTCACAATCCGAGGTTTTACTGTCTATAAAACTCACAATCCCTGGGTCTCTCAGTCTAGCATTGCTGCAGGTGAAAGCTACACAGTCATGAGATCTGACACAGACACAAGCAGGCAGACTCACCATGCAACTAGATGATGTTTTTTTTTTGTATTACATTAGCACTACCACATTACTGATGCAACACAGAGCGGATGGTAATTCATGTATTGGACACTGCATGACCCAGAACAAGGAGTTTGTCTTTTTAGCAAAAAGGGACAAGCCAAGCAAAAGAATAAATGGGCATAAGGAAATAAACTAGCCATGACAACACAAACTGCAGTCACAACATGTGTGTCCTTTGTTACAGATAAGGCGAACAAACACAGAGAATATAACTACACTAATTCCTATTTTAAATAACTAAAACATTTGAAAGTGTACAATAACTTTAACTAAAAGCATCAACTATTAATGCAAAAGGTTGAAACAGATTACACTAGCAGAATAAATCTTGCCATCATTGGAAACTTGCGGTATGCAGAAAACGGGAATCCTGAAGCTTGGGCAGAATTTGAGGCTAATGATTTTTCCCTGCAAAAAGGTCTTTAAGCTTCAAGTTAGGAGTCTGTGGATAATACAGAAATACAGAGATAGGCTTCTAAGTGCTGTGTGCTGCTCCAGTAGATGGTCTTCCAAACTCCCTTCTTGAAATGCAAACATGAAAAATAGAATGGTCTGTCTGGTATATAAGTGTGATATATTCTTGATCATGCATCAGACTGTAAATATCCCAGCTGCGTGCTAACTATGAAGCCTTGCCTTTAGCATGCACAGGGGGCCCCTAACTGCCTCTAGCTTATCACATGAATAGCTTGTCATATCTGTGCTACTGGTATAATCAATCTCTCCCCATGGTTCTAATGGTTTGCTTGTGATAGGTTTCCCTACAGAGTCAATTCACCCAAAATGCATGTTTCAGTAAATGCAAGGCCGTTAAAAGTATGCCGCAGGCAAAACAGAGAATCAAGCCTTGAGATGCATTTAGGATATACAGCCTGCCTTGCTTGGGCTTCTTTCGGTTTTTAATCTGGAGATTTGAGAAGCTTTTTTGATCACCTGTTTGTAATGCAGGAGATGTATTTCTTACTGCCACCAGTTTGGTTCAATCCCTACTTAAAGTCTGACTGAGTTTAGAGATACATCACGCAGAGAGAGAGCAAGAGAGAGGGGGGATTGCTCAAACACCTCTGGAAGCCCAACCCACCACCCTGACTTTTTAGGAGCTCCCTGGATTTTGGTTGTACTGAATTACATAGAAAAAAGAAAATCAAATAAACTTGGGTTCTTTATCACAATTGTGGTGCTTCCTGGATAGCACTGAAGTAGAACTATAGACAAAACTTTTGTTTTCATTTTGGATAGAACAAGGGAGGGTTATAACCCCTGTCAGAGTTTTTTTTCTCCATCTGTGTCCCATTGTGGAGATTTTCTGTCACTTGCTTCCTGTCCCATAGCGAACAGGACATAAGAGGAAATCCCTGCAAATTGAGGGAATTCCTTGGGGACCTCTAGGTCACCAGAACTAGTGTCCCCATTGGAAGATTTTCCCTCTATTACTTTTCTGGGGACAACCCAAAATTTGGGATTTTCAAAGTCATGTTTCAGTGCCCTAAGTTCTACCAAAATGTTGGCCTGAGCAAAGACTGCCTGCAGTTTTGAGCTTGTCCACCTCCTCTAGCATTTTTCTATCGGCCTGTAGGTAGCCCATCATAGTGATAAGGCAAGAGGAATGTACATATAAGGGTGGAAAGGAGCAGGAAAGCTCTCTGACAATGCCAGGAACTGGAGAGAGGGAGGGAGAAAAGGAGGAAAGGGAGGGGGAGAGGGAGAGAGGGGGAAAGGGAGAGGGGGGAAAGGGGAGAGGAAGAGAGGGGGAGAGGAAGGGGGGGAGAGAAAGAGAGGGGAGAGAAGGAGGGGGGTTAGGGAGAGGGGAGAGAGCGGGGGAGGGAGGGGGAGAGGGATAGAGGGAGGAGGGATAGAGAGAGGGGGAGAGGGATAGAGAGAGGGGGAGAGGGAGAGAGAGAGGGGGAGAGGGAGAGAGAGAGGGGGAGGGGGAGACAGAGAGAGGGTGAGGGAGAGAGAGAGGGGGGGAGAAAGAGAGGGGGGGAGAAAGAGGGGGGTGAAGAAAGAGAGAGGGGGGGAGGGGGGGAGGGGGGGAGAGAGGGGGAGAGGGGGGAGGGAGAGAGAGTGGTG
Source organism: Aquarana catesbeiana (assembly GCF_042186555.1). Classification (NCBI taxonomy): domain Eukaryota; kingdom Metazoa; phylum Chordata; class Amphibia; order Anura; family Ranidae; genus Aquarana; species Aquarana catesbeiana. The sequence continues at coordinate 722,701,644 of NC_133324.1, forward strand.
TGAAAAAGAGAGAGCGGACATGAGAGAGAGAGCGAGAGAGAGAGGGGGCGCATGAGAGAGAGAAATGAAGAGGAACCTAAAGCTGTACTTGCTAGCTCAATAAGAGAATACAACAAAATCATTTCAATACTGCATATTTACATGGTTAAAAATCTATATATATATATATATATATATATATATATATAGATAGATAGATAGATAGATAGATAGATAGATAGATAGATTTTAATTGTTTTTTTATTAAATCCTAAATATAGAAAAAACATTTCCTCCAAAACCACTACACATGCCATTTAAGAATGACATTTTTTTTTAAAATCAACAATTTACCTTTTAACTTTTGGCTGTGAACACGCATTCTTTGCAAATGGAGATTAATTGGAACAAATTCTAGACTCTTTTCTCCTTTAGTACAGCTGGATTTGAAAGAAGACCCTGGGGAAAAAAACAGGAATTAAAAACTGTAAGAAGCACCATGTTCTGCAGCAAGCAGATGGTAATTTTCCATCTTTTTTCCTTTAAGCCTGTGCGGGGTGCATGCATTGTATCTTTCCAGTTCATCTTTCTATTTTAATGTGCACTTGATTTTTAAGAAATGAAAAGTTTTTTCTTTTATTGCTGCATCCCAGCATGCATCTTCTCAGTAATCTACAGAGCAGTATTTAATGTGCAGATATGCTAATGCATTTTAAGTGACAGACATCCCCTGCTGTCTTCAACAGGGGCCCAGCATGGGGAAAATGATGGTACATTTATCACACATTATGTTTTGGCTGCTCTTAAAATATAGCATTATATAAAGCCAAAAGCTGAAGTACAGCTCATTTTTATTGACTTGTCAAAATAAGAATAATGAATGCAAGGACTTTTCTTCAATATTTCACTCCTTGGTGTACTGTCTTGTTCCTAGTAACTTTTTATGTTATTTGCCACAGTGTGGCATTTGTGCAAAAAGGTTTTTCAGGGACATTTCTTAGTAATAAAAGAATTACAATGCTGCTACAGGAAGCTTGCCAAGAGTCCACTAAGACCACTAGAAAGAGTGGCGTGCTTGCAGCTGTAGTCCATGCACCCAGAGGGCACTAGTATGAGTGTATACACTCAGTGCAAACACAAGATAATGGCTTTTTAGTAAATGTATTCCCTTGATGTCAGTTCTTCTGAGAAAAATATGAAGAAAAAAGCCTTTTTTGAATTCTTACTTCACTATATTGTCTATCGGCAGCCATACTAACCATAAAGCATCCTAAGGGTCTTAAATGTATGCTCATTGCGTTGTATTGACAATAAACCAGACAACAAGACAATGAGAATGGCTCTATAACCACCTAAAAAGAGTTTTCTGAGTCTTTATTTTTGATCATCTGAATTTAAGAAAACATGCTATTGTAAAAGATGGCTGAGATTATTATTTTTTTTGTTTTCAGTAGTTTTTATTAAAATTTTCACAACACAGAAAAAAGACCTTGACATTGATTTTTAACAGTTCCGTAGTCCGATAAACATACAGTATAAGCAAGGACATCCTGACTCCTACGCTTTAGAAGCAAGATATCATAAGCCTTAGTAATAACATTTCCTCAACTACAATCTTGATTGTTGATCTGCAAAGTAAGCTATTCAGTAGATTATCCATCTTAAGCTTCTCACTATACCCTGTATCATTATGTCAACTCTATTGTATGGGCCCCAGAGTGCGCCCTCCACATGAAGGGATGCGCGCCCCCTCAAAAGGTAGTCGGGGACACACCACCTCCCAAAACACAGAGGGGCGCAATCCAGGCTCCACAATACCAGGGTCCCAGAGGAAAAGAATAGGAAAAATGAGTAAAGGAAAAGGAAATCAAAAAGTATGAGAGGCAGAAAGGGGGAAGAAAGGAGGGGGGGGGGGGGGACTCCACACTCTGCGCTATGCCGACCAGGAAAGTCCTAATCAGCGACCTTCCAGGGATCATTAGTTAAGTAACTGATCCAGGGGTCCAAAACTTTATTAAACAACTTAATTTTATCCTGTAAGATTGCCGTCAGGCTTTAATTTAACATGAGCCAAGAAAGTTTATGTTTAAGTTGGTCAAATTGTATGGCTGCTGACTTCCAGTTCTCAGCTATTGTGATTTTAGCCAATACAAATATGAATGTAAGGAGCCGTCTCTGAGTTTTGGAGGCTTCCACTACTTTACAACCCAGAAGTGCGTGCATTGGGGACTTGGTTAGGTTGATTTGGGTGAGAGTATAAATGAAGTTATAGACTCTGATCCAAAACCTCCATACCTTAGAGCATTGTCACCATATATGATATGCTGTCCCTTCCTGACCACAGCCCCAAAAGCACTTAGAAGCAGCCCCGGGAACAAAAGTGGCCAGTCTAGCCGGTACCAAATACCACCTTAATAAAACCTTATAATTTGCTTCTACAATTGATAAGTGATCTAGAAGCTGTTAATGCTATCGAGTGCCATTCCTCAAGTTCCAGGGTCTCCTGGATGTCCTGTTCCCATGGGGCCATATAATTCAGTTTTACTGAGACATACGTTAAAATAGTATATATTGCGAATATGTGACCTTGAATTTTGTCATTTTGACGACACATGTTTTCCATAGGTGACATAATTGTGAGGTCACATTTGCGTGATAAGGTTTGCAGGTAATGGTGTATCTGAGTATATCTAAAGAGTTCAGAATCTTTTAATTGGTTTTCTATTAGCAATCCTTTGGATAGCATACCTTTTTGGTCACAAAGGTCTGCAATCCGTATAAAGCCCTTGTTGGACCACCATTCAAAAGCAGGGGGGTTGAGACCCAGGGTGAAATCCCCATTTCGCAAAAGGGGAGCTAATGGGTTGTGGGGCGATTTGAATTTCTGAGTCCTCCACAGTCTGTCCCAGATGGCAATCACATAATATGAGAGATTGGTTTGGGATGACAGGAGTAGGATTCTATTATCATCCATAGTGCCTGGGGCTGCTGGGAATTAAATTTAGTAAGTTGGGCCAATTGGGCAACATAAAAATATTTCTGCAGTTTGGGAAGTCCAAGACCCCCCTTCTGGTTCTGTGTAAACAGTGCAAGTCTGTTTACCCTGGGCCTCTTGTCTCCCCAAATAAACTGGAGAAGATTTTTTTGGAATGTCATCAGATCAGATCTATTAAGCGCCACTGGTATAGTGCAAAACAAATACAAGATTCTCAAAAGAATATTCATTTTTATTGAGTGTAATCTGCCAAACCGCGACGGAGGGTGAATTTGCCATCTGGCTAGGTCTGCTGTCTATACAGAGCAGGGTAATTGTGCAAGTATAAGGTATGTAAGAAAGGGGTCAAATTAATTCCTAGATAAGGAAGAGCTTATGGCTCCCAATGAATTTGGTAGGATTGTTCGAGGGCTTTCTGGGTGGTACTCTGCAAAGAGATGTTCAATGCCCTAGATTTATCATGGTTCATTTTGAGACCCGAGATTCCTGAAAAGGGTTGTAGTATTGCATATAGGTTAGGGAGGGAGGTGATAGGTGATGACATAACCATCAAGATGTCGTCAGCAAAAAGTATACATTTATGTTCCCTGTCTTTGCATTCTGTACCCCTAACATCTGGACAGTTACGGATCTTTATTACAATCGGTTCTATTGCTAGAATGAATAGCAGTGGGGATAAAGGGCACCCCTGCCCAGTTCCCCTATAAATATCGAGGGATGGGGAGGAATATCCTCTAAGCATCAAAAGATGCCATTAGTGTGTCGTACAGTGTTCGAAGGAGAGCCAGAAAGTGTTTGCCAAACCCAAAGCGAGATAAAACATTAAATAGATAATCCCAGGATAGGGAATAAAACGCTTTATGAATATCTAATGAAAGCCGCATGCCCTGTCTAGGTCCCTTGTGGTCCCAGTCAGAATGAATGGCTGAGATTATTTCTATAATTCTGCGGGTCTGATCTGATGCCTGGCGATTAGGGACAAAGCCCTACTGATCTAGATGAATATATTGTGGAAGGAAAGAAATTAATCTAAGGGCTAGCACTTTTGTCATTATTTTTAAATCTACGTTAATTAAAGAAATTGGACGGTAATTAGAGCAATCTCCGTGATCTTTTCCCGGTTTCTGTATAACGTGGATGTATGCTGCATTTTCATGCTTAGGGATATCATTACCCTTTCTCAGGTCCTTAAAGTAGGAGCACTTTAAAGTAGAGAGTAGGGGGATCAGTATTTCTTGATATTTCCTAATATAATGGCCCGGGAAGCCATCTGGGTCTGGGGCCTTAGAGGGATGTATAGTTTTTTATGGCCATTCTAATCTCTGATTCAGTGAATTCTTTATCTATAAGTTCGACATGAGTGTGTGTAAGCTGGGGTAGTGGAATATCTTGGAAAAATGCATCTGCCTTTGTTCGTGAGAACTGATCTGGCATGCTATATAGTTCAGTGTAGAATTTGTGGCATTCCTGTACAATTAGTTCAGAATTTTGTGTGGGGTCTCCCGTGGATAGTCTTAATTTGGGCAAAGAGGGCGAATGTGCCCGGGGTACCAATTTTCTAGCCAGCATTGTGGTAGGTTTGTCACCCATTATATAATATCTAATATCAACCTGAGGGGCCCTACGCTGCTCCTTCATGAGACTGTCTAGGTCAGCTTCAAGTTGTTTAATCTTCTGTTCCTGGACTCGTTTGGCCATGGCCGCTAGCTGAATAAGTTTACCCCATATAGTAGCCTTATGAGCTGCCCAATTTATCGCAGGGGATGTATCTGAGGATGAGTTGTCTCAGAAATAGGCCTGTAATTCCGTCTCGATTTCAGCATATAGTGTGGGATCATTTAATAAGGCAACATTAAAGCGCCATGGAGAGGGGTGCGGTTTAGTCCAAATGCCAGTCAATGATAGTTTAATCGGGGAATGGTCCGACCAGGAGATGGACAAAATGCTCGCCGACATTATATATGGAAGCAAGGAAGTGTGTACGAAAAAATGGTCTATACGAGAGTACGTATGATCTACGTATGCTGTACGTATGATGTACCTGCGAAAAGAACATGTAGTCTCTAGCGGAGGGGTTTTTCTCTCGCCAGGCATCAATTAAATCGTATAAGTGAAGTAGGCGTGCCACTTTACTCCTGCTGTTGGGTATTCGCTTTAGAATCGTCTTAGTAGGGTCAGATTTATCCATGATCTGAATGGAATATTACTATCTCCTCCCAGAACTACCTGTCCCTGTACTTTGGGTATTAGCACCTCAAACATCTTGCTAAAGAAATCCACCTGTCCAGAATTCAGGGCATAATAAGAAATAAATTAAACCAATTGGTCATGAAGGTGTCCCACCGTCATGATATATCGACCATTCTTGTCCTTGACTATAGTGATGGGTGTGAAAGGGGTCTGTTTAGAGAAACAAATTGCCACCCCCCCTTTTTTTTTCTGGGCCCGAGGACAGATTATTATTTTTTTTAATATATAATGTTACTGAAAGCCTTCAGTATTATTCAAGGAATGAGAACATAAAGTGAACCAGTAATTAAAAAATTATTAGAAACATAAAATAATAAAAACTTGAGGGTAGCACTAAATATTGAAAGTTCAATCAGCACTAATTCATAACAACATTTCAGAAATCAATATGTTTTGGCCATAGGTGGGTACAAGCCTTTCTAAGGACAAAGGATAGAGAAGACATGTTTTTACATAACCCACCTAATGCACTAAAGCAGTGCATGCATGGTGAGCATATTCCTTTCCTCTTATAAACAGACAATGAATGCATAGTAAAGCCAACACTGGGGAGGAGGAAAATATAGGGAGGAGGTGTGGGTTATCCTCTCTACTCCCCTTGTCCTGGAATGCATGCCGAACTTTGCTCACCGATTCTCTGTCTTTTCTCACCATATTTTAATATTGCTTTTCTTCATGGGAGAATAGGGTGTGTGTGTGTTTACTTTTAACCCCTGTACTTTGTGTGTAACTTACTCCTAACCTCTGCACTTGCTGTTACACACTCCTGGCCCCTGCACTCTACATTAGGTTGAGCTCTATAACTTTAACCTTATAAATGTGATAATAAGTGATCAATTAATGATAACTTAAATATAACTCTAACAAAGTCACACAAAAAAAAAAATTGTAACTCTATAAGTGTTCAGTGACGCTAAGTAGAGATTTCAATGACAGTCAGTCAGACTTCCAATTGACCACCCACCACCATAAAAAGTGTGCGCTTACCAGTTGCACAGACAAGTGATGCCTGTGGCTAACACCCAGCCAGGGCCTTTTCCTCAATGATGTTCCAATATCGGTCCAGTCACCACATCTGTGGGGGGATCTTCTGGTCTGGACTTCAACAGAACAAATCCTCCGCTGGAAGCTGGTGAGCAACTCAATACATGATGAGAATATCGGCTTGTGATAAAACCTGTGACGAAATTCGTCGGAAGGCGCGACGTACTGACGTCACCGCGCGCTACGACCCGTTGTTTGTAAGCACGGGCGTGTGAATTGTAGCCAGTCGGCCGCATATATTTTTATTCTTTGCTGTTTTTACGCCGAATTGGCGTTTGTATTTTTAACATTTATTAAAAATCAAGCGGGTTTTACCTATGGCTATTTATTGTTTTTTTTTTCCGAGCCACGTTTGCATCAACATGCATTGAGTTGCGCACAAGCTTCCAGCGGAGGATTTGTTCTGTTAAAGTCCGGACCAGAAGATCCCCCCACAGATATGGTGACTGGACTGATATTGGAACATCATTGAGGAAAAGGCCCTGGCTGGTTGTTAGCCACAGGCATCACTTGTCTGTGCAGCTGGTAAGCGCACACTTCTTATGGAGGTGGGTCTACAAGCAAAGTCACATTGATTTCTTGGAACTGATCACAAGCTGATATTCTCATTATTTGTTAGAGATTGGTCGACAGGAAGTCTGACTGACTGTCATTGAAATCTCTACTTAGCGTCACCGAACACTTATAGAGTTACAATTTTTTTTTTGCGGAGCTTTCTTAAGTTATATTTAAGTTATCATTTACTGATCACTTATCACGTTTATAAGGTTAAAGGTATAGAGCGCAAATATATTTGTTTTTTATTTGTATTTGTGTGTATTTCACTTTGTGTTGCAGCTTATTTTTAGTTTTTTTTCCAGCGCAGTCTTTTTTTTTATTGTGGATACCCTACATTACGTACAGAGCAGAGTAGCCTCAATGTGCAAAAAAGAAAGCCTTCAATGCCAGGGATACTTAGTATTTGTGAACCCCTAAATTGCTTATGTATTGCTTTGGGACAGACTAACATTGGTTTTATTTAGTTGTTATTTAACTAGTGCTGAAATCTTGGATTTAGCTATAAGCTATTGTACAACACTGCTTTTTGAACCATGTCATTAAACAGAGATCACAGGGAAAACTTTTCCTATAATTACCAAACTAAACAACAGTCCTCTTGCATACCTCAACCACACCTTACACAAAAAATGATGAATGTATACCGAGTTAGAATTACAAAGCAATATCATTTTACCTGTATATGTTTCTAACTCTGTAAGGCTTTCCTTGTAGATGGAAACCATCTCTTCATAATGAGTTATGACGTTTTGCCGCAGGTTGTCCCAATGTGGAGAGAGATCACCAAGTTCTTTTAGTTCTTCAATTCTGGTGAAGAAAAAAAAAATAGCACCAATATGAAGTTTTTTTTTTCAAGCTGCAGCTTCTACATTAGGAAATGTTAACATACAAAAAACATGTCTGTCTAACTCTCTGGTGCCCAACCAACAGCCTAAGAGCTACATACTGCCTTTAGGTACTTATTGTACAGCAGCCAGAAGTCAATCATTTAACTGTCTAGGTGTTTACTCAGACCAGTGAAAGAAAAATATTAGACTGCTTCTGCTCTGGATGCAGGTCCTTCAAATATATGAACAGGTTATGGGCCTATCCATTAAGGGAACACCCAAAATTCCCCTTCTCTCTATACTTCCAGGGTCAATCCTAAAGGCCAAGAAAGGCCTTCTCCACTTTTTTCTTACTGTGGCTTGAAGAGATATGTTAACCCTCCTATCAAGGAATGGGTAACTGAAATCACCTATTTACAATGCATGGGAGAATTGATGGAATAAATCTGATCAATACTTCTCCACTTGAAGTGATTAGAAGGCCCATGGACTCTCCTTCTACGATTTAGACGTCATGGTTGCTTCTTCTCAGTGGCTCTCCCAAGCCTTCTTTTTCTCTGTTCCTCTCTTCCTTTAATCCCACTCACCTAAATGTTCTCCTATTATCCTTTACCTTTCCCCCTAATGGGATCCTTACTGGAATTGTTATCTTTGGTCACAGTAATCCAGAACATACACCCCAATGCATTTGCATTTTGGATTGTTGAAAATTTATCTTGAACTCTATGATCAACCATTGGCTGTGCTTCTATACTTTACTGTGTATGGAAAATGTTCATTAAGCTTTAACTCTGCAAAAACGACTGACTTCTGCAATAACATATCTCTAGTCTATTACTATCTCCTCAGATAACCCAATATGGATGAGCGCTAAGTGTTAATCTTATCAAAAAACATCACACAAAAATCTAAATGAATGAAAGCATCAATAATAAAATATCACAACTATTAAAGTGCATTGACATAAAAGTCCACCAGTGTCCAAAATTAATGTGCATGAATGTCCTAGTCCACTTGCTCCACACACTTCAACACTTCATGTAAGTGTTGCAGCAAACCATGGCTCCTCCATGTGTCCACACCACGGCCCCCTTTCAGACTGTAACTCAACAATTCCTTAGACCCAGGTTTTAAGTGGGTCTAATGCCCTGTACACACGGTCGTAAAAAGTGCGATTGGATTGTGTTATCGGAAATTCCGATCGTGCGTGGGCTCCATCTGACTTTTTCTGTCGGAATTTCCGACACACAAAGTTTGAGAGCAGGCTATAAAATTTTCCGACAACAAAATCCGATTGGTTAAATTCCGACGTGTGTACACAAATCCGATGCACAGAACAAATTAAGAGACGAAAGCTATTGGCTACTGCCCCGTTTATAGTCCTGACGTACGTGTTTTACGTCACCGCGTTCAGAATGATTGGATTTTCCGACAACTTTGTGCCACCGTGTGTATGCAAGACAAGTTTGAGCCAACATCCGTCAGAAAAAATCCATGGATTTTGTTGTCGGAATGTCCGATCAATGTCCGATCGTGTGTATAGGGCATAACAACGCTTTAATGGATTCCCAGACCAGACCAGATAGCGGTGTAGCTAACTCCCTTGCGTTCCCCTTCACTGTCTGATATATCTCCGACAGCAAGTCTCAGTCTCCAGCCACTCTTAAAGCAGTAGTACACCCAAACGCAACCATTTATTATATTACAGTTTACCAATTCTTAGATGTGATGGCTGTATTAGTTTCCTTTTTAAGGCTTTTATTTCTTTCTATATTCACCGGGTGATCCAGCCAGCAAGTGTGCTGTTTTTTAAAAGCAAGCTCTCCAGCAGAGTACATTTTTTATCTATCAGGTACTTCTATAGCGCTGTCAATTTACGCAGCGCTTTACATATACATTGTACATTCACATCAGTCCCTACCCTCAAGGAGCTTACAACCTAAGGTCTCTAACCCACGTTCATACATATACAAGGGCCAATTTAGACAGGATCTGATTAACCTACCAGCATGTCTTTAGAGTGTGGGAGGAAACCGGAGTACCCGGAGGAAACTCACGCAGGCACATGGAGAACATGCAAACTCCAGGCAGATGGTGTCGTGGTCGTGATTCGAACCAGCGACCCTTTTTGTTGCTAAGTGAAAGTGCTAACCACTATACCACTTTGCTGCGAGTACATCAGTTTACATGGATACGACAAACTGCTTAACAATGGCAGGGGTGATTACAATGATCAGCTTTTATTTATTCATGTAAAACCTTTATTGCAAAAGGTTTACTGTAAGTGATTAAAATGTGTGAGCGGGAGTTTGAGTTCAGTTTGTTAGTGTATCCAAATCTGCTAGTACATTTAACACTAACCCCCCTCCCCCAGACTCACAATGCTCCTGTCTGCTGTGCCTTCTGTTCTCATTCGTCATTCAGAGTTCACCAATAAAGGAAGTTTGTTACCGGCCAGATCAGCAGTTGAAAACAGAGGGAAAAAAGCCAAAGAAAAGAAAACTAATGCAGCCACCACATGCAATCATGGCTATAATATAATACATTTTGGGTTTTGAGTTTAACACCACTTTAAAACATTTCTGCAGTCTGAGCTCATTTTGCAGCATACCCTAAGCCTTTGACTGTCTCCTGTAGTATGCCCACAGTCTCTGACAGTCTTCTTTAGATTTATGTTAAACAATATGTGCAATCTTTGGTGATGTCATGGGCCACATGTGAGACCCCTTATACTCTACAGACAGAAACATTAATGGTCTAAGGGGTGCATAAAACATACCAGATTTCTTTTTTATCCAGCTAGGTGAAAGTAAAGAAACATGGAAATAATATTATAGCTGAACGATTGATTCATTTAAGGATAAAGCTGCCTAATGAAGGTTTATTTATCTAGTTATGAGGTACTGTATGTGTTGTGTTAAGAAAGTTCTAGTGCTAAATGTCTGGTTCACTCAGATTTTCATATGCTTTCTTTGACATTGTTCATATGTTAAAGGAGAATTGCAGCTAACTATTCCTTCCTACTGTTTATCAGTCCTTCCTGCCAGTCAAAAGTGAAATATGCATTATGATACAGTCCTGTTTAAAAAAAACATTCAAGTGGATGCAGTTATTCTAATTCCTGCTTTGCTGGCACCAAGTCATTACTTTTATTGTACAAATCTTGAAATTCAAGCAGTTTCACTGGCATGCAATGTATGAGCAACATAATAAACTAATTTGAAATTGCCAAGGGATTGCAGTTTAAACCTTGATACACACATGAATCTCTAACTTGTATTAAAACTGCATCAAACAGAATGTGCCAGGGGCTATAAAGGAATACTTGCTTTGATAAATATGAGACCTTTACAGTTTAGAAGCCACATAAAACAAAATCTCCTATTTGACCGACATGTTAGTCCCATAGCAATTATCCAAGCTTGTCAAGCACCCAATAAGTGCATTGTATGTCAGAATTTGTATTTTTAACTGAACCTGCTCTCTCTCTCTCTCTCCTTATATATATATATATATATATATATATATATATATATATATATATATATATATATATATATATATATATATATGTATATATCACAACAAAGTTGTAATGTATTCTCCGAGTGCAGCCAGATCACAGGAGCCATGACACAGATTACTAATGTTAGTGCTATAGGGCGTTTGGAAGTCCAACAACCAACTTACAGTATATGCTTCACGTAACCTGTGCAGGACATTTTCAAAAGCCTAAGGAGCAGCATGATGACCTCTTTTTGAAAGAGGTCCAAGCTCTCCTAACATCTCTATATAATTTAATAATGCTTACATCCAACCTTCACAGCTGGCATCTCTTAGAAGCCAATCGAAAACTACAGGCAAGATTCTTATCAAATCTATCTTTGCTTCTAATACTGAAACTGTACAGATGGCTCTAACATATGCTAAACGGACACTACCAATTTCTTGACTAAGCCTTTTTGTAGTAAGGTAGGAATAAAAGGAGTGTCATCCTCCAAACCAAAAAAAAAAAAAAGCATTATGGAAAATGCTCCAAGGCACTGAATAATTGCCTTATTTAACACAATAGTACCGTACGTGTGCGCAGCCTATTGCATTAGGGTGTGCACCCCAAACCTCTGACACGTGTGAGTGTGTGTGTGTATATCTATCTATCTATCTATCTATCTATCTATCTATCTATCTATCTATCTATCTATCTATCTATCTATCTATCTATCTATCTATAGGTATAGATATATATACACACACACACACTTACAATAAAGCAGCCTCCATGGTGCTGACTGCATGGGGTGAGAGGTTAAGATGTGTCGTTCAGTTCACCACTCCTGGCAGGCAACTAATTTGGTCCCAGCGGCTTGGTGGTCAGCAGGTTCTGGAATTCCAAGTCCTCATGATCTGTTACTGAATGGCTCACCCAGGCAGTAGGCCCACATGGCAACAGTAGGGGGGTGAGGCCTGAGGAAGGAGCACGTATGCTCCGAACGCGCAATGCCCACCGCAATCTCTCTGTCTCCCTGGTGACGCTCGCTCACTCTCACGCCCACTGCCCGGAGCACTGGAAACCACCGGCATGGCCGGCAACGTGGGGTGCCGCAGAACCCAGCTCTCCACCCAGAGGGACTTCACTGCTTGGCCTTTTTAACAGGCCTATATACCTGGTTTTATCCTGTAAGGGCAATACCAAATAAATGTTCCTTTTGCTTTGTATACTACACTTAGACTGACCCTGCCTCTCTCCCATCCTCCACATGGCAGCTTTGGGTTCTGGTGTGGCCGAATAACACTCAGTGCCATAGTCCTGTAGTCCCTGGTGTGGAACAGATACCCAGCATTGGGTATGCACTGCTCCAGGTCCCCACACACATGAAACGTCCACAGCAGCTCAGCCTTTCAACCCTTGATAGCAGGTCCTTACTTGCTGGCTCCAACCTTAGGCTCCATTCACAATTTGCAATTTGGAATAGGAGGCAAAATCGCAGTGATTCTGCCTGTAATTCCAAATCACGTGTTTGAATGCCATTATCCTTCAATGGTACCCTAAATGCAATTGTTGCACGGCAAACTGGGCCTTTAAAAATTGCATTAAATCGGAGTTCCACCTAAAAAAAAAAATTAGAGTCAGCAGCTACAAATACTGCAGCTGCTGACTTTAAAAAGAAGGACACTTACCTGTCCAGGGCGCGCCCACGATGTCCTCACCTGAAGCCGATCAGTCCCCTCAGATTCAGGTGCAGGCACCGGCATTGCTAGTAAGGGAATCAGGAAGTGAAGCCTTGCGGCTTCACAGCCTGGTCCCCTGCTGTGCATGCGCGAGTCATGCTGCGCGTTCTGAGTGGTCCCTCCTGTCTTCTGGGACCTGTGTGTCTCCCAGAAGACAGCAGGGGGGGCGGAGGAGGGGCTGGACATGGCGTAGATCGACGCAGATCCTGTGGCGATCTTTCGCCGGAAGTGGGAGCAAATACCTGTATTAGACAATCTGCTCCCCCCTAAAAGGTGCCAAATGTGACACTGGAGGGGGGGAGGAATCCAGACAGTGGAAGTTCCATTTTTGGGTGGAACTTCGCTTTAAGCTCATCATCTGAAAAGGAGCAAGAGCTTCTTTTTGGGTGACAAATGCTCATATGGCAGCCATTTCAAGAGAATGGGTTTCCCTATGTGGTATGCAGAATCACATTAAAATAGCACTGTCAAAATTGCGTAGCGGGAAAGGTCATTCCCGGTATGCAATAATGTGAACAGGGCCTTAGACTGCCCCTAGTATCTCATGGAATTCCCGCACATAGTTCTGTATCCCCTCTTTGGGGCAAGAAATAGTGGCCATTAGAGTCTGCAGCTCCATGAATTTTCATAGCACTCCCGCCCCTCTGGACTACTTTTCCCCTAATCCTTTGCCATACATTATCCAGGAGACAGAGTGAGGGAAAGGGAGGGAAGAGCGCTGTAACATATTACATTACCAAATAAACCGCAATCATATAAATCTTGTGATCTTGTACACACTGGTTATATTACGCTGCATGCAGTAACGCAGATAAATTGCAGTGCAATGCAGAGCCCAATGCATTCAAGTGGATATTTTTCACATATATGCATTGCAGCTTTTCACATTGTGAAAGTGGTGGGATTCAAGTCCTCAATTAAATCCTTTCTAATCAAGGCACATCACATTTGAAAATACATGGCAGCACACATATCTGCATGCTTTATATTGCAAATTAATCAAATTTGGTAGTGAACATTTAAGAGATAATTAGTGTCAGTAATACTCATTGCTTTCAGAGAATTTTTTACCGGCTGGAACACAAGGATCTTTTGTGTTTTTTAGATTTTCTTTTCAGCATTAAATGGAGAGTTTGTCGGTTAAGATAGAAAAATATATGTGCAAACTCTGCTCAACATCTTCTGATAATCTGCAACCTTAGTAGATATATAATTTTGCACCACAGCCTCCAGAAGGTACAGGAGTGCTTGCTTTAAGTATAACTAAATGTTTACATTTTGGATAGAGAGGAGAGGGACTTCACTATTCAAACGTACTGTAAAGTGCAGGTGCATAGCTACAGTAATAGTGCTTCAGGATCTCATGCAAAGCCGTTTCCTATAAGCATAAAACGTTTTTATTTTCTTCAGCGCAAAACAAAAACAGACCTTCCAGCAGAAAACACAAATAGCTTAAATTTAGCTGCCAGAAAAAAAAAAATGTCTTTAATAAAAATGAAACATTACACAACAACAGTCACATAAGGAATTTATCCACAGTTAGGAAAGTCCAGATTGGGTTGTTTTAGCAGCACTCAGCCAGGTGTCTCCTCTCCAATCTTTTTCTACTTCCCCTCTGTGCTAGGAGCTTCCTGTCCTAAATGCTGCTTCCTGGAGGTAAGCCTCACCCTGTTGGGACCAAGTCCTTTCCCACCTAAATATCTCTCTGAACCACCAAAATTCTGTGTCCCAAGAAGGAAATTATGAATGCGCCGAAAACTCCTCAACCTGCACAGGTGAGAACCTGTGAGTTCACGTGAGTACACAACAACCATCCCCCTTTAAGGGACCACAAACCAAAAATGGGCAAGAAATAGCATCCGTCCAGAACCCATTCTCAGCGTCCTGTACAATACTTTGTTTTAAATGTTTTCAAAGAACAGAATAAGTGTACAATAAATGTGGAATGTCAATCCACTGTCAGCCATCATACAGTATAATCCATAAACTGTTCCATAGATTAGCATAAGTGGTCCAAACCAACCAAGCCACACAATATAAAAATGAAGGGACAGTAAACAACCATTGATCTTTATTGTACACTACATAGTTTGATTCTAAACAAAGAAACTGTATAAATATTGATATTGTTTTTTCCCCTCTGTTTTGCTGGACTATAATTGCCTTTCCTGCTGTAGGATACAGAAGCCCAAGAAATGATGAAGTGTATGATACAAGGTGTCAGGGACATCTGAAGTTTTTTTGTGGTATGTCAGGTGTTATAAAAGGGTGGAAAGTGCTGCTCTATGGTATACACTGCTCACTGCTTTAAAATGGTTGTAAACTCCTTTTGATTAATTGTACCTATAAGTAAGCCTATAATAAGGCTTACCTATAGGTATTGTAAATATCTCCTAAACATGCACTGTTTAGGAGATATTTACTGTATATGCAGCTGATGACGTCATCCGCGCATGAGCTCTGAAGGAACAGCCACCCGTGTCGTTTCTTCAGAGCCCTATGTCGTGACCAGCGGCTCTCACGCGCATGCGCAGGAGTGACGTCACGTGGCTCTGGCGAGTCACGCAGCCAGAGTCCGGGGACCCGGAAGGAAGACAGGTGAAGATGGACGCGGCCTCCAGTGGTGAAAACGAGGGCTTCATTTGCAGGCAAGTATTGCGATGCATACTAACACATTATGCCTTTACCATGTAGGTCAGAAAAAAAACAAGCGGTTTACTTCCTCTTTAAAATATGGATTATCACGAAGTTGATTCCCCCACAGCAATTGACTAGAAATACACATTCCCACTAGTGGTTTCAAATTTGCATATTGAACTCCTTTATGAAAATGTTTACGTAACAATCAAAAATGCAACATAGTTCTTGACAATTATAAGCTAATAAAAACTTTATATTGCTTGACAAATTACTTAAATACTTGTTGGAGATATTCCTTACCTAGTGCCAAAACTCAAGTTTTGACACACCTCTAAACACCCAAAACTTTGTCTACAGCAGTGGTTCTCAACTCCGGTCCTCAGGGCCCACCAACAGGCCAGGTTTGCAAGATAACAGAAATACATCACAGGTGACATCATTTGCTGCTCAGTGATTGCAGTATTCTAGTATGTATCTCCCCAAGGTAATACTTAAAATCTGGTCTGTTGGTGGGTCCTGAGGATTGGAGTTGAGAACCACTGGTCTACAGTCAGAAAAAACAAAGGAAAATATTATATCTTATGACTCTCTTATACTGTATTTGAACCAAAAAAACTGTATGTAGTTAATCCCTAATAGAGTAAACTGTCTGGATAGCTCCACAAACAGTGTAACATTTTTACAAATGTAAAGTCGAGGTGTACTTGAAAATAATGCAGTTTGGCAAAATACACTGGTGTCAAACAATAAGGTGAAAGGGTGGATGAGGGCAATTACATGTGCAAAGGTCTTTAAATAGCTCTTATAGATAAAGTAAACTCCTTTTAACTACTCTGAGCATGTTCTTTTGCCAAGAAGTCCTAACTGTAGCACTAACCCGAACCCTTTGTTTATAAACATAGTCACGTGATCACGATGACAGCACTGACATGTCCATCACATGGGTTTATTGATCAATAAAAGGTAAGAGTGAGCCTTAGATCAAGGGCTAAGACTACCTTAAAGGTTGTCTTAGTTTATCAACAAAGCCTTGGATCATCATGACAGCATCCACATGATGATCACATGGCTTTTAAGAGAACGACTACGTGATTTTTATTTTTTTTCCCCTTTAAGCTAATTTCACATGATGAAATTCAAGGGCAATATTTATAGAATTGTAAAAAAAGGTAAAGTCGACAGTGTAATTTCAATCTTACAGGTAAGCACTTTGTATGTGAAATGCATCAAGGCTACTGATCCTACTACCTGTCAACAGTTTGCATCAATCAATTCCTGTGAGCTGGGGAATGAAGAACTGACTCCCCAGCAGCAGCAGAGATTGCTTTTGTTTTGCTCATGTGACCACTATTTCAGTGCTAGTATAGTAATCATATGGATTTATTGACCAATAAAGGGTTAAGGTGAGCATTAGCACTAGGATTGCCATTAGGGTTGGCTTTGTTTATTAACATAGCCATTGATCATCATGTCATCACATTCATGATGATCACATGGCTTTGTTTAAAAATAGCTGTGATGTGATTTTTTTTTTTTAAAGAAAATTTCACATGGCAAAGGTAAGGACTTCTGACTTTACCTCATCCTTCCTGTTCTGTATACTTGTTATGAGTCATTGATTACAAGTATGGAATTCAACCAGAGAATAACCATTGGTCTGCTGCCAAGTAAGTAGCCTTTCTAGAATGAAATCCACAATGGTAGCCTCTGTACTTCTGTCATATGAAGTAAATGCTTTAAAAGCTGATAAGTAAATGTGATACAATTTTGATGCATGAGCTTTTGATCTGGCAGAACGTCCACTTAAAAATTTTCTTGTGAACTTCAAAACGTTGAAGTACACTGTTTTCTTCTTTTTCATGCAAAACATGAAAAAAGAAGAAAACAAATTACATTTAAATATACAATAAAACCAATGTAATGTCAAACCTAAAAAAGCAAACTTTATGTCCAGATGATATACTATATTCCCAAGGTGCTAAAAATTTAGGAAAACAGAGAAATACATTTTTCGCTGTTTTAGCAGCAGCCATGTAAGTGCCATCTGTTTGGTTGGGCAAGGGCTGTGGGGGGATAGGGGAGGGAGGAGGCATCAGCGGATCATCATTTGTGCTGTCATCAACCAGTCTCGTTCTGTCACTCAAGCATTATAGAGCTGGGCTGAGGGTGTGGAGAACACGGACTGCCAGTATTCTGTGGTACAAAGCTGTGTGTATGGCATGAAAAGCACTATCAGTAGGAAGCCTTCAATGCTGACAATAGTAGTACATAATGGTACAGCTACCATTTTACTATAGCAGCACCGAGAAGGGTGACAACAATGAGTTAGCGTTGACACCTTAGAAAAAAAGTAACCAGTAAAACTGGTAACATTTATTAAAGTAGAACTACAGGCAAAACTCTTTTCCATTTTTTTTCTCAAAGAATTTATTGAATTTTAAAGTAACAATTTACAATCACACAAGTTAAGGTCATACAAGCGACCCAGCAAGAAAAACAGAGAAAAAAACAAAAATCAGTTTTGGGTACAAGTCAACTGTGTCAACTGGAATAATTGTCTCTGCAAAAGAAAAGGAAGAGGGACAATTTCCTCATAACCTAGGGCTTAGAACTGAAAAAGACAGAGTGGGAAGATAGAGTAGAGTGGTGGGGAGAACAGGAAAAAATGGGAAAATGGTAAAGCAGAGAGGGAAAGCATGTGCCACAGGGGAAAAGATAGGGGAGAAATAGAGTTTGGGAGGTTCCTGTGAAGCAGTTGCGTCAACACAAGTCGGTGCATCTGTTCACACCAAAGCAGAGAACAGTCCATGTGCAGATAGCCATTACAGGACAACTACGGGTACCACACCTGAAGAAATTTGGCATGGGTGTCTGTGAATATGGAACACTTGGATGATTGGAGAGGAGCGCCTGGTGTCCAGAAAAAAAACAATTTTATTGAAGATAAAAGTATACAAGGGTTGAATAAATCCGATCAGCAGCTCTGCAGTATGTCAGCATTGTGGAGCAGAGGCAGCCATCCCCTAAATGCATTGGCTCCACTTGTATACTTTTATCTTCAATAAACAACTATAAAAATCATCAACTGAGACTTTTTCTGAATCATCCAAGTGTTCTGTGGTATTGGCCCATTGTTGTTATCAGAAAGGTAGCAGCCCTAAACCCCGACAAAGTCTATCACCCACCACCTACAATTGGGCTACAACCAATTGGAAGTGATTCCCTCTGTAACCTCCACATAGACTGCCCCTAGCAGCAGTTCAGCGTTGTCTTCCACCCAGACTTATGAATATGTGTCAGGGCTGGGCTCAGCCCTTCCTTCTCAGAGCTGGCCGCTCAGCTGTCGGCTAATTGCCAGCTCCTATCTCTCCACAGTTACTCAGCTATTGATGATATCCTGCTCGTCAGTCCTGCCTTCTTAAGCCGTTCAGCCCAGTGGATCTCTGCCTTCGCCTTGGTCAACATCACAGAAACTATCTCCTGCGATCCTGTTCAAGACTTGCTTTGCTGACATCCCTTCTCGCTCCAGATCCTGCTTGCTGTTCCACTACATTGATCCCTGACTTCTGGCTTGGCTGACTATCCGTTCCAGTTACTGAACTTTGGCTATGTTTTGACTACGTTTGTTCTTTTTACTTTTATTATTAAACAAGTGTGATTTAACTGTACTTCTGTCTCGGCCTGATTTCATGGTTTCTGACAATATGAAAGTAAGCTTCTCATGTATCATATTCCCCAATGAGCCTCTGCTTGAGTTTAGCAAAGTTGAGTGATGGTTGTCTCCAGGCTCTAGCTAGTGTCTACCGAGTTGTCAGGAACACAAATTCCACCAGCCTCCACTCGTTCTTAGTAAGAGATGGGGATCAGTTATGCAGTAGGACTTCCCACTGGTTATGGAAAAGGTTAACATTTTTGAAGTGTTTAGTTGTGATATAGGGCAGCAATTAATTCAGGTGTGGGTTAGTATCTGGCTTCATGACCATGGTAGCCCTCAGGGACACTGGGGAAAGGGTTGTCCTGTTTTCAGGTGATTAAAGACGCTCTGTAAGTGAGGAATGAGAAGTTCAGAAAACTTCTTGCAGAAGAGAGAGGTAAAGCTGTCCATTCAAGGCCTTTTTTTTTCACCTTAAGTCCACTAGGGGTGGCTGTTTTGATCTCTTTCATCATAACATCGGCATCTATGAAGACCCAACATTAGGCAGAGAGAACATGAGGTTGCTTGCTAAAGAAAGCCTGAGTCTGAGTTGTGGGGAAAGGACTTGAGGCAAAATAAAGATGAATCAAATGGTGTTGTAACTCAGCTAGTAATTCCAGTTGGTTGTTAGTGAGAGTATGTCGATTTGTGTGCAGGGCTATGGGGTCGTGTTGCAGTGTGATGCAATGTAGGCCCTTTGCCAACATAGAGCATGCTTTGTTACTCTGGGCATAACATTTCTGATTAGCCCAACACAATTAGTAGACAGAAATTTGGTTCAGATCTTTTTTTTTCATCTTTGATACAGCAAGGGAGGGTTATAACCCTTGTCAGTTTATTTTTTGCCACCTGTGTCCCATTGGGGAGACATACTTTCACTTTGTGTCCCATAGCCAAAACAGGAAGTAAGAAGAAATCCCTGCAAATTAGGGGGATCCCTTGGGCCCCCCCAGGTCACCAGAACTAGTGTCCCCATTGGAAGATGTCCCCTCTATTATTATCTATAGGAATTTGCAACAAAGTTTGTTAAAATCCTTGCAATATACACTGATCACCTGGAGGTGTTTTTTTCTTAACAAAGGGGGAGTTACTCTTTAAGCCCCAACAATGATTATAGTTATGAATGATAGAAAACTATACTGTATGTCTACAAGGGCTGATAAATTGGACTGCTAAGAAAAACTCAGCTGTTATGGCCAGGAGTTAGAACCCATGCTTTGAATATAACACTACGCACAAGTCTATATTCAAGTTACTTAAAAATCTCTCAAATGCAACAAAAGTAATCATCCTCTTGGAAAAAGGGCAAATTGAAAATGATTTTGTGCAAAAACTGTGACTTGGAATTAGACACACATTTTTTTAATGTTGCGCATGAAACAAACAACCATTTGTTCAGTACATTTGTGTTGGCCCTAGAGAGGGTGAGACTGGCTGTTGTTGCAAAATGATTTAATCTTCAGCACTGACTAGACAAACAAGTTCACTCTACTGAACAATAGATACATTCTGTCTGTTGGATGCTAACTGTAGACTTTTCAATGGCTTATCATCCATCTCAGTTTTTGTCACATTCACGTACTGTATAGTTACACTGCATTGTACACATTTCTTTCAAAAAAGAAATAAATTAGCAATCTGTGACAGGGTCTCTTTCAGTAATATAAAAGTATACCTCCACTTTTTTACAGTGTCAGCACAAAGTGTTCAGATATTCTCTGTGCCCAGAAAATAAATGTTCACATTAATGTCTGTGCAGACATTACATCAAACTTCCAACTTTCCGAGATGGAAAAGAGGGACACCTACTGTCCTCTGTAGACCACAGTAAAATAAAACTGTGTATATATATATATATATATATATATATATATATATATATACACACACACACATTTTTTTTTTTTAATTGTTTAATTGCAAAGTGAACGAACAGAAGAAGAAAAATCTTGATCAAATCAATATTTAGTGCGGCTACACTTTGGCTTCAGTTCAGCATACATGCTTACATTTGCACCCTTTGTACACTTGCAAAAGTCAGGAATTTTGTAGGATTAGAGTCATTAACCAATTATACCAAGCAGCTGCTAATGATCATCAATTTCATATGTAGGTTGAAACACAGTCATTAACTGAAACAGAAACAGCTGTGTAGAAGGCTTAAAACTAGATGTGGGACAGCCAAACTCTGCTACTAAGGTGAGGTTGTGGAAGACAATTTCATGTCACAGGTCACACACCATGGCACGACTGAGCACAGCCAAAAGACACAAGGTAGTTTTACTGCATCAGCAAGGTCTCCCCCAGGCAAAGATTTAAAAGCAGACTGGGGTTTCAAGATGTGCTGTTCAAGTTCTTTTGAAGAAGCACAAAGAAATGGGCAATGTTGAGGACTGTAGACACAGTGGTCAGTTGAGGAAACTAAATTCTGCAGATGAAAGACACATAATGCTTACTTCCCTTCGACATCAGTAGATGTACAGCAGTACCACCAGCACAGAACTGGCAGAAACCAATGGGACCCAGGTACACCCATCTACTGTCTGGAGAAGTCTGGCCAGAAGTGGAAGAATTGCTGCCAAAATGCCATATCTCCGACATGGAAACAAGGCTGAGAGAGTCAACTATGCACAAAAACATAGGAACTGGGGTGCAAAAAAAAATGGCAGTAGGTGCTCTGGACTAATGAGTCGAAATTTGAAATATTTGGCTGTAGTAGGAGGCAGTTGGTTTGCTGAAGGGCTGGGGAGCAGTACAATGAGTGTCTGCAGGCAACTGTGAAGCATGGTGGAGGTTCCTTGCAAGTTTTAGGCTGCATTTCTGCAAATGGAGTTGGAGATTTTGTCAGGATCAATGGTGTCCTCAATGAAGAGAAATAAAGGCAGATACTTATCCACCATGCCAAACCATCAAAGAGGAGTGTGATTGCCCCAAATTCTTTTTTTTGCTGCAGGACAACGACCCCAAACATACAGCCAATATTATTAAGAACTACTTCAGCCTAAAGAAGAACAAGGAGTCCTGGAAGTGATGGTTTATCCCCCACAGAGCCTTAATTTCAAGATCACAAAGTCTGTCTGGAATTACATGAGGAGAAAGAAGGATTTGAGACAGCCTACATCCACAGAAGATCTGTGGTTAGTTCTCCAAGATGTTTAGAACAACCTACCTGCCCAGTTCCTTCAAAAACTGTGTATAAGTGTACCTAGAAGAACTGATGTTGTTTTGAAGGCAAATGGTGGTCACCCCACATATTGATTTGATTTAGATTTCTCTTCTGTTCATTTACTTTCCATTGTGTTAACTGATAAAAATTAACTATTAACAATTCTATTTCTGAAAGAATTTTTTTTTTAGCCATTTTTTTAAACATGTCTAAAACTTTTGCACAGTAGCGTAGGTTATAAATGATATTTATGTTTTGTTAAAATTGAAACTCAGGGCAAAAGGCAAAATGCACAGTTAAAACACATACTGCAATTTGGCAACCTGACAAAACATTTGCAATTTATATTCTGCCAGCCTGGTGTTCCAGATCCCCAGCCAGGCAGCTTAGCCAGGTTGATGATTTCACTTTCCTCTAGATTCCAGATTGGTATTAACCTTTGTCCAAGCTTGCAGATGGAAAAATGAGACACAGCTCTCTGTAAACAAGTTCATAATTCTGACATAATTCTGTGAAATGCTGATTAGATGGCAGTGCTATCCCTTCTGATCCCAATGTGAGTGACGTGGTCTATGTGATGATAAGGTTAGAATACAGTCTGGTAATTATACTAGCTCGCTCTGTAAAAAATCATAATCAGATATGAAACTATTAATTATGTGTTCCCTAAAAAAATTATGTATTTTTAAAGGCAACAGGTGTAAGTACTGTTTTTATACCAGCCTCTTGTAAAAATCCTGTACATTAAAACTGGACGGGAGGGTCAGTACTATGAGCCAAGCAGGTGTGCTGCACATACAATAGCAAATAAGGAATAAGCTAACAAAAGAGACAAACTTTATAATCTTCTGCTGCTCCTCCATTGTCCAATAGGATAGGTGCGTGGTGCTGACCACACTTAATTTTACTGAACTGCAGTAGAGAAAATGCAGTTCACCAACCTGTCTGTTTTGTCTGACAAGAACATGTAAATCTCAGGACTGGCTTAACAAAATTGTAAATCCTTTGGCAGGTAAACCCCTATACAAGCATTCCAGCTGTGTATTTGGCTCTTTGGCTAGAGTATCGAGTTTTTATGTGTGCCTACAGTATCAAATCTAACAATTACACAAAATGAGTTCTAATTTCAAGCATGATTTTTTTGGATGCATATCAACCAATCTCCTTTACAAATGATCTTAAATAAATCAAGTAAAACACAAAGGGCACTACTGGTAAATGTATTGTTTTTAAACATATTGCCATCAATGCCTAATAAACAAAAATAAATGTGTAGCGCAGTGACTGGATAGTGTTATTGCATGTTCCATGGCTGTTTTCATATACTGCCTACAGAGACCACATGAAGGCTGAAAAATGATGTAAGCCAGGTGCCCTAAGTTAGCTCCATTTTCAGCTGGGGCCCAATGCTTTTGGTGTGCCAAGATCGTCATAAAAAATCCAATATTCTTATGAAGGTTTTCAAAACAATGGTTGGAGCCCAGATTTAGATAATGCAGCTCAAAGCAAACTTTAAGATACATGTGGTAAAATCCAACCTGAACCGCTTCCAATAGCACTGTAGCCGAAAGGCACATGCCATCATGAATAGAAAATGCCATACCAGATATTGTACAATAAATGACAATTATAGTGTCATTGGATTCATGCATATTTCAAAAGCTGTGTACAGATCAGTAAATATTTGATTACACATTGAATACCTTGCAAAGTTCTACAAGCTTTACAGACTTAGTAGTAATGGCATCTTTACTCTAGATTTAACCGTTTTGTTATGGCTTACAGGGGTACAGCAGTGCCTCGTTGCTTAAAGGACAAATGCAGTTTTAAACTAAACCTCTATAATCCACCACCCCACCCTACCCTAGCTTCTTACTTCTATACCAGAGCCATATCCTCTGCACTGTTAAATTCTCATTATGTGGGCATCATCTTCTGTACTGGCCATGGCTGCACACTGCGCCTTCAGACATGTATGGGGCCACTTCAAATGAATCCTTTCATCTTTTACCCTTCAACCCCTTAAATGAGAACTTTATAGTTAGTACAATTATCCTTTAACTGACCTCCATCCCCCTCTCAAAAGCTTCATTCACATGGACTTATGGGTATATTCTGCATGGAATGCAGGTTCTTGCTGGCAGAGCTTGCAGAAGATCCAGCATAAAATACACGCCTACACACTTTTAGACGTGTATAATTCTTTGTTCATTGTATAACCCCATTGATTTCTATAGTGCTGTTTTAAGATGCAAACAAAACTATATGCTGTACACATCGAAACAAGGCCCTGTATTCATTTGTCCTCACAATCTTCCTATGCAGCACATTGGGAGCCACCACTGCATTCTCCCAGCCAGGCAGCTGCTTTTCTTATGCATACGTGAAAGTAGTCAAGATTCAAAGATTTCATTGGGGTTGATTTACTAAAACTGGAGAGTGCAAAATCTGGTGCAACTCTGCAGAGAAACCAATCAGCTTCCAGTTTTTTTTTTTGTCAAAGCTTAATTGAACAAGCTGAAGTTAGAAGCTGATCGGCTACCATGCACAGCTCCACCAGATTTTGTACTCTCCAGTTTTAGTAATTCAACTGTTCTAATCTAAGGAGAGGCTGTCCACCATTGGGAAGCATAATAGACAGGCTATCTATAGAATAAAAAATTTCCACTCGGGCTGCTCAATTAGGAGACAACAAAGATCTGGTAGGAGCAAAGCAAAGTAGCAAGTCTTTGGCAAAGGGGCAGTTAAAGGATAAATTACAGTTATCCTTCAAATACCCCACTGCTTCTTATACTATAGCTTACAAACCTATATGCAGATGCTTTAACACACTGGAGTCATATTAAAGAAAGCAATCCTGGCATCTAAGTGGATCTACAGATCAGGGATGAACAAGACTCACATCTAAAAGGGATGCCAAGGAGCCCTCAATTACACAACAATGAAACTGAAGGCTTTCACCTCTACAGTGCCTCCCTTTTGAATTTCCTTATGTTCAGCTCTTCAATTGCCAGCCATGGCTGGTTTTAGTTTAGTTCTGGATGGGGAAATGAAGATTTAAAGATTTTCAGACTACAGGCTGCTGGAAATAGCCCAACGAGGCATGAGGAGAAAACATAGCAGGTTCATTTTTATTTTTATCACAAAGACACGCGTATTTTTTAAACATTGGGAAGCTCAGCTATTTTACTTCGCCCTTCTCAAGTTGAAAAATCCCAGTAAAAATGTTACAAGAAGCCAAGTGTGATTTATTAGAGTGTACAAAAAATAAATTACTATCTTAAAGCAATTTCTGTTCCCAAAGGTCTTCTGTTCCATCATTTTCTGATAATAAAGATACAAAATCAAATACACATTTATTTCATCCAGCAAAACATTGTTTTAGGAAAAAACACATTTCCCATCCTCCAAAAAGTTTCTATCAATAAACAACCGTTATATATCCTGTATATTACAACAATTTACATAATCCTCTGTATAACAAAGTTAATATTTTAACACAGCTTATTATCCTTCTTATTATTAAAATGTAAATAAAGAAGCGTTATTATTAAAAACAAATAAAGAACTCCAGCATAAGCTTCATTCTTCAAGCCAGCCATGTTAATGCTTACTAAATCTCCATCATTATTCTGACGTACAAAATTTAATAAGGAACGCTAGTCTATCATGCTTCTTATGCTGCATCAAAATTCTGACTAGCTTCAAAGGGAATCTGTCACAAAAGAGCATTTGGACATACAGCAATACACTAATTAGATGTAACATGTTTCCGCTTAGTCTGTCAATGTCTGGATTAACATTACGATGTAATACTATATTTGCTCCGGCCGCAGCCATGTTAAGCGATAATCAGCAGGGTCCAGAGCTCCAACTCTTTACAATTTCCATATAGCTTTCTCCAAGATTAGAATAAAAGGAGCAACAACTGCAGATTTTCCATACTGATCACCCAGCATGAATTTTAACAAGATTTTTGCAGCATCTTAGTCTTGCATTAAATGTGACAGGACTTAGAATGAACACTACAAGCCATGCTAAAGTAGATCTGAACCCAAATTACCCAAATCACTAAAAATCACATATAAGCTTTAAAATGTTAATGTATTTTCAAAAGTGGTTTTGAACCGTTTTAAATGTGCAGCTTTTATTAAAATAATACCTGGTTTTCAGCCCCTGATATAACCTGGAATAAAGTACTTGCTACAAACGCTAACATTTTACAAAATGTAAACATTAAGGAAAGGGAGCATAGAGGTGTTACATAGATGGTACTATACTCTAGCTAGGGTACATAAAGGTTTCCCTTTTAGATTCCCAGACTGCTACAGGAGCTGCCTAGAGATAGCCTTATTTGCCTTCTTAAAGGCAAAACCTTATTAATTAATCTTTTTAAGGTCCGGATAGAATCATCTCCTTGGACAGCATTATTCCATATTACTCTCTTGGGATATCCAGTCTTCATAAGAAATTATATTTATTTGTGCTGATAGTGGTCAAGTGGACAATCACTAAACTGCCATGTACCACAAGGGTACATGGCAAGCCTTAAAATTTTTATAATTATAAAACGTACGTCGTCTTAATACACTACAATACGCTTAGATAATTTTTAGGAGATTTGGCAGCAGAAAAATTGATTCAGACCCACTTTTTAAAGATCCTTGCCAATGCCAACTCAATTCCAGCAGCCCAACCCGATATCTATATGTAGATGAATACTGTTGTACTCAGCACTAGGGATGAGCTTAAGGTTCATTGTGAACCTTGCCTGTTCGGGTGTCTGGATAAGCACCTGAACATTTACCAGTTCGGCAGGAGCTGAACATCATGTATAAAAGTAGTATTTACTGCTGCTTATATACAAGACACACGCTCAGCGTAAATTATTATGGTTTCCCTTTTTGATATACATTCTTTTTAGCACTGCATTATATTGTATAGCTATGTTTTATTTACTATATGTCTACTGAAGTGCCAGCAGCTATGTATATTCTCTAAGCGCAGTTCAATTACACTCTTTAATTTATATAGAAGACAACTTTGCGCTGTCAATGGTTGTTGACGCCAGTGGGTGCAACAACCAGTAATATCACTGGCCTCGTTAACTTACAGTACATGGCCAGGAATCCCGGGACTGGTGTTCCCCCTTAGACCCTTAAGGTCCGCTATGAATTTTAAGAGGGACCCCATACAAAAAAAAAATGCATAGCAGACCCTTATCTGAGAACACATAAGAAGATTTTGGATACATATCAGCGGTATTATTCATATACCCTTAAGGTGTATTCCTAATGTGCGCTGCAGTAAATATTACTGACCAGGTTACAGTTTTTCAATTTCAGTTGAATTTTTAGTTAATTGTCTAACACATTGTTTAAAATCCTTTTCTATATAGATATTTAATAGTCTTCAGACATAAATCAGCCATATTTTGTCATAAGGGAACACTGAAACCAGGATGTATATAAATCTCTTTATTGTATGCTTATACAGAAATAAACTTAAAAAAAATACCACCTGGTGTTTCTGCTAAGAGAGCCTTTGTTCAGTCATTTCCTATTATTGGGTGACAACCTCCCTATTGTGTTGTCATTACAACTATTAGAGGCTATGTTAACACACACATTGCACAGACATGGTTTCCATCATCACCATCAGTAAACCAGACCTGAGCAATAATGTGCATCTCATGCTAGAGCATGTTGACAGTAGTGGATGAAAGAGACTGCAGGAGATCAATAGAAAAAAAAGGATAACAAAGGTGAAAATAATATTTTAGAACATATATTTAGAATATTGTTTTTGCTAAATAAATGTCATTTAGTTACAATATCAGCTTATGCTGCACTCTCTTTGAGTGTCACCCTTGTGTTACATGTAGCTCTACCAACCTGCCACTATCAGCATTATAAGCATTTTCACAGAAGCATTCTCAGGCAAATTGTCTGTAAAGGAAATAAGGAACCTTTTTTTTAGTCCAGGACCCAGAGACTGTGCCCTTCAACTAGGGTACTTTTTTGACAATTATTGTCAAGCCCACAACCCAGGCAACAATGTCTTGTCTCTTTGCCTATCTCCCAGAAGACTGGATCCCTCCCTGACAAGGAAAGAATAATCTGCTCAGGCTTCCTGCTTATTTATTACCCCCCCCCCCCCCCCCCAGCCACCTTCTGGATACTACCTTCTGGACACAGCCTTCAAGGGACTGGCCAGGGCATAATAAATATTCAGCTAATCATTTTAATCTTCCTCCCTATGCTCTGGAAGCTTCTTCAAACTCTCAGCTCAGGAGTCCTGATCAGAACCAACTGATCAACAACCACTCCACTCACTACAGTGGAGACAAAAACTAAATTTAGGCTAACTAGTAGGGCATTACATACATATACATTTGTCATGTTTCATTTATATGCTTCAGAGAAATAGAATGCCTACTGAGATATTGTCCTTGGACTTTAGAGAAATACTGTATTACTAATCCTAAATTACTCAAATCTTACAGTGAAAAAAGTGTGGGGGAAAAAGTCAATTAATCTGTGTCCTATTTATTGATACAAGAATGAGGGTACAAGACAGTTAAGCCTTATACACTGATCAGCCATAGCATTATGACCACTGACAGGAAAAGAAAATAACCTCATCAAAATAGCACCTGAATGTTCATGGGATATATTGGGCAGCAAGTGATCATGTTTTCCCATAAGTTGATGTGCTGAAAGCTGGAAAAATGGGCATAGGAATTTTAGCGACTATAACAAGGGCCAAAATTTATTGGCTAGACAAATGGATCAGAGCAACTCCAAAACTGCAGCTCTTGTGGGATGTTCCTGGTATGCAGTGGTCAGGACCTACCAAAAGTTGTCCAAGAAAGGAGAACCAGTGAACTGGAGAAAAGGTCAAGAGCAGCCATGGCTCAATAATGCACAGGGGGGAGCAAAAGCTGGCCCATGTAGTCCGATCCAAATGAAGAGCTAGTAGCTCAAATTGCTGTGGGATGTGTTGCAAAGATAAGTGTGATGGATGGAAGCCCCACCATGCAACTTACAGGACTTAAAGGATATGGTACTGATGCAGTGGCGGCTCAAAATTATTGGGGGGGCGCAAACAAACTGAAAAATACTGAAAAAAAAAACATCAATTGCAGCCACTGTGCCATCAAATGCAGCCACTGTGCCTATCAAATGCTGCCACTCTGCCATCCAATGCCGCCACTGTGACCCCCCCCCCCGCTGTCAGCGGGTGACGGTGGTGAGCGGGGTGGCTGGAGAGAGGGGGCAGCGCCCGTGCGCCCTTATAGGTGCACCGCCACTGTACTGATGGCTTGGTGCCAGATAACACAGCATACTTTCAGAGGTCTAGTGGAGTGCATGCTTTGACAGGTTATGCTGAGTGGTCATAATGTTATAGCTGACTGGTGTAAAAAATGAAACACAAGTGATGAAAGAAATAACAAAGGTAAAAGGGGAAAAATGAAGGAGAGAAATGTAGAGAAGTGAAGTCAAGCACCGATTTGTACCACTGTTCTACATTTTAATTGAAATTTCCTAACTGGACAATATTTGGAGCATTTTGATCCTGCTAACTTCAATTATTTACTGAATAGGAACTGACAGGTATACAACCTGGCTTGAAAAGAGAAAATGGCAGCCATTCAATTAATTAAAACTATCACAGGATGTTGACAATGGGGGGCAGTAATTCATGTAATTAAAGTACAAAAACAATGTTCCCTATCAAACATCTCAGCTAATCAGCAAAGAGAACCTATCACATCTGTTTTAATTAGTAATAAAAATAGAGGTCTCAGAAGCATACATTTGTCAGTGTCTGTTGGTGCTACACATTATATCGAAGTGTCTCTGCACTGTACAGATCTGCTTTAATCAAAAGACCCATGTATGCTTTTAGTTGTGCTTTGATTGATGTTGTTCCCTATACAATCAATGTAAATGTAAAAGCAACTTAAAGAAGCTCAAAGCAACACATAAAATACTGAAAGCATACTATAGCTGACCCATGATTAGTATTAAGGAAGCACAAACACTGGAAAATATCTAAACTAGCAAATGTATTAAATAAATTACATTTATTGGCACTTTAAATTACAGTAAATTATATCCTTAGACTCCAAAAATAATCCATACACATCCACTACTTAATGGCCCTGTAATCTAGGTTTCATAGAATCTTTTTTTATTTTACTTTATGTTTCTGCCTCCAGGTAACGTCCTCCCTGAGCTCAGAAGGCATTTTACAGGCAGAAAAGAAGTGTTGTAAGGTCCACTCACCACCTGATTTAACCCTATAATTCCGCTCTACACCATCACAGTTACATGCATTGCACATGGTTGTGGCATGGCCTCAGTAAACTCAATTATCAAGTTTGACAGGTGGTACTGCTTATCAAACTCTGCACCCAGAGTCAAAACGCTGCAACCATGGCATCTTTAAAGCCCTGTCTGGCTCTTTAGAGACCGTTTGGGTGGACAGCAATTAAACATCGGCCTGGCCGTCCGTCTGATAAAGCACCTATTCACTTTGTTTGGAACAAGCGGTGCATGTTAGTTGTGGTCATCTGCACTTCTCTATACACCCAATAAATCTCATAGTCCTTACTCCACAGTCCCTAGTCTATCTTAGGAGCAAGCAAGAGAGGCTGGCTATGGTCCTACATACAATGGGACCCTGGAAAACAAATGTAGCCACCCTCTATCAGGGAAACAGATCACAGCAACATAAAAAGGAATTTTGAGGAAGCTGAGAGCAATAGATGTTACTTCTTGAGTTAAGAAGATATACTTGAATAGAATTTTCCTTTTTAAGCAGAGTTTTGTGTCACTTTAAAGTGGACCATCAGTCTAAAGCAGATTCCCCATCCAGATCCTACTGTACCAGTACACATTGGGCGATAAAGAAGCAACTCAAACATCTACCTTTACTGAAGAAACAAATGTTTTGCACTGATTATGCCAAACCATTGTTCACATGCTGTCAGCTAGAGGAAGCAGCTGATTGGCTAGCATGGTAGCAAAATAATGGAACGAATAGACTCATTACACTACTCATTACAGAGCCCAATAAGTACTGTGCAGTAGGTGGAGTGGAGAGATGATTTTTATTAAACTGCTTGGTAAAGTTCTTCCTCTTGGCACCGAAAGAGTTAGAGGGGACTATGCCAGCAGAGATTGGAGCCCGAGACTGGGCATGAAGACACCTGGGGGCAGCACAGCCACCCACATCACAGTTACTGCACCGCTGCCTCAGAGACTGGAGCATCCAATCACCCTCTGCTTTCCACCACTGATCAATGGAGGCTTTTGGGAAAAGACCAAGGTGGCCCCCCCTTCCACTGCAGCATTCTGCTATTCGTCCATTGCCGATACTGCAAGCAGGGACTGAGCCACTGAGAACAGGACCAAGTGTACTCAATCCATACCATACCGCATCCATATTGCATTCTACACCACATTTTATCCAAATCTAGACTACACCTATACCAACCCTATACCACAAATATACCAATAGATTACTGCATCTGAACAACATCTACCTTGCTGAAACTAAACCATACCTATACTCTACCTATACTGCATGCAGGTTAACCGGAAATTTTATGCGCACCAATGCTCTTAAAGGACCCCAATTATTCCCCCTCTGCTACCATTTTCCTTTTTTTTGGATAGTGTATACCCAGTCAGTCTTATGCCCCGTACACACGATAAAACATTGATTGGACATTCCGACAACAAAATCCATCAGATTTTTTTCAGACGGATTTTGGGCCAAACTTGTCTTGCATACACACGGTTGCACAAAGTTGTCGGAAAATCTGAATGCGGTGACGTAAAACACATACGTTGGGACTATAAACGGGGCAGTAGCCAATAGCTTTTGTCTCTTAATTTATTCTGAGCATGCGTGGCACTTTGTGCGTCGGATTTGTGTATACACGATTGGAATTTAAACGATCGGATTTTGTTGTCGGAAAATTTTATATCCTGCTCTCAAACTTTGTGTGTCGGAAATTCCGATGGAAAAAGTCTGATGGAGCCCACACAGGATCTGATCGGAATATCCAACAACACAATCCGATCGTGCTTTTTCCATCGGAAAATCCGACCGTGTGTACAGGGCATAAGACTAGCATCAGCGCCATAAATGCGCTCTGGCAGTATAGTTCCAGCACTTTGTAGATTAAACTTTTACCACTGCTCATTGTTGAACTTGAGGTGGCCTTACTACTCTTTATGCTGATCTGGATGCCAAATGCCATCTTATGCCTAGTCCTGACTGATAATCACTGTGTATGTTAAATTATATTACCATTTTTAAACCATTTTATGCTTGCTTCGTTAACAGCTAAATGGGTGACAGTGTATTAAGTTTGCCATTA
The DNA here is from genome assembly GCF_042186555.1 of Aquarana catesbeiana. Taxonomy (NCBI): domain Eukaryota; kingdom Metazoa; phylum Chordata; class Amphibia; order Anura; family Ranidae; genus Aquarana; species Aquarana catesbeiana. Next base: position 722,734,422 of record NC_133324.1, read on the forward strand.
CTACCTGGCTTGGTGTCTCTTTTCTTTGCTATAGCACTGCTGTTTGGTACTATTACTTTCATTATTTTCCTGTGATATTGTATGTTTGTACACTCAACCTGGTGTATTAGGGGGCTGAGGTTCTGCAGAATGTTGAGGCACAGAAAAGAGGACCCAACCTATCCTGTAGGTCCTACAGTGGTTGCGCTACATATTTTATTTTACTATTATTTTATTAGAGGTACTTATATAGCACTGTCAGTTTGTGCAGCGCTTTACATATTTATTATATATTAACATCAGTCACTGCCCTCAAGGAGCTTACAATCTAAGGTCCCTAACTCACACTCATTCATACACATACTAGGGCCAATTTAGACATGATTTAATTAATTTACCAGCATGTCTTTGGAGTTTGGGAGAAAACTGGAGTACCTGGAGGAATCCCACACAGACACAGGGAGAACATGCAAACTCTGTGCAGGTAGTGCCGTGGCTGAGATTCAAATTGATGACCCTAGTGCTGGGTAGAAATGCTAACTACGTAGCAACTGTGTTGCCCACTACATATTGAAGAAGGGTCAGGTGTGTGAGGATGGCATTAGACTATAGAATAACTTTAGGCAAATTTGAATGAAGAAATAAATCCATCACATTTTTTATGCTAAGAGAGGCAGAAAATGACTCAGCAGCTAAGCACTTAAACATCCTCACTAGTGACAGATGAATGCTTTAGCATTTCATGTAAGAATATAAATATTATGAATCAGGAGTTATTGTCCTTGACAGCTCAGCTCCGGGGATGAGGATTTGATGCAGCTGCTCCCAATGCAGGAATATACAATTGCACAGAACAAGATGTTAGTTTAGAACTAGAGTTTAGTTTGGGGATGTGTCAGGTTACTGTTAAGGTCAGCTATTAGCTTTTGGTTAAGTTTTCGGGTAAGGCGGACTGCTAAAGGAGGGGGGGGGGGTGGAGAGAGTAGAGGGTTACTTTTAGGAGTTAGTTTAAAGCTAAAGTTTGGGTATCGCAATTTTTAAATAGTTGCATTGGTCAAGCTTGGATCAATGCAAGTCTGTGTGCCCTACCTGTGGGATCCCTGTGGGAGCTGGAAGTCACTATAGTAGGCATCACTAATACACTACTACAGTAATCTCCACTGACTTTTGGTTCCTGTGCCACGCAGCTGCCCTTCTGCATTGTGAACATAGGTAGTCGTTTGTCAGCACAGGTGCCATTCAGAAAACACTTTGCATTTTCTCAATGAATAGAAAGATTTCTATATTTGGACAAGGTGCACTGTGATATCACAATCTCAGCATTCAAGAGAGATCACTTTGCCTGCATTTTGCAAACTTTGCATTCATTCATTCATTGCAAAGAGTTCTCTGAATGGCGCCCTTGCTGAGCAGGCGATCCTCATGTTCAGTAAGCAGCATGGCAGCCGCTCAGCATGGGACTTGAAAGCTAACAGGAATCACTGCAGTAATGGTGCCTACTACAGTGATTTTCAGCTTCCACTGGGATCCCACAGGTATGGCACATACATACTTACATTGGTCCAAGCTGGACACATATAACTATGTAAAAATTGCCATACCTAAACTTAAGCTTTAAGTGTATGAAAAGAAAGTATATGTCAACAGCACACAGTGATATACCGGCAACATATACTCTTCGACATTGATATTAGTTGACCAGCTCTTTGTTGCTATAGCTCCTCCTTACTCCAGGCTTGTCCTGGGGAGGAGTGCAATAGGAACACAACTAATCAGGATAAGTGTAAGGGTTAAGTTTAGGAGCCCAATCACAATTTTGCATTATAGTACACTGTGGTAACATGCGTCTTAATGTGTCCTTTACTGCAACACATGTTAATGTGCCTTAGCACATTGTGGTGCCTTTCTTTTTAATTGGCATCACAATCTACTAAGACACTGCAGCTCTGATACACATGCTTTGCAGTGCACTGCAACACACTGCCATCCATTAGGGGGGAAACAGGAATAAATATTTGAGCTTTCATATAATCTATAATGTGGTAACTTCACTACATTGTAAAAATGCTGTGTATATTGTTTTTGTCCATGTTGGTGCACTAGAAGCCCATTAAAAATTAATGGGCTCTCTTTCACAACAATAATAAATGCATGGTACAACATGCATTAACAAAAAACATAAGAATGGCAATATATATATATATATATATATATATATATATATATATATATATATATATATATATATATATATATATATTATATATACCCTGTTTTCCCGAAAATAAGACCTAGCGTGATTGTCGGTGATGGCTGAAATATAAGCCCTACCCCCCAAACAAGCCCTAGTTAAAGTCCTTGTAGGTCTTATTTTCAGGGTAGGGCTTATTTTCGGGGAAACAGGGTAGGGCGGTATATATATATATATATATATATATATATATATATACACACTACCGTTCAAAAGTTTGGGGTCACATTGAAATGTCCTTATTTTTGAAGGAAAAGCACTGTACTTTTAAATGAAGCTAACTTTAAACTAGTCCTAACTTTAAACAAATATACTCTATACATTGCTAATGTGGTAAATGACTATTCTAACTGCAAATGTCTAGTTTTTGGTGCAATATCTACATAGGTGTATAGAGGCCCATTTCCAGCAACTATCACTCCAGTGTTCTAATGGTACAATGTGTTTGCTCATTGGCTCAGAAGGCTAATTGATGATTAGCAAACCCTTGTGCAATCATGTTCACACATCTAAAAACAGTCTAGCTCCTTCCAGAAGCTACAAAACTGACCTTCCTGTGAGCAGATTGAGTTTCTGGAGCATCACATTTGTGGGGTCAATTAAACGCTCAAAATGGCCAGAAAAAGAGAACTTTCATCTGAAACTCGACAGTCTATTCTTGTTCTTAGAAATGAAGGCTATTCCATGCGAGAAATTGCAAAGAAATTGAAGATTTCCTACAACGGTGTGTACTACTCCCTTCAGAGGACAGCACAAACAGGCTCTAACCAGAGTAGAAAAAGAAGTGGGAGGCCGCGTTGCACAACTAAGCAAGAAGATAAGCACATTAGAGTCTCTAGTTTGAGAAACAGACGCCTCACAGGTCCCCAACTGGCATCTTCATTAAATAGTACCCGCAAAACACCAGTGTCAACATCTACAGTGAAGAGGCGGCTGCGGGATTTTGGGCTTCAGGGCAGAGTGGCAAAGAAAAAGCCATATCTGAGACTGGCCAATAAAAGAAAAAGATTAAGATGGGCAAAAGAACACAGACATTGGACAGAGGAAGACTGGAAAAAAGTGTTGTGGACGGATGCCAAAGGTGTGCAATGCTGTAATTGCTGCAAAAGGAGGATTCTTTGATGAAAGCAAAGTTTGATGTAAAAACAATGTTATTTCAAATACAAATCATTATTTCTAACCTTGTCAATGTCTTGACTCTATTTTCTATTCATTTCGCAATGTATGGTGGTGAATAAGTGTGACTTTTCATGGAAAACACAAAATTGTTTGGGTGACCCCAAACTTTTGAACGGTAGTGTATATAATGTGGCTGTGGTGGTAGGGGCCACTGATCTGGGAAGCCCTTCAACACTTGCTTCATGGAGGCAACTGGCCCTCTTTATCACCTCAACCACTCGTTGCTGACAACCCTGGAACCCTGCCCTTAAAATTAGCAATCTTCCCAAGGGACACCCTTGACCCTACCCCCCCCCCAAACCTTGGAGAAACCTGAGGCTCCCCCAGCTATTAAAAATCTTACATTCAGTCACATGGACAAAATTGGTACTTCGTTACTTCGTCAGGTATTTTCAGTTACAATATGCCTGTGTTACCTAGTTTAATCGTGAGTGTTTTAGTCTCCAGCCCTTTGGACTGGATTCACCGCTGCTACGTGACCCTAACTTAAAGTAAACTCAATCTAAAGCTTATCAGACATTTTAACGTCCTGTGCCCCCAATGTCTTGTGCCCTGAGACCTGAAAATATGCAGGAAAAGTTGGCTTGGCATATTCTAGACCTGATCAACGAAGCGTAAGATGATGTGATGTCTGGGGTCATCCCTTTCAGCAGTTAGTTTTGGCCAGAGACAGACGGTTTCACTTTAAAATCGTTCATTGGATTCATATCACCTCTGCCAGCAGTTTCTTCTTTTCCTCCTCTACATGCTGCTGGAGTTGTCATCACTTACCTGTAGACTTGCTGCTTATTTTGCAGTAAATTTCAACCCTTTGCAATCATCTTCTTCTTAAGATCCATCTCTGTCCCTCTACAGTTAGAGGTCTGCTTATTTGGGTTGGCGAACCCCTTAGCCCAGCAGAAAGCCACCACAACTCTACTGGGACTAATGTTTTATGAAGGTAAATTGATTGCTTTAAAGTGGAAGTCCCCCATGCCCCCGTTACTGCTGCCTTACCTTGTACTTCAGATTGAAGTGTTCTGGATTGGATTGTAATTATTACGTTGTAGGGTAAAAGTGCTTTGGGGAGGGGTGTAAACAAATAATGATTTATTTTCATGCTTAGCTTAAGTGTTAGCTTAACTGTTCAGAAGGGCAAAATCTATTTACTGTGGGTGAGCTTTAGGATTTATACTTTATTAGCCTATCACCTTTACTTCAATATCTGATATTTCTATCATTTCTTTGCATTGTTCTATTTACGATAGGCCCTTGTGATAAACACTTCTATAACCACACTGCCATCACACTAATTGCTCTGTGGCTCTATTGGGCTGATGGTGACCTACTGCATCCAATGCAAATCCATCCCAGAAGGGCACTGTGAAGTGTATAGCCTTTGAGGTAGCTTCAAGTGAACAAACTGAATGAAAATGAAAGTCATTCTATGAGCAATCACTTGATTGCATGTTAGAAGATTCACCAATAAAGTTATACAAGTTTAAAATTTCACAGTTTATGACAAAAGTAAAATAGTGAAAACTTAATCTGGGAGATGTTGACACATAGCCTGCTACCCAAAAGTCATTCTTAAGCCAACTAAACCATTGTACTTTAAAAGCATTTTCTTTTTCACCATTGCACTGGGATATGACAGCTTGACTTTTGATGCTTAATTTACTCATGAGTCTCATGTTTTCTGCTCTCAGGAAATGGCCTAGACTTTCTTGTTATGACATTTCCTAACCTTTATTGCTCTGAAGGTTAACTTTTACTTTGCCATTACTAATAATACATAACTAATTTTCCATAAAGGATCCCCTGTTTCTTGTGTTATTTTTAGTAGAAAATTCAATGTTGAATTAATAATCACAAAGTCTTAATTTTTTTAACAATGCTTTATATTAAGTAGAGACATCCAGGCACTAGGAGGGTTTCTTTGCTGTCTTTGCCTACTGCAGTTAGTGAGTGACAGTATGCAATTGCAAGACTACCAGCTACAAAAGGCAGTCTAAAGTATACCGTAATACCATCTCAAGAAGCTGAAACATTAATTTCAGTTCAAAAGTGATTTCCAATCATTTAAGTTCTCATTGTCCATTAAAATAATACCTAACGATCCTGCATGATGATAATCCATGTTCAGGCACTTGGTGATAGGATGAGGGTGCACTCTACTTATCTCCTAATTTTGCTCCTGCATTGAAACCCTGTTACATGGGCTTCTGATGGAGACTACAAGCGGTTGTTTGAACACAGATTACACAGGCATTACCCAATACTGTCACCATCAGTAAACCCATCTGGGAAATGCCACAGAACTATCGCCAAAACACATGCATGTAGACAGAACATGACTGCTAGGAGGCTTTAGGAGGTCAGCTGCACCCAAGTGCCATACAGAATTATAACCAGTGAAAACAAGTATTTTATTTAAAAAAAACATGTTATCTGATTTTGATGCAGCGAGGCTGATTTACTAAAACTGGAGAGTGCAAAATCTGGTGCAGCTGTGCATGGTAACCAATCAGCTTTTAACTTCAGTTTGTTCAATTAGGCTTTGACAAAAAAAAAATAAAAAATCCTGGAAGCTGGTTTCTATGCAGAGTTGCACCAGATTTTGCACTCTCCGGTTTTAGTAAATTACCTCAGTGTTTTAGCAAGGAGAATGCCATTAAGCTAGTGTTTACAGCTACTTTAAAGTGAACTGGACCTGGCCCTAAAGTAGATGTAAGCCCTAACTAAATGACATTTCCTTTGCAAAAAGTGTGTATGTTTTTTTTTTCTTTGTAATAAAATATATATGCTTAACAAATATGTGTTCAACAGTGAAAATATAAGAGAGAGAAAAAAATGAAGACCTGCTCTATTAAAACATTAGGCTTGCTTTTTTGAACTTTTCATGTTTTTGGTATACTAATTACCATTGTGAAGGTTCAGTATATTCTATAGTATAAATCTAGATTGCAACATCCTGTTTTTAGTCCTTAAATATTATTTCCCCAGCAGTGAATTTAGTTGCAGAGAGTTTGCTCTTCATTACAGTTCATGCAGAAAGTTTCCACTTCATTACAAAGATTGAAAACTCCCCAATGTCCTCAAAGGACATTTCTCACTGTATAGCACCAACACTCCCAGCACACGTATTGCATATTCATGGGATTTCTGTTGTACATGGAATTCAGATTTAAAGCTTAATCTGGGTTGTTTATATAAAAAATTGCATTGGATTTATTTGTTTGGCTCTAACTTCTCTACAGCTGTTTAGTAACCTTTCTCTCTCTAGATCTACACTCTGCACAGGATGGAGATCAAAGCTTGGGGGATCTCAATGTAGAGGTTGGTGTCATGGAGAAACAAAAAGGACATTTTTAACCAGTAGGGAGAGAGAAGACTTTAGCAGTCTGTTCCTTAGGTTTATTCCACTGGGGAAGATGGATATCACTGCCACCAGTAGTATCCTTGATAGTGTTGTTAAGAGCTAGTCCAAAGAGATGTTTTCTCTTAAAGGCAATGTGGATCAAAACTTTTTACAAAAGGGATCTGCAGTCCAGCACTTTAGCTAACGTTTCCTACACATATGAACTGACATGATATGCAAGAAATGAGACAGAAGACTTCTAGCAAACGTCACAGTTGAAGTTAAAAGTTACATCGATCTGCCACATGCATTCTACAAGTGCAGGATCAACCCAGGCACCAGTTAGACCTTTTTTAGGGGATTTTGACCAGGCAGACATAGTCTGACAAAGTAAAGTCACAGCTAGGATTGGATAAAGGACAGAGCCCACCAGCGAGAATAGATCTCTAGAATGGGCTACTAATCACCTATTGGTTGGACCCTAAAGCTGAACTCCAGCTTTTGCTACACTTTACATAGTTCATTTTGGCCAAGCTGTCCATCACTAACATGTGAGGCCGCAGGGTGTGTGGTATAAACTGTGTGTAGCTGAGGCTACATACAGCATATTGCACTGTGGGTTTGGGCCAAGACTTCCTGTCTCATACCCAGAACACACTAGAGTCTATCTGAACGGGGTCAGCCAATCAGAGAAAGTGATGTATTCTAGCAATGAATACAAAGCTTCCTCTGATTAGCTTTGTCAAAGGTTGTGACATCATCATCCTGTCTCTGACCAATCAGAGGAAGCTTTGTATTCATTGCTAGTTTCAGTGTGGTGATCGCTTGTGTTACAATCGCTATTTTATGGTGATTTTTATAGCATAGATATAAATCTAGCTAGCCCCCCCTACTGATATGCAAATGAGTGCTCTGGAATAGTTTGTAAAACTCAGGACAGGAAATGATCTACAGGAAGTGAGGGGAGGGGAAAGGACTTCGAACAAACCATGTGCTAAGGAACAAAGGAGCAGGAATTGTTCTAAAAACTACAGGAAATAAACAGCTGTGTTGGAGGCTTTCATCATCAAGCAGAACACCAAAAAGAGACTCTGCCATAAGAAACTTAAAGCAGAGTTCCACCCAAAAGTGGAAATTCCACTCATTGTTCCCCCCCCCGTGCCACGATTGGCACCTTTCGGGGGGAGGGGGGACAGCATATCTGTCTTTCACAGGTATGCTTTCCCCACTTCCGGGAGCCTCAGCCGCGGGTATTGACGTCACGGCTGGGGCTCCCTCCTCCTCCCCCTGTCGCCAGGCCAGTAGGAGAGAGGAGAGGAGCCTTGCGCATGCGCAGTAGGGTTTCCGGCATGAAGCCGAAAGGCTACACTGCCGGGGTTCCCTTACTCGCAATGGGGGCGGCATGCACCTGACAGCTGATGGAAACATCAGCTGCGGTGCCGACGTCGCTGGACTCCAGGACAGGTAAGTGTCCGATTATTAAAAGTCAGCAGCTGCAGTATATACAAACAACTGGGTAATATGGCACACTCTGGATATAGCTGTATATTACTAGCAAGATGGAATGGGCTGGGCAATAAAACAGGGCAATAGAACAAGTCCACATAAATCAATATGTCTGTGTGGGGAGAATAATATGCTGTCTTTAGAAGAGGCTCTGAAACATAGGAAAGACAAAAAACAGCACCCTCTAAGTGCAGCAAGTTGAGTATTTCAAAAGTTAAAAATAAGCATGGGAACACCCCCAATGAGCAACATTTTCCAGCATGTGTTCGTCCGCGCTGTCCCGGGGTGAAGCCTGGCATCACTGGCTGGCGATGGTGGTGATCTGTTGTCCGGCCACGATCCGGCTGCACTGTTGGCTCACAGCTCTTCCGGATAGCTGGAGCGAGGATCGGCGGAGCTCTGTGACAACGTAATTTCTGGGTACAGGGTCAGCGGGCGGTGCTTCTTGTTTGGAGCATGCGTGCTCCTTCCTCAGTGCTCCTCAAGCCTTCAGCTATTTGGAAGCGCTGTGAGCCAACAGTGCAGCCGGAATGTGGCAGCAGGATGAACACACATATGATACACCCATGCTGGAAAATGTTGCTCGTTTCTGAGTGTTCCCATGCTTATTTTTAACTATTAAAATAATCAACTTTCTGCACTTAGAGGGCGCTGTTCTTTGACTTTCCTATGCCACAGTATGTGCAGCTGCTGGCTTTTAATGTTTGCAGCGGTGGGCGGGCCTCCGCTTTAACCTGAAAATGCTTTTGCCCGATTTCCTGCAATCGCTTGTAAAGTAAGCCTGGGGTCTTGGTTGCCTATAGGAGATCGTGAAGCCACTATAACCTGATTCAAGTAACTTTTAGCGTATTCCTATTGTATACAGATATACAGACCTTTGTTCATGTTTATTTGCTAGAAAGTAGTTAGCCTTTTGCTTGTTGTATGTATATCTTCTAGTCTTGTATTGTGTTCTATAATTGTAAAAACTTGTATGTACAGTATTTTTGTTTAGTAAAGGCACAATAATACACTACAGAGTTTTAATTGTTTCCTTGGCTTATACCACAAAGTAAGCTTAAAGTAGAACTATAGGCAAAACTTTTTAATTTTTAGAGTAGGGAGGATTATAACCCATGTGATTTTTTTTCCCCCATCTGTGTCCCATTGCAGAGATTTCCCTTCACTTCCTGTCCCATAGCCAAACAGGAACAGAGAGGAAATCCCTGGAAATTACTTAATTATTAGTGTCCCCATTGGAAGATTTCCCCTCTATTACTTTTCTGAGGACAACTAAAATTTGAGATTTTCTTTTACTTTCACTTTCAGTGTTAATGGTAAACAGGACAAATAGAGAGAGTGAATATCCTTAACAGGGACACAGACAGCAATAACATCTAACAAGCATTTTAATCCTTCTCCACTCTATCCAAAACTAAAAAAAAGTTTTGACTTTAGTTATACTTTAATAGACGTAAAGCAAAACAACACTATATCAATAAGAGTCAAAATGGTCAAATTTAATTTGGGAGCCATAGCTGTAGGCTGCAACTCCTCAGAGGCAAGCTTATCGGTGAAGGACTGGAGTGACTCTGCATCAGACAGAGTCTCTGGGGCTGATGGCTCTGGGGCCAGTGGTGTATCCAATCTAAGGCAGATATGGCAAGTGCCATGGGCGCCATATGAAGGGGGCGCTCGTGAGTGGCTGGGCAGCAAGTAGGGTGCCCACAGTGTCCCGGATTGAAATGAGTCACCCTAAAAGCGGATTGCCGTAACTAGTTGCTAGGGCTGCCCCGCTTGGTGTCTAGCAACCAGTGACATCACAAACCGAGTCTTAGAGCGAGGTCCAGAAGAGCGAGGCATGTAGCTAGTGGCGTGCTGTACTCTGACTCCACCCACCTCCTCTCCTTCTCCAGTTGCGGTGCCCAGACATAGTGACTTGCAGCCAGGGGACTTGTTCACTCTGTGTGACTGACTGTGTCTCCACCAGTCTCCACCCACCTCCTTCTCCAGTCTGGCAAGATTCTGCAGTGCAGACTAGGCTCCTCCTTGCTGGCTCGGATCCACTGCTGCCAGTGTCCTGCCCACAGTGCAGCGGCAGTGCCCAGCGACTTCTCCTGCTCCCTCCTGCGGCCCGACTGCCTGAGGGGCCCAAACCACTGGACCACAACCAGTGCTCACACTCACCAGTCCAGGTTAGAAGGTGAGGAAATGGAATAGGATTGGGAAAAGGTGACACAAGTCGGGGGCGGGCCCTGGGGACAGTAATACACAAGGCTGACAAGTGGGGGACAGTAATAAATAAAGCTGACAAGTGGGGGAGTAGGGAAAAATTATTACTGTCCCCCTGACCCCCATTTTTCAGCCTCATGTATTACTGTCCCCCACATGTCAGCTTCATGTATTACGGTCACAGTAATACATGAAGCTGACAAGTGGGGGATAGGAAGGTGACACAGGGGAACAACAACTGAGGGGACAGTATTGAAGAAGAAGGTGACACAAATGGAGGACATTAATGAAGAAGATGACACATGTTGGGGGCAGTAATGAAAGAAAAGGTGACACAAGCGGGGGACATTAATAAAGGAGAAGGTGACACATGTTGGGGGCAGTAATGAAGGATAAGGTGACACAAGTGGGGGACATTAATGAAGTAGAATGTGACAGACATTGGGGCAGTAATGAAGGAGAAGATGACACAAGTGGGGGACATTAATGAAGGAGAAGGTGACACGTTGGGGCAGTAATGAAGGAGAAGGTGACACAAGTGGGGGACATTAATGAAGGAGAAGGTGACACGTTGGGGCAGTAATGAAGGAGAAGGTGACACAAGTGGGGGACATTAATGAAGGAGAAGGTGACACATGTTGGGGGCAGTAATGAAGGAGAAGGTGACACACGTTGGAGGCAGTAATGAAGGAGAAGGTGACATGTTGGGGGCAGTAATGACGAAGAAGGTGACACACATTGGGGGGAGTAATGAAGGAGAAGGTGACACACGTTGGGAGCAGTAATGAAGGAGAAGATGACACACGTTGGGGGCAGTAATGAAGAAGGTGACACACGGGGGCAGTAATGAAGAAGGTGACACACGGGGGCAGTAATGAAGGAGAAGGTGACACACGTTGGGGGCAGTAATGAAGGAGAATGTGACACATGTTGTGGGCAGTAATGAAGGAGAAGGTGACACACGTTGAGGGCAGTAATGAAGGAGAAGGTGACACAAGTGGGGGACAGTAAAGAAGCTGACAAGTTAGGGGATATGAAGGTAACACAGGGGAACAGCTGAGGGAATTGTAATAAAGGTGACACAAGGAACTGACAGGATGTTAATAAAGGTGACACACATGGAACTGAGAGGACATTGATGAAGAAGACAGGGAAAACCGAGGGGACACTAATAAAAGGAGACACACAGAGAACTGAGGGGACACTAAAAAGGGTGAATTAGATTTAAATCAAGTTGATTTAAATTCAGATTCAAATACCAAGCCTGCCAATGTTGACCTTCTTTTGAAAGTGCTAGTAGCCTGGCTGTCATGTTAAGCTTGAATATCTAAGGTTATCTGAAAGATGGGTTTCAAATGTTTTTTGACAGGGGCGCAGTTTCAGTGCTTGCCATAGGTGCCATTTTCAGTAGATACGCCTCTGTCTGGGGCTAACGCCAAAAACAAATCAGACATATACTGTAATCTGCAGGAGAGAGCGAGTAAGCTCAAGCTTCTGGCCTCTGCGATCAGTATCAGCAAATAACTGATTGATATGTATGTATGCAGATCTTGTATGACTGTTGTAAAAACCTCAGTCAAGAGGGAAGGTGGCTCATCCACACCTAAAGGAGTCAGGAGAGCCCCAGAACTGTTAGTTGGAAGTGATTGTTGGGGGCACCTGAAGTTGGTGGCAGATCAAGGTCAGATGGACAGAGATGACCAATTTCACTGTAGACAGGCAAAATTAAAATATCAAAGATCACATTTTTTACATGGCTCCTTTCAAACAGAAGCAGCAGCAGGGAGAGTTTTTTGACCCTTTATATCAGGAAAGAGCGCAATGTGCACTCTAACCAGCAGCTGATATCAGTGCTCAGTGCCCTTTTGCGATTGATTATTATTAGGGCCAAAGAGTGGCATCTAGTATGATTGACCATTGAGTGGTTGATATCTCAATATGCACAAGCACCATACTTTGACCACATGCCCTTAAAGGACTGTACAGCACACTGGACTAAAAGCATGATGCAAAACCTGCTGTAACTGACTAGTGCTGTGATTACAGCTCCCTTATCAGTGTCCTCTTTTCATCTACGTAACAATTTATCCACTGCCATGAAAGTTTCTCTCTACAGTAATAGGTTCCATAGGTGGCTCTTAACTTAACTGTCTTCAGTAGCAGCAATCATTTCTTGTAATTCAAAGCTATAAAGTATAGCTGTTAGCCCCAGAAACACTGGAATCTGGCTACAGGAAACAATGCAGGCATCTAGCATTGCCTCGGCATTACATAAACTTTTTAAACTTTTTCTTAAGTTCTCCCAGAGGCTTGAATTCTGGGGCATTCTAATATGCAAGTGCTGACACCTCCTGGCAATGTCTCTAACCTATACAATCCTTCCACACCATTCTATTGGCTAATAAGTTTGTACCATCAAATTAATGAACCAGGGGAGGGAGCAGCTGACATTAGAATTATAGAAAAATAGAAGAGTGATGTAGAAAAAGACCAAGTGGTCCATCAAGTCTACCCCATTTTTCAGTTCACTTTTCAAGAAATTTAGCAGGAAAAAAAATGTGCATTTATTTTTTTTTCCTGCAAGACCCTGGAAAGCATTGCAACCCTAAACAGTGGATGGCGAGCGCAAAGGCTAAAGTTTTTGCCGACAAGCCCTGCAGCTTTCTGCCCGTATCTTCATATGGGCTTTTTGGTGAAAGCTGCAGGGCTTGTGAATGAACTATGAGAGCAGTTCATTCAGAACTTCAAGCTGCCAACTGCAGTGCATAATAATAGTTGTAGTTTCCTGTGAATGAATGTTGCAGACATGTGTGCAGGGCCCGTCATGGCCACGCTGTTTTTAATTTGTGAAGGCAGGTGCGGAGAGAGGATCCACCTCCCTCTGTCAGGGAGAAGCTGGAACATGTTACACGTTCCACCCTAAATATGGCTGGAACAGGTAACATGTTCCAAGCAGTAAACTTAGCAATGTACTCCGCTGATGTGCACTGGTTGAAAAGGAAATATACTGTGTTTGAACCCGCCACCAAAATGCTGCACCATGAGTTAAGAAAAAGAAGATAAACTATTTTGGCTTCTGCTGTTGAAAAAAATACACATCAAGACAATAAGTTAAAAAATGCATGTCACTGAATATCAGCTCAGGTGTGTCCAATGTGCGCTAAATGCAATATGCATGGTGTAAATCCAGCCTAATACATATGGATAGTGATGATGGTTTATTGGTTCGTTCACTTCCATGTTGTAGCGCCTTGAGAAAGATGGACTGAACTTCACTGAAACGCTGACAATAAAAATGCTGCTGTTTTGATCTATCTCCTCTGCAAGACCAGTGGGTGCCTCTATACCTGTTATGAACAGTGATGATCAGGAAGCTGGTGCTGCCCTGTAGCCACCTACCAATGCTTCCATTGGCAGGTGAACTTTAAAGTGATTGTAACAGGTTATAATTACCTGCTCTGTGCATTGGTTTTGCACAGAGCAGCCCCATTCCTCACCTTATTGGGTCCCCCGCTGGCAGTCCTGGCTCCTCCTGCCCATTGAGTGCCCTCCATAGCATGCTGCTTGCTATGGGGGCACTCGTGCGGGCTCATTCCCAGTCGGCTCTGTGTGTCCATTGACACAGAGAGCAGCTCTGCCACATCTCTCATTGACTGTGATTGATAACAGTGGAAGCCAATGGCTTCCGTTGTTGTCTCTGAGCCATTGAGGAGGGAGGGAAGCCAAAGAGCCACTGCTCTAGTGCACAGAGCTGGGCTCAGGTAAGTATGAGGGGGGCTGGATAGGAGAAGCATGCTGAAAGTTTTTCTTTACCTAAATATAGAGAATGCAGTAAGGTAAAAAAAAAACTTCTGCTTTAGAACCACTTTAAGCAATTAAGATCACATGCATCACTTTTGCAGAATTTTTGGCAATTGCCTATTGACAAGTCAGTCAATCACACCCTGAAGCCAAGATACTAAAGCATTACTAAAACTCATCACTGACCCCTATGACAACAATTCCAGCTGTTACACATCAGGACAGTACTAAAAGTCAAATGATCTAAAAAATGCCACATTTATTAAAAATGTGAACTATGATTTACAAGCTGCTTGCCTGCGGTGAACAAATGCTGGTAATAAGTCCTGTTTGCATGAGCCTTAATTGAAAGTAATATTTGCTCAGAGAGATGTAGGAAACTGCTGTGATCCACATATTTACGACTTTGCTTCCATACCTACATTTTTATTTTTAACCCAAATAAAACAGCCTCTTCCCAAAGAACATTATTGTCTGACTATACTGTATCATTAACAAATTACTTTCTCCATTCCAAAAAGATCATATGGTTTCATAACACTTTGATTATAAGATCAAATCATATTTGTTTAAAGAAGATTTTTATGGATTGGTAATTTAGCAACAGCCTCTGTCTTTTCAGGGAATATGGAGAAATCATCTCCCCCCATACCCACCTATACCACTGTTCGCTATTATTTAAGTGGTTCATCTGTTTTAAAATACCAATACAGAGTACCTGTACCCAGTTCTACTTCACAGTAAACTAACTTTTTTTTACCATAAACAACACCTTTCCTCTATCCATTATTAAAAAGCTGACAGGTCTGCACAATTTCTGAGATTGCTGGGATCATCACCTCACCCACTTCAGCTTTGGCGATTCTTAATATAGCCTAACCCTCCCGAATACCACAGAATTGTCACTCACATTCTGCTAGCTGCTAGGTTGTTAATTATTAGAAAAATAGGATTTTTTTCGTCATACTTACCCGTAAAATCCTTTTATTTGAGTACATCATGGGACACAGAGTCAGGCTAATATTCATTACCTGCTGGTTTATACTCCATCTCCAGGTGAATGGACACTGGTAGACCAAAGGTCTTTAGACAGGAAGTGATCCCTTATTTAACCCCTCCCACACAGGAAGCACTTTAGTTTTGTAGCAAGCACGGAATCCTCAGAAAAGAGGGGTGAGATCTCTGTGTCCCATGATGTACTCAAAGAAAAGGATTTTACAGGTAAGTATGACAAAAAAATCCTATTTTCTTTTTCATGGGACACAGAGTCAGGCTAATATCCATTATCTATTGGGACTCCCAGAGCAATAGCCTTGAGGGGAGGGAAACACGCTGCAAAACAATAGCCATCAGAGCTTATACGGCAGCCCGCAGTACACTGCGGCCAAAAGCTGAACATCCACTTAATAAAATTTTGTGAACGTATGCACTGAAGACCAGGTAGCAGCCTTACAAATCTGAGCCACACATATCTGATGGCAAAAAGCCCAGGATGTTCCTACAACCCTGGTAGAATGAGCTCTTACCCTAAAGGGAGGAGCTTTATGTTTCAGACTGTAGGGCTGAATGATTAATTGACGGACCCAATTGGCAATGGAAGCCTTGGAAGCTGCCTTCCCCTTCTTGGGTCATTTTGGTAAAACAAAAAAGGAGTCTGATCTGCAAATCTAGACAAATAAACCTTGACTGCCCGGACAACGTCCAATGAATGCAGTCGTCTCTCTTCCGCCGAGCGAGGCTGAGAGAAAAAAGAAGGCAAAATAATGTCCTGATTTAAATGATAGACCGACACCACTTTTGGCAAAAAGGATGTAACAGGCCATAACCCTGATGTGGTTAAGGATCACGTATTGTTCTCTGCAAGAAAGGGCCGCCAACTCCGACACCCTTCTAGCCGAGGTGATGGACATCAGGAAGGCTAGCTTGCATGATAGCAAATCTAATGGAATTTCCTTGTTAGGTTCAAATGGTTGTTTCTGTAACACAAACAGCACCAAGTTCAAGTCCCAAGGACACATCAGTGACCTAATGGGGGAAAGCAAGCAAGTTTCCTCCTGCATAAAGGTTCGAATCAGTGAATGGGAAGCTAAAGGCCTTTGGAAGAATGCTGATAGGGCCGAAACTTGACCTCTGATTGTACTCAAAGCCAATTTGATTTCCGCATCTGACTGTAGAAAAGAGAGAATTCTCCCAATCACGTATTTCCGAGGATGCCATTTTCTGGCTTCACACCAAGCAATATAAGTCTTTCAGACCTTATGATCCATTTTCCTAGTGAAAGCTTTTCTAGCATTCACTAGGGTACAAAGGACTGATCCCGAGATGCCACGGTCCTTTAACACCCTGGCTTCAATAGCCATGTTGTCAAATTTAGAGACTGTAAGAGACTGGGGTGGAATATAGGACCTTAAGACAGTAGATCGGGGTGATGTGGAAGCGTTCATGGCCTGTCTATTTTCAGCCTCACAATCTCTGGGAACCAGGGCCTTCTGGGCCAGGCTGGTGCCACCAGTATGACTGGAACCCCCTCTTTTTGAATCCTGTGCAACAAATGTGGAAGCAGAGGGATCGGAGGGAAAGCATAAACCAGGGAGTATTGTTTCACCCCCCATTGTCGGCTGACAATAGCTTGTTGTTGAACCTGGATGCCAATAGGTCGACCTCTGGCAATCCCCAATGCTGGAAAATTTCCTGGAACACCCCTGGGTGTAGGGACCATTCCCCCGGACAGATCTGTTGGCGGCTGAGATAATCTGCCTTCCAGTTCACTACTCTCGGGATATGGACTGCCAATATAATCGGCACATGTCCCTCTCCCAGGCTAGTATGTGGTTCACCTCCTTCAGAGCTGAACGACTCTTGGTACTGGTACTGCCTTGGTGGTTTATATAGGCCACTGCAGTGGCATTGTCGGAATAAACCCTGATAGGGCAGTCCTGAAGCTCCACCGTCCAGGACCATAGGGCCAGACTTACTGCCCGTAATTCCAGGACGTTGATGGGCAGGATTTGTTCTGTCCCTGACCATTTCCCCTGAGCTGTGAGCCCTTCTAGGATCTCTCCCCAGCCTGAGAGACTGGCATCTGTAGTCAGTACTCTCCAAGTAACCGGGAGAAAGGATATTCCCTTTCGCAGGTTCTGATCCTGCAACCACCAGTTTAGTCTTAAGCGTGCCCGAGGAGATAAGCACATTGGATAATCCAGGGCTATTCCTCTTCTGATCCAGGCCAACAAGATGTATTATTGTAAAGGCCTGGAATGGAACTGGGCATAGGGCACTGCCTCAAAGGAGGATACCATCCTCACTAGAAGACTCATGCAGAGCTGAATGGAGGGTTGTCTGGTGCCCCTTATATGATGCACCTGAACCTTCAGGGCACAGATCCCTACAGGTGGCAAGGATACTTTTGCTTGAACCGTATCTAGGATCAAACCTAAATACTTTAGACTTTGAGCTGATTTCAAGGCTGACATTTCGGTATTTATGATCCAGCCTAAGCTTTTCAAATACCGCACTGTGCATATTATGCTCTGTTCTAGAGCCTGTAATGAGTGATCTCTGAGTAGGAGGTCGTCCAGATACCCGAGCACTAGGATCCTTTGGCCCCGTAAAAGTACTGGTGCTAGGACATTTGTGAACATCCAGGGAGCTGTAGCCAGCCCGAAGGGTAGAGCCACAAACTGAAAATGATGTTCCTCTACTGCAAAACGTAGGAACCTCTGATGAGGCTGAAAGACAGGTATGTGGAAATACGCGTCTTTTATACAGATGGGGGATAAAAGGTCTCCCCTCTGGAGTGAGGCTACTACAGAGCGGACATACTCCATCTGAAAGGACTGTACCAGTAGATACTTGTTCAGGGATCTTAGGTCCAAAATGGGCCTTGTGTCCCTGTTTGCTTTCTGAACCGTAAACAGGTTTGAGTAAAACCCTGTGCCCCTTTCGGATACCGAAGATGATGTAGTGTCTGAAGCAATAAGTTTTTTTTTGGAGAATCCGAGGGAAAGCTGGCTCTTAAAAATCTCTGAGGGGGAACCCCCCCGCAACTCCAGCTTGTAAACGCGAGATATAATTGAGGTGACCCACTCGTCCTGAATTATTGTTCTCCAAATGTCCGCAAAGTGCAGCAGCCTTCCCCCCACTCAATGGAGTGGGGGCGTCCCCTCAAAAGGAGGGCTTGGTGCTGGGTTTAGAAGAATCTTGGGCCCAGGGCTTTTTCTGGCCCTGCGGCTTGCCCCTGGCACCCTGTTGGTGGCTGAACCGCCTTCACGCTGAGACATTGGAGGAAGTAGTCCCTGAGGTTTTAAACAAAAGACATCTGGTGCTTTTCTTCACAGGAAGTAGAGAACTCTTCCCTGCCAATAAGTTTTTACAAGGAAGCTCGGCTGACCAGTTCTTAAGCCACAAGAGTCTGCGCATATGTACAGACGAGAGAGCCAAACGAGAAACGTGCTGTATTAAACCCTTTATGGTGTCAATAGCCAAACACAGCGATCGAGAAATATCTGTCTTACTTTCAGGCAGATCATCCTCCTGGTTAGGCCTATGGGCCAGGCCATTTGACCTGATCCTTTACGGACTGGCAGATACCAATTGCTGCAACAGCTGGCTGAATAGCTGAACTGGCCAAAGAAAAGGAAGCCTTTAATAATGACTCCAATTTCTTGTCAATAGGGTCTTTCAAGCCGTGTGCGTTATATACTAGACAAGTTAAGTTCTTGTTTAAGGAAGAGACTGCTGCATCTACTGCTGGCATGCTACATTTTTTAAGGAACTTTTCATCCATGGAATATAAAAGGAAAAACTCTTAGGAGAAACAAAAATCCTGTCAGGATGTTCCCCATCAGCATACACCACCTGTTCCAACAGGGGGTGTAGGGGGAAAGCCTGTGTGGACTGAAGAGGCCTCAGGGATCCCAAAGAGGACCATGGGAGCTCAGTCACCACTGCAAGAGGCAACTTAAAGGCAGAATGAGTCATTTCAGTCAGTCAGGATCAAAAGCCTCTGCGACTGAGAGGCAGACATCAACTGGATATCTTCCTGTCCAGATTGCTCGGAAGCAGACTCATCTGCCAGGCCCTCCACAGAGTCCTGAGCTTTAAGCTCTTCCCCATCCTCAACCCATTCCTGCTCCAGACTATGAGGCTCCGGGAGGGGGATTTGTCACGCTTCCTGCTACCCTGCGGGATGGAGGCAATCATGCCAGCAATCCTGTGCTTTAACCCGGCTAGGGCCAAGGACAGTTCATCCTTAGTGATAAAGGGTGAAGCAGCAGAATTGACTGTAGGCACAATACCAGATAGGCGCAGTGGGTCACATTGCCCAGAAGCCTCTGGTCCTTCAAGGGATACAACACTAGGGATACGACTAGGTTCATCAGAAACTACTGATGACATTGGTACACCCTTCCCTGTAGTGTTAGTCTCGCTCCTCTTTTTTGAAGACATTTACCAGCCACAAAAAGGGAGTGCTTGGGTGTATTTTTAAAACACCTCAGAAGGGAGACCCTTTAATAGGGCTCACCAAGCCTCTATGTAACAATCCTGCTAAGCACTTTTAGCCTGCCAAACACTTGGTGACTCACCTGATCCGGGTAAGGAAAAAATGAACCGCTGCAAGTGTCTGTTCAGAGCCTGCTCTGTGTCCCACAGCTGCCTTCTGGAAGCACTGCATGCTTGGCCCACACAGCTTAAATAAGCTGAGTGTGCGCCGGAAGGTTCTGTGCATGTGTACGCAAGCACGTGCGTGGTCCTGGCGAACGGGCGTGGTTGTATTTGCATATGACGTGAATCCTTGTGTGCCCAGATAAAAGGCTACTGCGCATGTGCATCGAAGCCGCATGCGCCATGACCGCCAAACAAACTGCTGAGTCCTGCGGCGCTTTTGCAAATGCACATGCACCATGGTCACCAAACAACAAATGCTGAGCATAGCGGCACTCTTGTGAACACACGTGCGCCCTGCTGAACCAAGGCGAAATGGCGCACCTTCGTGCGCCGTCATATCAGACACAAGCAAAAAAGGTACACCTTGCAAACACCCACAGCTAGCCTAAAACTCCCCCATCTGGTCACCGCACACAGGTGTCCAGCCTCTAGCTAGTGTGACTGACTGTTACAATCACTGGAACACCCCACAATAATAAGTAAAGGGGTTTCACTTACAGTACCTACCCAGGCGCAGGGCAGCTTAGAAACTAAGAGCCCAATCTTCACCCTTCATGGCGGGTTCCTGTCACTTGAGGACCTTCAAGGACTGGGTTCCCTTTTCATGTTTAGGGTCCACTCCCTGGGACCTGTACAGTACCCTGCAGGAATGCCTTAGCACTGTAGTGTCCAGGATTCCCCTTCGCAGGGTCCAGTGCCCGGAGGCCGCATTACAGGCAAAACCTTGCAGGATCTTGAGTCTTCTTTGCGAGGCTCGGGTATCATTTATGTAAGCATATAAAGCCTGTATCAAAAGGATCTGATCGGTCAATCCCTTGATTCATTTAAGAACCATTTGTGGGACTAGATACCTGGAGCTCAGAGAGCTCAAACAAACCGTGCCATCCACCTTGCAGACACTGGTAAAAAAAACTGAAGTGCTTCCTGTGTGGGAGTGGTTATATAGGGGATCACTTCCTGCCATAAGACCTTTGGTCTACCAGTGTCCATTCACCTGGAGATGGAGTATAACCCAGCAGGTAATGAATATTAGCCTGACTCTGAGTCCCATGATGTATGAAAAAGAAATGGAAATCCAATTTATCACCTAATGTATCAGAAGTTATTGATATGGTGAAGCATCAATGGAGATTATGGACTCTTTGGCTTACAAATCGGTAACTGTTGAAATTGTTAAATGTTTAACAACATGGTATGATATGCTAAATATTTCCTGTTCTCTGTCTATTACACCCGACCAGACCACCTGGCTGACATAACATCTTAATGTTCCACTGTTCCAAAGTTTTATTATTTTATTTCTCTATGGTTTTATTATTTTACTATTCTTCTGTTCTCATTTCTGTTTTATACTCCTGGCATTTTCACCTGGATTGTTGTTATTTATATCCTATGTAACATGTACCACACATATAAGTATATAGGAACTATTTTCTGGTTCCCTTAAAGTTTGTTGTCTTGATCATCCTCTGGGGTACTATATACTCATTCTTCTACAGTAATGTATGTTATTATACTTTTCTCTAATAAAAACTAATGAAACGAAAAAAAAAGCTGACAAGTCTTATATTTTAGTGTTCTGAAATACTATTTTTTTTTAAATCTTCTACTAATTGTGCCCTCCCATCTTCTCAGTTGTCACCTAGGTGAGGACGATATCTGTAAAGCCCCTGCCTCTTGGGATACCCAAGTCACATATCCAAGGAGTCAGCAGTTAAATTGCACAACTCTTGCTGCACCTATAAACAAAATTACATTGGGCCAGCTCTCCCTGTCCATGTGTGAAATCTAGTGCTATGTCAACAGGGTGCATTGAATGTGGAAGAGACAGCTGCTTCCCAAAGGCATAAGAAACCAAGATGGCTGTGTGGGACAGAACCTGCATATGGAGGCCGGAAGTTAAGAAAAGGACAATGCTACATTCACTGGGCTTGTAAGTGAAATTATTCAAAAGAAAGTACTAGCACAGCTGAAATAGCTCTGGTTATTTTAATTTTGGAAGGTGCAAGGTCCACATTAAGTCAGTAAACATGATTTCTGGGTTCTTGGTTACTATGCAAACCTCCTATGCCATCCATCTCACCATCCATATTACTAGGAAAGTAAAAATATAATTGATACCAATGCCTAGTATCACTTAAATTACTTTCCTACTGCTATAGTTAACCGGTTCAATACAGGGCATTTTCACCCCCTTCCTTCCCAGACCAATTGTTAGTTTTCAGCGCTTTCGCACTTTAAACGACAATTGCGCGGTCACGCGACCCTGTACCCAAACATAATTGACGCCCTTTTTTCCCCACTAATAGAGCTTTCTTTTGGTGGTATTTGATCACCTCTGCGGTTTTTATTTTTTGCGCTATAAACAAAAGAAGAGCGACAATTTTGAAAAAAAAACACAATATTTTTAACTTTTTGCTATAATAAATATCCCAATTAAAAAAAAAAAAAAAAAATGTTTTCCTCAGTTTAGGCCGATATGTATTCTTCTACATATTTTTGGTAAAAAAATCGCAATAAGCGTATATTGATTGGTTTGCGCAAAAGTTATAGCGTCTACAAAATACGGGATAGATTTATGGCATTTAAAAAAAAAATTTATTTATTTATTTTTTTTACTAGTAATAGCAGTGATCTGCAATTTTTTTTTCCTGACTGCGACATTATGGTGGACACATCGGACACTTTTGACACATTTTTGGGACCATTCACTTTTATACAGCGATCAATGCTATAAAAGTGCATTGATTACTGTATAAATGTGACAGGCAGGGAAGGGGTTAACCACTAGGGGGAGACGAGGGGTTAAATGTGTTTCCTAGGGGAGTGATTCTAACTGTAGGGGGAGGGGACGCACAAGGGGAGGAGACCGATCGGTGTTCCTCTGTACTGGGAACACAGATCGGTCTCCTCTTACCTGACAGGACGTGGATCTGTGTGTTTACACACACAGATCCACAGTCCTGCTCGGTAACGGGCAATCGCGGGTGCCCGGTAGACATCGCGGCCGTCGGGCACACGCACCGGGTCCGAGCAATGCGGCAGGCGCGCGCCCCCTATACGGCTGGGAACCCCAGGACGTCATATGATGGCCGCCCAGGATGGGAGATCCCAAAAGTTAGGACATAATCTTAAAATTCTACATTTTTATTGCACAACACACATACAAAAAGTTGTATTTTTTATCAGTAGTTGTTACAACTGGAAATGGAACTTGTGCACATGATACTTTGTTTTACTGTAGTAGTTTTCATCATTCCTTTTTGTCTTGTTAAAAATTATACTTATTGTGAATTATTATGTGGCTGTTATATTTTGTACAGTCCTACCTCAATGGAAATGTTCATTTCCCTTATTTGGATGGCGGATACTTTCTTTCTTGTAATAACCCTAAGCGGCACACTTTTTTCTAAGGTGTCTGTATTATATTTTTAAAGATTTAAGTAGATTACCAAAGTCTATGCCACATTATACTTTATAATAGAGTAAGCCCTAGGTGTGGGGATTTTCTGATTAGTTTATGATACTGTATTTACCCTCCTTGTATTTAATCAGGAAGTCAAACCTCTGCTTTGTTACAAGTGGAAATGCTTGCTTGCTAACTGAATTACATGATGTAATTGCTGATGTTGGAGCTATTACGGCATAGAGCCACCTACGAGACCTATAACTGTAAACTCCCAAAGACAGAAATTAAAAGGAGGAAAGCCTATAAACTTTGCACAATGGAGTGCAAATACAGTAAAACCTTGGTTTGAGAGCATTTTGCAAGACAAGCAAAATGTTTTAATAAATTTTGACTTGATATACAAGCGATGTCTTGATATGCAAGTAGTGTCCTGTCACAACAGAGTAGTAAAGAGAAGAGAGGCACCTCTAAGTGTAGCAATGTGGTTACATTTAAAGAAGATACAACCTTTAGCAACATATTGCTACACTTTTTGGATTTTGCTTCTAATCCCCTTGTGGAGGCTTCCATTTGTGGATGGTCATTTTATGGTTACACAACCTATCACATTGCTATAATCTTTTTATATGGACTATAACCTGAAGGACCTATGAATAAATGGATGTGGAACAAATCATTTGAGTTTCCATGATTTCTTATGGGGAAATTCGCTTTGATATACAGTGGGGACGGAAAGTATTCAGACAACCTTAAATTTTTTCACTCTTTTTTATACTGCAGCCATTTGCTAAAATCATTTAAGTTCATTTCTTTCCTCATTAATGTACACACAGCACCCCATATTGACAGAAAAACACAGAATTGTTGACATTTTTGCAGATTTATTGAAAAAGAAAAACTGAAATATCACATGGTCCTAAGTATTCAGACCCTTTGCTCAGTATTTAGTAGAAGCACCCTTTTGATCTAATACAGCCATGAGTCTTTTTGGGAAAGATGCAACAAGTTTTTCACACCTGGATTTGGGGATCCTCTGCCATTCCTCCTTGCAGATCCTCGCCAGTTCTGTCAGGTTGGATGGTAAACGTTGGTGGACAGCAATTTTTAGGTCTCTCCAGAGATGCTCAATTGGGTTTAAGTCAGGGCTCTGGCTGGGCCATTCAAGAACAGTCACGGAGTTGTTGTGAAGCCACTCCTTCGTTATTTTAGCTGTGTGCTTAGGGTCATTGTCTTGTTGGAAGGTAAACCTTCGGCCCAGTCTGAGGTCCTGAGCACTCTGGAGAAGGTTTTCGTCCAGGATATCCCTGTACTTGGCCGCATTCATTTTTCCCTCGATTGCAACCAGTCGTCCTGTCTCTGCAGCTGAAAAACACCCCCACAGCATGATGCTGCCACCACCATGCTTCACTGTTGGGACTGTATTGGACAGGTGATGAGCAGTGTCTGGTTTTCTCCACGCATACCGCTTAGAATTAAGGCCAAAAAGTTCCATCTTGGTCTCATCAGACCAGAGAATCTTATTTCTCACCATCTTGGAGTCCTTCAGGTGTTTTTGAGGAAACTCCATGCGGGCTTTCATGTGTCTTGCACTGAGGAGAGGCTTCCGTCGGGCCACTCTGCCATAAAGCCCCGACTGGTGGAGGGCTACAGTGATGGTTGACTTTCTACAACTTTCTCCCATCTCCCGACTGCATCTCTGGAGCTCAGCCACAGTGATCTTTGGGTTCTTCTTTATCTCTCTCACCAAGGCTCTTCTCCCCCGATAGCTCAGTTTGGCCGGACGGACAGCTCTAGGAAGGGTTCTGGTCGTCCCAAACGTCTTCCATTTAAGGATTATGGAGGCCACTGTGCTCATAGAAACCTTAAGTGCAGCAGAAATGTTTTGTAACCTTGGCCAGATCTGTGCCTTGCCACAATTCTGTCTCTGAGCTCTTCAGGCAGTTCCTTTGACCTCATGATTCTCATTTGCTCTGACATGCACTGTGAGCTGTAAGGTCTTATATAGACAGGTGTGTGGCTTTCCTAATCCGGTTCAATCAGTATAATCAAACACAGCTGGACTCAAATGAAGGTGTTGAACCATCTCAAGGATGATCAGAAGAAATGGACAGCACCTGAGATAAATATATGAGTGTTACAGCAAAGGGTCTGAATACTTAGGAACATGTGATATTTCAGTTTTTCTTTTTTAATAAATCTGCAAAAATGTCAACAATTCTGTGTTTTTCTGTCAATATGGGGTGCTCTGTGTACATTAATGAGGAAAAAGAATGAACGTAAATGATTTTAGCAAATGGTTGCAATATAACAAAGAGTGAAAAATGTAAGGGGGTCTGAATACTTTCTGTTCCCACTGTACAAGTGCTTTGGATTACAAGCATGTTTCTTGAACAAATTATGCTTGCAATCCAAGGTTTTACTGTACAACATTATTTTTACTTTGATATATTAAACCTTTAGTTATTTTTTCTTTTGCAAAAACATAGTTTTGTTTAAAGTAGTACTTACATGGTAAATCACAATATTCACACAAAATAAAAATGTTCTACAAAAATCTTGGTCTGTATCTGGAGTGTTATGTTGTAATGCAAAACTGCAATATATAGATGCAGTCATTATCATTTTTACAATTTACATAGATTGCTCTTCTGTTGTGCTCTGAAGTAACTACTAATTACCCACATATTCTAGATTAAGAAGTACTCTTGTCTTTAGCATGAATGAGCACATGATTAATTTGAAGATTACTTAAGCCTTGGAGGAAAATAAAGTATTTACAATTTATCAGAAATGGCCTGTCAAGCTGCTGGAGAAAGTAACCTACATAACAACAGCAGCAGTAGAGGAATTATTTGACGCATGTGAAACTTCTTTATAGCCGCTAGACAAATGGCTGCCACGCAATCATAATTTTACCACTGACTTCTACACGCAAAGAAGGATTTGCATTCTGACATGAAAATTTCTTCCTTGGATAATACTCAGTTTACAATAACAAAAAAAATGAATATTAAAGTAAAATTCTACACACCATTGACAATTACTAATTCATTTGGAAAAGAATAGTTCCTGAAAACTCATCTCTTCAGGAAAGCCTATCACGTCTCTAAATAATCTTTTACCACTTCCATCAGCTCATTCCCCACAGTTACAACCTTTTGTACCACCTGCAGCACCCTATTAGATTGTAAGCTCTTCTGAGCAGGGCCCTCTTAATCCTCTTGTATTTTATTGTATTATAACTGTATTGTCTCCCTTTTATTTTGTAAAGCGCTGCGTAAACTGTTGGCGCTGTATAATAATAATAATAATACTGTCTGGTGTTATAGCTGACATTTAGATGTTGACATTGGATTACATTAGCCAATGCTACCTTTACTATCACTGTTAATAAAATGTAATTCAAGTCAAGATGATGCTAGTGTCTTTTTATTCAGTGCAGTAATTCACTGTCAATGTTATTATGATCGTTAGGAGGATGCTGATTATGTTTTGGGGATCAAGAACAAAAAAATAATTCTTCTTATGCCACCCCACACCAGTGTAGAAACTACCCTAAGAATTGGCCTTGCTGTAAAAAAATGCAATGATATGCACATGTCAAACAGGTGCAGAAAAATTACTCTTTGGGTGTCAGGGGTACCTTCCCACCATAACCCTATAGAGGTAATCTTGATGAAAGCAAGAATTGGCCTTGCTGTAAAAAATTGCAATGATATGCACCTATCAAACAGGTGCAGAATAATTGGTCTTTAGGTGTTTTTTGTGCCCATAAAACCTATACCAAAAACATTCTTTCAGATGAAATGATTGAACACCCTCAAAGCTAGGTAGCCTCGAAGTCCTGCAGAGATTCCACATCCCAAAAAGACTTAATCAGTGACACCGGCATCAGGGGCTTCATAGCTGGTAATCCAAAACTGATTCATTTTTATAAGAGTCAAATGGTCCATGGAGTCTGTGGACTGACGCGTCCTATGATCAGTAACGAAACCTCCTGCAGCACTGAATGCCCGTTCTGAAAGCACGTTGGATGCAGGGCAGCCCAACAACTCAATAGCATACTGGGCAAGTTCTGGCCAGTGGTCTATTCTCATGACCCAGTAAGTCAGTGGATCATCAGCTGGAAAGCTCTCCATCTCTGTTTTGGCTCCGAGGTAATCGTCCACCATGTGATGCAGACACTGCCGATGGGCTGTGGAAGCTGACAGCCCTGGGCGGCGCAGACTAAAAAGAATCCGAAATGCCTCACTTAGGCAGACGCCTTCTCCAACGCTCCTCTCTTGACCAACAGAAGACTCAAAACAACGTTTTCCACCACAATGTAATCTACTGGAGTCAGAAAAAACGTTCAAAAAAATCCTCTTTAACGTGTCCTCAAGAGATTTCATCTTCTGCACTCTCTATGGGGCTGAGATGAGTTCTGAGACCTTCCCCTTATAACGGTGATCAAGGAGGGTTGCCAACCAGTAATCATCCTTCTCCTTTATGCCACGTATCCTTGAGTCCTTTAGCTGGCTTTGAAGCATGAGGTCGCCCATGCGCCTCAAACTTGCCGAGGCTTGAGAAGCAGACTCCTCGGAGTCACTCAGGATGACAGCATCTGGAACTTCCTCCTCCCAGCCACGTAGTCACCCACCCTCTGCTGCATGTATAGGCGCTGGAGAATTCCCAAAGTTGACTTCCACCTGGTGGGCATGTCACCAATCAGACGGTTTACGGGCAGGTGGAATTCCTGCTGAATTCCCACTTGTTAGGCATGTGGTACCCAAATGATTGGTGTTTTTGCCATGTTTGATGTACTTGAGACACAGTTTGCAGATAGCAACAGTGCGATCTGCTGCAGATATGCTGAAAAAGGCCCAGACAGCTGAGCTTTGGGGAGTGGGCCGGGAGATAACAGCTGCAGAATGTGATGGAATAAGGTAGCTGCACTCTACTCTTTCTTGATGTCGGCCTCCTTGCAGTCGTGCCGCCTCACCTTCAGTTTCCTCCTCTGCTCTATCTGGCCAAGTTGCATCAGTAACCTCATCATCATCTCCATCTTCATCATTACCACTGGAGACAACTTGGCAATACGCTGCAGCTTGGGGAATATGAATGCCAATTTGTCTACCAGTGTTCCTCCCTCTCTCTAGGCTCATCTTTCTGTCATCCTCAACCTCAGAACCAACATCTGAATCCAGCAATGGCTGGGCATCATCAAGGAGCAAGTGGCTGATGCTGTGGTCAAATAACTCAGCTGACTCCTCAATGGGCGATGTTGGGACTATGGCAGGAATAGATGGACAAGGAGGCAGGTTTATCCACTCTGGCAACTGCAAGGGACTGCACACTTGTCTCTGCTTGCATGACAGAGGGTGAGGAGGATGAGGAAGGTTTAGTAAGCCAGTCCGCCACCTCCTCTGCCTGCTGTGGCTGGATAGCATGGGCAAACTCACTAAACAGAGGAAATGATGCCCTGCCTGAGGACTGACCACCACATCCACCTTTGCCTGTGGACACATTTGTTGCTGGCCCCCTTACAGTGCCAAAGAAACATCTGCCTCTCCTTGTTGAAAACTATATGGCATTAAACTGGCAGAAATGCACAGAAAACGATATGGCGTTAAACTGGCAGTAACGCACAAAACTATATGGCGTTAAACTGGCAGTAACGCCTGCAAAACTATATGGCGTTAAACTGGCAATAACGCCTGCAAAACTATATGGCGTTAAACTGGCAGTTATTTAAAAAAAAAGGAATGATACAGCGCTGCGCTAAAAAAACTAACTAAGGAAGCAGCCAACACACCCGTAGACTCAGGGAAAAATAACAACTAAAAATTCACAGTGTGGCGCTATTAAGTGAATACAGTATATAGAAAACTGAACATTGAATACCATCAAATAATGAAAATCTCACGTGAACGCTTGTGACAGTGACTAGTGAAAAACTATTACATATATGTGTTTAAAAAGATTAAACATCAAAGGACAAAATCAAATATAGAGTCCATAACACCAAGAAGAAAAGTCTGTGATAACAGTGTATAAGTAGTATGCAGTTGCTTTTCTTGTACATGCAGGAAGATCAATTAAACCCGGTAGCCTGGTAGATGAATGGACCATAAACGACCAGAGGTGCACAGAAATTTGAAAACGGTGCCAGGACAATCACCAGAAGATATGGAGGCTTACCAGAAGTAATGGCCTGAAATAGCATATGCCAAAACAGGTAAAAAAGGCTTGATGACCAATTGGTCTAGATGTATTGTCTGGTCAGATGTCATCACTGCACCAACGGAGGGAAGGGGGGGGAAGTAATCAGCACGACTTCCTCAATTTCCTCTTCCTCATCTCTCACATGTTATACGAATCCCTCGCTTGGCTCATGGTGGTGTGATTATTATTGAGGAAGTCGTGCTGATTACTTCCCCCCCCTTCCCTCCGTTGGTGCAGTGATGACATCTGACCAGACAATACATCTAGACCAATTGGTCATCAAGCCTTTTTGACCTGTTTTGGCATATGCTATTTTAGGCCATTACTTCTGGTAAGCCTCCATATCTTCTGGTGATTGTCCTGGCACCGTTTTCAAATTTCTGTGCACCTCTGGTCGTTTATGGTCCATTCATCTACCAGGCTACCGGGTTTAATTGATCTTCCTGCACGTACAAGAAAAGCAACTGCATACTACTTATACACTGTTATCACAGACTTTTCTTCTTGGTGTTATGGACTCTATATTTGATTTTGTCCTTTGATGTTTAATCTTTTTAAACACATATATGTAATAGTTTTTCACTAGTCACTGTCACAAGCGTTCACGTGAGATTTTCATTATTTGATGGTATTCAATGTTCAGTTTTCTATATACTGTATTCACTTAATAGCGCCACACTGTGAATTTTTAGTTGTTAAACTGGCAGTAACACACACAGAAGTAAATGGCGTTAAATTGGCAGTAATGCAATCAAATAGATGGTGTTCAACCGTCACTACACTGACGCTATCTGAACTGTCCCTACTCTAGCTATACACTAATGTCAAGATTACTGACACAGTCTCAGTACACTACACTGAAACTATATGAGCTGTCCCTACTCTACACTAATGTATGTATGAATGACACGGTCTCACTACACACTATACACTAATGTCAAGATTACTGACACAGTCTCAGTACACTACAGTGAAACTATCTGAGCTGTCCCTACTCTAGTTGCACACTATGCAAAGCTGAATGATGGTCCTCCTCACTACACTCACACTATCCCTGACACTAAACTAATATTCTACACTGACAATTGAAGCAAAATAGCACAATATAGCACACTAATAGCACTGAACAGAGCCCTGTTCTATCTCTGTTCTATCTCTCTCCATGCTGAAATCCCACTGAAAATGGCTGCCATTGAAAGAATATTTTTATACTGTGGAGCGGGAATGAGCCATGATTGGATAAAGTCATGATGACAGTCATGGGCATCTGCAGAACTTTTTTCAGGGGGGGCATCATTTTAGGGTCACCCATGCACCGCCCCTTTTCGACAATGTCATTATCACTTTATCATGGTCAGAGACTGCAGAGGTATTACAGTCCCTAGGATACGTAATGGATAATGGCTGATCCCTGGCTGGAGGATCGCTCACTCTGGGTTCCCCAGCGGCGACTCTGGTCAGTATTGTAGCATGTCTGTACCCTGGTAGTGGCTCAGTCTTGCTCTCTCTGGTGGGGCTGGGCAGAGTGGCTCTCTCTGGCTTCTGCCCAGCACACTCCTCGTTCTTTGTCCTGTAGCACTCTCTCCCTCAGCTTTTTTCCAGGCTGCAGTCTGTCAATCTCTCTCTTGATCGAGCTGTAGCCTCCTCCTTGTGGAGCTGTAGCCTCCTCCTTGTGGAACGGCTGAACCGTTCACCCATCCCTAATACCGCCAATCTTTGAAACTACATGTCCCATGATGCTCTCCGCTTCTAGTCTCCTTTGATTGGCCCTCAGTTGTGGCCAATAGGGAAGGAATGGAGCAGGCAGGAAGTTGAGCGGGGAACTGGTGAGAGCTGTCGTCTCTTCTTCCTGACAGGAAAAAGGGGGGGCAAGCGGGGAAAACCTCTGACAGCCCACAGCTCGCCTTTCTCCTGTCACAGCGCTGCCGAGTTCTCTGCTGCACTGAGCAGGGAAAAGAGCCAAAGTCACACTACACTGATGGAGGGCTTGACAGCACCTTGATGGTGTCACCCCACTAGTGGGTGGTAACCAGGTGCAGGCTGCCCGCACCCCAATAGCAACGCAACTTTGCTGAATTTAAGATCCGATCCCTGATTCCAGGGGGGGCACTTGATCCCCCTTGCCCCTACCTGCGGATGCCCATGATGACAGTGTCCAGTCATGACTCTGATAGTGCTCTGTGCCCTGATTGGCTGAAGCTTTCACCGCTTCAGCCATCAGGACTTGCAATGCACGGTTCAGTGCCGCAATGCATTGTGGACGGTTCTTATGCTCCGGCTGAACCGTTCACCCATCCCTAATACACACTACCTCGCATATAGCAAGAAAAGCAGGGAAGGGCATTATAATTATAATCCAAATACCCCTAGGTTTGTGCAGTATATTGCTATATACACACACACACACACACACACACACACATACACACGCACACACACACACACACACACACTCACACACACACGCATACAGTCTTCCTTGCAGCACTCCGCCCCACCTGCACATGATCTCCCTACCTGCAGATTCAGAGTGAGAGAGAAATGCTTCCACATTTTCTCTTCTAAGCAGAGCCCTCAGTGGTAGATCTTTCCCATCTCCCCACCAGCACACAGAGCAATAATGCTAATGCGAATGTGATTAGGGTGTGCCCAGGCACATCTGGCACATGCCTATGCAAATACCATTTTTGAGCATTTCTTATCATAGCAAACACAGGTTTAGAACCTGTAAAACATACTTCCACCGTGCTTGTTGTAGCATCCATAGTGGCTTATGAAATTATTGCATGAATAGTGCCGTGCAGTGATATATACCATATACAGTAAATGTGTCTACCAATCATAAACCAACACTCTAGTCCAATATTATCAAAAAAACAAACTAAAACATATACAGTATGTGCTTCTTCATGAGCAAAAACATTGAAGAAGTGAAGACAGTGAAGAAAAACACCACTGATGAGATCACATTGCCCTTCCTTTCTTAAAAATGTTCACACTACTGATTGACAGCACAGGGCAAAGCAAGAGCCCTCATGGCTGCCCCTTCTCCTCCTCACTAGTGCTGCTGTGCTGTGACAAAAAGCAACATTT
Organism: Aquarana catesbeiana; assembly: GCF_042186555.1. NCBI lineage: Eukaryota > Metazoa > Chordata > Amphibia > Anura > Ranidae > Aquarana > Aquarana catesbeiana. Next base: position 722,767,062 of record NC_133324.1, read on the forward strand.
TTGTTTCTTATTTTGGATATAGTAAGGAAGAGCGTTTTAATCCCTATACATTTTTTTCACTCATCTGTGTCCCATTGGGGAAACACTTCCTGTTTCATACCCAAAACAGGATGTGGGATTATATGCCTCCATACCGAGGGAATCCCTGATTGTTAACAGAGTTAGTGTCCGCATTGAAAGATTTCCCCTCTATTCCTGGTCTGGTAACAACCTACAAATTTGTGATTTTCTTTCACTGTCACTCTATTTGACAAGTGGAAACAGGACAAATATAGGTTGAATCTCCCTAATGGGGATACAGACCACAATAAAAACTTGACAGGGGTTCAAATTCCTCTCCACTCTATCCAAAACTAAAAAAGTTTTGCCTTTAGTTGTACTTTAATTTAGGCAGGTGTTAAAGCCAAACTCCAGAAATGCAGCTACTTTCTAAAGTGCTGGCTTTTATGGGTAAAGTCCAGTGAGGAGCATTTCACCTCTGGGATTTTTCTTTAACCACTTGCTTACTGGGCACTCTAACCCCCCTCCTGCCCAAACCAATTTTCAGCTTTCAACACTGTCACACTTTGAATGAAAATTGCACGGTCATGCTACACTGTACTCAAATTACATTTTTATCATTTTTTTCGCCAGAAATAGAGCTTTTTTTTGGTGGTATTTGATCACCTCTGGGTTTTTTATTCTTTGTTAAAAAAATGAAAAACGTCCGAAAATTTTGAAAAAAAATACAAAACCATTTCATATTTTGTTATAAAATTTTGCAAACAGGTAATTTTTCTCCTTCAATTATGTACGCTGATGAGGCTGCACTGATAGGCTGCACTGATGGGCACCGATAGGCTGCATTGACAGCCACTGAGAGGCGGCACTGGTGGGCACTGAGAGGTAGCACTGAGGGGTTGCACTAACGGGCACTGATGGGTGGCACTGAAGGGCACGAATAGGTGGCACTGATAGGTGGCACTGATGGGCACTGATAGATGGCAGTCATGGGCACTGTAGGGTGGCAGTGATGGACAGTGAAGGGCACTGGTAGGTGACACTGATAGGCAGCACTGTTAGGTGGCACTGATGAGGCATTGATTGGCACCACTGGTGGGCATTGATAGGTGACACTCCTGGGCATTGATAGTTGCCACTTATTGGTGGCACTGATTTACATTGGTGGGCACTGATATGCACTGTGTGGGCACTGGCAGGTGACACTGGCAGGTGGTACTGGTTGGCACAGATGAGGCGGCTGTGCCTCTTCCTCTTCGGGACCGAAGTCCCTTAGACAGAAGCCAGTGATCAGCTTGTTTTATCCACACTCTGTCAGCATGAGGAGAAAAAAAATGATTACCGATCTTCTGTTTACATCACGTGATCAGCTGTCATTGGCTGAGAGCTGATCATGTGGTAAGGGGCCGGGATCGGCCCTTACGCTAATCTGTGATCACCCGAGTCTCATTGACTCGGTGATCACATCGCAGGGGACACGCGGGGAGCGTGCAAAGGGGAGGACGTCTATTGACGGCCTCCCGGCAATGTAGGTCCACGCTGTAGCTGTCATTCGGCTATAGCGTGGATGGGAAGCGGTTAATTCACAACTGACAGTTTTACTGAGAGCCAAGAGTACAGCTATCACTATACTCCCGGCACTCTGGTGGACACTGGTTTCTCACACAGCAGCAAGTCTTCCCATCCTCCCCTTCCCTGTTTATTCACAGAAAGCTTTGTATTCTCTAATGGGTTCATTTAATACAAAGCTCTCTGTGACTGGGCAGAAGGAGGGGAGGGGCAGCAACTCTGTAGCTAATGGAGAGGAGACCAGAAGGTCCAGCGTTGGAGCATCAAAATAATAGTGATAGCTATGCTCCCGTGGTTAGTACAAATGTAAATTGTAAATTGAAGCGATAAGTCCACGAGGTGGCATACACCACCTTGGACTTAACCCATACCCATAGTATTCTAGCACATTTTAGAAAGTGACAGAATTCCTGGAGTTTAGCTTTAATAATAAACCCAGTGCTTTTGATCTCTTATTTTTAGAGTCCCATTCTACCTCAAAAAAATTCTAAAATTAAATGCTGGCTAATCCACTATGAAATTATTATTTTCCATAGTCTATAATTGATAAGCAAAATTATAAATTGTATATGGCCCCTAGCAGGGGTCAAAAGGTTGCATATGAAATTAACAATGTCTAAATGGTTGCCTTCTTCTGATCTCTGTCTTAAAACGTGGAGACCTCTGATGAAGAATGTGCTAGCATGTTTATGTTCATTAGAGATAAAAGTAAATATGTCCGTATTTGTCTGTGTATAGAGAAATGACATAACTAAACTGTAATATTCAGCAGTAATACATTATATGCTCCAAAGCACAAGAAGCAATTAAGATCAAGTGATTCATTGTTACCTTCAGGGAAAATCAACCTTTTAAAGCACTTGAAATGTGGAGCACAGCAAAACCCTACAGAAAGCTGAAAATAAATCTTTTTTTTTTTTTTTTTTTTTTTAATGTTTATATGCAAAATAAAAAAATAAACATTTGCAGTATTCACATGATTTTTTTTATCAGTAATAAAGAAGGCTGGGGATGCAGCATATCAAGTTTTGTTGACTCTGGCCACAGATTTAACAGCATGCTGACTGCTAAAGATAATGACAGGCTAATGATAAACACATTATCATGGCTCATGTTTTAGATATTATTGCAAAACCATCATAAGTTACAAGAGTATGCAACCTAAGGCTAGCATTTTTTCCTACTCACCCTCTGATGAATCTGAGCCTTTTCACGGTGTGTGTTCTATAACATTTTTAGCGATCAGCTTGCATCACATTTGGATATGCAGAAGATAAGAGCTCCTATTTAATACCGTACTTGAGATTCAGCAATGATGATATACACAGTGAATTAACCAAATGAAACCAATTAAATATAAGACTGATATTATTATGGTACACTGATGTGATTGTTTGCTATGGCTTCTTGCATACAGGACAATACAACTACTAAAAACAGAAGACTAGTACTAATTGCATTTCTGGATGACAAGACATTGTTGTAAGTCTCCATGTCCATGTCCTCAATACACAAAGTTTCCTGAACTTTAGAGGTGAATGACTATCAATGTATGCCATATGTTAAAAAAAAATTCCAGTCAATAGGGTAGACTTTCAGGAAGTGTAAAACAAGTCTGTCTCAGGCACACCAAACCACCCCATCAAGTAAGAAAGCAACAAAACCAAAGCAGATCTAGATTTGGTGAGATGGAAATTACATCCATAGGAACTACAATCAATTTTCCTCACCCCTTCACAACTAGCAGAAGTCTTGTTAGTCCTCCTATATATTATCACAGCCACCAGCCATGCTATAGACTACCATGGAGAAAGACAATGTTCCAAAAATGCAGACAGATGAAGTGATTAAAACATATATTTGAACTCAATTGTCGTCCTAGTGGTAGAAGTATTTGTGAAATCTCTTTTTTTTAAATTTCAGAAATGTAGATGATCCTGTTATGTGGTTTCTGGTGTACTGTCAAGTTTGGCTAAACAATAAACATAAAATGTATGCAAACATTTTTTGGTGTTGGATACAGTGAGTTGGCCCCTTTGTCATTTTTTTTTCCCGCTATCTGTGTACCTGCTGGGTAAATTCATCTTTTTGGATTGGCCCTAGGGAAATCCAATGTTTTTGAGCTGTCTCCATGGCAAAGGGTGAAGATAAATCATCCAATGGCGACAAATACACTATTTTGTCAAAAGTATTGGGACACCTGCCTTTACACGCACATGAATTTTGATGGCATCTCAGTCTTAGTCCGTAGGGTTCAATATTGAGTTGGCCCACCCTTTGCAGCTATAACTGCTTCAACACTTCTGGCAAGGCTGTCTACAAGGTGTGTGTCTAGCAGAATGTTAGTCAAGTTCCTCCACCCCAAACTCGCATATCCATGTCTTTATGGACCTTGCTTTTTGAACTGGTCCAAATCATTTAACGGAGGGGGGATTTTGGTGTGGGGTTGTTTTTCAGGGGTTGGACTTGGCCCCCTAGTTCCAGTGAAGGGAACTCTGAAGGAACTTTGTGGGAACAGTTTGGGGATGGCCCCTTACTTTTCAACATGACTGCTCACCAGTGCGCAAAGCAAGGTCCATAAAGACATGAATGAGCGAGTTTGGGGTGAAGGAACTTGACTGGCCTGCACAGAATCCTGACCTCAACCCAATAGAACAACTTTGGGATAAATTTAGTGCGGAGACTGGGAGCCAGGCCTTCTCGTTCAAAATCAGTGCCTGACCTCACAAATACGCTTCTGAAAGAATGGTCAAATATTCCCATAGACACACTCCTAAACCTTGTGGAAAGCCTTCCCAGAAGAGTTGAAGCTGTTATATCTACAAAGGATGGGCCTACTTAGTATTGAACCCTACGGACTAAGGCTGGGATGCTTGTAAAGGCATCATATGAGTGTAAAGGCAGGCATTCCAATATAGTGTATCTAAGATGGGAATTGCTTTTAATTTGGGGATATTTCTTCTTATTTCCAGTTGCTTCTCCAAGAAAAGAAGTGTCAAGAAAACTCCCCAGAGGGACACAGATGGCCAGAAAAAAACATAATAGGTAACATAACCCTTTCCTACTCTATCAAAAAGGGTTAATTGGGTCTGTGCCATGTTGGACATTTCATACTGTGCGCAAACACAGACCACTGCCTCCTCATATCCCAAGGCACCCGGTCAGTTACTTCTAAACCAGAGTTTATGAAGAAACAGCTATTTCCATATGCTTATCTTTGGCCGATATTTTGTTTGCCTCTTCAAGAACTGCACACGCCCCCAAGCCTGGTTACAAATTACAATATGAGCATCTAAAAATACTGTAAACTTCAAAGTTGTGAGTCTCAATTCGTTGACGTGTTAAAACCTGCATCCAGCAAATAAATGAGAAATGAGAACTTGGTTCTCCTATATTAAAATAAATGAGCATGACCACAAGAATTTCAGCTTTGCTTTGCACATCTAATTGGGATCAATTAAAAGTTGGCTGAGCAAGCACTTTAATTCAGTTCTTGCCAAGAGGAAGAGTGTTGCCTTGGGAATGAAATACTCCGCAATACATTTCAATGCTATGTGCCATGACAGTAAGCTGTGGAAGGATTTGGAGAGTCTGCCTTATGGTAAATGATTGCAAGGCAATTAGGAATGAAAACATCCTGGTAGCTAATCATTTCAGCTGCCTTGAATAACATGACACTGTTCACTTGCTTTTTTTACCTTCTGGTGTCTTCTATTAAATAGAGGGTTAGCAGTTGCTTTGGGATATGGAAAGACATGATGCTCTCTGACATCTGCTCCCGAACACAGATCCACTTGTTGTCAGATGCGGGGAATCGATAGAACTTGTAGATTGGATTCTTTAACACTGGTGGGTGAAACAGAGGAAAAGTTTAGCATTTCTTTAGAGAATATCAGTGTTACACTAAAGATTGTTAGTAACTATGGAGGACATTTTTCAACCAAATTAGCGACATAATCAGTAGCGTCAGCAAAGTCTCTGCGACAGGTTTGCAAACCTGTGCATCTGTACCCAGGGCAGCAAAGTGCAACAGTTGGCAAAGTTCAAAGACAGATTTATTACTGAAGACAAGACAGCTTTCCACTCTGGGCACATGCATACTTGAGAAGTGGTCAGGGTCATGTTTCATTCAGTCACACATGCAACTTTACAGCAGCCAAAAGGGGAATTTATGATTTAGGCTATACGTTTGTAATTAATCTCTCTTTGGACTAGGGTTGCCACCTCATCCCTTTGAAACCGAACACATATTATATACACAGGTTCTGTGGCTGATTAAGTTGTTAATTAAACTCACTTGGTGCCTTATCTGCATTAAATTAGCCTCAGAACCTGTGCAATTCATATGTGTTCGGGTTTAAAGGGATGAGGTGGCAAATCTACTCTCGACTTATCTTCCTGCTCCTGTTTAGAATTGCTTTACTTTGTGACAGCACTGAGTAATAGAAAAACATGAACATTTATGTTGCTCTACAAAGTTTTTGATCCAATGGGCACAATATTTAACACATTACGTTGGCATGGGAAGCAATGCAAAATGAAGTCCTTTGTAATAACAAATGTAGGATTAACCACTTCAGCCTCGGAAGATTTGGCTGCTCAATGACCGAGCCATTTTTTGCGATAGAGCACTGCGTCGCTTTAACTGACAATTGCACTGTCGTGCGATGTTGTATCCAAACAAAATTGATGTCCTTTTCTCCCCACAAATAGGGCTTTCTTTTGGTGGTTTTTGGTCATCTCTGCGGTTTGTACTTTTTGCTATAATAATCCACAACTACGGCGGCTGGTCGGGAAGGGGTTAATAATCGATAAGACCTCATTCACCCAGACATACTTAAGCATACACCTGTGCTAGGTCCAAGCTTTCCCACACAGGGATGCACAGGTATTTTATGCATCATCGTGCAGGCAGTCCCATTCATGTCAATTGGGATGCAGCAACTGCACGGACACAGCTGATGCTCCCAATTGACTGTGTTGGGGTCCATCCGCAAGCACCCACACCCATATGGCTGTCATATTTAGAGCAGTGGCTGTGTTTGTGTAGCTACTGCACCCCAACTGACAAGAATGGGACTGTCTACAAAGGGATGCACGGAACACCTGCGCATCCCTGTGCGGGCACGCATGGCCCTTGCACAGACGCACGCTTAAGCACGTCGATGTGGACAAGGCCTACTTGTTATTGACTTTGCAGGAAATACTACCACTTAGATTAAAAAAGTTTGGGAGGGGTTTATGTCAGCAGCTGAGATTATTCAAAAGAGCTCAGGCTAATCAGCTATTCTGAGATTCAATTTAAAGGACACCTAAAAATGAGAAAAATAAAAACTGCTAGTGCTGTCCTTTTCTTGAAAACACTAGTTTACCGCATCTTATGCCGACAGTTTCACCTTAATATTTTCTAAATCACTGGTCAAGACAAATATGCAAATTAGGAATTCTGACTTCAGGTCAGAAAAGCCAGATAGCTATTTTTTTCCAAAGGATATTTGCATATTTCTCTGATAAAGGGTTTCTTTAAAAATGCTTTCAAGACACAGAGCTGCCCAAAGCCAGAGAAGGACCGGGTTTGCAATCTTACTAAAGCACTGCAATCAATCGTAATGGTTGGAAAAGTTGATCAGTGGATATCCAAGTGGGTAAATGTTGATTGGTTGATGCTCAAATGGAGAACCCCTAACTAACTCTTACTAACGGCTTTTTTACCCTCTTTCTGGAAATGAAAATCCCACAAAACCCAAAATAACCTCATGAATGTTCATCTGCTTGATTTTAAGTCCTAAAATGTAATAATCCTCAACTTCCCCCCTAATCCCAACCAAGGAAAACACAGATTTCAACAAAAAGCTACATTTTCCTGTATTTCTTCACAAATTGTCCACTTCCTTCCCGCCCCTGATCAACTGTTTACATTTAGAGAGGCAGCATCATAGGCATATATCATACTAGTCACTAATAATGTTGTAAAGCGCTGCGTAAACTGTCGGCGCTATACAAATCCCGTATAATAATAATAATAATAGAACTAAACAAACTAAATGCATAAATAATTACACTATATCACCCATGGGGCAAAACATCCTTATAAGCTTTCATGCACATTCTAGTGACCAAAACAGATTGATTCAATTTGACAGCAGGTATATCTGAATAAGGAAACAGTTTGATCTCTATAAAGTGACTGCCACATAAATGACCACACTTAGACATTTAGTGCTCTTTATGGATAAAAGCAAAACTACACACCCCAAAGCTACACACAGTGTGGAAGGACCTATAATTACTTCAGGGTTTATGCTTAGGGTAGCCGGTTAAGAGGAGACAACACCAAACTACAACAATTAATTTGTAAACAGCAACAGAAATGAAGGATGAGGAGGTACAGGCACCGCTCAAAGGAAAGATTTTCTGCAAACTAAAAAACATGATCCTGTTTCAGTATTTTGCTTCATCGACTGTACAGCTCAACAGTTATGTATTTCAAGCTGACAATATGTTGCTTATAGTAGTGAGTCTGGTTTCATTTAAAATGAATGAGCTCATCCACTTACACATCATATTTGGATGCAAGGAGGATTAGAGACTTTAGAAAAGAGAAACATTATTAATGTGGGACTTAAACATAAACACCAATAGAGGCCATGCCTCCAGGTGAGAGATGTGCTAATAGATGGTCAGACTGTGTTTACAACTACTCTTTCGAATCCATGAATACCCTAGCAAATTTTATCTGGCTTTACAAGCTTGCCACATAAAAGAGTTTATGAATACCAGATAGGCTGTCCACTTTGCAAGGGAATTTTCCATTAGTTTAGTGAATGTGGCAAAAATTAACTTTGCAAAGAATACCTAATTGTGTGCAAGGAGCATTAAAAAACAGTATTTTTGCTTACACATGATTGGATGATGGAAGCCTGCAAAGCTTCACCTCATTTACTAAGGTAGGGGCAAATTCTCTTGCAAAGTACAAATCCTCTTGCAAAATAAAAAAGTCTATTTGTCTACAGTAAATTCATTCCCAGATCGTGCTTTAGGCCACGAGAAACAGAGAACCCTTGCAAGTCATTGCTATTCTGCATTCTGCCAAGTCATATCAACATATCAACATTTATTAAGGGATATGAGTGTATGTGTTATGCAGCAACTAACAATATATACTTTAACATTCTAAAATACCTAAAGTCCTCTGCTTCCTGCCCTAACAATACACCCTACATCTGTCCAAGCGTTCCTCACATGCATAAACCTGATTTATTTACTTCATCGCTGCGTAATGAAGGAAGCGATAAAACTGACTTGCTATAATTTTGCTGTATTTATAACATGGGATATAATAAATGCCATAATTACGGTGTGTTTACACCAGATATGTGGGCTCAACGACCTTCACATAAAACCCTTTATTTAGGTAACCATTAAAAAACTTCCATGAAGTACTACATGAACTTCTTTATTCCTCATAAAACACCTGAGTTATGGTATCTGCATTCACGGTTAAAGTGTTTACAGTGAAGAGCCCCAGGAAAAATAGTAGCAAGTCATTTCTATTTTTAAACATAAAACATGAACTGCATATTTAATGACCATGTAGACAGGTTAAAAAAAAGGCAGTTAAAGCTGGCAAGCCAAATGACTAATGCTATGACATTTTCTATTACCTGTGAAGAAGTTAAGGTAATTCATTACTGGAAATGTCTGTCTACCACTTTCACAAATGCTTAGTCAAGATTTATGGACCGGTTTCCAGTGACTTATAGAACACCTTGTACAATACAATATATACACATTTAACATTGGTAAGCAGCATTTTGCCCAACAAAATTGAACTTCATCACCTATGCCAGCATAGGAGTTTGCAATCCTTTCTATAATCATAGACACACATGGGGACAAACTGTTGGTGAAAGTTAAAACACAGTTACGTGTTAAAGAAAAAAAAAACCCAACTACCTACCGGGGGGGGGGGGTCATATAACAAAACTATGCAAACATAGAAAGAACACATAAACTGGACAGTCACTGGTAGAACTCCAACAAGTCCTCGGTGATAACCAGCTAGCCATCATGCTGTCCCAGAAACTACATGGATTTCAACAATATAGATCATTTAGCAGTTAAGATTCTAGCAATAAATCAGAGCTCTATGAAGGAATGGGTTTGCTAAAAATCAAAGTCTAATTGTCAAATCTGATAAAAGCAGCATAATTAGTGACTAAGCCACTTTTTACAGTGACTTTCCTTTAACCCCCCATCCATACAGACCTTCTGTGTTTGTTTTATTTAAATGAAGGAGAAATTGATCTGGGAGGTACAAATGATCTTTGTACTTTCTAGATCAATTTCTCTTGCATTTAAGGGCTCAGTCACTTGGTTACTCCGCCATGAGCAGTGTTCAGAACCATTTGTATTTTTCATTGCTGAGCTAATCATAGAAAGTGGATGGGAGTGTATGGGCTGTACAGACTTACCAGCAGGGCTGTCTTTAACATGGGGCAAATGAGGCAGCTACCCAGGCCCAGTGATTGTTGTGGGGCCCAAAGCATCTGCCCCTTGAGCCCGCAAATAGTCCCCCTGACTCATCTGCCTGCTCTCTCTGCTAATCTACTGTGCATACAGCTGGCTGTGCTGTGACAGGGAGAGGCGAGCTATGAGTTGTCTGTGTAACTCGCCACTTGCCTACCAGAGTTGGCATAGGCAACCCACAGTGAGCAGACACCTGATCGGAGGGATCACTGCTGCTGTGTAGCTGGGTCTGGTGAGAGAGCCTGTGCCCGCTATTTGTTACCACTGCTATAGACTGAGCCACTAGGAACTACCTACCATGGAGGGGGAATGTTTTCCCAGGGTCCAATCAATATTAAAGGCGGCCCTGCTTACCAGAACAGACACATTTTTACAGGGTGTGCAGGGACATGTGCAGGGACCAGGATACAGCCAGTGCTCACGGGTCTGTGCACCTTGTCCCTGCATGCCTGTCCAGCTTGACTGTACGGGTCCATACAGCCAATGTGCTCCCATTCAAATTCTATGGATTGCCCGAACACAGCTCAACAGTGAGCACTTGTTTGATTAAGACCTAAATGTACCTGTTTAGACGAGTTTCGATTATCTATTCTGCCCCTAGACAGATTTAGAAATTATTTTAATGTAGTTAAACTGAATGCAAGTAATTGCACAGTGTTCATTTTACCATTTTAAATCATTGCATTCATTTATATGCATTTAGAAATGTCTTTTAAATGCATTAAAATGCAAATAATCACATGCCCATGTGAATGAAGCCTAATGGTTTAAAGCCTCACAATTCATAACTGCTTGAATTAAATAATGGAAAATGAAAAAAGAATGTTAGTGAAAAACCACAGTATATTTCCTTCTGGAAAACCCTGATGCATTATGCTGAGGCTTAGCGATCATTTCCACATGTACAGTCCAATTGGTTTTAAAACAGATTCAAATTTTCTAGTTATATATGGTGAAAGCAAAAATTTTTAAAAGCACAAGGTTTTATAAATGCACAACATTAAAATGGACCTGAATGAATATAATCATAAATAAAATGTTCATTTTTAATATTTTGTTTAGAATCTTTTACTGGCAATGACTGCCTAAAGTCTTGAACCCATGGACATTACCAAAGACTGGATTTCCTCCTTTCTGATGCAAGACTATAACTGCAGCTGTCTTCAGTTGTTCTTTGTTTGTGGGTCTTTCTGCCTTTAGTTTTGCCTTCAGCAAATGAAATGCATGCTCAATTGGGTTGAGATCAGCTTATTGACTTGGCCATTGCAGAATATTCTACTTCTTTTCCTTCAAAAGCTCCTGGGTTGCTTTTTCAGTGTGTTTTAGATCATTGTCCATCTGTACTGTGAAGCGGTGTCCAATCAACTTTGCTGCATTTGGCTGAATCTGGGCTGACAGTATACAGTATCTTTAAACACTGCAGAATTCATCGGCTACTTCTGTCTTTTGTCACGTTATTTTTATTATAATACAGGATTTATATAGCTCCAACAGTTTGTACAGTGCTTTACAAAATGAGGGCAGACAGTACAGTTACAATACAATTCAATACAGGAGGAATCAGAGGGCCCTGCTCGTTAGAGTTTACAATCTAGAAGGGAGGGTCAAGTGATACAAAAGTTAATAACTTTGGGGGATGAGCTGATGGAGAAAATAGATAGATTAAATAGATTTTATGTTGTTGAGCTCACCAGTGCGTTCTTCTTTCCTCAGCATGTACCAAACTGTTGGTTTGGAGACTCCTAATGTTGCTTCTATCTCTCTGATGGAAATGTTTCATTTTTGAAGCCCTACAATGGCCTGTTTCACTTGCATGGACAGCTCCTTTGAACGCACGATGTAGGTTCACAGCAATAGATTCCAAATGCAAATACCGCACTTTGAATCAACGCCAGACCTTTTACCTGCTTAATTGATGAATAAATAATGAAGGAATAGCCCACACCTGGCCATGAAACAGCTTTTGATTCACTTGTCCAATTACTTTTGGTCCCTTGAAAAAGGGGGGTGCTTTTCTTAAGAGCTGTAATTCCTAAATCCTTCCTCCGATTTGGATGTACATACCCTCAAATTAAACCTGAGAGCGTGCACTTTCAGCCCATATCATTTTATAATTATAGTTGGAATACGTTTTGGTGAATACCTGAAAAAACAAAAATTTTGCCTGTGTCCAAATATATATGGACCTAACTGTATATGATGCATATGCAGATTTTTCCCCATTCTCCCTACCCACTGCAAACATAATTTTATTACCCGTTGATTCTGCCATTAGATCTATTATTTTTCCACTAAAGCTGGGTGCACACTGTTGCTTTAATTGTGCTGCATTGGGCCAGTCCACTTATTTGAATGGGTAGTCCAAAGCATGGTAATGCATAAAAAATGCATGCAGTGCCATGCACGGCAGCACTTGTTAGTGAGCTTCTGTACATCAACCCATGCGTGTTGAAAAGCTGCATTGTGGTGCCATTCTGAAATAATGCCATTGCAGTGCACCAACACATACGTGTGTCACCATGTACCGGTAATGCGCACGTTGCTGCAGTGTGGCCGTGTAACAGGCCAAGCTGTCTTCAAAACTGTAACAGGCCAAGCTGTCTACAAAAGGGGACAGTTACATTAGGGTAACTGGTAACAGGGTGCCCCTGTCTCTGCTCCTAAATGGTCCGAACAGCTGTAAATTAACCAGCAAGGGGCATTGACTACAGAAGTGGGAACGACTGGTCATCCTATTAAAAAAAGGCCTCAGAGAGAGAAAGAGAGATAGAAAGCAGAAACTGGCAGCATCAACAGGTATTTATTTGCTCACACCAATATAAAAATCTTGCACAACATTTACTACCAAAAATAAACTGTTTACGCAACTTTTAATATTTGATTTTACTTATGATTTAATTGTGCCTAGGCAGTACCATAGAAATGTATATTTTGACATGAATTTCTTTTGAAAAACAACAATGCACTTCCTGATAAGTGACATTGCTTAGGCACTCCTGTGTCTACAGACTTTTGGTGCATTCACACCTGCGAATGCACCCTGCCTCTGATTAGATGTGAGAACCTCAGCAGAGGTTCCTGCGAATAACTGTGCAAGGCAGCCCCATTGAAAGCAATGGGAGGCTGCTGGCTCTCTCAGCCAATTGTGGCAAATTGCATGTAATCTTTCATGCAGCGATCAAACGTGAGTGATCAGCCCTGGATGCAAGCAGTTTGTGGCCAGGGCCGATCTATGGCATGTGATCATTGCATGAGAGATTACATGCGAGTGACCATGATTAGCTACGAGAGTTGTCAGCTTTCCATTGCTTTCAATAGGGCCTGTCTGTCACAGCTAGTTGTAGGAAATCCAACGTGGGTTCTCTTCTACCTCTAATGCTTACCCACTGTATCCACTAAAGTGGCTGGAGTTGGGTTTTATGACATGTTGTGCCATTTTTTGCAGCATGTAACATAGCAGGTGAACAAACTGTACATGCCCTTTAGTTAGTACAAACAATAATGTCTTGCCAGCACTGACATTGGGGTTGATTTACTAAAGGCAAATAACCTGTGCACTTTGCAAGTGCAGTTGAACTCATTTAGCCCAGGGCATAGTAAATGTGGCAAAGCTTCTCTTTGTAAAGAGTACCCAATCAGGTGCGAGAAAAATTACAAAAAAAAAGCACTTTTGCTTGCACACGATTGGATGGTGGAGAACTTTTCCATTATTTCTAAGCTCTGGGGAAAATGAGTGAACCTGCACTTGCAGGGTGCACAGTCTATCTGGCTTTAGTAAATCAACCCCATTATCTCCCACAGAAGCACTGTAAACCCAGATGTGCTCAGTATCAAGAAACTCTGGGCTCTTACTTTAGTAGAGGGAGGGGATGGAAAACTGCAGGAAATAAGATAAACTGACTAAGAGCCTTTAAAATGGGGGGGGGGGGGGTTACTTACCCATGCGGTCGGAGAGGGATGCTCTTCTTGGCACTGTTGCTAGAGTCTGGATCTTCCCAAAGCCAGAGTTAAATTCCAGATGTGGACTCAGCCAACCTTGGACTTTTGCTTGAGCAGGTATGCTGGGGCAGCCATAAGCCTGTAGTCAGGGACTAGGAATGTAAGGAAATGTCTGCACTTTATCTTGGACCGTCCACTGTCATTGTCACCATGTTAATTTATTATTTAAAGTAAAGCTTTTGAAATTTGCCTTTGCTTGGCCTGAAGTTACTAATGGGGTGCAATGTAAGTAACTGGCACATATAGTCTTCAACCCAGGTCAGTAAAAAACATTGGCCTATGAAGACATCAGTACAAGAGTTCATACAGTGTGAAGACACAAGTGGTTACCAAGGGCATAGAAGGTTATAGAAGGCTTCTCTAGCAGCCTGTCATAAGCCTGTCATAAGTGTGTGTATGTGGCAGGTGAGATAGCCTCTTGCAGCAAGGGAGTTATTGCTGGCACTCGTTCAGCCATGATCCGTCTCCCATAGCAGAGGGGAGCAGATTTGCACCGCTGAGGGCCCTTATCCTATACACAGGTATGGAAGACAAAGAGTTAAGTGAGTCAAGTGCAGGCATGAAGTTTGCGCTAGGTGCACAGTGGAACCCCATACCATTACTGGGATTGAGTTAGCGGTGATACGCTGTACAGGTGGCATTGGCTCTGTGTGTCCCTTCTAAATGCACAAGTGACAGTGTTTTCTCTGTTAATGAGGTGAAGTTCTACTGACTTCTATAATGCAATAATGTTTTTTGATTTACCTTCTAGGTGATTGGATATTCTTTGCAACAGAATATTAATTTTTGAACATTCCCTACACCTGTTGTAAATTAACCAAATAGAGGTTGATTTACTAAAACTGAGAAGTGAAAAATCTATCTTCCAAGCACCGCTGCACCAATCAGCTTCTACCTTCAGCTTATTCAATTAAGCTTTGGCAACAAAAAAAAAATCTGAAAGCGGATTGGTCTCTATGCAGAGCTGCACCAGATTTTGCACTCTCCAGTTTTAATAAATCAACCCCATTGTCTGCTATTCACAAAGCTCAGGAGATGAAGTTTCTTGCAGAAGAACGGGCTACTAATAATGACATTTCAGCAGTGAAGTGGCTTGGTGCAAAAAACAATGCCAGGCTGAAAAAAAGAACCATTAAGCATGTATTCCAAAGCTCAAATTTTAATTTGACTGCATCATAAAAACTAGTTTAGTATTTGAATAAACTTTTATTTTAATGAATGATGCAAGAACATTCAAAGGCATGCCTCAGTATTATGCCATAAATATATTACACATTCAGCATATACAACACATTCAAGCATATCTGTTACTAAACTTTTTTTGAAGATAATAAAAGGGTAAAATTTACAAGGACTCAACAGTACATAGTACAGTTGCTTACTAATTTATCAGTAGATTACCTTGATCATGATAACAGAATAGTGGACGGCATTCAGACAATTAGGACATTATAACCCACTGCACCAAATCCTTAATGTGTGTTCTAATTCCATATATCACGTTCTTAAAAGTGGCTTAAATTCTAACATTTCAAAAACAGTATACAGTATGTACAACACAACAGTATACAGTATGTACAACACAGTACTAGGAAAAAAGCCAGTCAATAATAATCATTATAGAAAATGCACCAGAGCTTTACCGATTATTCCTATGGGCGTACAAAAAAATATGATCCAAGATGCGGTTTGGAAAGCAGCAACAGGATCAAGGAAGAAAGGTCAGGAGTATAGAACAATATGTGTAATAATTGTAGTGCAATTCCCTTTAGGCACTTTCATCTTTATATCAGGATCTCAGGTCAACCAGTCAACGTATGTTGTTGTCATATGCTTGGTGATGTCCCTACATTATATACATCACTTTGAGTGCTATACATCGGTCAGCAATAACTATATGATAACCCACCTAATATTGAGTAGGCTTCACCTTTTGCAGCCAAAACAGGCCTGACCCATCGAGGAATAAATGCCACTAGACCTCTGAAGGTATGCTGTGGTATCTGGCACCATGCTGTCGTTAGCAGATCCTTTAATTCCTGTAAGTTGTGAGGTGAAGCTTCCATAGATCGGACTTATTTTTCCAGCACATTCCACAGATGCTCGATTGGATTGAGATCTGGAGAATTTGGAGGCCAAGTCAACACATTAAACTCATTGTGTTGTGGGGTGCTTGATCATGCTGAAAGAGGCTATTGCCATCAGGGAATAACATTCCCATGAAGTGTTGTACATGGTCACCAACAATGTTTAGGTAGGTGCATCCTTGTACCATCTCTTCCCCAAGTAATCAACACACTTGCACCCAACCATTCATGTGATATGAAGGAAAAACATGAATCATCAGAATACCAGTCCACCTTCCTCCATTGCTCCGTGGTGCTGTTCTGATGCTCATGTGCCTTTGTAGGTGCTCTTGGCTGTGAACACAGGTCAGTGTGGGCACGCTGACCAATCTCTGGCTATGCAGCCCCATATACAACAAACTGTGATGCCCATTTATTCTGCTTTCAACACATCAACTTCATAGACAACATGTTTACTTGCTGCCTGACATATCCCACTGACTTTCAGATGCCATTGTAAAGAGATACCCAAAGTTATTCACTTGATCCGTCAGTGATTTTAATGTTATGGCAGATCAATGTATATCAAAACTATAAGCTGGTATTAAAACGCTTAAAGAAGTGGTGTCTTCTCTTTATACGAATCTACAATACATTTGTTATTTTACAGGCAAAACACGCCCATCACACGGGTGTACGCTGGTAGTATACCCATGTGAATGAGGCCTTACAGTTCATCCCCTTATGCCGCGTACACATGAGCGGACCTTCCGGCAGAAAAGGTCCAACGGAACGAATTCGTCGGACATTCCGATCGTGTGTGGGCTTCATCGGACCTTTTCTGTCGAAAAATCTGACAGACCTTAGGAATAGAACATGTTTCAAATCTTTCCAACGGACTTGATTCCTATCGAAAACAACGTTCATCTGTATGCTAGTCCGACGGACCGAAAACGACGCAAGGGCAGATATTGGCTACTAGCTATTGAACTTCCCTACTCTAGTCCGGTCGTACGTCATCACGTTCAAAACGATCAGACTTTGGTGGGATCGTGTGTAGGCAAGTCCGTTTAGTCGGAACTCCGTTGAAAAGTCCTTCGGAGTTTAGTCTGACTAGAAGTCCGCTCGTGTGTACGCGGCATAAGAAAGCACTCACAGCTTGAGTAAAAAAAGCTGTTCCTTTGCCAGCATGCTGTAGAGAAGGACCTTTGGTCTCTGTGTAGAAAAAGTGGTCTCACTACAGTGGCTCAACATGCCACCTGCTAAGTCAGACCTTTAGCTCTGCAGTCAGCAAAGCTCATACCCTCCAGCTCCACTGAAAGCTTTAACTAACAGGGGGTGAACAGGACCTCTGCAGAGAGACAAATGCTTTTACAAATTAGACCAAGTCAGTTTAAGAACTACAACAGCCAAAGCATGTTCAGCATCTGATGGAAGTGTAGGATGCACACGTTCCCTGTTGGGTGCTGTCAGGGCCGTCTTTAGCGCAGGGCAAACGGGGCACTTGCCCTGGGCCCAATCTTTGTTGGGGGGCCCGCGCTAGCCGTGAATTGGGGCCCCGATTACAGCTTTGCAGAGCGCACAGAGGACACGGGAGGATGTATTCCTCGCTAGCCAGCTGAGAGGGGGCGGGGCCGGGAGCTCCACTGACGCTCTGACCCCGCCCACGTGCAGCCTGTGTACTCGGAAAAAAGCTTCTGTAGTGAGAGCCAGTGATCGGAGTAGGAGTGTCAGTGGAGCTTCCGGCCCCGCCCCCTCTATACTGGCTGCTGAATACAGAGGTCCGGGGGCGGGCCGGGAGCTCCAATGACACTCCCACTCCGATCACTGGCTCTCACTACAGGCGCTCTATTCCCAGTACACAGGCTGCACGTGGGCAGGGAAAGAGCGTCAGTGGAGCTCCCGGCCCCGCCCCTCTCAGCTGGCTAGCACGGAATACATCCTCCCATGTCCTCTGTGCGCTCTGCAAAGCTGTCATCGGGGCGACCATTCACGGGTGATGTGGGCCCCCCAACAAAGCATCAGTGGAGCTCCCAGCTGCTTTAGTGAGAGCAGAGACTGGAAGCCCCGCCCACAGTCCTGAATGTATGTAGTAAGTTTGGCTGGCCAGGTATGTCCTTACAACCATAGAATGCCTGCATGTTTAAACCCTGAGCTGTGTTATTTAACTGTAAAGCTGTGCATTGCTGAAAGTTCTCTGACCATCCCCTGTATAATGTCTGCAGTCTCTGATTGTCTCCTGCAGTATGTCCGCAGTCTCTGATTGTCTCCTGCAGTATGTCCGCAGTCTCTGATTGTCTCCTGCAGTATGTCCGCAGTCTCTGATTGTCTCCTGCAGTATGTCCGCAGTCTCTGATTGTCTCCTGCAGTATGTCCGCAGTCTCTGTTAATCTCCTGCAGTATGTCTGCAGTCTCTGATTGTCTCCTGCAGTATTTCCGCAGTCTCCGATTGTCTCCTGCAGTATGTCCGCAGTCTCTGATTGTCTCCTGCAGTATGTCTGCAGTCTCTGATTGTCTCCTGCAGTATTTCCGCAGTCTCCGATTGTCTCCTGCAGTATGTCCGCAGTCTCTGATTGTCTCCTGCAGTATGTCCGCAGTCTCTGATTGTCTCCTGCAGTATGTCCGCAGTCTCTGATTGTCTCCTGCAGTATGTCCGCAGTCTCTGTTAATCTCCTGCAGTATGTCTGCAGTCTCTGATTGTCTCCTGCTGTATTTCCGCAGTCTCTGATTGTCTCCTGCAGTATGTCCGCAGTCTCTGATTGTCTCCTGCAGTATGTCCGCAGTCTCTGATTGTCTCCTGCAGTATGTCCGCAGTCTCTGATTGTCTCCTGCAGTATGTCCGCAGTCTCTGATCCCAGTACACAGGCTGCACATGGGCGGGGTCAGAGTGTCAGTGGAGCTCCCGGCCCCGCCCCTCTCAGCTGGCTAGCACGGAATACATCCTCCCATGTCCTCTGTGCGCTCTGCAAAGCTGTCATCGGAGCGACCATTCACGGGTGATGTGGGCCCCTCAACAAAGCATCAGTGGAGCTCCCAGCTGCTTTAGTGAGAGCAGAGAGTGGAAGCCCCTCCCACAGTCCTGAATGTATGTAGTAAGTTTGGCTGGCCAGGTATGTCCTTACAACCATAGAATGCCTGACTGTTTAAACCCTGAGCTGTGTTATTTAACTGTAAAGCTGTGCATTGCTGAAAGTTCTCTGACCATCCCCTGTATAATGTCTGCAGTCTCTGATTGTCTCCTGCAGTATGTCCACAGTCTCTGATTGTCTCCTGCAGTATGTCCGCAGTCTCTGATTGTTTCCTGCAGTATGTCCGCAGTCTCTGTTAATCTCCTGCAGTATGTCCGCAGTCTCTGTTAATCTCCTGCAGTATGTCTGCAGTCTCTGTTAATCTCCTGCAGTATGTCTGCAGTCTCTGATTGTCTCCTGCAGTATGTCCGCAGTCTCTGATTGTCTCCTGCAGTATGTCCGCAGTCTCTGATTGTCTCCTGCAGTATGTCCGCAGTCTCTGATTGTCTCCTGCAGTATGTCTGCAGTCTCTGATTGTCTCCTGCAGTATGTCCGCAGTCTCTGATTGTCTCCTGCAGTATGTCCGCAGTCTCTGTTAATCTCCTGCAGTATGTCCGCAGTCTCTGATTGTCTCCTGCAGTATTTCCGCAGTCTCTGATTGTCTCCTGCAGTATGTCCGCAGTCTCTGATTGTCTCCTGCAGTATGTCCGCAGTCTCTGATTGTCTCCTGCAGTATGTCCGCAGTCTCTGATTGTCTCCTGCAGTATGTCCGCAGTCTCTGATTGTCTCCTGCAGTATGTCCGCAGTCTCTGATTGTCTCCTGCAGTATGTCCGCAGTCTCTGATTGTCTCCTGCAGTATGTCCGCAGTCTCTGATTGTCTCCTGCAGTATGTCCGCAGTCTCTGATTGTCTCCTGCAGTATGTCCGCAGTCTCTGGTAATCTTGTGCAGTATGTACGCAGTCTCTGATTGTCTCCTGCAGTATGTCCACAGTCTCTGATTGTCTCCTGCAGTATGTCCGCAGTCTCTGGTAATCTCCTGCAGTATGTCCGCAGTCTCTGATTGTCTCCTGCAGTATGTGTATTAATGTGCCCCTTTACTTGCTCAATTATTTGGGATTGCTCCACTGCTCAGTGAGAGGTAATGATGTGCATGAACCTCTAGCAACCAATCAGCAAACAATAGTGATCTGTTTAATCTTTAGCAACCAATCAGTAAGTGCTAATGATGTGCTGTAACCCCTAGCAACCAATTAGTGAGCGCTAATAATGTACATTAACCTCTAGCAACCAATCGGCAAGCAGAAATTATGTTTTGTAACCTCTAGAAACCAGCCATTGAGCAGTAATGATAGGCTGTAACCTCTGGCAAACAATTGCAATCGCTGCGTGATCTGCTGCAGTAAACTGATTTTGAGTCTACCTGCTATTTTTTGTATGTCTCAGAATGGAGGGGGGCCCCAAGAAAATGTTTGCCCAGGGCCCAATCAAAATTAAAGACGGCCCTGGGTGCTGTGGTTCCACTCGCTGGCCACAATCTCACTACAGCTCTGCAGGGACATAGTAGCAATGTAGTGACCTGCAGGTGAAACCACAGCATGCATCATGGGACACGGCATTCAACACACCAAGAAGTTTCTTTAGCCAGTGTAGCTCTTCAAAGAATAAAAATAGGAGCTGTTGGCTACTGGAATGGAAAAAATATGCAGTACTCTTCCTTTGCAGAGTGACTTTTTATTTTCCTTTCAGCAGCAGAAGCAACTGTAACCACATGGCTATGTCATACCCATACACACTTTTTTTAAGGAGCTTTACAATTTAAAGATGACATTCACCCAGCTATGGGAAAATTAAAAGTCAGCACTCAGCAGCAACAAGTACTATAGCTTAATGCCATTAAATAAATCACACCATTTAAGTCAGAAATGTCCTTGCATTATATTAATATCATTTCAAAGTGACTCTAAACTCTGGCTTAAAAAAAAAATCTATTCACGTTTTCTTAATTTAAAAAGTACTTTCTATTGCTCCCAGTCTCCTCCAAATTATTTTTTTTTGTCCCTTTTTTTTTACATTTGTTCTCCATGATACCACTGCATGTAAGAACATAGCCACCCTCTGTAGCTCGCTCCATCTACTATGGGAGCGTAGTGTGCATAGAGCCGTGCACATGACTGCAACTAAAGTTGGCCATAGACAGGTAGTCTTTTATGTTCAGCCAGTAGGCTGAAAAAAAAAAAAAAACAATAAAAAATAAACAATTCCTCCATCCATGCAAAAGAGGTTAATGGAAGACCCCCTCCTATTTCTGGGGAACCTGCTGCTGTCAGAATATCACTGATCAGTGACTACAGATGCTGATCGAGAAAAGTTTTCCATCAATTTCTGTTGGGACAGCCACACACTGTTCAGAATTGGGATGATTTGATTCTTCTATGACCAGCTTAAAAGGGGTTGTAAAGGTTGTTGCACTGCAGCAGATACAGTATTTGGGGAAAAAAGTTAGCAAATTAAAACAATCAAATTAAAAAAAATATATAGCATATACAATTGCGACCCAAGTCATATAGTAATTGAATGTTAATAAAATTGACCTTGCAACATAATATGCAATTATTGCAATATGGCACTGCGTCGCTTTAACTGACAATTGCGTGGTTGTGCGACGTTGTACCCAAACAAAATTGATGTCCTTTTTTTCCCACAAATAGGGCTTTCCTTTGGTGGTATTTGATTATCTCTGCTGTTTTTATTTTTTGCGCTATAAACAAAAAAAGAGTGACAATTTTGAAAAAAACAAACAAACAATATTTTTTACTTTTTGCTATAATACATATCCAAAAAAATGTAAGAAAACTAATTTCTTCATAAATTTAGGCCAATATATACATATTTTTGGTAAAAAAAATCGCAATAAGCGTATATTGATTGGTTTGCACAAAAGTTATTGTGTCTACAAAATAGGGGATAGATTTATGGACTTTTATTTATTTTTTACTAGTAATGGTGGCAATCTGCGATTTTTAGCGGGACTGCGACATTGCAGCGGACAAATCTGAACCCAAATTACATTTTTTGGGGACCAGTGACATTATTACATTGATCAGTGCTATAAAAATGCACTGATCAATGCAAAAATGACATTGGCAGGGAAGGGGTTAACACAGGGGGCAATCAAGGGGTTAACTGTGTTCCCTGGGTGTGTTCTAACTGTAGGGGGGGTGGGCTGCAGGGACATGACAGGGATCACTGTTCCCGATCACTGGGAATAGCAGATCTCTGCCATGTCATCTGGCAGAACAGGGATCCACTTGTTTACAATGGCAGATCCCCATTCTGCCTCTGTACTAGGCAATCACAGGTTGCCGACAGACATCGAGTCCGCCCGACCCGCGGGCACACTCCAGCAGCGTGCAACGGGATGATGTGGGATCCTCCGCTCAAAGAGGGGCTTAAACCAGAGTGCTTGTGTCTCATTACCTCCAGGAAGAGAAGAGCCCCAGGTGCTGGCTAAATGCTGATGCAAGTAGAAGAGAACAAGAAGACCTGGACAGCCGCACACCGGAATGGATAAATCCATCTTTTATTCAAAATACAGGATCATGGGGTACACAAAACAAGACTGTGGGGTGGTACAAGAATACTGACGCATTTCGCACTTACACCAAGTGCTTACTCATGAGTAAGCACTTGGTGTAAGTGCGAAACGCATCAGCTATTCTTGTACCACTACCACCCATAACAAATAATTTGCATGGTTTAATTTACACTTACGAAAGTAAACACAGCATGACACATTATCAGCCCCTGATATTTACGGACAGTTGTAAAAGTCACTAATTTTACAAACTGTTAGTAAATTTACAGACGGTTGGCAACCCTGTATTCCACACCTAGAGTTCAGTGTTAAACTCCATCTGCAGTGTTTTTGAAGACAACATGATTGTGTGCAGAACTCTGTGAACAAAGATTAGAGTACACATCAGTGTGTACTTTTCTAGACTGGAATAATGGATTTACAGATGTAACGCATGTTGCCATGTCCATTGCTGCATGATCTGCTCAGACTTGACAGCTTGCATGGTTGTTGTAACAAAACATGAATAGTATTTGTGAATAGGTTTGTTTTCTCAGTCCGGCTAGGAAAACAGGCAGAAGTGTTGTTACAAACCTCAATCACCCATGGCACCCCTGGGTACCTAAACCTAAATGTTAAAGGCTTGTAGAAATCATGATGGAAAGTGCAGAAGGCTATTTTTTGTAACATTCCATTTCCTCTGTTTCCTATTTTCTCTCCGCTGTTTTCTCTCATGTCTTCCTCCCCCTGTATCAATTTTCCCTTACCTGCTGTCTCTTTAACCTTGCCAGCTTCTTTACTTAGAATTGAGCCAAACAGCAATCAGCCATAACTTTATAATAACCCACCAAATGTTGAGTAGGCCCCCTCCTTTTAATGCCAAAACAACCCTGACCCATCATGGCATGAACGCCACTAGACCTCTGAAGGATTGCTGTGGTATCTGGCACCAAGCTGTCAGTAGTAGATCCTTTAAGTCCTGTAAGTTGCAAGGTGGGTCCTCCATGGATCAGATCTGTTTTTTTCCAGCACATCCCACAGATGCTCGATTGGACCGAGATCTGGAGAATTTGGAGGCCAAGTCAACACCCCGAACTCGTTGCAAACTTGTCGCGTTCCTCAGACCATTCTTGAACCATTTTTGCAGTCTGGCAGAGTGCATTATCCTGCAATATCCTGATGAAAGAAGCCACTGCCATCAGTGAATACCATTTCCATGAAGGGGTTTACAAAGTTTAGGTAAGTGCTATGTGTCCAGTAACATCCACACGAATGACAGGACCCAAGGTTTTCCAGCAGAACATTGCCCAAAGCCTCACACTGCCATCTTTTCCCCAGATAAGCAACGCACACAGATCTGGCTATTCACATGATTAGACATGTGCACACTGAAATATTTCGTTTCGGAATTTCGTTTTCGTCCAAAAAATAAATTTACTCCTGAAATTCGTTTTTATTTATTTAGTTTTTCGTTAAAAATTGCATTCGTCTGAAAATCCAAATTAAGGTCGAATCTGTCATTGAAGGCTTATGGTGTCTGTCGAATGTTCAAAGAAGATTCGACAGAGCAGCTAAACTGTACAACGCCGTATAGTTTACTTGCTCCGTCGAATCTTCTTAGAACTTTCAACAGACACCATAAGCCATAGTACGTGTGTACTTAGTTCTAGCTATTTTACTGCTCCTCCTCTTTGGTTACAATCAGCCAATAACATTCATCATCATCATTATTTTTATCTATCTTTTCTCCCCTACGTCGAATCTTTTCTCCCCTACGTCAAATCTTTTCTCTCTATGTAGAATAATCTTGGACTAATAGAGTTAAGGTTAGGCACATTCGACCACAGGTTTGATGAACACAGATTGTTATTGTCATCATCATGTCGAATCTCCTATCTATATCGAACTGTTGTAGCAACGAAAACGAAAATAAAGCATTTGTTTATGTTGGATCTTTCGTTTTTTGGATTCTGCACTTTCGTTATCGTTTGTCAAAACGATAACGAAAATACCTGAAATTCGGACGAAAATGCATTCGGACGAAAACGAATGCACATGTCTATGATTTAAAAGAAAACATGATTCATCAGACCAAGCCACCTTCTTCCATTCCTCCGTGGTCCAGTTCTGATGCACACATATCCATGATAAGCGATTTTGGCTGTGGACACAGGTCAGCATGGGCACCCTTGACTGCGGTCTCTACAGCTATGCAGCCCTATACACAACAAACTGTGAAGCTAATTTTTTCTGCTTTAAACACATCAACTTCTGGGACAACATGATTACTTGCTGTCTAATATATCTCACGACTTTCAGATGCATTGTAACAAGACAATTAATGTTATTCACTTAACCTTTCAGCGGTCATAAAGTTATAGCTTTACATTTAAAAAAAATAGGCAGACTTGACAAATGCGGCCGGTCCCTTGCCCACTCCCTCCATCTGAAACAATCTTCCACCTTTATATCTCATTTACAGGGCCCTCATCGAATTATTATTTCCTTGCCCTCAGAAACATCTGCAGCATTTCGGGATTTTTACCAATCCCTCTATGATATTCCCCCTCCAACTTCCACACAATCTGCTAGTACATTGGAAAGGGAAACAACGTCTTATATTGTGGAAACCACACTCCCCAGTTTAGATGTGGATATGGTTGAAAACCTTGAATCCCCATCTCTGAAGACGAGGTTGCCAAAGCTATTGCTAGTGCCCCAATTGGAAAGAGTCCAGGTCCTGACAAAATTCTTTAAACACTTTGCTTTCCTTCTTAGGCTAAAGAATTCAACTCTTTAACAGAGGGCTCCAGGTTCCCTACACAAACACTTGAGGTGCATATCTCTCGTATCCCAAAACCTGGTAAGGGCCCTTCTAATTGTGCAAATTATAAGCTTATATCCTTGATTGGCGTTAATTTGAAAATCTTCACGAAGGTACTAGCCAATAGATTACAGCTATTTCTGTCTTGTTTGATCCATCTAGGCCAGGTTGGCTTTGTAAGTGGACGAGAGGCCAGAGATAACACGCTGAAAACCCTTTTGCTTACAGATTATGCTCGCAGTCAAGACGTCCCCCTGTGCCTTCGTGCCCCTGTGCCCATCAGTTCTTGCGGTCGATGCAGAAAAAGTGTTCAACCATGTTAGTTGCAAATTTCACTGCTTGTTTTTACAACAGATAGGTTTAGGCCGCACATGGTCTCGAGGATAATGTCCCTCTATCCCTTGCCTTCAGCTAGGATTATAATTAATGGCTCTTTATTTCCTGTGTTCTCTAATCACAATGAAATGCGACAGAGATGCCCCGTCACCCCTTTTGTTCCTTACAACGGAACACCTAGCTGTGGCCCTGCGTCAAATTCCAACCATAAGGGGCATTACGGTTCCCCTTGATATTTGTGGAATTTCAGAGATTTGGAACCGCCAGCAATTTTAAAGTAAACTACAACAAGTTGGAAATTCTAAATATATCCCTTCCGTCAGAGGTCCTAAAAACAACTCTCAACTTCTTTCCCATTCAAGACTGGGTTTACCTCTATATGTTATCTGGGGATTCAGATTCCGACGGAGGCGTTTCAACTCTACTTTTTTTTTATGTTTAAAGTATTTTATTGATTTTCAAGAAGATAACAGAGTTAACCATTACAGCAGGCATGGCAATCAGTACACAGAGACACTGGACAAAAATGTAGATCTACATAGCCAGATCTAAATCATAGCGCAGACAGTCTACAAGGATTCAAACTACTTTTTGGTGAGTGGATAAGAAGGAAACAAATCCGCCCAGGACTAAGTCATGTTGGGTAACAGATCTTGCTATCTCCTCTCCCTACACCCCAAAAGGGATCAAACTGTGCAGGGGAGGAGAGAGACAACCTACATTGAGTAGTCCTATGTCAGTTAAAGAAAAAGAGAAAAACTCTCCAAGTTTCTGCGGTGGACTGTCTATCCATTCTACCATCAAAACCGGTTAATGGAGTCACTCTGTGGGTGACCCAGCATAATATTTAATAAAGATATTAATGCTAAAAAGAGAGAGAAAAAATGAAAAAAAAAGGAGGGGATATGTCCCAAAATCTTCACTTCCAATGTCCTTTGTCAGGACAGAAATACACAGGGACAAGGCCCAAATCAACAGAGGAAGAGGTAAGGAAGAACAAAAAAAAAGGGGGGTGGGTGAGGGGGAGAAAAGAAAGAAGAGACAGGTAGAGAAAAAGAGAGTAAGCTGTCTGCCAGTCGGACCCCGATTATCAGTATCACGATGAATGTGGGGTTGATTAGGTGTCTACCCCTGTGTATTTGGCCCAAGGTTCCCAAGTCTTCCCGAACTGGGTTGAGGTATCTAAAATGGAGCTCACCATCTTCTCTTGGGCCATTATCCAAGATATTTTACGTTTAGCTGCTGTAACCGAGAGCTTAGGAAGCTTCCAAGCTTTGGCCTAGGTAAGTTTGGCACCAACTAATATAAAAAATATTAATTTTTGCGAGTATTTCGGAACTCCGGGAATTAGTTGGTTGAGTAGAGCCGTCAGCGGAGACTTGGGAATGGGTAAAGCTGTAACTTTAGATATGATTTGAAAAATTTTGTTCCAAAAGCCTCTGATTTTGGGGCAATCCCACCAGATGTGCATCATGGTGCCCCTCATATGGCACCTACGGATACACGAGGGAGAGCCGAGAAGGAGTCATGTACCATCTGGTGATGACCTTCAGGCTGGCTTCTATTAGGGAGATATTGAGGATACCCTTGAAGGATCTAAAGAAAGTCATATGCCAGGTTTCCAGATCCCAAGATTCCTGTGTGTCCCTCTCCCACTCCAGCATGAACGGTGCTTTCCGGCTACTCATAGCAAGTGATGAGTAGATTATGGATACCCCCCCCCACTCTGCTCCAGGAGTTGTCCACACCATAGTTCATAGGGGGTAAATTGAGGTGGTTCAGGTTTCGAATCCCAAATTGCATGAAGAAAGTGTGACAGTTGCTGAAATCTATACCTCTCTGAATTGGGGAGGTCCAGATGTTTAATGCAGTGGGCGAGGGATATAGGTCCAGCTGAGGTAAAGTAGTTCCCGATCCGGTACATCCCCCTATCTAGCCACCACTGAAATGCTTTGATGTCCATGCCTGAACGAAAATCCAGGTTACGGAATATATGTGTTAAAGGCTTGCTTTGTGAAACCAAAGGAAGCTTCCTGAGAGTGTCCCAAGTCCTCAAGGAATGTGACAAGGAAGGCGATAGGATGGGAGGCCTAGTCTTTGGGGGACACCAGAGGAGAAAATCTAAGTGAAGGATGGGACCGCCTGCCTCTCCATATCTACCCAATCAGGTCTGGCAGATTTAGAGTAGACCCTGGATAGCTGAGCAAGTCTAGCCGCTTGGTAGTACCAAAAGAAATTAGGAAGACCCAATCCCCCCTTATTTCTCAGGCTATATAAGGATTGTCTCGCAAATCGATGACCTGATTTACCCCAAATAAATTTGACCACCTTGCTTTGAAACGCTGAAAGGTGATCCTTTCTTATGGCGATCGGGAGGAGGGTCATATTGACGGAGTTTATCTTGCCCAGCCAGGAAAGTTGGTGAGGAGACCATTGCTTAAGATCTAATTCTAATTTTTTGTATATGGGGGGATAATTAGCTTGGTATAGTTGTTCAAATTTAGGTGTAAGATTTATACCTAGATATCGTAGAGAAGACTCACTCCAAGAAAAGCAGAATGATTCCTTCAACTTGGTCACCAGAAAAGGTTGGAGCGACACATTTAGTGCTTGGGACTTAGAGTAGTTAACATGTAATCCTGAAATTTTGGCAAAGTCATCCAGGAGCTTACATAAGACAGGTAGGGATGTGATCAGGGAGGTGATATATAAAATAAGATCATCGGCAAATAAACATTTGTGAATTTTAGGCCCACATCTGACCCCGGCTATGTCAGGATTTGTGCGGATAGCAATTGCCAGTGTTTCAATTGCTATCGCAAAAATAAGAGGCAATAGTGGGCACCCCTGGCGTGTCCCTCTCACTATTTTGATGGGTTCTGAAAACTGACCTTGTAATTTGATCCTGGCCTCAGGGTTAGAGTACAGGGATTTAAGAAGCCCAGAGAAATGGGGACCAAAGCCCCACCTTTCTAGAATGGAAAACAGATATGTACTTGAAACAGAGTCGAAAGCCTTCTGTAGGTCTAACGACAGTAACATACCTGCCTGCTCATAACCGCCATCCCAACCAGATTGTAGGATAGAAACAACATCTACTGTTCTTCTGATTTGATCAGGTCCTTGCCGTCCGGGAATGAAACCAACTTGATCTTTATTAATATAAGATCCGATAAAGGATGCCAGGCGATCAGCCATAATTTTGGTCATTATTTTAAGATCGTTATTGATCAAAGATATGGGTCTATAGTTAGCAACCTCGCCTGGGTCCTTGTCTGGTTTTGGGATGACGGTTATGAAGGCAGCGTTCATCTGCGAGTCCAGTGGATCCCCTTTGATTTTGGAGTAAATAAATTTGGCTAAGTAAGGTGCTATGATATTCGCATAAGCTTTATAATAGGGTATGGAGAATCCGTCTGGACCCGGAGCAGAACCTTTCTTTAAGTTTTTTATCACTGCTAGGACTTCCTCTGCAGAGACTGGGGCTTCGAGTCTATCCCTGTGATCCGCCGAGAGGGTGGGAATCGGTAAATTATCCCAAAATTTGGTCAGAACATGAGGTTTATTTGCTCCGTGTTCACTATAGAGGTCAGCATAGAATCTGTGAAAGGCATCCATAATTTTGAGAGGATTCGCCGTGGGCGGTTGACCTGCTATTTTAATTCTGGGGAGGGCTTAGGATTGGATACGTGGTGTGAGTCTGGAGGCCAAGAGAGACCCAGCTCTATCCTTTTGGTAGTAGTAGTTAGCCCCTTGCCATAAAATGCTTTTTTCTGCCTTAACTGGCGGGCTGTGTCCAGACGGGATATGGGTACACGAACTGGATCTCTCTTGTGCTCCAGGCGGAGTTTTTGAAAGGACTTTTCAAGATTGTCTATGTCGACCTTGTGAGCTCTTTTAATTTGGGAAGCTATTTGAATTATTTTTCCTCGTATGATTGCCTTATGAGCCGCCCATAAGGTTTCAGCCGATACGTCAGCAGTATCGTTGTGAAGAAAGTAGTCAGAAATGGCCTTTTCAATTCCTATTTTCCTAATGGGGTCTGAGAGAATCATTTCATTTAATCTCCAGTAAGGGGATTTGGTTTGTGGGACTTGGATGTTAATCGTTACACTCAATAAGGAGTGATCGGACCAGACTGTGTCTGTGATCTATGCTCTTTGGGCTGTCGGGATTAAGCAATTTGAGACCAGCAGATGGTCCAAACGGGCATAAGATTGGTGTGCATGGGAATTTGTACAATCCTTTTTGGTGGGGTTTAACTCCCTCCAAATGTCCGTGAGGCCCTGTGAGTGAATCAGTTTAGCTAACTTGGAACTATTCCTGGTTGGGCGGATCGGGAAGTGTGTTTCTTGGAGAAACAGGATATCTATTTTGCGTGACTTCATATAATCTAGAACCTTCCGACGTTTAGAGGGTGAATTTAGCCCTTGGGTATTATGAGTCGCTACCCTCAACAGGGCCGGCGGTGAATTAGATGTAGCCATGGAGCAGAGGGGGCAGGAGTACCACCAATCCACTGTCACTTACCTGAACCAAGTAGCTGTGGGGATCTGAAGTCATTGCGGGGGTGGAGATCTGTCGCCTTTTGTGTGGATCAGGGTTATCAATCAGCAGACGGCCAACTGCAAAAAGAAGAGCTGTTAGTGAGGAAAGAGGAAAAGGAGAAGGTGGGAAGAGGGAGGAAGGGTGGTTCAAGCCCACGAGGGGCTTGAGTGAGCAGTGAGGGCGTCGAAGGCCACTACTCATCAATAAGGAAGAAACGTCCAATCCCTGCTTACAGGGTGGACACCTAACCCAGGGAGGAGGAATAACCTAGTTCGTGGGGTAGGGGGAGACGCGGCATAACTGCCCCAACCTCGACGCACCTTTAAACTAACTATAAATCTAAAAAAACAGTATCATTCTGATTTGGGGGGTCAAGGGGCCCCGGCAGCCTACCCCCCTGCAGTCCGCTCTCCATGCCCGATGGAAATAGATGGGAAGGGGGCTCGGACTTCCCAGGAAACAGCCTCGGGGGGACAGGACCAAACCCACATTTAGCATCAGTGAATGCGGAAGAACAATAGAATACTGAAAAAGGCTTCTGTAAACTTATATTAAGAACCGTTGGGGAAACAAGTGACAAACAAGGAATTAACAGTGAATTCTGACCAAAACCCAGGAAGTCCTACATTGACGTTACTCCATGCTACTGGCTCCTGGTAGATGGGCCTACATAGGAGTCCATGGGTAAAGTTGCCAAAAAACTGGCGCCTAAAACAAACAAAAAGGTTATTGTGGATGAAAGAAGATAAAAATAACCAAGATAAAAATTAATAAAAAATGACAGAAGTTTGTCTACCCCAGTGTCTCCCGGAACTCAGATTAGAGACTAGGGGGAGATTCCAGTTAGAGAGTGACCAACAGGAGAAAGCCTTGACGCGTGGTGTCATGGAGGTCTGGCTTCTTTGGTGCGTTTGTATTTAGGTTTGTCCCAAACTGGCTGTAGAGGGCTCGCTGGAGAAGGGTGTTTGGTGGAACCTGCAGAAGAGTTGGTGAGATCCATCGCTGACTCCTGTGAGATGAGGCGAAGATCTAGAATGATCCGTTCGCCTTCTTGTAGGCTGCGGAAGTAATGCGTTTTGCCCCTATAGTCAAACTTAAGTGCGAAAGGGAAGGCCCATTTATACTTAATGTCACGTTGCAACAAAACAGTAAGTAGGGGTTTCAGGGATCTCCTTTGTATTGTGGTCGGTGATATGTCGGCGAACACTTGTATGGCGTGTCCTCTGCACGTGAGGGGGTGTTGATATCTGCACTTTTTCATCACCTCTTCCTTCACCGAGACGTAGTGGGGTTTAACCACTATGTTCCTAGGCAGGCCGTCTTTCCTCAGGGGTCCCAAGGTTCTGTGAGCTCGGTCTATCTCCAACTCGTGCGATGCAATGTCAGGGATAATCTGCCTGAGAAAATCTTGAACTACAGGTGTGGTGTCCGTGATCGATTCTGGGAGCCCCCTGATTCTAAAGTTCTCCCTTCTAGATCTATTTTCAAGATCATCAATACGAGATAGAGCAATGTCCAGTTGATCTTGTAACACCTGGATGTGGGCAGAGTTCTGTCTGGTTTTAGAAATGGTGTGGTCAAGTTTATCTTCTATGGATCCATCCTTGAGCCAAGGATTTGGAAATCTTCCCTGGTATCTCCTGTAATTTTGGCTGCAGTTTGAGCTAAGCCTCTGTCTAATAAGGCTGACAGTTGGGAGAAGAGATCAGGTGCTGAGAGCAGTGTGTGGGGAGGCATGTCTGTCAGGACAGGGTCGGTGGCATTGTGAGGAGATGCAGGCCTCATGGGAGAGCTCAGGAGATCCACCATTGATTGTTCTATAAGGGATTCAGTGGATGCTGGGGAGTGTGCCATAGGCATGAGGTTACTCACTGGGGTCCCAGGAGGGTGGATGCGGGTCACTGCGGCATAGGACAGCTTGTCTCCCGGGCTCTCCTCAGCGTTCTGTATGCTTGTCAGCATGGCGCCCGCCATCTTGGATTCGGCCCACTCCGCCGAGGCTCTGAATTGCGGCTCTAGGTCTCTCCTGCGCCCCAGCTATTCCGCCAGCGGATGATGTGGGTCTAGCGGCTCCCGGGGTCCCGGATCCCCCACTATGTGCACTGGGTGGTTAAGGCAGCGCGGAGCTCCTGGCTTAAGTGGCCATCTTGGAGCAGTCCGCGCATGCGCCCCTCAACTCTACTTTTTAAACTTTCTCCCACTCCTACATAAAACTACAGCTGACTTATCAGCATATGCTACCAGGCGACGTGGCTCAGTAATATCAACGTGTTGAAGATGGTCGTTCTTTTCCAGCTTTTTTTTACCTGTTTCAAACAGTCCCTATCTGCCTCCTTACCTTGTACTTCCGGTCTCTATGTTGGGTGTTCATTTGGCTTTCGATGCGTCCTAGAATTCGATTTGAAACATTATCTCTTCCAATACATAGTGGTGGGGCAGGGCCCTCCATCTATCTCCATGTCCTATGACCCCCTTTTTTGGGACCCCAGCTTTTCCACCAGCTCTACAGTGCATCCAGAAAGTATTCACAGCGCTTCACTTTTTACATATTTTGTTATGTTACAGCCTTATTCCAAAATGGATTAAATTCATTGTTTTCCTCAAAATTTTACAAACATTATCCCATAATGACAATGTGAAAAAAGTTTGTTTGAAATCTTTGCAAATTTATTAAAAATAAAAAACGATAAATAAAAAAAATCACATGTACATAAGTATTCACAGCTTTTGCGCAATACTTTGTTGAAGCACCTTTGGCACCAATTACAGCCTCACATCTTTTTGAGTATGATGCTACAAGCGTGGCACACCTATTTTTGGGCAGTTTCTTCCATTCTTCTTTGCGGGACTTCTCAAGCTCCATCAGGTTGGATGGGGAGCGTTGGTGCACGGCCATTTTCAGATCTCTCCAGAGATGTTCAATTGGGTTCAAGTCTGGGCTCTGGCTGGGCCACTCAAGGACATTCACAAAGTTGTCCCATAGCCACTCCTTTGTTATCTTGGCTGTGAACTTAGGGTCTTTGTCCTGTTGGAAGATAAACCTTCGCCCCAGTCTGAGGTCCAGAGTGCTCTGGAGCAGGTTTTCATCAAGGATGTCTCTGTACATTGCTGCATTAATCTTCCCCTCAATCCTGACTAGTCTCCCAGTTCCTGCTGCTGAAAAATATCCCTGCAGCATGATGCTGCCACCACTATGCTTCACTGTAGGGTTGCTATTGGCCATGTGAGTGGTGCCCGATTTCCTCCAGAGATGACACCATTCAGGCCAAAGAGTTCAATCTTTGTTTCATCAGACCAGAGAATTTTGTTTCCCATGGTGCCTTTTGGCAAACTCCAGGCTGGCTGTCAAGTGCCTTTTATTGAGGAGTGGCTTCCGTCTGGCCACTCTACCATACAGGCCTGATTGGCGGAGTGCTGCAGAGATGGTTTTTCTTCTGGAAGGTTCTCCTCTCTACACAGAGAAACGCTGGAGCTCTGTCAGAGTGATCAACGGGTTCTTGGTAACCTCCTTGACTAAGACCCTTCTCCGCCGATCGGCGATCGCTCAGTTTGGCCGGACGGCCGCTCTAGGTGGAGTCCCAGTGGTTCCAAACTTCTTCTATTTATGGATGATGGAGGCCACTGTGCTCAATGGGACCTTGAATGCTGCAGAAATGTTTCTGTACTCTTCCCAAGATCTGTGCCTTGATACAATCTTGTCTCTGAGGTCTACAGACAATTCCTTGTACTTCATTAACCTCTATTAATTTTAATTCAATACCCTGCCCTGATCTAGACGATAATGATTATTTTGACTTTTCCTATTTTTGTTTAGCAATATTGGGGAAGGGTTCAAACCACTAAGTTTTAACAGCTCTAAAAAAAGGCATAAAGTTGCACTTTAAAGTCTATCTATAGCCCCCATTTTTTATTTTTTTTTTAGTTTTAGATGGGGAAGGTTTTTTTTTTGTCTGTTTTCCTGCTGTAGATTTTCTCTCACTTTACTATCACCTGCAGAGCAATAGACAGGGAGAACCAGGGATTGTGGGATATGTAGTTTCTTCACAGGAAATGTTAGTTCTCATACTACAGAGGTCATACATTTACCTGTGCAGTGCCAGGCAGGATACCTCATGTTTCTACACAAGCAGAAATGCTGACACAGAAATGTAAAGATTTACTCTACTATAGTATAGGCAACAAATGACACCATGAAACTACATGATCAATGTACATTTTATGGTGCCGGCAAGAAGGTTTTTCATTCTCAGATCTAGCTACAGCTAGCTGGTTCTAAGATCTAGCTACAGCCTGAACATGCATGTAGCACTGAGCAGATTTTGACTGAGTACTTACATCTACAGTCAGCATGGATAGCTATCTGCTGGATGTTTTCACATATTGTGCTTGGAAGTATTAAAACAGAAAGAATTTGCCTTAGCTCAACAGTGAAGATGGGCCTTTAAACTCCCTTTCAAATGTATCTATTTCTTCTCAATTCCAGTTTTCTGGTAATGTTTTTCTAAACAGAATGATTGCCAACATGCACACAAACACGTAGAACAATTAAACGGAGAGGCTACCATGCAGTATTTCATATTATTTGTGCTACAACATTTGTGGTGCAACACAGCGGAAACAGCAAGGCATGCACTGGATACTGTATGACCCAGAACAATAAGTTGTCAGTCCCTAGGAAGGGATGGATACATGGATACATGGACATAAGGAATGGATACATGGACATAAGGAATCCATGGGCCATGACACTACAAACTGCAGCAATAACACATGAGCCGATCATTTCAGGGTAAAGTAAACACAGGAAACCTAACTACACAAATACCTAGTTAAAACAACAGAAACATTTGGAAGTGTACTATGCCTTTAATGTGCTTTTACCACATGAGCAATTCTATCTCTATCATAAGCTACAGTATTACATAATGCACTTTGGCAAGGTCAAGTTGACAGAGTCAAGTATGTATGTAACAGTACCTAAAGGAGCCTATTTTGTCTAATATAAGATCTGTAAATGCATAATACTTCATAAATCGATATACAACACAATTGTATCATAAAAATTAGTTCCACCCAGCACTAAAGAGATAACAGGTTTGAAAGCTAGTGTGACAACTAATCTAATAAGGTTTTAGCAATTCAGTCTGATTTCCCATAGTGTTTTCCCAGTGTGGTAGTCAGATTTCTGGTGCTTGTTGGATAACATGCAAACAACCAGAAAGCATGCTGGGGGGCAAGGTTTAAGCACAAGTCAAGTAACAAGAGTATGTAATAAATGAGAAAGCCAGCTTCGTTAATTTAACTCAACCGATATGCTTGGTAGTGGTGGTTTTCTGTTGTCTCAATAGTTTAGGCAGGTTAAGATTTAAAAACAAAGCCTTGCAGCACTGGCTGCTTATTCATCGGAGTGCTCTGTATTACGTTCGCCACAGGTGATTTGCAATTGCTTCTTCCAATAGAGACAACAAGATAAAATGTAGGATGTATCGTACCTTGCACATATTATTCAGATTTGTTTTTATAAATGAGTGAGTTTGAAAAATGAATCCCTCACATGTAAAATATATAAAGTGGTTACAAGACCAGTTTACAAATTAGTTTATGATTAGCTTAAAGTTTCACTTTGTTTTTTTTTATAAATTAGCTTAGGGGAAGGTTTGGGATTTTCAGCTTGCTATTATTTTGCTTTCATGGCTCAAACAATATTTGTCATCTGATTGTTGATTACGGCCTTTTATAAATCATCTCGGTACATTTTATTATTACAGATTTAATCCACTTAATCTTGAAATATTTGCAGTTGTGTGTAACTATGAATAAGTAGGATAATTAATCAATGTTACACTGCACAGCATTCAAAAGAAATAAAAACAGAGCCAAACTAATATATTATTTAGTAGTAAATTGTATAAAATGAAAACTAATAAAACATTATAGATTGCACAACACTTTGGCGGAAACATTCTAGCAGACTAACAAATATTATTCTATAATACAGTACAAAACCAAACTAATTTCTCGTATAAGATGTTGGCAAAGTGAACCTGCAGGGTTTTTAAAAGAAGACAAGCGTGAATGGAGGAAGTGTGTGATGGTGCAAAGGTGACACCAAGGTGTATTTGTATTTTCTCATATACTGTCTAGCAAATGTAAGTACCTGGCATATGTGATACAAAACTGACTAAGGGCTGGAGCACAGTGCGAGAAAGGCGCATTCCGTATGTGTGTTTCCTGTACTGCACTTGAACACGCTGCCCCTGCGACATGAGCGCAAGTGTCAATTGTTAATGGCTCCCCAAACACATCTCACAAATACAACAAATGTGACTCCGGCACTACTAATAAAGTGTTAATGAAGCAACAATTGATGTGACTGCTGCTAACATCCAATTATGTTCCCACAAAGCAATAAAAATGGGTTACAGGGTTGTTGTGGCACAGCCCTATTCACTTCATAGTTGCGTTAAAGCCTGCTGACAGCAACAAGCCATTTAAGGTTTGCCGCGGCAGTGAAGCAAAGCATCATGTGTACAGCCCAGAGCAGCTGCATTCCCTAGTTTAGGTGCCTGGTTGGAACTCGGGGCGGTACAACCATAGATCAACTGTCTTTTCCACACCCAGGCCACCTGTGTGAAGGATCCCTAAGACGGAAGCATGTTTTTGTACACTGTGGAGAGATAATGAGAAAGTGGAAAAATAAATGAGATTAGCATCTTTTCTAAGGCAGCTTTTCTCAGCCCTTTTATCCCAGGGGTTACCCTTGAACTAGTTTTCAGGTCTCAAGGAAACCCATTATGATTAGAACTTCAGGGGGTTATTGGAAAAATGCCCCTTACATTGGTGGTGGTGGACAGTGTGAAAAATTGCCCCCTTACAGTAGTGATCAGAACACCACAGATATTCCACTGACTCTGCCAAGTTGCATTATACATGAAACAATGCAGGCACCATCAGATGGGAGCTTAGATTGCCCCAGCTCAAGGAACTCCTAACCACCTCTGGAAGAACCTAGGTTTCCACATATGTCTGGCTGATAATGACTGCTCTAGTGTGATAAGAAAGTTGCAGCATTAAGTAGATGTGACTATATGGGTGGTGACCAGTGACAATAGTAAATAAACTATGCAGATAAAACTGTTATATCTGCAATTGTTTAAGAACGGACAGCCAAATTTGCTATCAAAGTGTGTTTATATGAAGAGAGATGAACATGAGATCAGACAAAAAGATCCCAACCTTCCAAAGCATTGACAATGCAAATGTTGGTCTTCCATTGTATCATCTGGGATGATGTACTAAAAAAAGCAGAAAGTCTATTTTGCTCAGTTTACACCCAATACCCAAACATGTAGGGGCATTTAACAAAATATGAATTTGCATTGCATATGACTAGCTTATAATAGTGAATATAGCTTCACATGGCTACACTGTATATGAATATTCTACTCCTGTAATAAATTAACCTCATTGGCTACCTAATGATTGTTCCATTAAGTTGTAATTTTTAGTCAAGCTTGGTTATCCATTTCTTGCAATAATGCCAAACAAGTAGTATGTTTTATTGTAGGCGTAATTGCTGTATTTTGAGAATTTAAAAAAGTATCTGCAATCCCAAAAAATGATTTGGCATATGTCTGTAAGTTCCCACTTGGGTGTTTTCCAGCTTGTTTCCCTAATCCTAACCATTCTTAATATACATTATCAATGTCAGGGATCTGTCAGCACCAGACCGGCGCACGTGCGTGCGCCAATGCGCCGGCGCGCTCCTGCACAGGCAATTTAGCAATCTCCAACTGTTGCCGTGCATCAGCACAGCGCGTGGGTGCGCAGCGCGTGTGTGTGCGTGCGTGTACGTGCGCATGGGCGCGCGTTCGCATTAGCGCTGTTTTGGCGCTAAGAGGTGCATAAAAGTTCTCCTGTTGCAGGAATGCACTGCTGTTTCGTCTCAGCTCTGTGGATCTGCTTAACCTGTACCTGATTGATTGATTACCTATTGACCCGGCTTGTCTGACCATTCCTCCTTCTCCAATCCGACCCGGCCTGCCTGATTCTGCTACTGCATCTGCCAATACCGTTGCCGACCTCTGCCTGCCTACCGACTCTGCCTCTGCCTACTGTATTAACCGCCTTGCTGCCTGCTGACCCGGACTGTTTGACCTTGCCTGTGCCTGCCGTTTGCTGCTGTGCTGTTGCACCCTCAGCTCCAGCTCCAGTGACTTCTGCATCTTCAGTGCTGCAGCCTGCTGCTTCCTGTTATCACCTTACCTGCAGTCCAGCCATCCCTGGAGGGATCTCTACTCTGCTCCAGCATCAGAGCCTTCATCTCAGCAGGCACTCCTACCCCACTGTGCTCACGAGACCACTGTCCCCACTCCAGTGGCTCTTGAACCAGCGTTGTATGAGAGGTCTTTTCCTACAAGTCAGGCTCACTACCAGGTACCTAACAATCCTGTTCTTTCCAAAAGTTTACACTTGAAAGCTCAGCTGCCCTATGCTCTATGTTTCAAAAAGTACATGAGTTTTGCACCTGTAAATGCACGTTTACACAGGACTTTGCATTTTTACGCCCGAAAAGCTCTCCTTTAGAACTGCTCTCCTTCCCTTGCCCAGCCCAGGAAACAAACAGCTGAAGCTTGATACACGTGCTACTGCTAATACATTTGCACAAAGCATGTAAAGTGCTTGTACAAGGCTCCAGAAAACACTTTAAAATCACTAGGAATAAACTCTGCTCAAGTGTGTATGAAGGTTTAGGACTGAAACCTGAAATGGATCACACAAATCTATCATACATGTCACTATGTTATTAAAAGAAATCAACCTCTTCATCTGATGCTACTTCAGCTGCTCTCTTTGTGAACATAATTCTTCGGTTGTTTGGCAATAACGGCACACTTTTGTGCATAACTGTGGTTTGGAACTGGCTCAGTAGAGTGATTTCATATTTTTCTGCATGTTCAGATGGCGTAATCTGTAAATATTTTCTGTTCTTTTAAGCTTAATTAAATTACAGTAGGCAATATAAATGATTCAATTTAGGAAACTTCCCACAACAGACACTGGAGTGCTTTGTGCTTCCTCTGAGACTATTGACCCATTCACACTTGTCTGCTTCTTCACTGCATGTGTTTTGCCACATAGGAAAACCTAATTTATGTATAAAGACTGTTCATTTCAACACATTCTATTCAAACAATTGTACTGGTTTGTGGTGCTTTTTTCTTTTTTTAGGAAACAATCCTGCTGGTTGCAGGTTTTTTATGTCTTTATATGATTATGCAGACTTATTCAAGTGAATGGTAAACATACAAAAATACACCATGAAATTATCACTATTTTTAAATGTTCTTCGCCCACCTTCCATAATACATTAACAAAAAATGCACATTAGGAAACGTAAGTTGAGTGCATACTGAATGCCTGCAGTAATGTGTATCAAACTACTGCCTACGAATAGGTTTCAAAGGGCACTATATCCTGCTAACATACACAATTAGCAGCACTTGTCCTTGGAAATTATTTGAAAATGTTTGCACCCTTTCTACAGAGAAGAAAAGTCAGAGGGTCCTTAAAAAATAGATGCCAGGGCACAAAATAGTGTTCCTTTTCCACAGTAGAATAGAAACGGAATGACGTGCAATGCCGCAACCTTCGCACGGCAGGCAGCTCTTCCAATTTTAATTTCTTTATTTTATGAAAGGTCACGTAGAGTACAAATATTTACCAGATTCATATAAGTGGAGTAAATACAATCTCCAGTATATATAAAAAAAAGAAATGAGGAATAACAAACAGTTCAGGATAAAATAAACATATCAATCGTTTAACGTATTGAACACAAATGGGCGATGTTGCCAGTAATTGCAAATTAAGAAAAGGGGTGGACACTGGGCCATAGACCCCAGGGGGGCTTAATAGATCCCGTACATCAGGAGTTGGTAGTCACTCACAAAAACAATTTGGGGGGTGTGGAGGGACAAAGAGGGTTGAGTGAGGGGAGTTAAGCGGAGTTGTGGGAGAGCAGGACCAAGAGAAAGACATAGGAGGTAGGAACCAGAGAGGAAGGTGGACAGGAGGAGGGTAGAAGGGAGGGAGGGGCGAGAAGATCATATGGTCACCCCTCTCCCGGGTAAGAGCAGGGTGGATGGGAATTCACCGGGAGTCAGACAGCTTGTTAAGGTAGGCATCAGAGTACACAAAATAATTCAAGTGCCTCCGGGTTTTGGTGCACAACTATTCCGTGTTGCGCAGCGTGGCTATAAGATTTTCCATGTCCCATTGGTTGTTAACTTGAGTGAACCGAAGGGCTTTCGTAGGGGGGTAGCTCTTCCAATTTTAGTGTCCTTTGCCACCAATAATGTAAAGAAGACATATTGATAGGAACAGAAAGACGGGGACTACAATACTCATTTAACATTTAAAATGACACTAACCAATATCCTTATCCTCTAAAAATAATTCATATGCAACCACTACTAAATGACACTGTAATCTATTTTTCATGAAATAGTTTCTTACTGTGCTTTTCTGCCTCGTAACATCCTCTGTTAACTCCTCAACCACTCCTTTCACCTCTCACTTTTGTTTGTTTGGAACACGCAGTGTACATTAGTTTTATTGCTCAGTTTACACTACAAATCCCATAGTCCACCGCAAGGGGAAGCAAGGGAGGGTGGCTACATTCTTACAATCCTGCATGCAGTGAGACCACGGGGAACAAACGTAGCCCCCCTCTAAAAGGAAGTTTAAACACTGCAGCAAAAAAATTAATTCAGAGATTTGTAGAAGGTTAAGAACAATAGAGGGTACTTTTTAAGTTAGGAATATACACTTGAATAGATTTTTTTATATTTTAACCCAGGTTTTTTGTCACTTTAAAATAAAACTACGCTACTATTACAAACTTCTCACTTGGGAAATGCTACATACTTGGTGTGAAGCTTTCATGCAGAAAGGGAATTCAGACATTTTATCGCCTGCATACTTGTTCTAAGTGATTGATTTAGAATGTACTTAACTCAAAAAATTAGCACAGTGGCATGCAACGAGCATCTTCAGAAGTTGGTTAGTAATGGCAGCCCCACATTTCTCTAATGACAGGTTATACTTCAAGAACTGCTAAATTAATCAGGCCAACTGTGTTGCAGAACAATAATTGGTACACACATATTGGGATTTGTGACAGACCCATGGCAAGACTTGTAGTTCTGCATTAGATAGCTTCCAGCTCTGTGGCAGAAATATTCCCTTTATCACAATTTCCTAGTATTAAGACATTACAGTACATATAGAAAGTGGTCACAGACAGCAGTGATGATTAATGTGCTGCAGATGTTGCATGTGTATAGGTAATGTTTAGGAAGAGAAACATATACAGTACTGTGCAAAAGTCTTAGGTAGGTGTGAAAAAATGCTATAAATTAAGACTGCTTTCAGAAATAGAAGTGCTAATAGTCTATTTTTATTAATTAACAAAATGGAAAATAAATGAACTAAAGAGAGATTGAAATCAAATCGATATTTGGCGTGACAACCCTTTATTTTAAAAACCGCATCAATTCTTCTAGGTACACTTACACACAGTTTTTAAAGGAACTAGGCAGGCAGGTTTATCCAAACATCTTGAAGAGCTAGCCACAGATCTTCTGTGGACGTAGGCTGTCTCAAATCCTTCTGTCTCTTTGTGTAATCCCAGATAGACTCGATGACGTTGAGATCAGAGCTATGTGGGGCCAAACCGTCACTTCATTATTTTACCGCTCTCCAGCCCTTCGGTGAACACACTGCTCTCTGCTAGAGCCAAATATTTCACATTTTGACTCATCAGTCCAAAGCACCTACTGCCATTTTCTGCACCCCAGTTCCTATGTTTGCATGCAAAGGATGTGGAAACAAGGCTCAGTTGCATAAGTTGGAAAGTATATGACTGTATTTCTCAGCATTGAGGACACCATTGATCCTGACCAAATACTCAACTCCATTTGCAGAAATGCAGCCCCAAATTTGCAAGGAACCTCCACATGTTTCACTGTTGCCTGCAGACACTCATTATTCTACTGCTCTCAGGCCCTTCGTTGAACAAACTGCCTCCTGCTACAGCCAAATATTTCAAATTTTAACTCCACTGCCTTTTTTCTGCACCCCAGTTCCTATGTTTTAGTGAATAGTTGAGTCTCTAAGCTTTGTTTCCACATCCTATGTGTGAAAACATAGGAACCGGGGTGCAGGAAATGGCAGCAGGTGCTCTGGACTGAGGAGTCATAATTTGAAATATTTGGCTATAGCAGGGGGCAATTTGTTTGCCAATGGGCTGGAGAGCGGTACAACAATGAGTTGTCTACAGTTTGGAACTGCATTTCTGCAAATGGAGTTTGAGATTTGGTCAGGATCAATGGTGTCCTCAATGCTGAGAAATACAGGCAGATACTTATCCATCATGTCATACCATTAGGGAGGCATGTGATTGCCCCTGAATTTATTCTGCAACTGGACAATTATCCCACACATACAACCAATGTCATTAAGAACTATTTTCAGAGTAACGAAAATCAAGGGGTCCTGAAAGTTATGGTTTGACCCCCACAGACCTCTGATCTTAACATCACTAAGTCTGTTTGGAATTACATGAAGAGACAGAAGGATTTGAGGCAGCCAGTTCTGTTCTGTGGTTAGTTCTCATAGATATTTGAAACAACCCGACTGCCGAGTGCCTTCAAAAACTGTGTGCAAGTGTACCTAGAAAAATGTTTGCTGTTTTGAAAGCCAAGGGTGGTCACACCAAATATTGATTTGATTTTCTCTTCTGTTCTTTTACTTTCCATTTTGTTAATTGATAAAAATAAATGATTAGCACTTCTATTTCTGATAGCATTCTTACTTTACAGCATATTTTTTTACACCTGCCTAAAACTTTTGCACAGTACTGTATATGCACAGGAAGATGTGATAGACCCATGGCCAGCATTTGTTAGCTATAGGTTTTCCATCTTTGCAACAGCAACGAATGGCACTGATACATCCCTGTGCTGTGAGCAGCATGTCAGGAATGATCACTAACATCAGGGCTTTGTTCTGTTGTTCTTTGGGGATTACACCCATAAGAAATTGAGTGTGGCCTGACGTGGTGAACAGAATATCATCCCATGGCAGAAACAGGAGATTGATATGTATGAGTTAATTTATTGGTGAATGTCACATCAAAATAAAATGCTTAATTTGCTTACTGCATGATAATCATCTTTGCTCAAAGTGACCCTCAAGTGAGATCAACTTTGCATTTATATT
The DNA here is from genome assembly GCF_042186555.1 of Aquarana catesbeiana. Lineage (NCBI taxonomy): Eukaryota > Metazoa > Chordata > Amphibia > Anura > Ranidae > Aquarana > Aquarana catesbeiana. The sequence continues at coordinate 722,810,800 of NC_133324.1, forward strand.
ATTAATGGAAGGTGTACAGGGCTAAGGGATAAGGAAAGTAATGCAGTTGATCCGCTCCCAGACAGACAGTCCCGAGGCTGTGGACATCACAGGGCTTACATTGGACACGCCCAAAAACCGGCAGCGATATTGCTCTAGCCAGAAGGCTTCTCCAGCCACAGGAAAGGGGAAGGGCAAGATGGCGCCCGAGCTCCGGAGCCAGACAACACCACAAGGCTCTCAGAGGACAGTCTGCACCAGTTCCCATCAGACCTGGTAAGTCCTGTGACGATGGATCCTGATGCCCTGCTTCTTAAATTCCACTCCATATTTCGGGACAAAATCACCACGGCCTCCCGAAAGCTCTCTGCTGACCTTGTGAAGGGTCGTAAAGAGCTAGGCCACCGCACTAACCAGCTTGAACAACACATGGACCTGACAGTGACAGTATTAGAAGGACATGAGGAAGAGGCTGATAAGCTGCACACTGACCTTATGAGCTTGCAGGATAAGTTAGAAGATGCAGAGAATAGGGCCCGCAGAGACAATCTCCACATCTGCAGACTCCCTGAGATCCTCACTGATCTTCAAGGAACTGCCACTGCTTTTTTTCAGGAACTTGCACCTGACATCCCTCCTGAATGCTTAGAATTTGACTGTATTCACAGGTCTTTGACCCCAAAGCCATCCGAGGGCCCCCCTAGGGATGTCATTATCAAGTTTCATTACTTCCGCACTAGGGGGAGACTTTTGCAAGCCACAAGAGACCGTCAGGATCTCTCTTTCCAGGGTAACTCCCTGCAACTCTTTGCAGACCTCTCTCCGATTACTATTGCAAACCGGAGGAGCCTAAAGCCTTATCTGCAAGTCTTGCAAACCCAGGGGATTTGGTACAGGTGGGGCTTCCCCTTTAAACTCTCATTCTCACACCAAGGCCACCAGTTCCATGCTTCTACTCTGCCTGACCTGCGGCGTAATTTCCAGGAATTGCAGTTTGACATCCCCCTGTCTCAAAGGGAGTCACCGTCCTCATCTGCTCGCCTGGCCTTCCCACAAGCCCTCCCAGATGTCTCAGCCCGGCTCTCAAGCCCTTTGCTCTCTTCAAGCACAACGCTTTCAGAATGTGCCCACCGGCTGACGAAGCTGACATGACTTGCTTGGTATGCTCCGGAAGTTTCGGAGGACCCTTCCACCTTGAGCCTGAGTACTTAAGATGAGCACTGGCTCCCACCGTTTAATGTGAACACAGACCCGCACTGAGCTTAGGCACTTTTGCTTAGTGCCTTTCACCCGCTGACTGTCACTTACTGAACCTGATTGCCTATTTTTTTTTGGTGGTGGGGGGGTTTGGTTTGTTTTTGTTCTTTGTCTATGCAGGTGTACTACCCTGGGTTGCCCCACCTGCGAGATGGCAGCACTGGGTTATGGTAATTTGGAACTGCGTTATGCTCTTTGACCTCCTATGTACTATATCTCCACCCCCCTTTTTTTAATACCTTTTCAATGTTATAGCAGGTGAGAGCTATTGGATGTTTGAAGAAGGCGGTCCCCCCCCCGTAGTGAGTTGAACACTCCTAAGTGGTTACTGGGGGCCCCTTGCTCATTGCAGACTGAGGGGGCGACCCTTTGAACTTAGGCTGTGGCCCCGGGCTTCGGAGATTAGTACTAATGACGACACAAGACAATCATTTTAATCATTTTAATGCTTGCTTCTAATTGACTTGGCCACCATTGATGGTCTACCTGCTGCTCGTTGGCCACCAGCCTTGGGTCCCCTCACTTGTATGGGGATGCCCCTCTGCGATGGTGACCGACTTCAGCAGCACAGCTGCACCTTTATAGTTAGAAGGCTGTTCATATTTTTTTGTTTTGGTTGTGTCATTTAAAACGTTTTTATATGCTACGTGCCTACCTTTTTATAACCTACTGATAACTTTATTTTAGAAAATTGCTGAGTGGTTCCGATGGATCACTGCTCCCCCAAATGCCTTACGCTCTTCTCATTATATCCCATTGAGGGAACACTATAGCTACCTATAACTGAGACACTTTATCCAACAACTTATCAAATCCTGTCCCACCCCATACATCCTGACTCCTTTTTAGAGCTTATGTAGAGCCAGACCCCACTCCCCAGGCATGACATCATTAATGTACTCGCCCATAATTTCTACAAAAAAAAAAACTCTGTTGAGGCCCTACCATCTTCAATGGGAAAAATAATTGGGTCTCGAGATAGTTAGACCCAGAGGACTGGCGGACTATGACCATGGCCCTCTCCAAGTGCTCAAGAAATGTCCTTATACTGGAGAATATTGAGCTATGACTAAGCACCAAATCATGGTGTGAAACGCGTCAGTATTATTCCCCTGCCATTGCAACATGGACTGACTGTATTGGATTTTTATCTTCAATAAAAGTGCCTTTGGTGTGGGGCCATCCAAGACTTGTTTTTGTTCTCTGATTCATTGCAGAGCCTGCACCTGAAGTGTTCCAATAGAGCGTATGCTTCAAGAGGATTTGGGTTTGGAGTGGCAATTTTCTTCTGTTTCTTCTATATTGGAGAATGCCTATAAAGTGTTATATTGGTGGTACTATACGCCAGCTAGATTGGCCCTATTCATTCCAACTTACTCTCCACTTTGCTTTCGAGAATGCTCACAGGAAGGCTCTATGGCACATATATGGTGGTCATGCCCGAAGGCTTGCAGTTTATGGGTCAGAGTTTATACCATTCTTCGTAACTTATTTCACATAAACCTTAAAAGGGACCCCTACGAAGTTCTCCTTGGGAAACCAATTGTAGAATTATTACATCCGGAGCGGCAACTAGCTCAACATCTCTTTACTGCAACTAAATTGACCATCGCAAAAGCCTGGAAATGCACTCAATTTTGAAGCAGTAAAAAAATTGCATGGATGAGGTCATGGTAATCGAAAAGCTGACTTCCATCTTTTTAGACACGCAATGCAAATTCCTCAGAGTCTGGCAGCCATGGATCACGTACTTTCAACCCTCTCGATTTGATGGCACACTTCTTCTGATCTGATACTCCCCTGACGCACATCCCGTGGACTCTCCTCCTCCCTCCTTTCCTCACTCTCCTCTTTTCTACTGGACTTTCCTTCTTTTTCCCCTTTCAATGTTTACTTCTCCCCTCCTTGCTATGTTCTATGCATTCAATCCACACCTTTTTATTAGGCCGTCAGGTATAGACCGGGCCGAGATGGTTATCATTATATTTTTCACGTTACTTTCTATCTCTGTCAACTTTGAACAATGTATCCTGCCTGATAGGGAAATCCCTGACCACAAAACTTTGTTGGCATATGTCCAGGCAATATAAATGGACATTCTGACTTATAGATACCCTATCCGCCCAGGGACACTTCAAAAGGCAGATTTTGGTCTTCCATTTCTCTGTTAAATTTTATGGGACATTAGGTTTGTTCCCTGTATGTTTGTGTAACACATGCCTCTATATACCATTATGTATTCTTTTGCCTTGTTTCTTTGTTTGCCTATCACACAATGTAACCACCTAAAAACTGTTGTGTTATGTTGGATTACATGCTAATAAAACCTTTTGTAAAATAAATATCCCCTTCTGCTTCAGGAAGAGTTAAGAAGAGGAAGAGGAGGTGGTACCAGCACCTCCATCATGGATGCCTAGCCATGAGAATACCCAGGAAACAGAAGAATTGATTAGGTAATTCATCAGATAGAGCTCTCCCATTCCTGAAAAATCTGATCTAAGTGGACTAATCCATTAATAGATATGAAATGCCTTTACATTGCATACACATTATGTTTTCTAAATGTTTTTATTGTCTTTAGACCCCAGAAAGGCCTATGAAATGCATTTAAAAACACAACATAATCACAATCAAGTAAACAAAGTTTAACATATTTATTACATCAATAAACATCAAATAGTATGCTCATCATAGTTTAAAGATAAAGGTTAATCTGCTTATAATTTGTCTTCTGCGCTCTGAGGGAAGGAGGTGTCCACCATACCCAGTGGAACAGAAAATAGGCAGCCCCATACTCGGGACCCGAAACCACCGCAATTCCAGGAAGTGGATGTAAAAGCTTGCTGGTGTAGGATGTGTGAACACTTTCTGTGTATGCGCACACACTACCACGACTGAATCCCTTTATCCCAGATCAGTGAACTAAGATTGGGAAAGTACCTGTTTAAGGCAATGTGAACAGTAGTGGCTACATATCAATCAATATTTACCTTGTACATCCCCACATCCTGACACATGTGCCTATTTTGTGGTTGCTGCCCAGCACCAGTGTCCCCAGTTGTTACCTCCTTTTGGAGGGGGTCTTATTGCGGTCACGATCCTCCTGGCATAGGTTAAAATGTGTTGTTATTTTATTCCCTAATTTCAGCATTCATTGTCTTCTGTCTCATCAACATGCCAATGAAACCTGTTTTCATTACATGCCCTTTTTTATCCACCTCATTATTATTATTTTTATTATTATTATTATTATTATACAGAATTTATATAGCGCCAACAGTTTGGGTAGCGCTTTACAACGTTAGGGCAGACAGTACAGTTACAATACAATTCAATACAGGAGGAATCAGAGGGCCCTGCTTGTTAGAGCTTACAATCTAAGAGGAAGGGTCAAGTGATACAAAAGGTAATAACTGTGGGGGATGAGCTGATGAATAAAATAAAAGTACAGTTGTTAGGTGAGGGCAGGATAGGTTTCTCTGAAGAGAAAATCCAAAGGATAGGAGAGGCTCTGGAGAAGTCCTGGAGGTGAGTATGGGAGGAGGTGATGAGGGTGCTAGAGAGCAGGAGGTCTTGGGAGAAGGGAAGAGAAGGATTTGGTTGGTATTTTGAGACTAGGTAAGTGATGTAGCTGGGGGCAGAGTTGTAGATGGCTTTGTAAGTTATTGTAAGTATTTTGAATTGAATTTGTTGGGAGAGTGGAAGCCAATAGGCTAAGGGGTTGGGAGAGAGGGGTAGCAGACGCTGAGCAGTTTGTAAGGTGGATGAGTCCGGCAGCAGCATTCATGATGAAGTGAAGGGGGAGAGTGTATTTAAAGTAGGGTTGCAACGATACCACTGGTGGGCACTGATAGGTGGCACTGATGAGGCATGCCCTGTGTCAGTAGTTTTTTTATTTATTTTTTTTTATTATTTTTTTTTTTTACAATTTTTATTTTTTACAAATTTTTAAATTATTTTTTACAACTTATATGTATTTTTTTGCTTTTTTTTGGGGGGGGGGTGGACGTGTCAGTATTTCTTTACAATTTAACTTTTAAATGTTTATTACAAGTTTTATTATTATTTAATTTCCATCAGCCCTGTTGGGGGGGGGCTTTGGTGAGATATTAGGGGTCTGGACAGACCCCTGACATCTCCCCTTTGAGAGAAAGGGACTGAGGACACAGATTCCCCAGCCCCTTTCTCTGTAGCCTCAACTGCACTGAAGATGAATGGACAGGAGACAGAGGCTCCTCCCCATTCATAAGCTGAAGCATCGTAAGCACTGATCCATTCATGTCCTCACTTGGTCTCTACATCTCTAACCAGTGCAGGCAGATCATAGCTGGTGGGTAGGGCAGCACCCTGTCTTAGTAAGAAGAAAGAAATGGCTGCACATCCAGAACTTCTGATTGCCTTTTATTTTGCTTCACAAAGATAATGCCAAAGACACCAAACTGTGGTCACGTAGACGCGTTTTACACATACATCTTGTGCCTAATCATCATGTTAATGATTAAGCACAAGATGTATGTGTGAAACGCGTCAACATGACCACAGTTTGGTGTCTTTGGCGTTATCTTTGTGAAGCAAAATAAAAGGCAATTGGAAGTTCTGGATGTGCAGCCATTTCTTTCTTCTTTCCAAGTTTCCCACAGATGCGGGCTGGGGCTAGTGCTCTGCAAGATACTCCAATCAGCCTTTTCTTTATACACCTGGAGCAGCGGTTCTTTTTCTTGTACCCTATCTTAGTAGTTCTCTCAAAAGTCTTCAGTCCTGATTCAAGCATTGACCATTCTGTTAAGAGGAATTATGCAAGTATCTAAATGCCTTAATGGGTCAAAATCTAGTCTAGTCTAGAGGAATGGGCATTCCTAGACAGACTGAACTAGTTGACACACATATGCAATGCTGAGCAACAATGATTTAAAACACTAAAATCTGATGAATAAAAAGGGGGGATGGGGTCAGGGACAATCAGGCTTTAGCCGAAGTTGCTAGATGATGCAGGAGATCCTCCAGCCAGGAAATAAGAATGGCTCTATCTGCCTTATTGCTTCTTCTAATGCACACTTCAAGAAGCTCACAGTGTGCAGTGAAATCAGAGTAAGCAATTTCAGTGCAGGAGAGGAGCCTGTAAAACTGTGGTAAGGCTGGAATTCAGCCTTAAACACCATAAAAAAGGTTGATTGCTGCGTGTCTTTGAATAGTAAATATGTTTATTGGATAATCTGTTACATAAATTAAGCAGCTGCCTAATATGATATTTATTAATGAGATATTTTCCAATCTACCGTAATGGTAGTCTTTTTGACCTCTCTGGCTTCACAGCCTTCGTAAACAGATTCCAATATAGCAAAAGACAGTTTGGCAGAATTCCCAGTATGCTACTACAGAAACTACAGTCAGAAATTGTTGTCACAGTAGTTATTTCATAACATCAAAGCTCATGTGGGAAATGTGCTGGAATCAAAACACAGCGAAAGTAGGAGGGATGTACTTCACAAGCGCCTACACTGTGTCACAGTCACATAGTTTAATAACACAACAGAGGAAACCAGTCTGTTAAAGTCAGGTATGGGTTTAAAAGGATCCTTCTACCCAAAGAAAATACTTCATATCAGTGATGTGGTCTGCTGGGCGTCTAATGCCTTCTTCTACTCCCTGCCTAGTCCCTGGCTGTGTTCCTAGCTCTGTAGTTGTGGTTGTACCTCTCTCCTTCCTGTTGCATTCTCAGAATACAAAACAGATTAGGAGCCCTTTCGCACCAGGTGCGCTGGGACTGCATTGGGCAACCTTGCCAGGCGCAGTCTCAAGCAATGATAAGGCAAAAGCCTTGTTCTCTATGGGGCTAATGCACAACACTGTGCTGCGGTGGTGTGCGCTGGAAAAAAGTTGCAGCATGCATAACTTTGTTTCAGTGCGGTGTGGTGTGAAACAATCCACGCATCGCACTGTACTGCGGGCAATAGAACTTAAAGATGCATTCTAGATATGGTATATTTTTACATAGTTACATTGATGCAGCTCAGAAGCTAGAAATCACCATAGTAGTAGACTCCACTACTCCACTAATCTCCACTTGCTTCCAGGCCCTGTGCTGCACAGCTGACTAGCTGCATTCTGAATACAGGGGCTTGGTCACTCAGCACAGGACCCATTCAGAGAATGCTTTGCATTTAATAAATGAATGCAAGGTGTTACTTGATTGGATGAGGCGGAGAGCATGATGCCACTGTCTTGCTCAGTGCAGGACAGGAAAGCAAGTGGAAATCACTGGAGTAGCAGTGTCTACTTTAGTGATTTACAGCTTCCAGGGGCATTAGCTAAGTGTTGTATAAGCTGGACCAAAGTAACTATGTATAAAATATCCATATTTGGAAATCCTCCATGGTGTCCAGTGTACTGTATATAAAAAAAACGACTAACTCCTAAAGCCCAACTCCAGCCTAAACGTTTTTTTTTTTAGCTCAGGATATATTGTAAAAGCAACAAATTCATTTCTAAATGTAAAGCGACAGGGTGTAAACCTCTGTCACATGTTGTGCTACAGGTGCTACCCTTTTTGTACCCATGTGTACATTTCCCTTTTTGTTAACTTCAAACAAATTAGAGCAGCTGCCATGTTCATTTTTGGATTGGGTGCAGACACACACTGAAAGTCTTCAGATGCCTTGTAGAGGGTAATGGTTGGACTTCTGGTGTGCTGTTGTACTGGTGAGAAGGATAGGGCTGCTTCTAGGTGAACATGCTCTCTGTGCACTGCTATAAATGTCTCCCAGCAACTATACCATATGCTGAATGCAAAGTGTATAGCCCTGAGAGACTGCATCTCCTTGTTGGGGGGGGGGGCAGTAAAAGCACAGCTTAACTGCCTGATTTTGCCACCCACCACATCTGAACAAGCACACTTATTGGTTGAACTAGATGGACTTGTGTCTTTATTCAATCTATGTAACTTATCAGAGGCGCCTTGGTACAGTAGCGTGGCTTCGACATGTATGTAAATTGTTTGTGAACACTTACATATATACAATGAAGTGACAAGCCCTAGGTGATACACAAAGCTTAAACAAATCCTCCTACATAAGTTGTACCCATTTGTCTGCAGCAATCTGTCCAGTACAGCCTACTACATTACTGTCAGGGCTGGACCCAGCCCTTCCTTATCTGAGCTGGCCGCTCAGCTGTCAGGCTAATTGCCAGCTCCTATCTCTCCACAGTGACTCACCTGTTGATGATATCCTGCTTGTTGGTCCTGCCTACTTAAGCTGTTCAGTCCAGATAATCTCTGCCTTCGCCTTGGTCACATCTCTAGAGACACTCTCCTGTGTTTCTGTTAAAGATTTGCTTGGCTGCCATTCCTTCTGGCTCCAGATCCTGCTTGCTGTTCTACTCCACTCATCTCTGGCTCCCTGACGTTTTGGCTTGTCTGACTATCCGTTCTGGTTCCTGAACTCTGGCTATGTTTTGACTACGTTTACTCTGTTTACCTTTTTTTTATTATTAAACAAGTGTGATTTAACTGTACTTCTGTCTCAGTCTGATTCATGGTCTCTGACAATTACACAGATAAAAGGATTTTTGTCTGCAGCAGAAAGCAGCAGGTGGGGCCTGATACCACACATGCTACTAGAGCTGAGTGTAATTTGAGAGTTGATTGGAGGAAAGTGACACCTCTACACAGTCTCAGAGAAATCTAGCTGAGGGCATTAGTCATTTGCTGTGTGACGGAGGGGGGCAGGTCATCTCCTGGGTTGGCTTAACCTATTAGGAGTGACTCATGTAGATAGCAGAGAGAGGAGAGATCAGAGAGGAACCAGACTTTGTGCTTTTGATTCAGGTTAGTACAAACTATGGTGGGAGATGCTTTGTTCATTTTTTTCATGTCTGAGGCTTACAACCACTTTAACCTTAGTAATTAAAAAGATCAATTTTTTGATGGCTAGCTTGAAAGTGTGCCAGGGACCTTCCCCTTCCCAGTAGGGATGAAAACATCAATAACAGCAAAACAAACATTCTAACCCTTACCTGCATTATCCAACACTAAAAAGAAAACTCCAAAAAAAAAAAAAAGTTTGTCTACAATTGGGTATTATGAACCATAGAAGTACAAGCACTGGGAAGCATACATCACATCATACCTGCATTTAGAAGAGGCAGATTGTCCATCCCATTCAATGTTTCAGGTGACGAACACTCACACACTAAAGCACACTGCAAAGACACAAAAACAATGCATTTCAGGCAATATTTTAGTACTCCTCATTAGGTAAAACAATATTTGCAACTATTGATCTCTGTAACAAGGCCCTTACAACTGAGGAGACTAATCATGTGTGGCTATCCCCCCAATGTCAGAGACCAAGAGATCCTCTGCAATTACATCAAGGACACATATGAACACGCATGCAATTAAAAAGATTCCTCAAATTGTCTCACAAAAAATACAGTTACTGAACACCTGTCTGGATAACTTTTATCCATCTGATTTGGACTTCACAATGGATAGTCAAGCTTTTTACAGAGTGGCCCACTGCCACTGATAAATAGAGGTCTCAGAAAGTCAAAAGAACAAATGTATAGACAGCTTCAAATGCTTGACATGATTTTTAGATTATGTATAAATGGGAGGAAAGAAAAAAATAAGGTTTTTGACTTACCAGTAAAATGTGTTTATTAATCGCACAGTAGAGGACACAGGATATTTAGTCATTAACCATCGGTTATATGTAGCCACCTTCGGGTGATTGGACACTGGCAACAAAAGAAAGCTGCAGGAAATCCCCTATATAACCCCTCCCACTCCCAGCAACCATTTGTTTTATAGCAATAGGGAGATCATAATGAACAGATGAGAGGAACCTGTTCCCTGTACTGTATTTCGAGAAATATATTTTTAATAGTAGGTCAAAAAGCCTATTTTCTCTGCCCGGTATTGCAAAGTTATTGCCAACCTTCTTTTATCTGCAAAACTAACCATTACACATAACTGGAAGACTGACATTGCTCCAAATCCATCAGGAGCTGTGAATACAACACATCTACATTACTCCTATGAAAGAGCATTAGCGGGACACTTTGATACTCTCCTGGCCTTCAACAAGGCTTGGAAGCCAAAGCTTGTTTGGTTTAACCATTGAGACTCGTAAGCTTTGGGCATGTGTGTAATCTTATCTTCTGAGGCACAACAAGTGTTCCTTCTGCAGTGTCTATTACTTTATGTATTACCATAATATCTACCTTATATACCACCAGATTATCTAACCTATTGTAACTAGTTGGATAAAAGTAAAGAGTTGCTCTATAATAAAAAACAATGTCCAAAAAACAATAATAAAAAGTGTCCACAAGTGATGTGTCAATATATTAATTCCAAGCGTTGATAATCTTATTATGCCTCTCCAAGCAGACATTTTTAACTTTGGTGGCGGCATTGTTGCACATGATCAATTTCTATGGTGCTGGATGGTGAAGATGCATAATAAGATTATCAACGATTGGAATTAATATATTGACACATCACTTGTAGACACTTTTTATTATGTTTTTTTGGACATTGTTTTTTATTTTAGCGCAACTCTTTACTTCTGTTCTATTTTTGACTGTATTTATGTCTACAGGTGTTTTGCTGCTCATGCTAATTAAGTTATTGGTGTAGCACTTTTTTTTTTTATTATTTTCTACAATTGTTACTAGTTACCCGTATGTCTGTGTAACTTTCTGATTGCATCTTCATGTTGTACTGAAAGTCCATTTGATGAACTCAAATGTAATCTGGCGGCTGTGCTCGCAGTCAAATGTTTGTCAACCTTATGTTAAAACCCTAAAAAAAGTTATTGAATAATAAAAAAATAATACTATTTTCTTAGTCATACAGTACAGGACACATGATCTTTAGTCTTTAATCATGGAATGTCAAAAAGCAGTCCAACTGAGGGGTGGGCAACACACTTAAAAGTTTTGACGTGAAAATATCTTTTTTAGAGGCCAGACACCGTATTGGACAAGCTCTAAGGGCAGGAAGGGTTTTAGCAGGCTTAGACAATTGTAGGGACAATACCTAAGAAGGGGAGGGAGTAATTTTCCTAATCTACCTCCTCTTTAGGCAGTGTGTCTGCAACTATGGCAACGTTAGAGACTGACCCAGGAGGGGAGACTGAAGGGGCTCACTTGTGACCAAAATTCTGCTCATGATACCAGATGTGACAGAAAGCTCCTCCCTAGAGAAGTAGAAAGAAGACTGTGTGGCTGAAGGGCTAGGAATGCAGACTGGGGACAACTATCTGATAAGAGGGAACTAAGGCCCTGTAGAGATAGACTACCATGACCTCCCATTCCCCCATGCCATGTGCTGAGTAAAGCCATCTGACCCCTACTTCTGCACTTGTGATATGCCATGTGTGATGCAAAAAGTGTCCCCAGAGCCCAGAGGCGTATTTACAGCCTCCACTGCTGTGTAGAGGAAAGGGAGACACCTTCTGTGCCAGGTATTATAGATTGCTGAACCCAGACAGGTGTCCGAAGTTTGTTGTGCTGTACAGAAGGGAGCCAGAAGCTGCTGGTGCCAACTGAGAGAAGCGTGCCCCAATAAAAAGGCTCAGTTAATTACAGTAGCTGAGAACATGGTCATGCAGGTGCTGTAGCGCCTAATGCAACAGGGCTTGCATCTAAGGGAAAAAATGGCAGCAAGTTTGAATGGCCTGTTGCTTCAGCTCCCAACTTTTATAACTTTAAGTATATTAATCATACGAGAAATTAAAGCAGAGTTCCACCCAAAAATGTAACTTCTGCTTATCCGCCCCCCCTCCTCCAGTGTCACATTTGGTACCTTTCGGGGGGGGGGGGGGGGGGCAGATACCTGTCTAATACAGGTATTTGCTCCCTCTTCCGGCGATAGATAGCCGCAGAATGCACGGCGATCTACGCCATGTCCAGCCCCTCCTCCACCCCCCCGCTGTCTTCTGGGAGACACACAGGTCCCAGAAGACAGCAGGGACCAGTCAGGACGTGCAGCGCAACTCGCACATGTGCAGTAAGGAACCAGATTGTGAAGCCATAAGGCTTCACTTCCTGATTCCCTTACTGAAGATGCCGGCGCCTGCACCCAGGAGCCTAGGGACAGGTCGGCTTCAGGTGAGGACATTGCGGGCACCCTGGACAGGTAAGTGTCCTTATTTTAAAAGTCAGCAGCTGCAAAATTTGTAGCTGCTGACTTAATTTTTTTTGGCAGAACTCCACTTTAAGTTTCATTTTATATATTTTTTTTTAACCATATAATAAAAGGCTGGTCTTTACAAATATACAAATACTTTTTGTATTTACGTATAAGCTTTGTGTTTAGGATTTTTAAATGATGAGATGGAGACATTATACAAATATACACATTATACAAATATGATTTCGTAAGAAGATATGTATGTTTGGGATTTCCATAAGTTTTCATTTTTTGTGCAGTGATCTGGAAAATCCCGGCAATTTAAAATACTATGGAGCAAATAAAAACTTCTATGTATATTGTTTGCTGGATGTTCCTTTAAAAGTTGAAAGTTGTCAAGAGAATGGCAATGTGAAAACTCACAGCAACCTGACAAATATGTTAGATACTTTATTCAATAAATACATTTGATTTATTTCACCACTTCAAGGACTAGGGGTGACAAACCTTCAAAACTGTGATACAATGTGCAATAACTTTAAATATGCTCTGCACAGTTTCTAGCAAAATGGTGCACACTATTTTTTCAGATGGTTTGTGCCTGTGTACACATATACACAGAGGGGCAATGGCCCCTGGCACAGCCCTGATCAGATGGTTACAAATATTTTATAATGTGATTTTGACTTGCTTAATAGATAACATATTGTGAGTAATCAAACAGTGCAGTTGTGCCAAAATTAGAACATTTGTTCAGTCTTACATTACTCACTCAGTCTTTACATCAGCTTTATTTAATCTCAGCCAGATTAAAAAAACAGTATTTTACAGGGTTGCTGGGAGGGTACAAGCATACCTCCAAAAACCTGTGCTGCAAAACTCCCTCTCTCAGTTTCATTTATCACAAATCACATTAAAACATTCAAGGCAAGCTTAAATCGAATTGGTCCTGACCGACTTCTTACTGTAGCAATAACTCACAGGGAAGCTGCTGATTTAAAGCGGGCTGTTTCCGTTACCCTTATACCTTTAGTTTCACCAATACCAGACTTATGCCCAGTACACACGGTCGGACATTGATCGGACATTCCGACAACAAAATCCTAGGATTTTTTCCGACGGATGTTGGCTCAAACTTGTCTTGCATACACACGGTCACACAAAGTTGTCGGAAAATCCGATCGTTCTGAACGCGGTGACGTAAAACACGTATGTCGGGACTATAAACGTGGCAGTAGCCAATAGCTTTCATCTCTTTATTTATTCTGAGCATGCGTGGCACTTTGTGCGTCAGATTTGTGTACACACGATCGGAAATTCCGACAACGGAATAGCCTGCTCTCAAACTTTGTGTGTCGGAAAATCCGATGGAAAATGTGTGATGGAGCCTACACACGGTCGGAATTTCCGACAACAAGGTCCTATCACACATTTTCCGTCGGAAAATCCGACCGTGTGTACGGTGCATTAGAGCCCACGTTGAACTTATCATCTAACAATATAGGCACCAGTCACTTTAGTACTTTACGAATGCTTTAATGGGAGATAACTGGAAGAAGTAGCAGGAAAGAGGTAGAAAAAGAGTTGCAGGGAAGTTCAAATACCTTTTCTTGGTGTAGCACTAAGGAATTGAAATCTCAGGGATGAATATATCTTCTGTTCAGGATTAAATCTTTGCTCGTCCGGATAGGCCTCTCTCACTAACCTAGCAGCCGGTGCGCAGCACGAACAAAAGTCTCTGCCACAGATTTAGGTAGAACAAACTGTACGATCCTCTGCTACAGGATGTAGTAGTTTTCAGTGAACAGCAACACAGTACCAGAACCTTTAAGCCGACCCGGCAGTACTATGCGGTAGGTTAACTTAAGATGCGTCCTCCAATTGAGTCACCAGGCCCCTCTCCAGATCAGCGCTCCGCATGATCCTTCCATGAAGGGTCCTCCCCTGGATTCTTCTCAATTGTCCAGCTTCTTCCCGCAGGACAGACAGCACAGGACCATCTCCACAGCAGTTGTAGTAGACCCCAGACAGACTTCTGGGCCCACCCACACGCTGCAGCATCGCAGTCCTCCGGCGGAGGACCACAAGGTAGGACTCCTAACACATACCTGTCGGACTTCTGGGCCCACCCACATGCTGCAGCATCGCAGTCCTCCGCCGGAGGACCACAAGGTAGGACTCCTAACACATTCCTGTCGGCCAGGAGGGCCAGCAGGTGGAACGAAAAGACACTGAAAATATGGCTTCTGTCCCTTAAATACCCCCCTAAATGCACCGCAGGGACAACCTCTGCCGAGTTACTTCTGAGAAAGAAGAGCACTCAATACACCTCAGTCTGCTGCTTTCCAGCTCCAGTCTGTAGTGACACCGACATCTACAGGCGACGGAGTGGAACTGCACGCAACACAACCAAGGTTGGAATAGAAGCTAATTTAGCTATAGATTAAATCTGAACTATGTACAGAAAAGATGACCCACAAAATTTACATATAAGCGGTAGATTAAAAATCTACCAGCGCTACATTACTAATGACTATGTGAGAACTATAGAGGAGCCTGCAGTGGGCGTGATTGAGAATTCTTCTCTTGCATCATTAACAGGGGTTAATTGTGGTATTAGCCTTCAAAATAATGGACATTTCTCTCCAAGGAATCGATTCAGTAATATTGTTTTTGTACACAAGATGCCACCTTTATTTCAGAAAATATTTAACTATACAGTATACCTATCACTAACCTTCTTTTCCAGTCTATACACTAAATCCAGTCCCTATATTTTATTGGGAGTCTTTCATGAATCAAAGTGATTTCATGTGAAAAGACATACTTTCAAGCAGGCGTAGCAAAACATGATCATTCATTATCGTCTGTAATCTAATTGCTATGCAAATTGACTTAGCCGATGAGACATATTTTTAAGATATGTGCTCAAGAAGAACATTTTACCTATTGATAAAAACACAGCTGGAGCATAATTTTAGATATTCTCCTTCTGTAGATATTCAGGTCTGAATAATTCAAATCAAAGCAACATTTGACAGTATAATAAGGGAATGAGCACTTTCTTACTCATTTACAAAACTGTCAAATGTTTGACACCTGGGCAATATTAATGTAGAACAATAAAAAAAGGACTAGTCAAACTGGAGAGATACAACCATGAAAACATGATGTTGAAAAATCCAAAACAAGGCAGAACACAAAGGCTTTATCCCCCCAAAACTGATGTTCCAATTTTGTGTGACATCTGTGAATTTAATTACTAGCATCTACCAACTTTTAAATTTAACCTGGTGTTGAAAACTTACATTTACAGATGTCAGCTTCAGAGATATAAGCAGCTGAGTTCAGGTACAAATCTTAAATTTTACTGTAAATGCCGAGCTTGGCCCCATTCTCTCCAACCTGCCAAGGCTTTCTATTGACCAAGAAGTTCACCTGTCACATTAAAGGAACAGAATACTGTAGGGATCGGAGACATCATCAACATTTGCTAGAAAAAGCCCAGACCTGCAAATATTTTCAGCTGCTTATATTTCTGGGTATACTGATTGTTTTTACATGCTTTCTTCACTAAGGTCTTGTTCACGAGCGCAGAGGCCTGTAAACTGTAATTAGGCCATTAAATGGCCTCTCTAGCCTCCAGGTGCAGGCACCCATTGAAGTCTATTAGCACAAAGCATCTGTATGAACATAGGCACTCATCCCAATATAACAGGCAAGCGGTGCAGGTAAGTGGTTCTGAATACAGCACCTGGAGGCTAGAGATGCCAGAAAGCATGGCCAATCATGGTATATGGGCCTCAGGATCCATGTGAAAAAGGCCAAAAGGCTAATGCATTTCTTTGTGCTCAGTCAAAGTGGTCCAGGTTTAAAACACTTTAAGTAGATATTCTGTATCTTTACAACAACTTACAATAATCAGCATGTCAGCCTTGCCAAATCTATTTTTCTGTAAGAGAAACCTTGTCTGCTAGACATGCAATGATACAAGAGCATCAGCAAGGCACAAAGATACTGAAGCCCACATACAGGTATATAATGAGCAAATATTACTGGCCTTCTGTGCAGTGAATCCAAATGTTAAAGCAATTTTACCTTAATGCATTCTCTGCGTTAAGGTAAAAAAAAAATTCTCTCTCTCTCTTCACTGGACATGGAGGCAGTAGTGGGAGTCATTGGCTCCTGCACCTGTCAATCAAATCTTGTGAGGAGGGAGCAGGGGGTCAGGACTGAGCCGCACTGTGTGTGTCTATGAATACATATAGCCTGGCTTGGGAGCAAGCCTGCGGAGTATCCCCATAGCAAGTGGCTTGCTAATGGAGCATTCAGAAGGTAGGAGGAGCCTGGAGCATTGGCTGTGGGCTCCAGAAAAGGAGGTGCAGGTCTACTGTGTGCAAAACCATTGCACAGGGCAGGTAAGTATAATGTCTTTATTATTTTATTAAAACTAAAACAGAAGTATAGGGTATGGCTTTTTGCAGATTTATACTTACCTAGGTGGATGCAGCATCGGTCTGATGCTGCATCTGTCTCCCAGGGTCTCTGCACTGAGAAGCGAGCCATTAAACACCACCGTTCTCACAGCTCTGTGAGCAGAGAGTTGCAGACTGTCAGTCACAGCTCTCTGCTCTGCCCCCTCCTCGTTCATTGGAGCACTGGGCTGTTGAGGGGACGGCTGGCTCAGGCTCTCATTGGCTCGCTGAGTGGCTGAGCCAGGTGTCGACCCAGGGATCTGGTGGATCCTGACTCCATGGTGATGACGCGGAGCCTGGACCAACTTCTGTGACGTGAGCGGATTTCAGCCCGCTCTCTGCTGAAAACAGGTCACAGGAGTGCATAACGATCTACACTCCTGTGATCCATAGGAAAGGTACAGCCAAACAAGCTTTGGCTGTACTTCTCCTTTTAAAATAAAAACATTAACAATCACTTTAACAAGCTCAACTATTAAAAAGAAAAAACAATGCTGAAATAATATTGAAAAGATTGTTCAGATTCTTTTTATTTTGCAATCAATTTTGTTCTGCTGCTTATCACAACAACAAAAGTGTTACACTGCCTCAGCTGGACTCCCATTTAGCTGTTCATTATGAGAATCAGTTGGGAAGTGTAACATCATGTTTTAGCCTTGTAATGGTTGAAGTAGGAGATCTTCTGAAAAGACTGAAGAGATAAAAGAAGCAAAATATTTCACTCCATTTTTAAACTCCTTCGCACACCTTAGAAGTCACTTTTAGGGTGGAGTTCATGTTTATGATGGCAATGTTCACATATATCTTTCAATAACCAGTCTTGCCAATCAGGGCAACAATTACACTATTTGTACACTGTCTAGGTATTATTTGCCCAAGATTTGCAAATATATGTGGAAGCCATACTGTCTCGTGAAGGAAAGGGCACAATGGCAGCAGGATGCCTTTAGCTGCCATTGTGCCCTGCTGGGCTTCTGGTGTGTCCCTATGCCTTTAAAGCAGAGCTCCAGGCTCCCCCACAAATACTGTTGCTGCTGACTTTTAGTATAAGGACACTTAGTTGCCCCTGGGTCCAGCGATGTCCTCACCCAAGCAGATTCTTCAATCGGCTTCGGTTACAGGCGCCAGCATCTGAAGTAAGGGAAGCAGGAAGTGAAGCCAGTTTTCCACTGTGCATGCACGAGTCGTGCTTCACCCTGTGAATGGTCCTGTAGTCTTCTAGGACCTGTGATGTGTCCCAGAAGACTGCGGAGAAAGGCGGGGGGGCTGAACTTCCAGCTCAGTTTGCCGTGGTGATCTGAGCCGGAAATTGGAGAGGGGTACCAGTTGAAACCAGGTACCCGCTCCCCCCCCCCAAAAAAAGTACCAAATTTGGCAGTGGGGGAGGGGGGTGTAAACAAGCAAAGCTTCCCCTTTTGGTTGGAGCTTCGTGTTAAAGAGGAATAGGCTTCCCCAAACCCCAAACTATATATATATAGCCTTGGAAATGGTGTCTCTCATGGACTAGATTTAGGACTGCACTTTACAGAGGGGCCCTAATGAGGCAGTGCGACTTCCACATATAATTGTATATTGTGCAAATAAAACCTTTGCGTTTCATGCTAATTGTCAGAGTAAATTGTTTATTTGCTGGCAAGATGGTAAACTTGTTGGAAAATAAAAAATGTTCGCTCCTTTCTATGCATCAATTTTGCTATACATACGCTTTACCAAAAAGAGAAATGTGAACATAGCCTAAATGTTAAAAGCTTTCTGTATCTGAGTACTAAAACTAGAAAAAACAAAACAGCCCTAATGCTCAATCAGACTTCATTTACTGGCAAAATGAAACTATAACGTTGACTAGTTGATGGGGGGCACTTGCTCTTATTTTAGCTAGCCATCTTTCTATAAAAACAAAACCAGGAATGTGAACAACTGTGCATAAGATGTTCATTACCTTTTGTCCTTGTGCGTCTGTCGTGATGTGATCAGCTTCTCCATTCTGTATCTCCCCCATCTTCACCAAACTCACGTCAATACTTCCAATTTTCTTTCCACCATTTAAGGTTCTGTAAGAGAAAAATCATGAAATAGTTATATATGGTATATATATCCAAGACAAAAAGACAAACTACAAAAGTAACAAGAAGGATACATAACTTTTTGTTTGAATACAAACACAAAATTCTCAGTATGTTCTGTAAACAGGTATTATTGACAGAAAGCTGTAAATCCTGGCCAAGATATGAAATCTTTGCTTGCATATAAGTGACTTTTGAAATGCAATAATAAAAGAAAAACAAAACACTGTTATTTGTTCGGTTTACGAAAACTGTTCCCAGGCTCAGATTTTTGCTATTGTCATTGTATTTAATCCAGGACACACAAGCATCTAGCCTAACAGAAGAGGATTAAGCAGGTAATCATTCCGGAGACTGTCCCTTTCCCAGAAATAAGGAACCACCTCAGTTTGGCAGAAGACCAGCAATTACCTACAAGGACATAACAGGAAAACTACCAACTTAAGTATCCAGCTGGTTCTACCAGAATCATGAATATAGCTTTACTTTCCAACCGAGAACACTGTAAAATACGATATAATACATAAATATACAGCAAACATAGTGGGGTTGATTTAGTAAAGGCAGATTTTTTAAATGAACACTTTGATTTTGAGCAACATTAATTATAATGTGATTCCCGCTGACATCGGGTACAAAGCTGCTAGACTGCTATTTATAGCCGTGTTAAATTTTATCATCGTCAACAATAGGGATACTTACCTATTACCTATTTTATTATTGGAATCACTTTCTCTCCAATCAATGTAACTGCACTGGGACCCCAATGCATTACAACATTCAGTCTGGACATACTGCATCATAGCAGTCTCCATAGTAACAAGTTGCTACAATTCCATTGGATATTAGTATCAATATCTACAACTATACATTACTAGATGATATACTGGGAACCTCTCTCACCCTGAACAATCACTAGGATTGTTTTTATTATTATAAATATGTATGTTTTGTGCTATTTTCCATTTTGGAAGGTATTGACATATCTACATGGATGTCATTCCATACAATCTTTTTAACAATCTTTTTCATTAAACTGTCTATACTATGCTGTCTGGTCATATGTGTGTCTACTTTTACAGTCTGTAACTTACAGCTGCTCCTTTTTCTTTCATTTGGTTCCAGCTTTGACATAGACCACACCCAACCGGTGAGTTAGCAAGTAATAAACTCTTCATACTTCGGGTATTTTTTACCCAATTCTTTATATTCAGTAATTTCTGAGACTATCCCATTCCCAGAAATAAGGAACCACCTCAGTTTGGCAGAATACCAGCAAATACCTACAAGGATGTAACAGGAAAACTACCAACTTAAGTATCCAACTAGTTCTACCAGAATGATGAATATAGTGTTTTTTTTTTTTTTTTTAGGGGGGTGGGGGGTATTTTGACCACATTCACTAAGCTAAGAAGATGTTTCCCTTGCAAAGTAAACACCCTATCTGCCGTTAGTAAATTACCACAGGGACAAGGAACATTTGAGCCAACCAAAATAAGATTCAGCATATGAACCATATGAAGTTTCTACAGAAGATAGCATAAAAGGCACTGACAAAAGAAATCCAATAGGTAACAGAAGTGTGTGTCTAAATTCATTGTCCACATACTACCTCTACATAAAAATCACTGTGTTTACTTCCTTTCAGGGTTGACGCTGCCAAAGAAATAGCATCACATAACAAGGGGATATATTCTATGTATTAGAAGAGCTGTCCCCTGTCAAGGAAGATACCACCTAGTAGAGGAACTGTGAAGAGCTCTGCTCTACTTTCAGAACCTCTTCTAGTCAGTGCAGTGCAGCTCCAGGTCATAACCGAATAACATTTAGTTTTGTTAATACTCAGTTTTTTTGTTACTACCCAGATATTTTTTGCTTTGATTAAATATTCACTTCTCATTAAATCACATATACAACTCTGTATTCTTCCATGCTCTTCACTAGAGATAGGATATTAATGTAATATCCGCTCTGCCGGCAATTTTCCTGATCATGTAATTTTATCAGCTGTGTTTGCAAGTAAACATTGGACGGTATTTAATATAGCTAACTTTTTCATTTTCTTTGACGGGTTCTTTTCCTGCATTAAAAAAAAATTAAGTGAATACAACCAGCTCTGTACACTTGGCATGTGACCTAGTGTCCTCATGACTAGAGGGCTGTGAGCATGTGTGGCCTATAATATATTGATATCAGCTTAAATGTCCTTCAGCAATACTTGGGCAGCCCAAAAGGGAACCTTAAAAAATAGGGCATCCCTCAAAACACCAGCCCGGCATTGTAGTCTTCAACAGCAATAAGGCTTAAGGGAGTGATGAGAAGCTGCTTTTGCAAAGCCAAAAAATCCTTTATCTTTCCAGATACTAACCAAGTCTCCTCTTATTGATACAATTAGGGTTAAATCTCACCTATATCTGTTTCCTACTATGGTCTGAAGTTCATAGGGGATTCCCATAGTATCACATTAAAGCAAAACTGTAGTTACAAAATAAACACAAAAACAAAATTGCCTACCACCTTTTTGTAAATATGCAAATAACATTTAATAGCATATTTTATTCATCACATTTCTGCCCAGCCTGCTCAGTGTTTACATCAGCACCTCTCCCACTTCCTTGAGCATGCCCTGGGCTCAGCCATGGAGAATAATTTCCACTCCAAACACATGCACCAAGGTAAATACAGGTCAGGCATTATTCTCCAAGGCCAAGGCTAGCCCATGCTTAAGGACTTGGAAGATAGACTGTAGGAATATAATTCAATGTAGGACATGAACATCATCTGGCCTTAGGCAGGCCAGAGAGTGACAAGATATTTTTATCCATACTAAGTTCTGTATCAGGAAGGCAGGCAAAGGTGGGAGTTCAGTATAACATTTGTGTGCAATGTGTCAAGTAAATTATCTCATCCCAACAATCAACATTCCATTCTCAGTGAACTTATTAAGGTAAACTGAAACTAGGGTAACTGTTTAATATATGTTACTGCATTGTGCACTGTCTTATCATATAAGCCCAATGGAATGCAACCTTACATTGTTCTTGTTTGGAAGGAAATCAGCAATTCTGAGTCAGAAGAGCAATCTTACTTTTTTCTCCAAATAAATACAGGCCGTGTGAGGTCATCAGCTGCAGCTATTATTTTCATCCTATTTATGTCTTAGATGGCTGTTGAAGGTCACTGCTGATCTGATTGCGAGCAGAACATGCTGCTTTAATTAAGCACTCTACATAGAGCTTGTTGGAAGGCAACATGGTTTAATATCATATTTCTGGAGTTTCCTTCTGGTTGATACAACCAGGTCTGGAATGTAACAAGTTACACATCAAAGCTTTGTAGCATATCAGAACCTTTATCTGAAAGAAGAAGTCATGCCCTCTAGCAAGGCTGAACAAAAGCTTGGCTCCTGACCAATAAGGATGAGCCGAACATCCCCCGGTTCGGTTCGCACCAGAACTTCCGAACAGGCAAAAAATTCTGAAGAACACACAAACACTGTTAAAGTCTATGGGACACTAACATGAAAAATATAAATCTAAAGTGCTAATTTTAAAGGCTTATATGCAAGTTATTGCCATAAAAAGTGTTTGGGGACCTGGGTCCTGCCCCAGGGGACATGTATCAATGCACAAAAAAGTTTAAAAAACGGACGTTTTTTCGGGAGCAGTGATTTTAAAAATGCTTAAAGTGAAACAATAAAAATGAAATGTTCCTTTAAATATTGTGCCTGGTGGGTGTCTATAGTATATAGAGTGGCACAGTTTTCCCGTGTTTAGAACAATACCACAGCAAAATGACATTTCTAAAGGAAAAAAGTAATTTAAAACTGATCATGGCCGTAATGAATTGTCGAGTCTCGGCAATATACCGTATTTATCGGCGTATAACAAGCGCCGGCGTATAACATGCACCCCAAGTTTAGGAGGGAAGTTTAAGGAAAAAAACTTTTAGGAGGGAAGTTTAAGGAAAAAACTTACATGTTAAATGTCCATCAATGCAGCCTTATCAGTGTCCATCTGCAGCCTTGCACAGTGTCCATCTGCAGCCTTGCCCAGTGTTCAGTGTCCATTTGCAGCCTTGCCCAGTGTCCATCTGCAACCTTGCCCAAAATTGCAGCATGATCTTTTAAATTTTTGCGCTGCCGAGATAGACAGAGCTAGATGTCCTGTGTATTCAGCGCCTCTCGGCTCGGCTCACAGTCCCGCCCAGTCCCGTCCCTTGGCCCAGCTCCTATGATGGACACAACACCAATGTCCATCATCGGTGTGGTGGGACGTAAAGGCTAGGAGATGGGACTGGGCGTGACTGCAAGTGGAGCCGAGCCTAGACGAGTACACAGTACACTTGGCTCTGTGTATTTCAGCGGCGCTCATTCCCTCCTTACCTTCCGAGGCAGCAGTTCGGCGTATAACACGCACCCACGATATTCCCCTGATTTTAAGGGGAAAAAAGTGCGTGTTACGCGCCGACAAATACGGTAGATAAAATTTATTGAAAAAAACAGCATGGGTCCCCCCCAGTCCATTACCAGGCCCTTTGGGTCTGGTATGAATATTAAGGGGAACCCTGAACCAAAATTTAAAAAGAAAATTGGGTGGGGGTCCCCCCAAAATCCATACCAGGCCCTTCAGGTCTGATATGGAAATTAAGGGGAACCCTGCACCAAATTTAAAAAAAAATGGTGTAGGGGTCCCCCCAAAATTCTTGGATAAGGGACTGGTATGGATTTTGGGGGGGCCCCTATGCCATTTTTTTTTTAAATTTTGGCGCAGGATTCCCCTTAAAATCCATACCAGACCTGAAGGGCCTGGTATGAATTTTGGGGGGACCCCATGCAATTTTTTAAAAAAATTTTGGCTCGGGATTCCCCTTAATATTCATTAGACATGTGCGATTAGTTACTCACAAATCGAAAATTCGTACGAATTTCCGTAAATTCGTACATTCTGGAGGATCCAAAATACGAATTGCTATGCTTCCGAATATTGTACGAAATATGAAATTTCATTTACGAATTTTGGATCCAAATTTCTAACGAACTTTCGTTATTGTTACGAAAAGTTAACGAACCTAAAAGTTAAAAACCCAGGAAGTCAGCACAGCACAGGGATGGTGGGAGCCCCTCATAATGATAAATTCATCAAAACGAACATTCGTAATTGTCACGAAAAGTTAACAAACCTAAAAGTTAAATACTCAGGAAGTCAGCACAGCACAGGGATGGTGGGAGCCCCTCCGTTATGATGAATTTATCATTATAACATTCGTAATTGTTACGAAAAGTTAACAAACCTAAAATTTAAAAACCCAGGAAGTTAGCACAGCACATGTATGGTGGGAGCCCTCAATGATAAATTCATCATAACGTACATTCGTAATTGTTACGAAAAGTTAACGAACCTAGGTACGAAATTTTGGACATGAATTACGAAATACAAATTAATTCTAATACGAAACGGAACGGAACGGAACAAAACTAAAAAATGCATTGACGGCGCACATGTCTAATATTCATACCAGATCCAAAGGGCCTGGTAATGGACTTGGGGGGGACCCATGCCATTTTTTTCATTGAGTTTTATCTATATTGCCAAGACCCGACAATTCATTACAGCTGTGATCAGTTTTAAATGACGATTTTTCCTTTAGAAATGTCATTTTGCTGTGGTACTGTTCTAAACACGGGAAAAATGCACCACTTTACAGGCATACTATAGACACCCCCCAGGCATGATATTTAAAGGAATATTTAATTTTTATTGTTTCACTTTAAGCATTGAAAAAAATCACTGATCCAGAAAAAACGTCCGTTTAAAAAAAAATTTGCATTGATACATGTCCCCTGGGGCAGGACCCGGATCCCCAAACACTTTTTATGACAATAACTTGCGCATAAGTCTTTAAAATGAGTACTTTTGATTTTTCATGTTAGTGTCCCAAAGACTTTAACGGAGTTCCGACGGCTTTCAAATGTGCCCCGAACACCACATATTGTTCGGTGTTCGCCGAACATCCGAACAACCAAAGTTCGTCCCGAACTTATGCTCGGGCCGAACCGTTCGCCCATCCCTACTGACCAACTGGTGTGATGATATTGAATTCCTTGTTGAACACTCTGCAAGCAAGCTTCAAAGAGAGATGACTGATGAAGTTGAGCTACAGGAGATTAAAGGACCAACAGTCAATGAAGATGACCCGGGTCACATAGCGGTGATCCATGGACGAATACTGCCTCTAGAGGCCAATACAGCAAGATGGACAGAAATATGGTATATTGAAAGGACTGCCTCTTATCAATATCTCATTGGACAGGAGGCTCGTGGAGTGTGGTTACGAGGGGGTCAGAATGCAGGGTAAAAGTGCACACAGAAGGGAGATTGATCCCTTTTCCGCTCTTGGCTCTTGCCTGATGGTTCTCTGAGCCTCATGGCTCTCTGTTACCATCTTGAGCCCAGCTGACGGGACAATATCTAGAGGACAGCCTTGTGATAAGTATATTTGATTTTTTTTTGTTATATGCTCTATAATATTTTTTTCCTTTAGTGTTTTCATGTTAACATTCTCCTATTTTCTTGGGAAATAAATAAGATGTTGTTTTACTAAGCAGTGTGTTTGTTTTCATAACTAACCTTATATCATTGTGCTTATCAATAGTAACATTATCAGAGTTTTAATAGACTGGCTAACTATAGGAATAGACAAGTTAATACATATATGCAATAAGTAGAGGGAATCTGTAACCACCCTCGGATAATAATTATTTTAGCATTTATTTCCGAGCTCTATGGAAGCTGCAAATTCTGTTTTCTGAGGATTAGCCTCAATCTCTGTTTCTAGGAACTAGTGATTTCATATAGACTTAACTGTAGCTTAGATGTAGCTTATTCAAAAATGGATGGGGATAAGGCCGGTGTAAAAGCAGTTACAAATGACAACAAGCAACATCATCATCATATTATTATAAACACTTGAAAACTCTCTATGAAAATAAACTATGCTGAAGAGATAGTATTAACTGTACAAGTGTACAGTTAGTACAAGTGATCCATCATCACTTGAAACATTTTCCGTTTAAACAATGGGAAGTAGCATCTTCAACACTTGCTAGGTAGCTGCTCCACCCCACACATTCCTATTAGTCAATCACTATAATGCAGCAGCTTTCAGTATTCTTAAAGTGTCTTTTACAAGAAAAAAAAAAGTTTTCTTACCTATGTGACTCTTTGTAAATCTGTCTCACAGTAGTGCATTACTTTTTAATTCATTACACGTACTTGGAATGCCTGGTTGATCCTGCCAGCCTTCCTTTTTTTCGTGTTGTGAACTGACTACACAAAGCATGGAGGCAGATCTGTACTGCATTGCCATTTTTTTCGATGGGCTTGCTTTTTATTAGTACAGGATGACATGCATTAGTATTTCCTGTAGTCTGTGTACCTGCCATGACCCCCAAACTAGCAGAGCTGCAGAGCTTCCTGAGTGAGTAAATGATCATTAGGTCATGCCCCTTCTCAGTGTTCCCTTGCTGACTGACAGGAAGGCTCCGGTAGGGAGCCACTGTCAACTGCTCAGAGTTAGCAGAGCTGCAGAGTTTCTCTGTATGAGTGATGAAATGAGCTGCCTGTCCCTGTTCTCCATAAGGAAGAGGACAGGAAAGAAGGCTGTGCAGCCACATGACTGCACAATAACAAGTTAGAGAAAGGTAAAAAATATATATATATTTATATATTTTTTTTAAATTGTTAATATTATTATTATTATTATTCTAATGCAGCAGCTTTCAGTATTCTTAAAGTGTCTTTTACAAGAAAAAAAAAGTTTTCTTACCTATGTGTCTCTTTGTAAATCTGTCTCACGGTAATGCATTACTTTTTAATTCACTACACATACTTGGAATGCCTGGTTGATCCTGTCAGCCTTCCTTTTTTTCATGTTGTGAACTGACTACACAAAGCATGGAGGCAGATCTGCACTGCATTGCCATTTTTTTTCGATGGGCTTGCTTTTTATTAGTACAGGATGACATGCATTAGTATCTCCTGTAGTCTGTGTACCTGCCATGATCCCCAGGCTAGGCAGGGAGCCATTGTCAACTGCTCAGAGTTAGCAGAGCTGCAGAGTTTCACTGTATGAGTGATGAAATGAGCTGCCTGCCCCTGTTCTCCATAAGGAAGAGGACAGGAAAGAAGGCTGTGCAGCCACATGACTGCACAATAACAAGTTAGAGAAAGGTAAAAAAATATATATATTTATATTATTTTTTTAAATTGTTAATATTATAATTATTATTATACAGGATTTATAAAGCAACAACAGTTTGCGCAACGCTTTACAACATGGGGGCAGACAGTACAGTTACAATACAATTAAATACAGGAGGATTCAGAGGGCCCTGCTCATTAGAGTTTACAATCTAGAAATGGCCAATATATAATCTGAACTTTGTTACCATGATTTACTAAAACTGAAGAGTGCAAAATCTGGTGCAGCTGTGCATGGTAGCCAATCAGCTTCTAATTTCAGCTTGATCAATTAAGCTTTGATAAACAAAAAAAAAAACAAAACCTGGAAGCCAATTGGTTTCTATGCACAGTTGCACCAGATTTTGCACTCTCCAGTTTCAGTAAATCAACCCCCATATGTCTATGTAGATGTGTGCTCACATATAATAAGTGTTCTCATGAAACTCCAATATCTTAAAATGTTTGTGGTCTTGCTTCTTTTGATAGAAGTATGTTTCTACCCACTCCATAAAGAACAGGAATTGTAGTTCTTCCATGCCTAGACTGAAAGACTGGAAGTTGGACTGATCCGGATATGTAGGATCCGTTCCTATCCACATATAATTAAGGAAAATCATCAGCCTTACATATTCTTGTCCCATCTGCTTCTGCCTCTGGTGTTTGGTAGGGATTGGCGAACAGTTCGGCTTGCGCATAAGTTCAGGCTGAACTTTCGCTGTTCAGACATTCGACCATTTGTTCGGCCCCCCGAACCAACCACAATGCATTGCCGCGCTGAACAGTGCATTGCAAGCCCTGACTGGCTGAAGCAGTGAAAGCTTCAGCCAATCAGGGAACAGAGCACTGTCAGAGTCATGATTGGACACTGTCATCATGACTTTATCCAATCATGGCTCATTCCCGCCCCACAGTATAAAAGTATTCCTTCAATGGCAGCCATTTTCAGTGTGATTTCGGCGTGGAGATAGAACGGGGTTCTGTTCAGTGCTATTAGTTAGTTATGTGCTATACTGTACTATTTTGCTTCAAATGTTAGTATAGAATATTAGTTTAGTGTCAGTCTAGGGATAGTGTGAGTGTAGTGAGGAGGACCATCATTCAGCTCTGAATTGTGTGCAGCTAGAGTAGGGACAGCTCAGATAGTTTCACTGTAGTGTAGTGAGACCATGTCAGTAATCTTTACATTAGTGTATAGCTAGAGTAGGGACAGTTCAGTGTCAGGGTAGTGACGGTTGAACACCGTCTATTTGATTGAGTTGCTGCCAGTTTAACGCAGTTTACCTCTGTGTGCATTACTGCCAGTTTAACTCTATATAGTTCTGTGTGAGTTACTGCCAGTTTAACACCATATAATTTTGTGTGAGTTACTGCCAGTTTAACGCCATATGGTTTTGTGCGTTACTGCCAGTTTAACGCCATATAGTTTTGTGTGCGTTACTGCCAGTTTAATGCCATATAGTTCTGTGTGCGTTACTGCCAGGTTACCGCCGTATATTTTTGTGCGTTACTGCCACTTCCCATTGAGGAGTCAGATGAGTTATTTGACCACGGTGTCAGCCACTTGCTCCTTGATGATGCCCAGCCATTACTGGATTCAGATGTTGGTTCTGAGGTTGAGGATGACAGGAACATGAGCCTAGAGAGAGGGAGGAACACTGGTTGACAAGTTGGCATTCATGTTCCCCAAGCTGCAGAGTATTGCCAAGTTGTCTCCAGTGGCAATGATGAAGATGGAGGAGATGGAGATGATGATGATGAGGTCACTGATGCGACTTAGGTGCCAGATAGAGCAGAGGAGGAAACTGAAGGTGAGGCGGCACAACCCCAAGGAAGCAGACATCAAGAAAGAGTAGAGAGCAGGCACCCTATTCCATCACATTCTGCAGCTGTTATCTCCTGGCCCACTCACCAAAGCTCAGCTGTCTGGGCCTTTTTCAGCACATCTGCAGCAGATCACACTGTTGCTATCTGCAAACTGTGTCTCAGGCACATCAAACATGGCAAAAACACCAACCATATGCATATCATTGCAATTTTTTTGCCTTCATCAAGAGCACCTCTATAGGGTTATGGTGGGAAGGTGCCGCCGACACACAAAGAGTAATTTTTATGCACCTATTTGACAGGTGCATATCATTGCAATTTTTTTACAGCAAGGCCAATTCTTGCTTTCATCAAGAGTAACTCTATAGGGTTACGGTGGGAAGGCACCACCGACACCCAAAGACCAATTTTTACGCACCCGTTACTTCTATACAAAGTCAAAGTGACACCAGAATGTATCCAAAAAATCTCTAATCTTGTTTCCAGTACACTACATTGTGGCCTCATCATACACACTGGCTCCCCAGCTGTTGCTGAGCAAAATAAAGGCAGCTTGCAGGGAAAATGTCATTTTTTTGGCTTTATAAATGCAATTTATAGACATGGTACAGATCTGCCACTTTACAGGTAGACTAAGGGGACCCCCCAGGCACTATATCGGAAGGAATTTTTCATTTTTAGGCTTTCACTTTAAAAATCAAAAAATCACTGCTCATTTAAAAATAACGTTTTTCACAAACTTTTTTTTCATTGATACATGTCCCCCAGGGCAGGACTTGGACACCTATAACCATTGTATGCCCAATTACTTGCATATAAGCCTTCAAAATGGGCACTTTTGATTTTTTGACGTTCGGGTCCTATTGACTTTAATGGGGTTCGTTATTCGGGTCCAAACTTTTGCGGTGTTCGGAAGTTCTGGTGTGAACCGAACAGGGGTCTGTTCAGCCCATTCCTAGTGTTTGCTGAAAAACTGTGTTATTCTGTAATTATTTCCCCCCCGCTGTGTTTTTCTGAAGTTTCATTGAAAGGCAGTGACCCACTTCCCCAGTTTCACAAGACCTACTTTGATCTGTCCCCAGGACTACACAGGACATTAATTACTGTCCTATGTGGTGCATACAGCTTCCACATAGACAGTTTCATCTGTATTAGAGAAAATTACCGCAGAGCTCCCACTCCCTTTTCAGCTAATGAGTTGTGTTGTTCTGTATGCATGAATATAATTTTTTCAAAGTGACTTCCTGCATTCCTTGTTGTATTTGGTGATAATTTGTAGTGTTTTACCCACTTATCCAGAAGCATGAGGGGTAGCTCAGACATATGTCTTATGCTATCAGTGTGATCTGGACTGCAAACACATGTAACACATAACATTGATTTACTGTCTTTTACTGTTCACATTCATTTAGGCAAAGCTGTGACTATACGTTTAGACAGGGATGTCATCTCCTACTGTTGCAGTCACGTGCTGGCTCCACCTGAACTCTTTCATAGGCCACTGTAGAGCGAGAGGAAAAGACCAAGCATGGACATGTGATTTTTTTTTTTACATGTTTAAGGTGCAAAACGTCAGATAAATGTTTAAGAAGACACCCAGCATTGTAAGTAGCTATTTTGTATATTGGATTTCTACCAAATTTAGTCGCTGGTAATTTTATTGCTTCTGAATTCCAGAGCCTATCTTTATAGCAAAACTCCCATTTCTATAGGTTTTGAGAATGATGCTTTTCCAAGCAGTGGGGCTTACTCTTTGTCATCTAACTCTCCTCATTCAGTATTAAAAAAAAAAAAACACCTTAGACAAAGATTTGCATCAACCTGCAATATATTTATAGCTCTACTTTCCCTTTGCTCCATCTTCAATAATTTAGCAACTAGGTCTGCAGTCTGGAAGACCCTGCTGAGGATACCACAGTCGTATTTTGTATATATTTTTCAGCCTCTTTTTAATATTCACCCTCGATCCTGTATCTAGTGCTATGTAAATGCTGGTCAATTATACTGTCTATTAAACTTTAATATTTAGGTCTAACTGTACAACTTCAACAGAAATTATATAGGAATCCACGGCAAGAAAATGAATCTTTAACTTGTGAATGCTACTAGCACACAAATCAACAAACCGCTCTATAAACGTCTGGGGAGCAGCCATCATTAGCTGTGTCAGACGCTGTGAATGTAAAGTACCACTGGTGCAATGCTGCTATCAAAAACAGCAAACACGCCGTGCATTCCAAACACATCAACCCAAGAATGCAAGATTAATGTCCTGCTTGGTCAGACTGGAAGAAGTGTCGCTGTAAAATAATGAAGACAGAAAAAGCATTGAGATTTTAAATAGTAGAAGAAGGAAAAAAAATGTTTTTTCAAACTGTATGTGTTGTTTTTTATATTTATTTGTGCTGTGTTGAGGAACTAATTTTCACTGCTCAGCACTTATCTCTGGAGCCCTGCTGTGCTTATATTGCTTGAGAGGAAACAGCTTGGCCTGCCGTCAGAAATTCTTTATTAGTAGTTTAGCAAAGGTAAACTTCCTTACAAAAAAATAGAAGTTTCTTGAGATGTGAACCATATTGTGGCACCTGTCACGGTTGGAAGATTTAATTCTATTCAGAGCAGGGTCTAATGAATATTAAGCAATTCCCAACATTTGCTTGTGCAGATAACCCAGTATGTAACATTTAGGAGATCTTAGATGGTCGCGCTTTGTTTATCACACACCAAACTGAGCAGAGAACATAAATAATAGTTTGGCAAAAAGGTTTTAAATTAAATATATTTACTTAGCTTTCAAACTCTGGATCACTGGCTGTGAGAGAGATAAAACGTTAATTTACTGAAGAAGAAAAACCCGACCAACTGAAAAACGAAGCCCAGAAAAAAGATATTTGGGTCTGTCCTCACTAAATTGCTTATAAGAAGCAAATAAAAAGATATAGTACCTATGTACAGCACAGATGCGGTCTATTCTGTATGTGACTAGAATAATCTTATTGTAAGGGTTTTAATAATCTTGTACCAAGATAGAGAGAAGCGAAAGGAAGCAAAGTGTAGTCCCCAGAATGAGACTGAAAGACCTAGCTATCTGTTCAAAGCTAAACAAAGTTTTGCCTGAAGTTGAAGCAGCAATAAATCCCATAACAAAAATGTAATATATTGCAGCTTACCAATTCTAATGCCTCGTACACAGCAAAAGATGAGAGCTTTTCGTCGAAAATGGGACTGTGTGTATGCTCCATCGGACTTTTGCTGGCCAAATTCCAGCCAGCAAAAGATTGAGAGCATGCTCTCAATTTTTTGGTCGGAAAAAGTTTCTATCCGAAAATGCGATCGTCTGTAGCAATTCCGACGCGCAAAATTCCTACGCATGCTCGGAAACAATTCAACGCATGCTCGGAAGCATTGAACTTCATTTTCTCGGCTCGTCGTAGTGTTGTACGTCACCGCGTTCTTGATGGTCGGAAGTTCAGAGAACTTTTGTGTGATCGTGTGTATGCAAGGCAAGCTTTAGAGGAATCCCGTCCGAAAAGCCATCATATCTTTTTCCAACGAGAATTCCAATCTTGTGTACACGGCATTAGAATGTGGTGGTTGCATTTGCATTAAATTTTCTTTTATAGTCTTTTTTTCACCTGGTAATCCAACCAGTAAATCTCTTATGTTTCAACTTCGTTTAACAGACCAAGCTGTCCAGCAAAAGTGGAAGTTAGAGTTTGGAGGCAAACCATAACACTGACTACAATGGTCACATTTTATTTATTTATACAAAACCTTTATCCCAAAAGGAAAAAAAAAAACAGTAGCTGTAGCTGCTTAACAACTTCAATAATGGACACTTTCACCCCCTTCCTAGGCAGGCCAATTTTCAGCTTTCAGCGCTGTCACACTTTGAATGACAATTGCGCAGTCGTGCAACATTGTACCCAAATTAAATGTTTATGATTTTTTTTCACACAAATAGAGCTTTTTTTGGTGGTATTTAATCACCACTGGGTTTTTTATTTTTTGTTAAACAAATGAGAAAAGGCCAAAACTTTTGAAAAAAAAAACATTTTTTTCTGTTATAAAATTTTGTAAATAAGTAATTTTTCTACTTCACTGATGTGTGCAGATGAGGCTACACTGATCGGCACTGATAGATTGCACCGATGGGTACTAATGAGGCAGCACTGATGGGGCCGCACTTATTATCAGGTCACTGATGATCAGTGCTCTGATTATCAGTGTAATCGATGTACTGGCAGGCTCTCCTTTTCTCTGACAGACACAGCGTGGGAGGAAAGAACTGCCGATAGCTGGCAAGTCTGTTTACATGTGATTGGATACAGGTGATCACATGGTAAAGGGGCACTGCCATTGTCCCTTTATCCTGATCTGTGATCAGCTGTGTCCAAAAGGACACAGAGGTCACGGAGTGAGCCCGATGCGTGCAGCAGGAGGTAGAATTCTGGGAGAATGTCTATTGATGCCCTCCCAGAGCTGGGCGACTGCGTTGTAGCTGTCTTTCGGCTATAGCGTGGTCAGCAAGTGATTAAAGTAGAATTCCGGGTTTTATCGAACTAATCTTAAAAACACTCCCTCACCTTCCCAGCAACTATTCTGACTAATCTGTGTAAGAAAAATCTGTAAAATCTGTATAAATGCTTATTTTTGGGCCTCTCCAGCTTGGTCACATGATTTGTTTCTCTGTGGCAGTAAGCAGCCACTGCAGAGCAGAGGAGGGAGCGCTGACAATGGTTGGGCCATAGTAAGCCTATGGGTGGCGTCACCACATGACCAGCCTTGTTGAGTGCTTTCCCTCTCACCTGCAGCCGGTGCTGGCTGACACAAGGGGATCATGTGACTGTACTAAAACAGCTTAAATAGGTAAGTATACAGATCTTTCTTACACAGGTTAGTCAGAACAGGTGTTAGGAGGAAATGTTTTTTAAGACTAGTTCGGTAAAGCCTGAAATTCTACTTTAAGGCTGAGTTCACGTGTTCATCTTCATGTGGTTTCCCCGTATCCAAATCGCATGTTAGGAGATTGTGACCGGCTCTCTATGGAGCCGGTTCACAAATCTCTGGAGTGGCTCCGGAGCGAATTGCACCTGTCCTGTGTGTCTTCTGGTCCGTTTCAGGTCCGAATTCAGCCAAAAATTCGGACTGAAATCGGACCTGAGACGGTGAACAGGGACGCACCAGACACCTTCTGTGAGCTGCTCTGTGTGGCAGTGTGAACCCGGCCTAAAGAGTGTTAGCTAGAGTTCAGCTTTAATTTGTTAGTCAAGTCCAACTAAATTTGCTAGTACCTCTAACATTTCCCCAGAATGCTGCTGTCCAAAGGTGTCTTACTTGCTCTTCCAGTGGAATGGAGACACACGCGGGTGTCTTAACAAGAAGTATGCTACTGGCTGGATCAAGTATAAACAAAAAAAAAAATGACTTAAAAGAAAATGAATGCAGACACCACATTGGTTATTACATTTTGGTTTTTGGGTTTAATGCTACTTTAAGCTTTAATACAGCTGTGGGATGAGGAGGAGCATGGGACTATGATAGTTTTATGACACTCCATGAAGCATAAATACTGAGTTTTTAGTGCACAGGGGTGCACAAGACTGATTGTCAAGAATTGTAGAGGCCTGTCCAAACCCTACATTAGGGTTGGGGCTTTGGTTTTACTTTAATTCCAAGAGCCAGGAATTTAGACTCAGACATGATCATGTAAAGGAATGTTTTTACTGGTACTTAAAATGTCAGAACTCCCAAAAGTTAAAGGCTTGCTCAACCTTTTGCAACATGTTACATTCTATACTCCTATTTAGGATGTAACCTGTTGCCAAGCAAACCTCTCCCCTACCCCCAGTACACCCCCACTCCCCCCCTCCCATGACTCCCATGAAGGGGTTCTTCTCACCACAGCCACTTCCACTTTTGAAAGATCTGTGAATTAATGAACTAAAATCCCCATCTTCCACTGCGGCAGACAGACTTGTTATTCTCAATGGAACACTAGTGCAGTAATCAACATACTCATAGTCCATTGACACTTCCTTCAGCTCTCCAACTGACAGCCCATAGCTCTTTACAGGCAGGGAGCTGGAGGAAGAGTGTGCCTGAGCCTGACATAGGGTTGCCATCTTTTCTTCAAGCCAAACCCGAACACTTTAGAGCGGCCTCAGTGCCACAGCAAACACTGGGTGTAGCCAAATTTCTCTTGCTGATATCTTCGCCCTGCCCCTCAGTGATGCTTAACATGCCCCCAGACAGCTGTCCGCAGCTCCCGGATGTGTGTGATTATCTTGGTTACTTGGGGAGCCACAGTCCAGTCTAAATAATGTGTCCGGGTTTCAGTCCGCCTGAAACCCGGACACATGATTCAAAACATGGACTGTCCGGGTGAATCCCGAACAGGTGGCAACCCTAGCCTGACATTGCACTCACAATCCACTGATCTTGGGTACGATGCTTTCTAGACTCCTGTGAAAAAATAAATAAATATACTTTTTTTTCCGGCAAACATATGTGCATTTATTATTTCTTTTAAAGTCTACCTTTGCCTATATAGATGTATACATTATTGTTTTCAAATGAAGAGCTGTTGAAATCACTATAACTGATACATATATTGAGTGCCTGTGCTGTATACAGACAGTTAGTCTGCACTGTATTACAGAAGCTTGATCTCTTATTTCCTGTGGTACCACAATGCACCTATCCAATATGACTAACAATCCACTCCCATATACTCCCTTGCAATGCAGATATGTGAAACAGCCCATTAACAAAATGAATGGCTTTCCTTAACAAAATGCAAATGAATGCAATAAACACATGGGTTAATGTGCTCGCATTAATGCAACATGTAATGTGAATGGACCCTTATAGTCTTTATAAATTTAACTTAGATATCCCCTCTCTTTAATGATGAACTGCACTCTGGAAGCAGTTTCCAAAAAAAGCAGACAGATGGAAAAGGACTAGTGATTAGCATTGCCCGTGGTCTCCTTGCAGCTGACATTTCCCCATTATTAACTTACCATTTCTTGCTCTGCACTGAGTCTAAAGAGACTAGCAGTCAGAGGCATCCATGCCTTTGATCTCACGCTGCAGATATAAAGCTATCTACAGCTATCACACTCACATACCAGGAAATGCATTCCTATTTTTCATGAAGAATTTCAGGCAAAAAATACATTTTCAGGGTACTGTTTAGACACTAGATGTTCCCTATAGGAAGGCAAATCTTCACTTTTTGAGTTTAGGTCCACTTTAATACACGGTCTTAGTAAATGACTTTTGACTACTTTTTTATAGGGCTGTGTGCAGTAATCCCTAAACACCATGCAGTAGTAAGTGCTCAGGTTTTTAAAAAGAAGCTTCTTTTCAATGTTATAACTGTAGGCCATGTGTGGTCTGTCAGAGAAGGGTTCGCAGAAGAACTGGCACATCTGCCAACACTGAACAGGATCGCTGATTACACGCACTTAGGCGTTTGCCAGTGCACGTGCTACGGCACACACAATGGTGACAGATCCTGGCACCCAGTGGCCTTTTTAAAGTCAGCAGTTTGATGCACAAGCTGCTGTATGATCTTCAACTTAATGTGTGTTCCTGTGTTCTGCTTCTGATGTTACTGGATTCCCTGTTACTGACCCAGCTGGCCTTTCACCGGTCTTGTCTCCGTTCCTGGCTCCTGACCCTTGGCTTGTTCTATTGACTCTGCTTGTGCCTGTTCACCAGTGTATGACCTTGGCTTACTCTCCTGACTCCGCTGCTGTCCGACTACCAGTGTATGACCCCGGCTTGTTCCTGATTCAGCTCTCTGCCTCTGCTCCTTACTGATATCCCGTGTATGACTACTGGCTTGACTCCTGAGCGTGCTCCCGGCTCTCCCTACTATCAAGCACTGCCTGGTACGTCTGAGGGACTCCTGCCCTGCAGTGAATCCTGCTCGCCCGGCTGTCATCCAGTGAACGTCTCTTCTGCACTTCAGTCTATTGCAGCTGAAAAACCCTGCTTCTTTGGGCATAGCATTCCCTGTCATCACCTTGAGGGTTGCTCTGCACTTAGCCACAAGAGGAATTTTCTCCCAAGTCTGCCCAAAAGACTCAGGTTGGCAACCCCCGTCCTGCCTAGATGGCCAGAATCCTTTAGACATTATGCACACACCTCTCAGCTTCACAAGAACAAATGCTCTGGCCCATTCAAAACTCACACATACTCAGTTCATTCTCTCCCTATGTTGCAACAGCGGTTGAGCTCAATGTTCTACGACAGGGAGAGGGCAATGCACATATGTTAGTTTTGAACAACCACAGCGATATTTCCTGAAAATCTTGGGGCATGTCCCCAAATTCCAGCATGCCCTGACATCTAGGCAGGATGGATGTTGGATGACAGTCACCTACCTATGAGTTTTTCAGACAGGCTTGGGGGAGTCTGTGCATGGTCTACAGGTATGACATAGGTAGGAAGCTTCTTTTTCAAAACCTGAGCAGTTTTTTAATGTACTGGTGAAGCTGGAATGCATGAGCAATTTGATTGTAACGGTGATTTAACCCTTTAATACATTTAAAAGAATACCATAACAAAAAAGTATTGTATCAACAGTGTTATGTTACTAATACTTCAGTGTTATATTTACAAAGATTAATTCTTATTATCTCTAGAAAACTGGTGCCGCAAGCGGCATGCAAAGCCTCTTTAGCCGATACTCGACTCCCTCCCCATCAGCAGAGCAGTGCCGGGAAGTGTCAGCGAGACACTAATGCATTCCAATTTCATAAATTTCCACACCGCACCTGCACTGAG